>NC_056686.1:183411332-184030499 GCF_018350215.1 Panthera leo
GACTTTGTGGACATAAATGTACATTAACTTCAAAAGTTCCTTCATTTTAGGGAAATTTTCTTGATTTCTCTCACATCTTCATTAATTCAAAACAAGGTCCTTACCAATAAACCTAGGGAAAGAGAGTGTAAAAATCTGAATGAGATTCTCATAAAACCTTGTTTGAACTTTCTGTAACTTTGAGATAATAATCAGGGATAGGTTTTTAATTGAAAATAAAGATGAAACCAAATTTCAATTTACCTTTTCTGATACTTGAACTCCCTTGGCTCCTGAGGATGAGTAAATATCTGATTAATGCTGGTTCACATGAAGTGTGAAGGCCCTCATGTTTTGGGGTAGGGTGAAGACAGATCTGTGATTTGAGAGTCCCAAGTAAAGCTCCTCAGAGCTTTAGAAGACATCTAGACTATCTAAATTAATACTCCATTGTTGGTCAAGTGCAGTCAGAGAAAGGAGGTAAAGCCTTTCCAGTGTGAGAATAGGTACCTTTTGTCATGAAGGATTTGAAGTGTAGATCAGAAAGGAGGATGTTCAATCACTCATCATCAAGGAAATACAAATCAAAACCACTATGAGATACCACCTCACAGTAGTCAGAATGACTAATATTAACAACTCAGACAACAACAGATGTTGAAAAGGCTGCAGAGAAAGGGGAGCCAATTTGCCTTGCTGATGGGAAGGCAAACTGGTGCAGCCACTCTGCAAAATAGTATGGAGGTTCCTAAAAAAAATTAAAAATAGAACTACCCTATGATGCAGCAATTGCACTACTAGGTGTTTATCCAAAGGAGATAAAAATGCTGATTCGAAGGGGCACATGCATCCCAGTTTTTATAGCAGCACTATCAACAATAGCCAAAGTATGGGAAGAGCCCAAATGTCCACTGATGGATGAATGAATAAAGAAGATGTGGTATACATATATGATGGAATATTGCTCGGTGATGTAAAAGAATTAAATCTTACCATTTGCAACAAAGTGGATGGAACTTAAGTGTATTATGCTAAGTGAAATAAGTCAGATAGAGAAAGACATATGATTTTACTTATATGTGGAATTTAAGATACAAAACAGATGAACATAAGGAAAGGGAAGGAAAAATAATATAAAAATAGAGAGGGAGATAAACCATGAGAGACTCCTAAATGCAGAGAACAAACTGAGGGTTGTTGGCAGGGTGTTGGGTAGGGGGAAGGGCTGAAGGGGTGAGGGGCATTAAGGAAGACACTGGTTGGGATGACCCCTGGGTATTCTATGTAAGTAAACAATCACTGAATTCCATTCCTGCAAAAATGCATATATTGCTTATTAAAAGAGAATTAATAAATAAATTTTTTTTTTAAAAAAGAAAGGAGGATGTTGAGTAGACTTGGCTGAAGGAGGGTTTCTTGAGACAATTGATAGAGGAAGTTGGAGCTATTATTATTTTTTAATAAGTCAAGGTGTTTCTTCAGTAGAGACTGGGATTTAATAATTTTCATTGATATTGCTAGTGCTCATCAACATCTGATTCTTTTCCCTGGTACATGGAAGACTGCATGTCTTAGGCTCCTTGTCACTGGGGGTGACATGTGACTAGTTCTGGCCAATGGGTTGTGAGTGTAAGTGATGTCACCTTCAGGCCAAATCCTGGAAGAGTGGGTATGATGTCACCAGGCATTCCTCTGTCTTAGCGATTCCTGGAGCCTCCTATTGGGAAGACATAAAATTGAAGTGGCCTAGATTCTCCAAGTAACTGCAGGGAAGACAGTTGCCCTAGAACACTGCCTGAACTTAGAATAGACTTTGCATAAATGGGTAATAAGCCTTGGTCGTGCTGAGCCACTGAGATTGTGGGGCTATTTGTTACCATAGTATAGCCTAGCTTAGCTGACTAGTGAAATATTTTAATGCTGCCTTGGATAGCTCAATCTTTAGGTTCTAGCATTATGTAAAGACTATGAGAAGTCTGGGTAAGTCAGAAGAGATAAACTATTTCTTTGCATTCTTTTATTAATTTGTTCAAGTGCTTGACAAAATATCGGTGTAGAGTACATGTCAATCCCCGAGCTGTGCCGGGCGAAGCATAATATTGTGATTCACAGCATGTGCTCTGGAATCACTGCCCGAGTTTGAATCCTGGTTCTGCTGTGGGTGATCATCCTCAAGTCTTCCTGCGCTTTAGTTTTGTTATCCCTTCATTTATAAAATAGCAATTGTAATAGCATCTAAGTATGAGTTTTGTGAAGATAAAAGGAGATGACACATGTAAAGCACTTGGCATGGTGCCCTACTGAGCAAATGATCAAAAACATTAGCTATTGTTAGCTGGTAACATCCCTATCTTCCCACAGCTCTTACTCCAACGGAGGATAGCACAACCTAGTAGTAAAAACCATTTACACAAATAATTCCTGTATTATGTTTTTATTAGTGCCATAACAGATTTTCCAAAACTCAGCGCTTACAATGACACAAATGTGTTATGTCACAGTTCCATAGGCCAGGGGTCTGGGTTGATTTGGCTGGTTTCAATGCTCCTAGTTTCACGAGGCTGAAATCAAGATGTTGACCAGCTGACTCTTCTTGGAGGCTCTGGAAAGAATGTGCGTCCAAGCTCACTCAGATGTTGGCTGATCCAGTTCCTTGCAGTTTTAAGACTCAAGTTCTCATTTCCTTGCTGGTTGTCAGCTGGGGACTGCCCTTAGCAACTCAAGGGCTTTCCCTTACCTCTGCCCATGAGCTCCTACATCCCAGAACCAGTGAGTCAAGTGTTTGTCCTGCTTGGAATCTCATAGATGTTTCCCCTTCTACCTCATCTTCTTCCTCCAGCTGGAAAAACTTCTCTGCTTTTAAGGGCTCCTATGATTAGATTGGGTTTACTTAGGTAATCTAGGATAATTTCTCTATTTTAAGGTTTGTAACGTTATTTATATCTGCAAAGTCTCCTTTGGTGTGAAATGTAATGTTTACAGGTTCCAGGGATTAGAGCATGGACATCTTTGGGAAATCATTATCAGGGGACTACCTCAGGTCCCCTGGGTCCACAATCTACTTTTTACTGAATCTTAATAATTATGCTACTACATATTGAGTGTTTTCTGTGTGCTAGATAAAAACTCTATGTCTATAACTTTCTAGATTCCCACAACCCTGCATGCAAGTTATTGTTATTATTTTTTCCAATTTCAAGATAAGGAACTGTTGCTTAGAAAGATTATTGAACTTGCCCAAATTACAGATATATACAGACCATACATAGTAGAGAAGGCATTCCAAGTCAGATCTGTCTGACCACCTCTCTTAGAACTTCCATATCGTTACCCATTCATCGTGGCCACTGGCCTCTCGTCATCCCTGGTTAGTCCCTTATGCAAGGCCGAAGGGTTCCCAAACTGGCAGTGGTTCAATAATTAAAATTATACTCTACTCTCTCAAGCTCTCTAAATGTTCCTATGTGTCCATAGTCACAAACTTATTTTGTCAGTGTCTGGTACTTTGGGTCAACATCAGGAAGAGAGATGGGACAGTGCCAGTGGTCAGGGGAGAGACACTGTTCATATTGCAATAATGGTAATAATGGCTGATACTTACAGAGAACCAGTTATGTGCTGGGCACTGTGCCAAGAACATCGCACAGAGCCTCAGCACTCATTTAATACTCAAAACAAGTTTCTGAGGAAGGTGCTACCATCATCTCCATTTTACAGAGCACGAAACTGAAGTAGAGGAATACACAGAGAGCTTATGTAACTCTCTTAAGATCACACCGCTAGAAATGGCAGAGTTAGGATTTGAACTCAAGGCCTAGAGCTCTCTTATACTTTAATATTGCCCTAGAAATGAATAGTCTCTAGATTCCTATGCTTTAGTTTGTACTACAGCTATTTGTCTTTCCTTCTCCTACTCTTTGCCCTCCGGTGAAGTTGAAAACGAGGGTCCGTGGTCAGGGCTGGGGCTGGGGCTGTTGGCCGAGATCAGAAAGACGACAAGCTGGAGCAGGTGTGGTGGCCTTGCCGCTGGATTGGAGTATGGCATCTGGTCTGCCAGCTCCCCTCCCCAGCACAGGAGTGAGCCCCTGAGAATGGGACAGCTTGGGCTGCTATTAATATACCATAGAATCAGGAAGAGAGGCCCTCAGTGATATTACCCTGACACCACATGCAGCAATGATTTCAGACAGCTACCCTTCTCCAACCCTACAATGCTTCATCTGTGTGGATGGCTTTTATGTCATTAGAGACAACACTTCTCTTCTTGCCAGATTGTTGTGCTGAGCAGCTGCTTTTCTTGACCTTTGTTCCTTTCCCTTTCAAAAGTAGTAACATGGTAAGCATATTCCTGAGTCTCTGCGCTTTTATTTATTTTTTTCGTTCTGATTTAGGCTCCTTTCACAAATATCTTGAAAACAGTGTCTACATATGTGACTGTTTTAAAATGCTTTTGAGGAAAGTTGTTAAAAAGTGATAAACAGGTGTGTGTGTGTGTGTGTGTGTGTGTGTGTGTGTGTGTGTGTATGTATGTATGCATGTGTTTGCAACACGAAAAGCTCTCTGCCATAAATTGAAAGAAAAAAAAAGGAAATTAAGTACATGTTTTTGAAATTATTATACTCTAGAGAAAAAGTATGTATAGATATCTTATAAACACTTTCATATCTTCTGTAGCTTTTTCAGATTTATTAAAAATGCCATTCCACAATTTAGGAGGGCATGTTATGAAGACAGTGACAAGTTTGGTCATAATGACAGAATTGACTTGAATTTTTTGTGTCATAGATGAAATCTGTAATGGTGATATTTGAGCTGAACTGAGAATTTCTTATGATTTTGTACAGTGATACATGAAGAACCTGGGAGAAGTACAGACAACTTTACATCCTTTTGTGGTCCAACATTCCCTTGTAAATATGTTTTAAGTTAACATTGAAAAACAATGACAATTGAAATGTATTCTTAATTATTGGGCTAGAAACATACATATGTTATAATTATCTTTACTTGCTTTTTCCTTAAGAGCTACAGATATCTTGTAAGATGCATTTTATAAAAGTAGATTTTACTACCTTTAATCTAAACTGCAGTAATTTTATTCTAAAAGTGTCCCATGCTAGATATGATATTAGTTAATTTAACATCATGGAGAAAAATATGAACTCAAAATTGATAGGAGATGATCTCCAAGGTTTTATTCCTTTTCACTAATGTAAAAGGAAATTCTGTGATATAAAAGTCTTTCCTGAACTCTGGCCGTTTAAAAAACACACGAGAAAAGTCATCTGAAATATAATCGAAACTTAACACTCAACATCTAAAGGCTGCAATTTGGAAAACTTTGAGGGCCCTATAGAGAGGTGAAGTCAATTTCTTTTTCACCTCTTTGACAGCAAAGGAAATGTGTCACAGAGGTTTTCAAGTTGTGAGATACGTTCTGGTTCCATTCTAAAATTAAAAACTGTCAACTTATTTTAGAAAACGGTTCATATTCGGCTTTAAATTCTCCTTTGTTTAATAATTGTGAACTGTGATGCAGATGCTAGTTTTTCTTTTCTAGCTTTTATGAGGGATTACTAGATCAACGAGACCTGGCCTAATAATCGTACAAAATTGTAAATCATTCCTTGAAGGAAGAAAATTTGGGGTTCTTTGCCCGACTTTTGGGTTTTGATGAGTATTTATTTGTTCAGTCTTGCTTCATTCTTCATGAAATGGAAAGTTTCAATTTGCTGTTTATACAACAATTGCAGGCTGAGAATGCTGTTGCAGTTTGCAGCAGAGCGTGATACTGTTTCGAACTTAGCAACCTTACTGTGTGGCCTCTAAAGAGATCCTAAAACTATTTACTAAACTATTCCGAGACAAAATCCTTCCTTCTCAATTTCTTTGTATTTTTAGCTCTATAATTTAATACAGCTCAAGATGCTTAATACTTATTGACTTAATATTTCATTAAAGCCTGATGTTTGATAGAAATAATGTAACAGAAAACAAGACAATTCCCTCATGCACTGTCTGCATGATTATTGTGTAAAACATTGGCCAAGTCCTGGAGATGAAACAGTGAGAAAAGTCTTTGCTGTCATGGGGTTTACAGGCAATGAAACTAAACCTCCTCCTTTTGAGGGCAACATTTTCCATTGAGTCTAAGGGTGCTAATTTCTGGGGAAAAAAAAAAAAGAAATCTTACCATAAGATAAACTCTAGCTGATATCAAGCTGTGGCATATTACTAAAATGCCAAATACTGCCTGGTCATAGACATACACTACTATTTATTTTATTTACTAGAATTCTTTTTTGAAAGTTAACAGATGATTTTAAAACATCATACACGTGTTTGTTGGTATGTCATATCTGAGATTAGCTCTCCTTTGCTCCGATCTTTTTGTACTGTATAACTTGTATAACAAATGAAATCAGAGCCATAGGTATTACCTTTAGGAGGACCTGGTGAAATATTCTCAAATCCTTCCTCTTTGGCTGCTTCCAGTGTCTTCTACTTAGTTATGTAAACTCTATGTGGGAAGGACTCCTGCTCTGATGAATCTTAGTAGCCCCATAGCTATTAGCATAATGCTTAGTACACAGATAAAATTACATAACGATAAGTCACATTTGTGTTACTATGTGCTTTGCACTGTGTTAAGCATTTGACATGCCCTATTGCATTTAATTTTTACAACAACTCTATGAGGTAGTTACTCGCACATTTTACAGAAAAGAAAACTGAGCCCACAGAGGTAACTTGACCAAGATCACAAAGTTACAAAAAATGGTAGAAAGGCTTGCCCTGCAGAGATGATTTTCACAGTTACCAAGATTAAACATTTATTGGGGAAAGCCCCATTATTATAGTTCTGGAACTTCTGAAATGCAGAAATATAGATAAGGCAAATGAAATAAATAAATGTCTCTCAGAAGCAAAAATGGTATAGCTGTGGCCTCTTTCTTGTTGAGAAGAGGAAGCCTCCTCTTATTTACCTGTTGATCCTATTAATCCCAGGATCTCTAAAAAGGCATTTTAGGGTTGTTTCTTTCTGTCTGCTTTTACTACAGTTCCAACAGCCCAAGCAAGGTTTAACTCCAACTCACGAAACTTTGAAATCAGCAATTTCTTTACTAGGAAACAAATACAATAATAATAGCTGACTCGATAACTATATACATTTATTTTATTAGACTAACCAACATAGTCACCTGGAATAGTCATAACAACAAGGGAAATTCCAGCATTTTTTCTGGACTCCTCTCTATCTTTCCAAGCTTTTAACTTTTTAACTAAATTGTGTGTGTGTGTGTGTGTGTGTGTGTGTGTGTGATCGGATAGTTCTGTGTGTAAAGCATTTAGGTCCATGTGCTGTGAAAGTATAAAGTTAGCTAGGATTTTCTTCTTAAGAATTTTACAATAGTATAAGAATATAACAAACCTTGAAAACTGTCTCCTCCTGATTTCAATAAGCCGTATTTGTGAGAAGCATAATAATGTCTTCATTTGCTGGAAAGACATATTGAAATATAATGCCATAATGAGTTGTGAATTTGGTTACGAAGATAGAAAAGTTTATTATAGTGGTGTCAAGCCTTGATACTATGGCTGTGCCTCTAGGCACAGTTATTACCTGCATCTGTGACCAAACTATTGGACAAAAGGAAATTATTAGAAGTTTTAACCTGAAGTGTGGGATAGTGGGTGTCTCCTCGTGGATGTGGTGTGTGTGTGTGTGTGTGTGTGTGTGTGTGTGTGAGAGAGAGAGAGAGAGAGAGAGAGAGAGAGAGAGAGTTAATTAATCCAGGGTAAAACAGCTCTAGGTCCTTGGAGATGGGCTCTTTACTACTCTGCGATCCTAACCAAGTCTGGTGAGAGGGAGCAAAGCAAGTGGGACACTGATGTGATCTAAGGACTGCAAATAGAGAAACCTACCGACTCAAGGTAGAAGTGCCGAAAGCTATGATTTTAAAATGCGTCTAGACAAGGGAATTTAGGAAGCTCTGTGGCCAAAGAGCTTTACATATACCAAGCATGGGTACCGGTCAATACTGGCACTTTCAAAATGTCAGTGACCTTTTCTCAATAGACAGCAGAGTTGCATTTCATTAGGAATCATCTGAGGATGGGAGAGAGGAGGCAGCTTTTTGATTAGGAGCGCTTTTCAGGTAGAAGCAGAGAGAATTGAGATGAAATAATTATTAGTGCTTCCCAAGACTGAGGCGGTCAGATTATTTCTACACACAAGCCCAGGATGTCTCCTGTGCCCCACGCTGACATTGTCAGGCTGATGATGCCATTCCCTCTCTTGGAGTGAAGCCTAAGCTTTAAGAGCAAAACAACACTGCAGCTTCTCGTCTTGCTTTAGACCAAACTTCGGGACGTATTAATATCAGAGACTGTTTAAACAGAGCAATAAAACGACAACATACCACTTTAACTAAGCCCAGCTTGCAGGCTAATTTTAAGGCAGCCTGGTTGGAGGAAGCCCATGCATTAATTTACTCTAATAGCAAGGCGGGGAGGAGAGGGGAAAAGAGGTTGAAGGGAATTGTTTAAAAAAAAAAAAAAAAAAAAAAACCAAAGAACTCATGCTCAATTTCTTTCTATCTTTTTTTGTAGGTGTTTAACACTTGTACAATTTGGTCAAATTATGGGCAGGGCAGCGAGAGAAGCTAGTCAGCTTGAAAAGACACAGAGCCTGTGAGACAGGACATGATTACTTTGCTGAATCCCCACTTTTTTTTTCTCTTCCAAAAGAGACAAAGGGAAATACTTAAGAACCAATAGTGACGGCCACAAAGCAATCATTGAGTTGCAGGATACCTTTGTCTCTAGGGGGCACGCAGTAATTTTTACATGTCTACCACTGAGTGTCAAACCTTTCCTTTTCTTCTTCTTTCCATTCTGGACAGCCAAACTGATTATCTAAAATAGAAAATTAGCACACAATGGGTTTACTCCGCGATACCCCTTATGCAACTAATGGCAAAGCTTGTTAATTGGTTGTAAATGCCAGCAGGTTGCCAGGATAATACTTCAGAAATAAGCGGGTATTCTGATAATTACAGCAATCTTCATCTATAAAAGCTTAAGTAGATGAAGTAGTGGCTGGCTTAAAACCAAGATTTATCCCGCTGCACTCACATTAAAAGAAAAAATAAGATGAAAACAATAATGTAACAAAACAATTATATAGCAGGAAGCTTTGTAGGTTTTAGAGATTGTCAAAACTCAGAAAGTAAAACAGTGCTGTAATAACCAGTTATGGAAAAATAGGCCATTTACATTTGTGTATAATTAAATAGTAGGCTATGCAATTTCACTTTTTAAAGTAAACTGCCTTTTCCTTTTTTTATAGGGCAACGTAGCCATAATTGCTGCATTAAAGCTTTAATGAAAGAAAAAAGCAGCAGATCAAGATGACATGTAACGTCTACATTTGTACCGTGGCGTTCTGCTTGTTTAGTAATGGGAAGCTACTGAGGAGATTAAAATTGCAGAATTCTTCATAGTTTGTTCTAAAATTGCTATAGGAAGATCATTCAGGGTCTAAAATACACACAATTTATTTTTCCACCTTCAATCTGCAAGAACTTCATGGCTTTCATAACTAGTAGGTAGTTGGAGACAGGTTTTATATGAGAGGGAGAACTACTTCGGATCATAAAAATTATCAGAAGTGAATGGATCAGAATTTAAACCTTAAGCGCCTTCCTTCGTGCATTAGAATATCACCCCAAATATTATATGATAGCTGGTGTTTAACTTAGAGAAGTATAAGGAGCTTTCTTGTTCAAAATATCAACAGGTTGGGTTATAATATTATTCTTTTATATTTGTGGTTTCTTTATCACCCCCACTAACATCAGGAACTGGTGCAGAAGACAGCCAGTTGAGGCAAGGAGGTAACATTCTGGTAAACCGTTAACTGGCGTTTGGGTCGATTTAGTTTAAAAAAAAATAGCAATAACTCTGTTGTCAGCTTCTTTCTCAGAAGTTTGAGATATTCCCCAGATGTTCTATTCCATATAGGTTGGCTATGTTTCCTGTAAACCATCCCTGGCAAATAATGTACGCAGAGACTGCAAACCTTCATTACATGTTAGAGTACCGAGAAGAGGGTATGAAGACTTGCTAAAGACACATCAGGCAAGAGAGCTTGGAGAAAAATACCAAGGGCATTGGTGCCAATGGCTAGAGCAACAAAAAAGTGAACTTAAGAGAATTTTTTTAAAAAATAAAATGGACATGATTTTATTCTTTCCTTTTTAAAAAAAAATTTTAATGTTTATTTTTGAGAGAGAGAGAGAGAGCGAGCAGGGAGGGACAGAGAGAGATAGACACACAGAATCTGAAGTAGGTTCCAGGCTCAGAGCTATCAGCACAGAGACTCACGCAGGGCTTGAACACACAAGCTATGAGATCATGACCTGAGCTGAAGTCAGAAGCTCAACTGATTGAGCCACCCAGGCACTCTTATTCTTCCTTCTGTAAAAGAAGAAGGCAAAAGCAACTTCTTGTAAAAGAGAATGCAAGGAATGGACAATATAAAAGCCTAGAATTTTGGCCTTTTGGGTACTCACTTGGAGAAAGTGATTCTCTTGCGCCAGGGTTTTGTTTTGCTATTTGTTTCTTGCAGGGTTGATGAAATGCATCTTCATCTAGCCGCCGTTCTTCTGGGATGGAGAACTTTAAATACATAGCCTTCTGGAGGGGCTGGCTTCTGCACAGAAGTCAGAATGTGGCATTGGCATGGGGGCCTGAGCTGTGGGCTGCAGAGCTCTCCAAGGCAAAGTGTGCAGGGCATAGCACCCTCAGGCAGGACAGGCCCGCCACCAGTTCAGAGAGGGTGCATCCACGGCAGCTTTCTGTGCAAACACTACCTGAAGTGGGAAGGAGAAAGGGAAAGGATCAAGAAGGGTTTTCCAATGTGGAAGTAAGAAAGGATCCCAGTCGACCACCATGTGCCGTAGTTAGCAGTTAGTATGTTCTCTGGGCTCTGCAGCCCTCTAACTGGCTCTGCTAAGATGTGGCAGGAATGGCCTTGTCCCCTCAGTAGTATTTCACGTCTCTGGGAGGTGGCCAGTTATCACAGCCCTTTGGTTGGAGCCAAGAAGGCACTTGTTTCAAGCTGCTGATTTCATGTGCTTTTTCACTGAAGTCTTTACACGGGATTTGAAGGAGCAGAGATAATAGTGGAGGGAGGCCTTCCTTCTGATGAGCTTGAAACCAGATTTGGGGGGGGTGGGGTCAAGAGGTAAGCTTGTAGGGGAAGAGACTAAACAACACACATGTTGTGTCTATTCAGAATAAGAAATATGGGAGAGGGGGGTACAATCTAGGATTGTCTTTTCTTTGACAGTCACAGAACTTAGACACAACTTTTCTCATCGCGTACCAAAAACCTTGAGAAGTGTGGGAAGGACATCTCAAATGAATCCAAGAGATTCATCCAGGGAGAGAAAGACTTCCTGAAAAGGAAAAAATATATATTTTTAAAAAATCAAATGAAATTTAAGGCCAAGGGTACCTGCCATTTTTGCCACCATGAGACTTCTAGAAATTACTCTTTTAATATAGTTTTGCTTTTTCTGACAGAAGAAAATAGTTCTCAGTCTGCTTCATGCTTAAATTCTTTATTATTCTTAATGCTATGACATAGTTTTCCATATATCAGTGAAATGTTTATGGTAACTTTCCTGAAGGACAGATTAAAAGCTAACAAGTTGAGGAATTCAGTGTTTTGTAGATTTGTCTTTCACATATTGGGTGAATATTATCTTTTTCTCTGATGCTTGAACTCTTTCTTGGTGTAAGTTATTCTTCCTCGGAGGACCAGTACTGCCCTTTGAGACCTTTGAGAATTGTTCAGTGTATTAGTAATGTGTGTGATCTGATCAACTTACATTTTAACTACTTTATGCCCCCAGCTAATTTTTCCCTTATCACTTATGCTTTAGTGAAATAGACACGGCACAGAGTAAGTGAGAAATGTTTGCGAATGAATTATTTTTAACTGGAGAGTAGAATGTTTATGATACTTTTAATGATGAACACATTAAATTGATAAGCATTCTTAAAGAAATATCTCCAAGTCAGTTTGAGGGGTTCGTACTGAACAGGCAAAGTTCTTTGACTAGAATTTTCCCTTAGGAGAGGAACATACTCTCTGTACATATAAAAAGTATAGTAAGCCATCCTGATGGCACTCCTGCATGAATTGTGGGTTTGTCCTAACAGTGAGCATTTTCACTGTTTCTGTGTCAGTTGTCACTAATCAGTTATGCATCTGATGTGCAGATCCATCAGGGAATAGAATTTAAGTCATTTTGGCTTTAGCACATATGATATGCTTGTACAGGAGTTTACCAAAGCCCCTTCTGATACATTTTCAGAAGGGGATGTGCATATGTTATGGTACCTCTACAGCAGCAGTGACTGAACTAGCTGACAAGTGACAGGAGGTTTTCTCCCCTCTTTGGTATTTCATGAAAGTGTGCACAAATCATAACAAGTTGCCTCTCTTTCATAAGACAGGGAACATTTCCCTTAAAGCGCACATGGCTATATGGTGTGTTTGTGTACATGAAAATTCATGCTGCTATCAATTTTAATTTTGCCATTTTTGTTGTTTTTAAATTATAGGTTTGAGGTTTTTGAAGAGGCATAAATAATTGCTTTAAATTTCATCTTGACTGATTTTTTTTTAAAAACTGTATCAAATTCTTAGTGAAAAAGTTAAGTTCCTTACTGTTGGGAGAAACTATGGCGTATGGGTGACCCATTTCTCCTGGGCTGTTGTTCTCTGCATTTGTCGAGAAAACTTGGTAAGTAGTAAGCACCTACTGTATGCCAGGAAGTCCTTATGCTAGATGATGCGTAGCAGGTGGTTCACAACATCTACCTGCCTTCTGACCCATGCTTCAAAGCAGTGTTAACAATGACAACACTAAACATGGGAGCCTTTGCTTTGCAATTTCTTAATTAGGTACTAAGCTCTGTGATAACTGTTATAGGTGTATCTTGACTGAAGGCAATTAAGGGGGGCTGGTGGAGTGGAGAGGAAGTGTGCTTCAGCATCAGCACGATCTGGGTTCAAATCCAGCCTTTAGCACTTACAAGCTGTGGTTTTGCCTAGGCCTCAGGATCCTTGTCTCTCAAACAGGGATGCTATGGTGAGAGATCAATGTGTAAATCATTTATTCTATCACTTGACACACAATGGTTGCTTAATACATTTCGTTCCTTTGAGTTCCCTTTTTCGTTGTGATCGCAGAATAGTAAGAGACCCTATATAATCTTTCTCCAATCTGTTTTTTTTTAAAGGTTAACTAAGATCATTAGTGAATAGGTTTTTGGACCCACAGAAGCTGACTGTCTGGCTGTGACATCTAAGAGGAGTGCCAGTAAAATGATCTATTCCAAATAGCTAGTATGTATATACATATATATGTGTGGGTTTTTTTTTTTTGTCAGCAAATGTATTCTTTTTAAATTACTCAACCTTTCTATAATTATCTGAGACAGTGAGATGTACCCAAAGCACTTGAATGGTAGCTTCCGACTGCCATGGATTTTCCCTTAATGGAGAGAGACTCATTTAAACCCAGGGAATTCAAGGGACAGATGGAGTGGAGGCCAAGGGGAGAATTTGCCATGAGCCCATTAATAATCCATTAATAATCTCATGGCCCTGAGTTAGAGGTTTTGTTATTTTTTTTTCTAAAGAAAAGCCTGCTTGTACCTGCATCTGAACTACATAGTATGTTATGATTTTCTGTCATAAAGAAAATGGGAGCAGCATTACCAGACCTACCAAAAGTGCTTATTTAGACTTCAGCGTCTCTACTGTGAACTCACGCACAATTGGTATTAATGGTTAGTATTTCCTCTCTCTTCCCCTTCATACCTGCCCTGTTGCTTACCTCACTCTTCTCTGGGAGGATGAGGAGTGTGAATCCGAGCTTTTGAGATCTTGAGGAAGCATCTTCCTTTTTCTTTACATATGAAGTGGCTTCTTTTTCTGTTTATATCTTCATGTGAACATTCTGGATGGTAAGAATGACAGATTATTGGCTCAGTCACAATTTGCCTTACACATACCCTCACTGCCAATTTTATTAAAAAAAAAGATGTCTTCCTTTATGGAAGAAATAAGCTTATCTTGGTTGTGGCTTTAAAAAATCACCCAAAAACTGCTCCATGAACCAAAATCTTCCATAAAAGCAAATACACCTGATTTCTATTGTGAGCCCCCAACACGGGGGTCTCATTTAACCCAGCTTCTTGTCCTACCCTCTCATGTTGGTAATCATTTCAGGATGGTCTCTAACCTAATGAGAGAGAGATCTTTTGTTACAAAATAATGATAAAGGTAATGATAATAATAATAATATCATCTTACAAGGGTGCTTTCCTTCCTTCTTCCAGACTGAGCAATGAGACCGTAACAATGTTAGACAAGGAGATAATACTGCACACTTAATGTGGCCATGCATTATTTCATCCTCAACAGGCTTAATTAACATAAACTTGTCCAACCTTCTTTTTGCAATGACTCTGAATGAGAACGATGAATAATTTGCTAAGACCCCAGAGGAGAAGACAGTGGGAAAATAAAGAATTTTAATTCAGGTGGTTTGGTCTCATTCTTGTGCTTATTTAATGAAACTCTATCGGGAAGCTTCTTTATACCACAAAATACAATTGAAAAACGAAGAAATGTTAATTAAATTTCTGTATTATTTAAACAGTTTTATGGAGAACACCAAATAACTAGCTTATTCATGATTAGGAGTAAGGGGGATGGGGTGAATCATAATTAGTTATTTTGTGGTATGTCTATCTTCTTCGGAGGTTAATTTGATTTAGATAGGAAGATGATGTTAACACTCTTTAGTAGATTTCAGATTCCCTGGGGTAGCTTTTACTTTATAACCCTATTGTGCACTTAATATGACTTTTGTCATGGTGTCAGTGTGTAATCCCTTAACAGACTGCGGCGTTTAAGTAAACAGCAGTGATTCTGTTTTACAGTATGATTTAGGGCCTTAATCTGGTTCTTTTGAATCGATGCAGAAATTTGAACCAAAATTTTCATTCTCAAAGTTTTCAAGACATCTTTATTTTCCAGAGATGATCATCTTGTAAATGATAATAAAGAGAGGAAAAGATATTTAAAAGATATTATTTGGCTTGTATTACATTAAAGGAAGGACATTTGAGATTATGGCATTTGTAGAGCTTGTTTTCCTACAGCTTTAGGCCTTGCTTTGTTAGGTACGGTAGGAACGGGGTAAGAGGGTGTTCATGATGAGAGGGGCGCTGAGTTTATTTAGATGGCAGCCATCGTACATGCATTGTAAATTACTTTTTTCATCTGAGGTGTGCACTGAGAAGTTAATATACTGCTGTAATACAAATAATGTTAAAACTATGATATCATTGGAGATTTATATGGTTTACTTATACAACGCGATGGGATATTTTGGAGGACACACCATGCAATATCATGGGCTGACTGATGCATTAGAAGGACAACAGAGGATCTGTAAAAACATATTTTTCTGCTCAAGGCTATAAAGCATGGCAAGTGTAGAGTACTTGGTTCTGGTGGGTGGTGGGTTTCTTTAAGGCCCTAAAACCTTTAAGAGGTTTGAGAGTGATGATGTCATTAATTAATAACTGACTGCATGCTAATCAATACAGTAGGTACACACTGTAATGGCTTATAAGCATGATGGCTTTTTAATGGCTCATGTATAAATGTTAATTGATTTAAAACAAAGGGAAATTTTTGTTATTGGGTCAATAGTTTATGGATTATGACTACCTTTTAGTTTGAGATTGCTAATGAATGTTCCTTCCTCATCCCCGACTCCCCTCCCCACCTTGTTCCTCTATGGTTTTTAATCAGAAATGCCTGTAAACAAGGTAGATCAGACCAATTATTGGGACTGGAATCCAATAACACTTGTAAAGGCCCAAAGGCTTCTATCAGGTGTTCCACTGGGGCTTCACAATATGTATCCTATAACATGGAATGTATATGACCCTGTGCAAAGTGCTGTGTTCACTTCTTTTATAACATATTTTACACAAGATATATATGTCATATAAATATGAAACCCTTGATATATTGTCAAGGATTTTGTACTTGAATTTTCTTATACTTAGTGTATAGAGTTAAAGAGATATCATAAGTGACCTAAAAGAGAAGGGTATGGTATTTGTTCCAACATGTAAATTAAGAATCAGAACAGATTTAACATCAGAAACAAGAATTGGCACAGAGAATTTTACCTGGGAGACTCTCATTGGCAAGCATGGGGCTGTTTGCAACAGACATATGAAGACTTAGGAGTTGCTTGTCGTGATACGGCTTTGTGCTTAATAGAAAAGGGGTATGCAGTTAATTCTTTATCATTTCAGACAGCAGTTATGGCTTCGTCTCCTCCTTCAACTGCCATGTGAGCATTTTTTCCCCGTTTTATTGCTCCATTCTTGGAGGTCTGTTTTGGAATGGTGCCAGTTATCTTTTTTCATTTAGGCAAAGTTTACATCGAAATGCTGATTTTATACATGAGGAAACTGGTGGCTTTTGAATAGTATCCCTGTCATCTTCCATATGGATGTGCACAAAGTTGAAAAAGGCAAATAGTATTAGAATGTTATGTGAGAAACAGCAGTCCTCTGCCTTCAGTCTTCAGCCTCTGACTTCTTGCGGTTCTCATTCTTCAAAAGAGCACGGTCAACTCTCCTAGCTGACTTGTCTTTTTTTCCTGGTGTTTATTTCCATGTGTAAAAAACTTCTATTACAGAGTCCTTATTTTCCAGTTTTGAATATTATCTACTAATTTCTTTGTATGAAAGATAGGAATTTAGCACCTTTACATCCTCCCCTACCAACAGTACCCTTGCCAAGACCTTCTTAGATTTAGTGTTTACATTTTTGTCTGTATTATTAATCCATACCCTTTTTTTCATTTTAGACAGAGAGAGAGAGAGAGAGAGAGAGAGAGAGAGAGAGAGCTGGTGAGAGGGGAAGAGGGAGAAAGAGACAGAAAATCTTAAGCAGGCTCCATACTCAGCGTGGAGCTCCCATGAAATATGAGATCATGATCTGAGCTGAAATCAAGAGTTGGACTGACGCTCAACCGACTGAGCCACCCAGACACCCCATACCCAAATTTTAATAAGTATAAATCTCCTATTACTGTGTTCATATACCTCAGATAATCATTCCAAGAACAGTAGGAAAAGCAAGACAGGGAGTCTCTTTTCATAGGTTGCTGTGTGTGTGTGTGTGTGTGTGTGTGTGTGTGTGTATGGTAGGGCACTAATCTTAAAGGACAAACAGAAGAAGAGGGCTAGTGGAAGGGGCTGAGGAGGAATGGATGTAGGAGGAAAACCAGGAGAAAATGGAAGACAATGGAAAGAGTGTCAGGAAGAAGGAGAGGGTAAAAAAAAAAATGTCAAAAGCCAAAGAGAAATAACATAAGAGGAAGACTAAAAGGCCTCTAGTGGTGGCTGCCAGAGTATTGGGGTCCAAGTCCTCAATGCAATGGGAAATAACAAGTAACTTTGACTTGAGGAGCTTGGTTCTGAAGTAAAGGAGAGAGAAGGCAGTTAAGAGATGTGGCTAAAAAATTAAGTTCAGGTTTTTTGTTTGTTTTTGAGACAAGAAAGACTTTAGCATGTTTCTAGGTGAAGATGTAAATTGAAAATCTGCATGTGACCAGCAATCTTTTCCAATCATCTCTTCAACAATTGTATTATAACTTAATGATAATATTTTCCTATATATTGTACCATACAATGATTAAATGACTGTTAAAAGAGTTATCTTACTTTGACTATACACATACATATACATGTTGGAAACTGGCAGTTTAGAGGAGGAAATGCCCAATTTACAGATTCTAGCCAAGACACAAACATGCCCCCTACTCCTAGTCCAGAGCCCTTGCTACCTTTTGCAGTTGCCCTTTGAATTTCCCTTTGCTTCTTGGTTGATCTTTGCTGTTAAGAAACTCCTCTATTCTTACTTTTTTTTTGGCCAGGCTTATTTGTCCATCTGCCTGCTGCTATCATTTCCTTCAAATCCACAGCTATATCATGTGTTGACTAACTTCATTACACCATAAAGCTGCTCTTACTATCCACATCATACACAGATCCAGACATTTTGCAATGGAAAGAGATTCCCTCCAGTCTAGTAACCTATTTTGAGGACGTATTTTTGTATGACTGTCACTAGGAACACCATTATCTTAAACAACATGTGGACTTAGAGCCATACATCAGGATAGATAACAAAACCATTTTATGTAACTGGAGTTTAACTTGGATATTAATGATCTTTTGGTGTCAGACTCTACCTGCAAATCTCACTAGGGGTGTGTATACTTCTCATTTCACTTTTTTAAATAACTTTGATCAACCAGAGCTCCAAAGATTGGTTTATTAAATGGGTAGCAAAAGTAAGTGATGGTTTTCAGGTCTGCATTGTCATTGAGAATGTTTGGCTCTGTGCAGGTTTCCTGGGTGAGGGTAATACATTCCTCAATAATTTACTCGTTCAGTCAATCTACAAAAAATTCTTCGGGGTCTACTATTTTTCAAGGACTATGCCAGATGCATCGTGCTTTCAAGGGTTGGAGGTGGTCTCAGTTTTGTAAGAGACAGATGAATCAACATATTATTAGAATATCATGTAATAAAGAGCAGGTTGATTTCACTGTGAATAATGGGGTATTCTCTGGAATTCATCTTGTTGGAGAATCCATTCAAAATATGCTTTCTGGAGATAGTGGCACTCGAACTTAGAGGATGAGTAAGAAGGAGAGCGACAGGGCAAAGAATGCTGCCAGGCAGAAGGAAAAATGTGTGCAAAGGCATAGAGGCATGAGCAAGCAGAGGACCTGGTGCATCATAGGAAGAGTGAGCATGTAATATGTTTGGAGTTAAGGGTACATGTGGAAACGTTGGCAAGTGGTAGTGCTGGGGCGGTGAGTGGTATCCAGATTCTCAAAGGCCTTGTTTTTAAGGATTTTAGAAATATTTTGGGAATTCACAGATGGTTTTCGAGCATAAGAGTCATGTAATGCAATCAGTCTTTTAGGAATACCAACACTGAATTAGAAGGGTGACTGGGGTCATGAGACCAGAAAACCAGGTGAGAGACTCTGCCCTGAGCTAAGATTATGGATGTGGATGCTGGGAGGGGAGATAAGAAAGACAATTAGATTGAGATTGAATCACCTGAGCTTCATGATCAATTTGGTGTAATGTGGAGGAGAAGCCTTGTGAATGGTCACACTGGCTTCTCAGTAATTCCTATTGTGAATTCCTAGAGCTAATGGTGCTGGGATGTGCTTTGGGGTAACCTGAATAGCTGGTTTATACATATGGAAGGATTCAAGAATTTCTGAATGACAGTGTCCAGTTGCATGACAGTGTTCAGTTAACGACAGTGTCCAGCTAAAATTTCTTAATGATAGTATATGCAAAATTTCCAAATGACTATGAGTGTTATTAAATCACATCTTTAGCACTGCTGGGTACCTAGATTAAAAAATCCTAGGCCTCCATTTATATTCTATGACCAGTGATTAACCATATGCAAATAATTTTTTTTTATGTATCCATTGAACTTTATTCCTTCTTTTTAAAATTTATTTATTTATTTATTTTGAGAGAGAGAGAGCACATGAGCGGGGGAGAGGGGCAAGGTGGGGGGGGGAAGAGAGAGAGAGGGGGAGAGAGAGAGAGAGAGAGAGAGAGAGAGAGAGAGAGAATATCTCAAGCAGGCTTCATGCTCAGTGTGAAGCCTAATGTGGGGCTCAATCTCATGACCATGAGATCATGGCCTGAGTTGAAATCAAGAGTCAGATGCTTAACCAGCTGAGCCACCCAGCACCCCAACCTTTATACTTTCTAATGTTATTTTTTAAGGTTTTTTTTTTTAATTTTGATAATATATCAAACTAACCATATACAAATGTTAATGCAATTCTGAAATGAATTTTCTTATGATTCTGTCTGGAGAAACAGCGCTTTAAATTCTCAAGGACACTTCTCCCCATGTTACAGAAAGTGTATGAAGTTGAGATAAATGCCAGACATTGCCTTTCTTTTTCCAGGCATTATATTTGATCCTAGAAATTTGCAAGTTTTCATAAGTTCTGACAATGTGATTATTTCAAACTCACCAAAAAAGCCAAAGAACCTCACATTTTTGACAATAGCCAATTGACTTTGGCATCCTGAAAACTGAACCGGACAGTTATATTTAGTCTTTGGCTTTGAGAATAGAATAGCTTTTAAATTTTTTAGAGGGGAAAATATTTACCTTTTTTGTTTGTAAACATCATAAATTCTCATTGCAAACAATAGAGAAACAAAAGAGAAATGTATAAAATAGAAATCGAAAGTGCTGTATAATCTACCATAGTTCTATCACTAGAAACAATGGTTAAAGTTTAGGGTGTATCTTACAGATATTTTTGCATATATTTTTTAATGCTATCACATTATGCATACTTTTCTGTAATCTTCCTTTCTCAATTAGCAATGTCATGAATATGTTTCTATGTAAGTTTATAAGTAACTATCCTTTTTAATTTTATTTTATCTTATTTTTTTTATTTAGGCTCTATGCCCAGTGTGGAGCCGAACATGGTGCTTGAACTCATGACCCTAAGATCAAGACTGGGCTCAGAACAAGAGTCAGATGCCTAATCAACTGAGCCACCAGGTACCCCATAAGAAGCTATCCTTTAATTGTGTTTTTATTTTACATATGTATAATTTCTTCACCTAGTTCCTTCTTAGTTTTTTCCCCCTAAATTTTCAACTAACAGTGTTGCTATGAGTGTCCTTGTACTTAATAATTTATTATTTTTTCTGTTCCTTCATTTGAATACATTTCTAAAGTAGAACTATTGAGTCAAAGGTTACATATATTTTATTTTAAGTTTTGGTAAGTATTTTCAAATTAACACCTTAAATTGTACTCATGCTGTTACCTACCTTGGTATAATCAACTTTTGATTTTTCTTTATAATGTAGGAAAAACAAAACAGAACAAAACTTATAACTCTTTTAATTTGGATATCCTTTCTCTTTAATGATGCTGTTTATCTGATGTTTATTGTTCTTTTTCATCTTCTCTTACTTGTGAAAGTTATTTGCCAAATTTTCTGTAGTGTTATCTACATATGATAGTATGTGGTGTTATCTACATATCTAACATATGAAAAGCTCTTCACATGTTAAAGTCAAACTTTTTCTTACAACTTGTGATTTGGAGATTTGATAAGACAGGCTTCCCCTTCCTCAAGATTATAAGTAGGGTAAATTTTAATGAAAACAAAAAAAAACCTAGAGATAAGGATCCAGTGAAAAATTAAAAAATAATTACGGAGTTTATTAATGGGAAACAGGCAACTGGAAAAGACTGTGAGATGGTCTTTAATAAAAGGAGAAACTTGTTTAATTTCACAATAAAATGGAAATAAGGACTAGGATACAAATTGTGTGAGAGTAGGGGAATCTGTTTTATTCACGGCTGTGTCCCCTATAGCAATGCTTGGCACACAGAAGTTGCTTAATAATTTTTTGGAATTAATTAAGGAATGCATGCATCTAAGCTGACATGAATACATCATGAAAACTTGAATTGGGGATATCTACAAATCAATATTATTTCTATAAACACTGAGAAGAGAGAGAACACCATTACAATGTCAACTTTCACTATCATTGGGAAACTGGTAATTTAAGCTTTAAAACTCATGTGTTTATTGAGATTTTTTTCTTGGCTCAAGGTCCCAAATTTTACTAATGTCTGTTAATACATTAAATTTGTGTCCTTTATAAACTATAGTTTTAGTCTTTGAGTAATATAACCCTAAGGAACATAAGAGAATTAAAAAAGAATCAACACTGCATTACAAGTGGGCTGGCAAGTTAAAAGTGGGCTGACATTAGAATATTCATTATTTCATGATTTACCCTCAAATGAATGACAAAAGACATTTTGGAATCTTTTTCATTTGGGATTCTTAAGCAAATCCCAACGTCTGACAAAAATGTAAACTGTACTGGGAAAAGTGTAAGAGATAATCTAAAGAATTAACCTCCATTAAAAAAAAAAACAGAATGACTTAATGTTTTCATTGGAACCAGTTGTTTGATTGTTTTAAGGTTAAGCTAGTAAACATAAACTTATGCCTAAATTCTGAGTTCCAATTTATGGGATAATACAATAACATTCCCTTTTTTTGTTGTAATTGAGATATTTTCTTGGATGATTTAAAAATAGATTTTTATAAGTTGTGTTCTCTAGCATTTTTTTCCCTGAAAGAATAATTCTTTTTTATTAGTGTAATAGCTAATTTTAATTCTATGTCACACAAACCCCCTTAACTTTATATGGTATTTTATATAGTAATGTTTATTTCCTATACAAACTCTCTAGAATGTTTTATCTGTTTTATATCCCATTGAATTCTCCCTGAAACTGCACTAGTTTACAATAATTTTATTACTTTATTAATTAAACGTTTTCCAACAAGCTAGCTATGGCATTTCTTATCATCAAGGGTTCCATTAGTTTTTAATGGTGTGAGACAAAATTACCATTTACCCACATGCAATTTAAGAAGCATCATTAACACAGGAAAAGCACCAGGTGGGATTTCTAATAGTTACTGTTTCTCATTTTTGTTTTTATTTAAAAGGAATAACTGGTTTTGAGATTTTTTTTTTTTGCTGCTATATTGCCAAATCTTCACTTGGATTTTATGATCGAGATAATTTAAAATAATGTTCTTCTATCTCCTTAGGCACTACTCAACAGTATTTCTCTTATGTGCACACAGCTCCAGTCTAGCACTTTTCCCAAACAGTCGAGTGACTGGTCGGTGCAGACAACAGAACAAAGAGAGTCCTACGTGGGCTCAAGCAGAGTGTGTGGCCAAGGGCTTGGGCAGTGGCAGTGGAGTGGCCATAGACTGCTCCTATCAGAGAAGCAGGAGGATTGGGACTGGGAAGATCCAGGGGTCCTGAAAAACCAGAAGAAATTCTAGGACTCTTGCAAGGTGGACACTCATTCCCCGCTCCCACCCCCCACTCCCCTGGAGAGGGTATATGAACTCTTGAGAAGCAGTCACATGACATATGGTAGGTAATGCTTGCCCTCTTGGAGGTGGAAAGTACCAATTTCTAGAAAATAAATGTGAGAGAACCAGTCAGGATTACTCAGGCACTGAAGTTTGTAATAGCACAGATACTTTCAAAAGATTGTGAAAATACAGCTATCTTGCAATTCAGTGTATTGTAAAGCATATAGAACATGTTACAGATCCCTTTTACCTATAAACCTCTAATTCTATTTAGGGTTCTTCATTTTGAACTAATTCTAATTAGAATTAGATGTTTATTTATTCAAGTCTTTGGCAAAATGCTTGTCAGCTACTAACAAAAGGCAAAAAAAAAAAAAAACCAAAAAACAAAAACCCTCCCAGATATACAAAAAGAAGTGATATGAAGCTAGTTTGGGTGATCATTTCAGATTTTGCTTTTGTTGGATAGTTACTGTTCTAGGATATAAAAGAATTAGAATAGTAGAGGAAAATCACAGTTCCACAAAGTCAGGGTTTGGGCAAGATCTAAAGTCTTTGACGCAAAATAGACAAAATTTAGTGAAATTGACCAGTATTCCAAGATATTTTTCATCAAGGAATGGAATGTAGTCAAGAACAGTGTACTTGCTTGATTCAGGAAAGACAAATTAAAATATCTTTAATCATCTCCTAAAAAAATGTTTTATAAATCATTACCTGAATAATCTGTTGAAAAATGAAGACATCTCTTGGCTTGATACCCAGTCTGTATTGTATGTCCTTTCTTTCAAGTGATTTGTAGATGAATATTTTGAGCATTAGCACATTGTAGGGGTATGCAGTTTTTTTATAGAGTGGTCTTCTCTGGGAGATTTTTATAAAAGTACTAAATGTAATTTGATATTTATTGATCGCTTATAGGTTTATCATATGATATATATTGATTAGCCCACTACACTGCATGACAAATTTTTGTTTCATTGCAAAGAAAATTGCTGTAATAGAGGAGTTTTAAGAAAAAAAGGGGAGAGAAAAAATACGAGTGAAGCAAACTCTTCTACATGTGGAAGTTTTGACACCTAAGGAGAAATAGGTTATTTCCTAAGATTAACATATTTTCTATTAAGCCAATTCTACACCTACTGCTTATATCAATCTATATGTTTAGTTAATTCCCCAGTAAATATGTGCCTAGACACAGAAAATACTTAGACTTATTGACAGTATTGTATAGGTGGCATTTTTTTTTTCTGCACAATGATCGTGTGCTAGATGGATCTTCTGTTAGTATATCAATTCTATATTTGTGTTCCCTACAAAAGAGAAAAATCAGCAAAGTTATTGATGAGCTTCTGTGTTGCGTTTTCTCCTCTAGAGTAGCAGAATAGTATTCCTCCATTTTTAACTTGACCTAAATCAGTTATTAAATTTTAAGCAAGTCACTCTATCACTTTGAATGAGAGATGTTATTTGGATAAATTGCTTTTAGCATTGATGTATAGGAAGACTCTATAAATTCTTCTCTGGGACAATTAAATTATTACATAATTTACTGGGTAAGTCGTATTTTATTTGGGATGACACTTAATAACACTAGATTTCCCAGGATCCAGTAAAACATTTTTGGTGCTACTAGATTCCTAGCATTTGCTCTATTTCCATTCAGTGTACTTTTATTGTGCTAGAAGCTGACAGAAAATTGCTATAGCCAATCACCAAAAAGTGCTTATTTTTTTATGATGTTTTATTTTCATTGCTCGACATTAACATAATGAAACTTTAGATTTTTCTATTAAAACGATGCAGTACATGTGAAGTGTCATGATGAATGACAATTTCTTGTGATATACATTTTGGCGCTTGTAAAATAAAGATTGACATTAGAGCTTCCTGGATTGGATACTCTCCAATTTTATTTAGAGGCTATATAAAAAGCAAACACACACACACACACACACACACACGCACTACACACACACACATGTGTAGTGTGTGTGTGTGTGTGTGTGTAATATTCCTAACCAGAAGAGAGGTAATAAAAATTATTTATTGGAGCATTGCTATTTGTGTAAATGTTCTTATTTAGCATCTACTAATGTCACAGAGAGATAATTTTTTTGGAAGTAATGAGCCACCAAGAAAATTTCTTAATTTTCTTTTGTGTGGATAGCATAAAATTGGTGAACTTCAAAAAAAGAAAAACACACACACAACCAAACATTTCTTGAGTTTACCTATAGTAAGCTTTGACTGCTATTGTTTTGAATCATTTTTAGTGAAATGTCACAGAAATTAGGATACAATAATGGCAAGAGAATACATGTCATGAAAGCCTGCAATTAAAATCCAGACTGTGTGGAACACATACCACAATCAGTGACATATGCCAATGGTTCAATTCTTAGGCAATTGGATGAGGATAATTGGGTCAGAAGGAGGCTTCAACTTTTTCTATTATGCATTGCGCACTCCCCAGAGCTGGACATATTGTAGAGAAGGAAAATAGCAAAGTGCTTTAGGTGCAAAAGGTTTTGGTGTCAGATACCTTTTATTTCCTATCTTATCGCCAAGTGATCTTGGGCTAGTCACTTCATCTCTCTCAGACCTAGTTACGTTTTCTTAGATGAAAAGGAAAACAGGGTTGGATGGTTTTAAAGTGTGGATGAGATAAAGCAGCAAAAGTTCTGACCACAATGCGTGGCACCCAGCGCTAGTCTAAAACAGTTACCATTCTACACACCATGTTTGTGTTGCTTCTACTCCCAGCAAAGACATAGTGACCCACTAGGTGGCTTGATTTGTGATATATATGCCTTTAAAAAAAAAAAACTTGTAATGTTTATTCACTTTTCAGAGACAGAGAGAGACAGAGGGTGAGTGGGGAGGAGGGAAAGACAAAGAAGGAGCCACAGAATCTGAAGCTGGCTCCAGGCTCTGAGCTGTCAGCACAGAGCCCCATGCGGGGCTTGAACTCACAGACCACGAGATCATGACCCTAGCTGAAGGCAGAAACCCAACTGACTGAGCCACCCAGGTGCCCCTGTGATGTATATTTCTTTGTTGAATTTAATTGAATAGCGAGGATTTGGGTAATTAAAGGTACTATTCTTGGAAATAATAACTGACATTTATGAGCATTTACAATGTGCCTGGCATAGTGCTAAGCATATATCTCTTGATGTGCATAAGCATGTATGTGTGGACATATACACACAATCTCATTTTATTCTCTTCAGACGTTTATGAAGTAGGTACAACTTTAACACCATGTTAAAGAGGGGGAAATGGAGGCCAGGGAGCTTTAGTCTCTAGTCCAGAATCTCTCCCTTATTACGTGATGGCAGTGGGAGGCACATCCAGGTAGTCCCCGAGCTCACATATTTCACACTAGGAAGAAAGCTGTAGACTGAGTGTTAAATGAACACAAATACTTCATTGCAATGATGAGTCACAAGAAATGTAGAGCACTGAAAAAGAAGAACCAACAACAGAAAAAAAATAGAGAAAATGGTGCTGTGGAAAGAAAGATCATTTTCAGAGGTGAATGGACAGGAGATAGTCTCACCATTTTCAAATATATTTCCAACAGCCATAATTTAGATTTGTTGAAGTTTTCCTTCTTTGGGGCTCAGTTTTCTCAGTTGGAAACGAGCTTGTTGGAACAAATGAACTCTAAGGTTCTTTCTCTGGTTCTAACTTACATTTTTTCATGAGTTCTAATCAGCTACAAATAACATTTCCCACTTCTCTTGTGTCAGTCAGAGGGCGTCCCACCTAATGTCTGGTCACCTCTCGTTACATTTTAGAGCTGTAAGTTGATAACTGACTCCACTAACTGTCAGTTTGCCAACATGTCAAGAGGGGTTTGTTGGCGGTACAGAGGGAAAGAAATGGGAAACATGATGACCAAGGGGCTCCCTTATTAGCGGTGGAAGCAAATATTGACATAATGTTGGCAGAATTCTCTCTCACACACAAACTCTTCTGTGAATATACAACAAAGAAATCCATGTATGTAAACAGAATGTAGTCACGTTTAATATTTTAAGCCCACAATCTAACTTTTTTCCTTAAAATTTTGTTTTGTGCTGCTAGGAAATGAAGGGTGGGCTAAAACAGGGTCATTTAGACTTATCTGAATGATTAGGTTAAGTCTCTGTCCAGAAGAAGTATGGTCATCAAAATCTTGTTCGTTGAGGCTATTATTTAAGCCTTAACAGTCTTAGACAGAAGCATTTTGTTTTGCGTGCCCTAGTGGTGCGATATGAGGTGGAGACACAGCGAGCAATGAACTGTGTGAACATGGTGCTTGGAGGTAAAGCAAGAGGTCCCAGGTATCCTGAGTGAGGCATCTGACAGGTAGGTGATGCAGTTGAGTGGATCAAGGATCAGACAGCTGGGATTCCAGGTCTGACAACCGCCCTCAGTAGCATTGATAAGCTACAGTGCCCTGCTCCCAGCAAGGTGATAATTCCTGACACGTGCTATGGAAGTACCATGCCTTATCACGCTGTCCTGAAGAGTGAAATGATGTCATGGAAGCACTTTATAAGCAATAAATCACAGACATGAAATAGTTCTGTGACTAACTTCATTGTGAGAGGGTTTAGTTGAAGGCACTCTTACACAATGACAGCAGCATTGCCAAAATAAAATCTGCATTAAAGGAGGGTAAGTGTTCGCAGAGATCCATGGACATAAATAACAAAACAAGTAGTCAGGGTGTACCAGAATTTAAGTGCTAGAAAGGTTATGTGGTATTCAAGAGGAAAGTTAGCAATGAAGTCAGCCAAGGTCAATTTCTGTATCTACTAAGTTATCTTAACATTTTAATAGCTTGGAACTGTGAAGAATGAGCTGGTTAATGGAATTTTGGAAAACAGAAACTTAGAACACATAATTATACCAGAAAATGCTCCACATTTTAAATACCTGAAATTTTAAATGCATGCTTAAAACCAGGTACTTATCCAAATTGCCATAAATATTGCTTTATGGTAGAAATAACCCTAGAAAATTCTGGTGTCTTCTTTGTATCTTGAATGACTGTCCTAAGTACACAAATAAAAGTCAGGTGCATCTCAATGGTGAACATTACTGCTCAAGTACCTTAGATAATATTAATCAAAGTGTCAAAATAACTTTATAGAAGGATTTTTCAGCCTCGCCACTGTCAGTATTTTGGATCACATACTTCTTTGTTGTGGGGGGCCACCCTGTGTCTTGTGGGATGTTGGTTAAGCATCTCTGGCCTCTGCTCATTAGATGCCAGTAGCACCTTTCAGTTGTGATAAAAATGTCCCTTGATGTTGTCAAACATCTCCTGGGGAACAAAACTATCCTCAGTTGAGAGCCACTGCTCTGTAGTGATATGAGAGCCTTCAGCTTTCATGACTCACAATTCCAAAAATTCTGGGGTAGTAAAATTAGTTAGAGATATATTAGAGAGAATAACTGCATACATATGTAAGTGTTGTGTTACTAACATATTCCTCATGTTAACACCCTCTCTCTTCTGGTTTTGTTGTGAAGATGCATAATTCTCTTCATGGTCAGACAGTGTGTTCTGAGGGTGGGGACTAGGTTGTATTTCCAAGGATCTGTATCTTATTTTCTTCTAGCTCTGTAGTCTCTTGCATTTTCATCCACCTCCTTTGTTTCATTACTGCTCCTCAGATGACTCTCAAAGTAGACAGGAATACAGGTGTGCTTGCTTGTTCCTCTTGTCCTTGTTCCTCTAGTCCTATTATTCCCATTTAGCTCATCTTCCCCTTGCATCTGTGCCCCTTGTGTCTTAAAATTTTTTTTTTCTCTTCTTCTTCTAGGCATCTAGGTACATCTTAACATCAACTTTATCTTTTCCCCTCTTTGTTTCTTCTGCCAATCAATTAACAGGTTGTAGTACTCTTAAATCTGCAGTCTCTCTCCCAATTCTTGCTTTCAACCAACAATCTCTCTGAAATACCCACTAGCTTTTGTCACTATGTTGCATACTTGTCACTATCCTGGACAATGGTCATTATCTTCTAACATCTAGTCTTTGTCATTCATCTTCCTGCCTCCAGTCTTTCTTCAACATGTACATTTTATAGTGTTAGACTGGTGTCCCTGAAACACCCCCCTCCCAACAAACCCTTTAGAGCTCTAAGGACTAATGACTGACCCCACTTACTTCTTCAGCCCTATTTCTTTTTTTTTTAATTTTAAAAAAATGTTTATTTATTTATTATTTTAAGAGGAAGAGATAGAGAGTGAGTGGGAGGGGCAGAGAGAGAGAGGGAGACAGAGAATCCCAAGCAGGCTCCACACTATCAGTGCAGAGCCCGATATGGGGCTTGAACTCACAAACCATGAGATCATGACCTGAGCCAAAATCAAGAGTTGGATGCTTAACCAACTGAGCTACCCAGGCGCCCCCAGCCCTATTTCTTGTAACTGGAGCTAAAGATAATTTCTCCTTAACCTGTACTTCTTTAGGACTTTATCTAAGAATTTCTTTGAATTCTATCATTTTCTCTAAACCATTTTTTTCTTTTGTGTTTTGATAATTTTGATTTACATATGAGAAAAAAAACTTAAACCCCCCTTAAAGTACGAAATATATATGGGAATTGGAGAATCTAGTTCTACTTAAGT
Organism: Panthera leo; assembly: GCF_018350215.1. NCBI lineage: Eukaryota > Metazoa > Chordata > Mammalia > Carnivora > Felidae > Panthera > Panthera leo. Next base: position 183,441,071 of record NC_056686.1, read on the forward strand.
ACTTTAAAGTTACTTGAAAGATTATTTTAGAGAACTACAATATGCAGATGGTTATAAAATACTTTATATAGAATTCATGCATCCCTGATGTTGATACTGTTTATTTTTCTTCTTGGAATTTAACATAGAGCAGGCCTTCTTTACCTCCTCATCTTATGGTGGGACATGAATATGTAAATTTAGTTTCTATATTAAAAAATTGTACATGAATCTTAATCTGCATTTCACTTCAATGGGTATTAAACATACTTACTTAGGAGAGGCTGACTCTACAAAGTTCAAATATGGAGGTAACACATAATTAGAGAGAGCCATGATAGTCTAGTGGCACTTACTGCCACAGCCACTGGTCCATTTATTGGAGGGGAGTGAACACTTTGAACTTGCTGTTTGTCATCAAGAATGCTCACACAGTTCCATGAGAAAAGGCTTTGGCTTGAGCCCAGGTTGGTAGTAAATATAGGCTATTACTAGTTGATGTCTGTTTGATGGTCTGTATGAAATGAGTCGGTGGTCTCAGTCCAGTTATTAGAAGACAGGTGTCTACATCTCAAAACATCATGACAATTGGCACTAATTGTTACCCCTATTGGGAGTCTCAGCAGAGAAGCAGAGCAATCAGTCAAGGGAGAGGAGAAATTATCGTTGTCCTGCCCTTCAAGAGTTTCCTTTCCAAAAGCAGATGATGGGGAATTTCCCTGTCTCAGATAAAGAAGTCTTTTGGGATATAAGCAGAAAATAATACTACTAGAAGAAGAATATTTTGAAAAGAACTAGCATTTCCAATATTGAAAGAAATTTCAGTTATTTGTCTATCATTATTCACTTATTTCCCTTTCTACTCCCACATCCCTTTATATTTTAGAACTGGACTTTTGGCCACACTTTCTCTTCCTTATCCCAGACAACTCACTCTGATATGAAAGAACAGCTGCTTGGGTATCTATTATATTCTTTTATCAGTTCAACTTCAGACTTCTTTGTGCCACTGTTTGTCTTCCTGGATTTATGATACCTTTATTTTCACGTACATAAAGCATATTGATTCAATGGCTACCCATTGATGGCTTTTCTTCCATGGCATATTTAATTCAGTTGTATTGGGATACAAGTCTCCTACACTCTGATGTTCTATTTTCTCCACTGTTCTGAGCTCCTAAAGAGTAGGGCCCTTGTTTGGTTCATTTTAGCATCCCCCCACCCCTGCCCACACTCGGTACCCTGCAGAACACATATTGGGTACTCAGAAAGTAAATGCAACAATAAGTAAAAGAAACAATAAGTGAATGAATGAATGCATTCTTAGCCTGTTGGAGACATATATTGACATGTAGGAGTGAAATAAAGAGTAAATATGAAAGAGACAGATTTTAAGAGACAGAGTGGTAGGAATTTGTAATTCTATTCTACTTGGTGCCTTTGAAATTCTCACACTTGCATTTTGAATGGTTGCTTAGTGTTCCAATCCATGCAAGCCATCTTCTACAATTGCTTTGTAATCGGTATAATTTAGCTTTGTAACAGAGAGCCTCTCTAATGTATGTTTATAAGGGGAATTTCTGTGTTCTCTGTTGCAGTTTATAGTCTCACCACTGCTAAATCCAGTGTTCTTCATTTCATGTGAATTAATAATTTAATGACTGTGATTTTGATTATCCTAACCATTGAAATTGCTTAAGACAAAGAGGAAAATTTCACAAATATGAAAAACCATGACTATATTTTGGTACTGCAAAAAAATATGTTAGAACTGTTGTACTCATATATATTAGAGCTGGGTAGATGTTCCCAAGTGTTTTGCTTTTTTCAAAATATAATTTATCACAAAAATTTTTAAAGTACTATTTTTAAATCATAAACCTAAAAATAGCTGTCAAAATGTCTAAAACAGCTTAATTTGATTCTTATTTTGATTATTCACTTGAATAAATTACTAATGTTTTAAATAGGACTATTAAATGTAGCAAATGGTGAAAATAAATTAGTATATGTTGACAAAAATATATGACACAGTACATAGGCTTAATAAAATTTTAAAATTATTTGTTAGGATTAGACTAGTAAAACGCTTTCTTCTCTGCATGTGAATTTTGAGTAGGGTAGTTTCGTACAGAATTTTATGAGAAAAAAATCTGTCACCTGAATATTGATTAGAAACAACTTCACAGATATGGTAGTTTTGTGTTGTAATTTGCAGAGATGTGTTTCCTTAGTTCAACATTATACATGTTGAAATCCAGATATACAGGTTTGTGACATAGGACCATAGACATTTGAAACCAAGGCAAATCAGTTCAGATGTTGCGATCTTTGATAGCAGAGCGAGAAACACAGATGGACCATTGCCCTCATTCATTCTTTAATTTTATAGGTAATTTAAAATATCTTCAATTACAAGCTGAATGGTACATCTTGTAAAGCAAGATTCCTACCAAGATTATAGCTTCTGCAGAGTTCACAGGCATATTAGTGCTGTCTTAGATAATTCAGAATAGTTTCAAGAAGCACAAATTTCTGCTAGGCACTTACCAAAAATTATTCTCAGTAAAGCAGATGACAGTGCAGATCCAACATAGAATTTCTATTAACAATAATCAGTTTGTCAGCTGATCAATGGGATTCACGATCTAAAGCATCTCAATATATTATGCTCTCATGCCTCTTGATATCATCCCTGAAAATCTCTTTGGATTTATTTCCTTGATGCTCATTGCAATGGTCTCTAGAAAGCAGAGTTCATAGAATGGTTTTAAATTTCATCCCTCAACTCAGTTTATGGGGCCTCACCTTCAAAGTTTTCACGTTCCCTTAAGACATCTTTGTGCTCGCCTTTCTTTTTGATGGAGTTGTAATTAGTCGTGGGGAGCAGTTGTTTCCAATTAACCAGGAGGAGGAAATCACAACTGAAGTTTTATAACAAATCATTAGGCATTCTGATATCAGACCAATATATTATAAATTTCTGTGATATAAACCTGTTATGTGTCTTAAAAATAATCCTGCTGATTCTTGTGATCATTCTATTTTTGTTTTTATTGGGAATTTTTGAGAAGATAAATATCTTGTTTTTGAGCTGCCCAGAGGGATAGAATTTCTACCATGCATGTACAAAACATTTTGCTGTAACTCATTTATTTCACATAAACAATAAAATGCAAAACACCCATTCTAACACTGTGGCTTGCATTTAATGGTCACAGATTAATTCATTTTAAGCTAACATACTTTTATATGAAGGACATCAAAATACTCTTTTAAAAAGACAAAGAAGGTGCTTATTTTCATGAAACAAGTATCTGATTTCATCTCACAGCTGATGACTTCATCCTATACTTTTAAATAGTGATAGTGTCTGCCCCTATTACATAACTTGTAAGAGTATTACAATTACAAAAGTTTGGGATCCCAACATTTAGAATTAAAATATTTAATTTTTTTTGCATATGATTCTCTTTCTGTATGACTACTAGTCTATTGCTGATAATCAGTAAGTATACCCGAGTAGTAAAAATATGCTATAACTTATCTTTGGTGATCAGAGACTCTTTGGGAAGAAGTAAAATTAAACCTGTTATTTAGCATGAAGTAGCTTTTGATAAAATGCTGCCAGATGTATAGAGATGTTCTCTTCTTCTGTCATAGTTAAAATACACATATACACAAACAGATGCAAACTATATATTCGATATACAGCTTATGTTCAGGTCTAAAGGGTGGCCCCTCAGGCTGTAATTTAATCAGAATTTAAAAAAAAATTCTGCTAAATCTGGGGAAGGAAGTGAGTTAACATTTCCCTGACCTTGGACTTCATTTCTGACTTATACAGTACAAGAAGTTAGCATTATGTAATGAAATTGTATCAGTAAATTTTTATCAGTAGGCATGTACTTTTCATGTTCAGGTTCTAAGTAAAACTTGAATGGTCTTTGGGTGAAAAGAATGGATGGATTCTGTACCATTTATAGGACACTGTAAGCTAGGTTAAACATTTCCTTTGCTATTTGGGTACAAGATTAAAAAGTCTTTTTAGGGCCCTTATAAGTGTGTGCTGTGTGCCTGGGGAAGGGGATGAATAGGAGGAGGAGGGAGTTGTCCGTCCACTATTTCTGCAGCACGCCCATCTGATTAAAAATGTATGTAGAATATCACCCGTTTTTTCGTCAGATAGATTCTCCCTTCACATGCAGCAAAAAAGTTTTCTTGGTGTCTAATCAAGCAACGCTGCTTCTTCAGATTTGAAGAACTCAGAAAGTTAGTTTTTTTTATTCTTCTTCTTCATTTAAGTATTATTTTTTAATTGCAGCGTATTAAACATAAAATCTGGTACAATCTTTAAAAATAAATAGGACCTAACTATAAATGGGCCCTGTTGTGTTTTTATCTTTGACAAGCAAGTAATTGCTTCTCAAATTTATCAGTTTGTTTATGCAAAAACCATTTACCAAGCCTAGCTCAAAAGCATCAATTTCATCATTATCATCTTATTAATTTAGCCAAGCTATAACACAGCTGATTATTCCTGAGTAATATCCTCTGCAGCACATCATGTGTGGCAAAACCATCTGTACAGTACCTATTTAATAAATAAACCCTCGGCTAAATGTCTCTGTTTATTGAGAACTAATGTTTATAGAAAATATAATGGAACTCAATAAATAACTCAGCTTCATCAACCTGCATATGAATCAGTGCGAAGAACGCTGACATCATCACCTTTCAAGTACCAGAGAAAGCAAAATTACCCAAAAGAGCTATAGAGTCAATATTAAGGCATTAAAACTGCAATGAAGGCATATTAATGCTTAAAACTTCATTGTTGGCAGTGGAATTGGCACAATGGACATATTTTATAACTCTAGGAATACTTAGGCTTTATGGCTGCTTCTTTGTTGACTGCCTTGCACTTAATGTAGTTTTCCACTTTAAATAAAAAAAACCCTCAAGATCTTTAAAAAAAAAAAAAGAAGAAAATTGCTGATTCTAAGCATTCATTTTTAAAATAATGCAAACTGCTGATTCCAATTGTTCAGATTTAAGAAAAAAAAAAGCCAACTTCTTTAACTCCATGCTTCCTGAATTCGTATTAGTAGCAACTAGATATTTTGAGGCAAAAGCTTGTTTAAAAAGTCATCATTTTTTTAAAAGAGATCATTCTGAGTGATATCATTAGTACTGACAATGTGAGAATGATTAAATCATTTTGTGAAGAAAAGCCAAGTTTGCATGTTTTGGGCCATTGTTATTAATCATGTAAATAATATGCATGTTCCAAATTTAAGGGTGCACAATTGTTTAACGTATACATATTGGCTCTCATCACTAGGATATTAACAAAATTTAAATTAGTAAGTCGAAGTTTTATACTAGTACAAATCCAATGAAGCAAAGTAGATTGTTTTAAAATAGATCAAGAAAATGGGTTCATTTCTTATAACTTGTATTAAAAGTCTGTCTGTCCACACTTGGCTTTCCAAAAACAAAGTTTCATTGAAAAGAGAAACAGAACAAAACAAACCAGTCTTTATTCATATCTAAGGAATGACCTTTATTAATCTTTGAATGCAGGTCTACTTTTGAGCATCAGTGTGGTTCACGTCCATGTTGAAGACTCCTTGTCATGAAGCTTAAACCTTCCCTTCTTCCTGTGCCCGTAGGACTTCTGGTTTTTACCAAGGCTCAACCCTGATGTAATTTACAAGCAATGGAGATGGCAGGCACTGGCCTGTGGCTGTGGGCAACATTGGCTCCTTCTCCAGACCTTGCTTCTACAGCTGCTCATGCAGCACTGAGACCCACCTGGTATACTCTTTTCTAGTGATGACTTGTGTGTTCACACTTTGATGTTTCCCATGGCTTAGAGATCTTTGTAAAGTTCAAATATCAAGGGCAGAGAGATGCTGATATCCCTTTCAGCTGTCAATCTAAAAGCTGAGTGTGTTTTGTTTTGTTTTGCTGTTGTCGTCCAAACATTTATTTATGAGTTTCACCAGAGAAGGAGGCCAAAGTGTGATACCTCAAGAAGGGGTAAGATCCCATATGTAATTCACAGACGTCAGCTTTCCTTCCTAGATGTGGGTTCCATTATTCTAGATGTACACATTTTTCTCTTTTTTTTTAGATTTCAGTTTATGCAGTGGGCTCTGTGGTTTGCACAGAGACTACCCATTCCCCAAACCTAGGAGGGTTCAGGGGTAATCCTAACAGAATCACTGTACCTCCTAAATTAGGCAAATGCCTCAAACAAAATGAATACCACATCAAAAGGACAGAAAGATAGTGAAATAGTGCCAGTAATTGCCTTGTGGGGCAACCCAGCTTAAACAACTTAAAGCTTGCAAACACTGCACCCACACTACCCAGAAGAATACTTTTGTTCCAGGGTTTAAATTGCAAGCTAGGGAGCCAACAAATCTAAAACCCTTCTGTTTGGGAGCCAGAGCACGCAGTGTGCCTCTGACATATGCCTATAAGTAAAGCTACATCTGGCACATCAGCAGTTTTGAATAGCTTGGGTTTGGTGACCAGAGTCAACTTCCCACGTATTCTGTCACAACCAGGCCCAGATCAGCAAAAAGGCTGTTGGATTGGCTAACTAATTATATCTACTTTAAGATGACCTGTGGTTTAAAACAGCAAAAATAGAGGAATGCCAGCAAACAAACTGCATCCCATCAAGTGGCTAACACCCAGGAGACTCCTGAGATTAGGCCAAGTAAATTTTTATCTGTTTGTTCTGAGTCTGATTCAGTGTCTAGCCCTCCATTGTATAATCCATAAAGTCACTTTCATTCCATTTTAAGAAATCAATTTTAGATATTTCTGATGAGGGGTGATGTCAGGCCTTACCATTTTGAGGCAGGAAATCAAAATACCAATTCCAATCAACCATCCCGCAATGGGTAACAACAAGCCTGTGCATAAAAGAGAGGGAGAGTGGGCCTCCAATACAACGTGAAAAATTTGGACATTTTTGAATGCATTGGTAGGACACAGCACCTAAACAAATAGTCTTGATCTAGTCCTTAGGGCCCAGTTTTAAAGGAGCAGTGGTTTAGGTTATATCTGCTAAGAACCAATATCAAGGACCACTGAGCATGACAGACCACAATTCAAGGTTATACTGCCAAAGCCACGGAGGCAAGGACAAACCTTTTCCATAGGCTAGGGGTACTCTCAGAGAAATCCAGGAATTGGTAAATTTGATGTATATCTGTGCAAAATTCTTGGCTTGGTATAGAAGAACAATTATGAAAGAGGTGGCACATTTTTATCTTTCTTTTCTCTTCACAAGGAATAGAAGAAGTCCAAAGATAATAGTACAATAAATACCAATAAGGACATGGTAGTTTCAGTTGGATTATTTTGCCACAGTAAAATACATTTATTTGTTCATTCAGTCACACAGCAATATTTATCAGGTGCCTACATTGTGCTAGGCATTGGGATATAATGGTGAGCACAAGGAAATAGTGTCCCAGTTTCATGGAACACATAATCCTATGGGGAGTTGAAAGGTTATGCAAATAAATGCAAAATTCAACCAAGAAAAGGACTATATAGGATGGATATAAGATGGAGGTGGGGGAGAACATTTCAAACAAAAGAAATAGCCCTTTAAAACACCCACAGTGATAAAGGAATCCATGGCGCATGCAAAAAACTGAGAGTAGTGTCGTTAGATGGTAGTTAGCAAGAGAAATCTGGTGAAAGATGAAGCCAGAGAACTTGGTAGGGTTTGGTCTTTAGAGCAATGTTATGGTCAGTCCATATCATTCATGACTATATTGCTCATTGCTTGGAGAACTTATTACAGAGTCCCGTGGCAGAAAATATTTGCCATCAGTTGCTAATAAATTATTATTCATTCCTTGAACTGATATTTTATTAGACACCTATGCCATGCAAGGAATAGGCATTGGGAATATAGCAGTGATCCACATGAATGTAGTCTCTGCTCTCATGGAACTTTCAGTCTATCAGGAAAGATAAACTATGAATAAATACAGGTGTACCAAGTGTTATAAAAGAGGAAACACAGGGTTTATGACCCGGAAGCCATTTTAGTGGGATGCTTCCTGGAGAAGTGACTGAAGTTGTGGGACCAAGGAAGACTAGAGTTAAGAATCACAAGATATCCACTATAGACAGTGAGGAAGAAAGTGGCAGGAGGTAAGGTTAAGGACAAAGAAAATGTGGGGCTTGAAACCTCAGCAACTTTCTAGCTGACAGTGAAAACTAGTATGTTTTTGCTCAATCCTGGATAAGGTGGTTACCTTTGTACAATTTTCCTCCGTAGGAATACATGTAGTTTATGGAAGGAGACTTCTTTGTGAAATAGCTCATCCTCACACACACAGTGTAGCCTGGGCCACTCCACCCCCAGCTGCTGTGCAAGCGCCATGGTTGCCCTTCACCAGGGCTCTGTGGTGGGTAAGGATACAAAGTCCCTTGATGAGCCATCTTTTGTCCTTGCATCCCAATTGAAGCAGTGGGATTTTGCCTCTGGGGTCAGGGCAATCTAAGCTGGAGGTGTAATAGAGCCAGTGACCTACCTCTTCTTTTCTCCTGTGCTCTCATTTTTTCTTTTTGAGACACGTAAGTGTAAGTACATGGAAATACATTAACCTTCTTTCTCCCATCATCCTCCCAGGGAAGGAAGGAAAGGAAAGCATTGGAAATCCTGGGCTGAAGCAGGCAGAATGGTGGACTGTGCTGAAATGGGACTCTTTGTGGTTTATAGACTTCCCAAAGTTTCCAATTCTCTGCACCATTCCTACAATAAATGGCTCAGAAGCACTTTGCAATCTCTACCCCTCCTGGATTGCAGCTCTATTTTGTACTGGAGCTCAGAACAAAACAATAGCCATAGGAAGAGGTGTTGGAATAAGTGAAAATCAATCTAATCCTGCAGAATCTTAAGCACTTTACTTATAATATGGCTTAGACATCACTCTACAATATAGGAGTTTGTCTTATATTCTACATCATCCTTCTAAACAATTCTGATTTTACAAATGGACATGTTTATGGTCTAAATGTCACACTGTCCTAGGCCTGTGTCTTAATATGTTACATCTATTGTTTCTGCTTTTTGCTGGTTATATAGAAAGAAATGCTTATATTAAAGCATATATTAAATTAATTGTGGCCCAGAGAATCAAAACTCTTAAAACAGTAGTTTTAAGAAAAAACCCCACAATTTATATAAATTCTCTTACATTCGGGACCTTTTAGTTTTATAAAAGCTATTTACTGTTTTAAAAAGTTTTTAGTCTCATGTAACGATTCATACTGCTAAGAAAAATGGATGTCACTTTTTCTTGCAGAAAGGAGAAAATAAGATTTATAAATATTTTCTGACATTTTTTGTAAAATTTACAACACAGTTTAGTCCAAAGAGGCATTTCCTACTTACTGCATTTTAAATTATTTGTGTTTATTTTAACCTCTTTCCTATAAATCTGTAGTCATTCTGGCAAGCCAAATTATAAGCGACCTGGTGGTTACTGCTCATTAAGAGGGGAGACAGTTTTGATTAGAGGGGGCAGCTTGGGTGAGTAGGGCCATTCCTTATACAGTGATGGTCTTCACACAGTGTGGTGATAAAAGAGCTTGTTGGAACTCTATGGGTCATTACTTAATTGCCTTTTGGTGTCATTTTTGCCTCTTCATTTGCTGATAAGAGCTTCTCTTGATGGTAAAGATTGATTTCTCTTGCTGTACTTGAATTTGCAAACAAAGAGTTGTATCAGGTGCATTTCATCACCAATATACGCTAGAATGGGATAATTGTTTAAGGATTTTGCACAATCATGACAATTCATATAAAGAAGGTAGAACTTAGTGTCCCTGTGATTTAGCATTCAGATGAAAAAAAGAGCTCCTGAAGTCTTTAATTGTTATTGCTCTTTATTAGCATCTGAGTAATTTTTATTTCTTTGTCTTTCAAGTGTGAGAAAAGATGAAGAATGTTCCTACTAACAGGATAAATCTCACTTTTTGTTTGTTTGTTTGTTTGCTTCTTTTGGGATGGGGCTGAGTCTAGATGATATAGCTACAGTGCCATGACAGTTTGATTTTTTTTTAAGTCATTTAGAGAAAGATAGTCACCTACTTGGTCAGAATGTCCTCAGTGTGATAGAGTAGGTGCTAACCATAGCCAACTAATATAGGTGACGTGTCTTTAAATCTTTTGGTCACATGCTATCTGTCATGTAGAATAGTATTTAACTACAGACCAGTAGTGTATGCATCTGAAACGTGAGAATGTGAAAACTCTTATTGACTAAAGGAAAGTTTACAGTAGAATCAAGTCATTGGCGAAATTGTAATCCTTATTCCATTAAGTTATCCATTTTTCTTAAGCAATTACTTTGAAATATCACTCTGCTTTTATTATGGGAATCTTCAAGTTAATATTAAAATGTTCACCAGGTTAGTGATTTTCAAACGTATGCCCCCTTTTGATAATGTGTATTCTGTGATGCTTAATTTAGTAATCAATGGAATTCACAGATAATATCTACTTACACACGTCTTTTTAAAAAATCTGTTATGCCATAATTATAATACATAGGAGATATAAAAGAGAAGTATATAATGAAATAATATGTATGTAATTATAAATGCTCTGACACCACTGTGTTCACTGACAAAGCACCCATCAAAATGTCCGCATTGCCCTCTAGGTTGTGGGGTCATCCCTCCTGATATCCATTGACGGAGTTCCCAGACCTGTGGGAACATACCTGTTTTCTTTTTTCTTCTATATCCAGTTCTAGACATGGTATTTGGCATGGACTAAGTGCTCAATATTTCTATAGTGAATGTTGAATGAGGAAAAAGGAAAAGAAAAAACCCAAATCCAAATCTTCTCCTTCAGGAATTCATAATCTAGTTGGAATGGCAGTTCAGTTCAGTAACACAAAGCAAGGCGTTGGCTTCCCACGCGTTCCAAGAACTGGGCGCATGGTGTGTGCTGCAGGAATTTAAGGAAGAGGGGACCCACCCTCTGCAGGCAGAACCTGAGGACTGCTGTGGGTCTCAGACATTAGGGCAGCAGTGCATTTATGCGTTTACAGTGGTGTCTGGTCAAAGTAGCGCTGGTCCAGGTGCAGAGGGAAGACAGATTACTAAGGCCCTGTGCTCCCAGGGTTTCCATTCTAGGGCATTTCCAACTTCTGTGAGTGTCAGAAGCCCTGAAGGAATGGTTAAATGCCTATTCCCAGGCCCGACCTGGGCTATTTCAATCTGCATTTTAAGCAAGTGTTAGAGATAAATTATAATGTAATTCATGAGTCTCACTTTAAGAAACATCAGATACGGGTAGGCAAAGAACCCAATATGTTTCTCCTGAGAATTTTCAGCATTTGGAAAATGAATGGCAATCCTTGGGTGAATTTTGAGAATCGTCTTGAAAGGAAACTTCTCATAGTCATTTCATAAATAAGTGAATGTAAAAGATGAGAGAGTATTTTTTTAAGACATCATTATAAGACTGATGCTGTTTGTAAAATACTATTGTTTTAACATTCTTGTGGCAGTAAAAATAGTCTTGATTATAGGTGGTGCAATTATATCTGTTTTCTTTTGCTGGTATTGCAAATCGAAATGTATTGAGGATGGAAATATATTGAGGAGAGAAATAGTTCTGTTTTGAAATATATTTTTTTGTGTGTGTGGGGAGAGATCTTTAAATATTTAAAATCAATTTTTTTCTCTTTTGTTGCCTGCTCCCTGCCATCTTTATAAAAGCTATTTTGACTTAAATGATGATATGAATCATTATGTGATAGAACAAATTAGTTATATCTTTCATTAGCAACCTGAAAAGTTGTCTTCTTAACACCATGTTATACTAAAATTATTTCTAGGAATTTTTTTATTGCTTTTCAATTTCTTTTTGAAGAAACACTAAAGGATTAACCAAAAGTATTTATAATTTTTCTCATTAGGTTAGTATTTTATTTTCATTACCTTGTTTGAAGTTTTTTATAATTAAAATCATAGTGTTTCTCATGACACATGCCCTTCTAATAGTATACATCTGATAAAAATTAAAAAACAAATTGTAATGTCTATTTATTTTTGAAGGAGAGAGAGAGACAGACAGAACATGAGTGGGGCGGGGAGCAGAGAGAGAGAGACACAGAATCCAAAGCAGGCTTCAGGCTCTGAGCTGTCAGCACAGAGACCGACATGAGGCTGGAACTCATGAGCCCTGAGATCATGACCTGAGCGGAAGTCGGACACTTAACTGACTGAGCCAACCAGGTTCATCTGATAAACTTTTAAATATGGAGTAGCTGCCTTGGTTACAGAGAAGCTTAATTCTCAATATTTCAAAGACTAATACGGGTTTTTGACTTTATATATTTGTATGCACTTTTTAAAAAGATAATGGGTGGAAGCAGAATAAAAGACTTTCCAAATTTTATTTTACCAAGTAGCACAAAATAAAGGGGAAACAGTTAAAATTCTGGTAAATAAAGACATACAGTTGAGGATAATTGCATTGCTTCTTCCTTGGGGGACTGAGGCCCCCATCCCAACAAAAGCTCCCTGCCACACCCTCTCTAAACTTCATCTTCATGCAAATTAATCGACCAAACACAGAATCCTAATTCTGAATCACAGATCATCTGCCTTTTTTTATAATTGATTTTTATATAATTGATTTTATATTCAAATCAATCACAAACTCAAAAATTATAAAAAGCAATCAACTGATAGCTCAATCAATAGTTCTGTCTTCATGATGCTTAAACAATTGAGTTTATTAATTTTCTGAACTGATTTTTTTTCTTTTTTAGCTGGTTTTAGTGCAATGGACACTCAGATTTTTTTTTTATGAGAGAATTTATAGAGCCCTGAAGATTGTAGCTTTCCTTCTTTTAAAACTAATAATTCTCTTAGCACATTTAAACAGAATGCAAAAACAAATGTTCAGTTTACTGTTTTAAGCTTGCAAATGATGGGAAGGTTGCCTTTTTATGTTTTGTGATAGTCCCATGAGTTACTAAGATCAACTTAAAATGGAGGACTAGGTGCATCTTTATTGGGACACAGTTTTTCAAAAAGTTTTCCAAAGATAATTTGTATGGGGAAAATCTTTTGCTCAAATGTGTTTATTTTGTAGGTATAAATTCAGTTGGGTAAAGAGTACTCTGAACAATTTCTGATTTTCAATTGGATTTCCTTATTTTATTTTGTACATGAGTGCTGAAAATCTACAGAATAAAATTTGATTTAATTTCCATTTTGACCTTTTCCAAGTAGAGACTCAGTTATGGATGTGAGCAAAAGGTCATATTGTGTGAGGGCCTTCCTCTTTCCTCTGTATTCTCAGAGTGTGGGCAACATTTAAAAAAAAAATGACCCAGCGCATGTATCTAAATAGAGAAATCATTTTTAACATCAACACACGTAGATTTCCACAGACTTTATGATGTTCACATAATGAGTAAATACTCAAAAAAAAAAAAAATAGGTACAACTACACGCATACAGGCACACACAGAGGACTGAACCAGAGCAGTTGAAAGGGCTGTGTGGGACTGACCCAAACTGAACTGTTAATCAAGGGGAAATGTGTGAAGACTATGCGTTCGTGAGATCAACCACAGTTACCCAAGATATGGTAATATGACACAGGCACAAGTCCTCCTGCCTTGTGTTGCACTGAGAGTCCAAGAAAGTTTGGCAAGTAGAACCTCAAGTCCTGTCCAGAGAATCCAAAATCATCACCCATGGAGCTTAATTCTGAATTTCCGGCCCAGACAAAACTCCGATTAAATTCAATGAGTGTTTCTCATTTTAGAAAGCTGTGCATGTGCATGCCATGTTCTTTTCTTAGATAAAAACATACCCACAGCTCCTTCCATACAAAATGAAACCAAACACATTTAGAACACATGTAAGCCATTTCTCTATGGGAAAGGCCATTTGTGGTTAACACAGAAAGTATTTATGGTTTCACTGTTAATTGTGGTTTCTTTGTATTAGCCAAAAAAGGTAGCATTTTTCATGGTAGGAATAGTATGAAAGCAATCGCCTTTCTAAAAAATGTTCGAATTTTCTGGGGCATGAGGAAGTGACTGGATTTATGATATCTTCTAAACACCAAGAGAATATATACAACCTACAGTGGTATTTTCAATCTGAATAAAAGTTTCTTTAAAATTGTCTTAATTGCTCTTTGGTACATTTCTACAAGTTCAGTCTGTATACTCAACATATATAATATTTGCAGCTGGGGTGCATTTTAGTTTCTTATTTATAATTGTTATCTAGGGACATTAAATTTCATTCTGGGTCAGTGCTATTTTTGAAAGTTGTTAATTTCAATTTCTTCTGGAAATTGTTAATTTTATAAATGTTATTTTATAAATGTTAATTTATTTAATCCATCAGTGGGATTTATTTATTCCTTCCTTTCTTTCTATCCTTCTTTCTTTATTTTTTTCTTCCCTTTTTTTGAATTAAAGCTTGAGAAATCATTATACTGTGGAAATATTGTAATTATTTCATATTAGAAAAGTATCATTTTAATTTTAAACTGTATTTTGGCAAGGATTCTATAAGTGGGTGAGTGAAGTCAAAAGAATAATTAAATACGAAAACAGCCAGATTAATTAATTTGAATGTACATTTGCGGGGTCTGCATACTGATATTTTTTTTAGCAGGCATTTCCACAAGTGTTTTACCATCTGAATGCATCACATATATATTATTACAAGGTGGGAAGAGACAATTGTGGTTTTTAGGTCAATAACTAGAATACCTGGAAAGATTTACGTATCAAGCATTTTTTCTTAAATATTGGAGCTTTTATAACCTATGGGGAATAATATATTTTGTAATTTTCATCATTTCACAATTTTATTTAAAATTTTAAAGGAAGCAATGATATATTGATATTAGATTATATTTTATTAAATTCATAAGAAAAAGACAAGTATTTAAACCATATGGCCCCCATTGCCTCTTCCTGAGAGTGAGAAACATTCTTTAGGAAAATTCTTAAAGTATAACCTATCAATTTAATCATATATACTTAAGTATATCTCGTGAATGTATGTGAAATTGAATTTAAATGGACATTTTATGTTTAACACAGTTTTCCAAAGATCTGTATTTATTCAAAGATCATGTAGAAGGCTATTAACTTCGATAAATATTGCTGTGTCCACTGCTAACTATTTGTATACTTCTGGGTTTTAATTTAATAGTTACAAACATCCAATACATTGGTACACTTAGATTGCACCTATAGTAGTATTCAGAACATTTCCCTTAAAAAATTTCAAAGGTTTTTGGTATATATTTTTGTCTCTCCTTTTTCTTATAAATAGAAATTGCAACTGGAGTATATTATTACATATGAAATTTATTTACTTTGATTTGTTGATATACCATAAAACTTTATGCACCTCAAATAATATTTTAATATATTTTATACAGTGTATAATACTGAATATCAGTGTAACATATTTGACATGATATTTTTGTATACCCTTATATAGCATTTTAAAATATATTGATAACCACGGGATATGTCTTTCATGTCTTCTTATGATTTTTATTTTCAAAATCATTAATATTTTAAGAGAGAATGTTCACAGAAAGTAAATACTTCTCTATAAAGTCTTTACAAAAAAGGAATAAAACCTCAAACCAGAACTTCATTTTAATAAATATGTTGTATTTTCTTTTTATGTTACTGACATCAAATGATCTCTGATCCCAGATACAATTTTCTTTTGCGTAGCAAAATGTAATGTTTCTTTTCACTATTATTTTCATGTATATTCAAATACTGATGTAAAATAACCAAAGAATAAAGACAGACTTGACTAACAGGTTATATTTTCTTTAGGTGTAGGCAATAGGTGGTGACAGTTAAAATCATGCAAAAGTTTTTCATTCCTTGCTGTTCACAAATATGTAAAAATAGGCATTCATAGTGTCCGCATATTTCTTAGGCTTTAAAGTCCCATTTTCTCAGCCGAGGTTTCTTACCTTTCTTTCACTGCCGCCTTACTGAGAATCCTCAAACACTGCGGCTCTGTTCTTTCCTGGTCATCTGCTTGCGTTGTGCACGTTCGACTGTAGGGGGCACTCCTCAGCTACTACAGACACTGTCTTGTGATCAGTCCTTTTTGTGGCTCGGAGACGTATTTAATATTCATTATTTTATCAAGGCATTTAGTCCAAAAAGACTTCATAGCTCATCCTTAAAGCACGTATATTCATAATTGAGTTAAAAAAAAAAATCTCCCATAGGTATCAAGGTGGGCGTTTGGGTTCCTGAGGATGTTAATAAAATTTTATAATACTGAAATGTGCCTGGGTAAATAAGTACTTTTCAGAGCTCTCTTCTTGTTATTCTTTTCTTCTTGGAGCTCAGGGTGGATTTTATAATACCCAGATTTTTATTACTATACCTCGAGTCTTGTCTCTTTGCCTTGAGGACTCCCAGAGAGCAGGGTGTGGAATGATCATGATTTATGTTTGGGAAGAGGAACCACAGAGTTTTTACATAGAATTATGTGCCCTACACTGAAGCTTATAAACAGCTTATCTTTAATGGGAGTGAAATATTGAATTTAAGATTGTGTGTGGCCTTTCCTCCACTCCCTTCCCTCCACTTTCACGTCCCTTACTTGCCCGATCCCAAACAGACTACTTGTGTGGCAACCCTAAGATCCATAATGACCTGGGCCTCTCATGTGTCTATACCTTCTGGGTTCACATCAGCAGCTGGGGCAGCAGCTTCAGCCTCTTTATAGCTCTCCATACTTAGTTCACTGAGAGACAAATAGCATTAACCCCTCTGATATGTTAGGGGGACTTATTTTTCTTCCACATCAGCCTCTTTCTTGCCTCTGGGCACGCTCCCCTCCCTGTCTTCCTGTTAGGGAGTGCAGCTCTCCAGGACCCCACTCTTTACTCCTGTCTGGGACCAGCCCCTTTGCTTGGGACTAAGACTCCCTCACTCTTCCAGACTCTGGCTGCTGCCTCAGCAGTGGTCTCTTCTCCCTCCTTGTCATCAAACTTTTCTTCTCGATGTTGTAATTCCTCCTACTTTAAAAGAATCCCTCTCTTCACTCCACTTCTCCAATCTGCAGTCTTTCCTCAGTTTCCTTTTATAGCAAAGCCCCTCAAAGAGATGTCCTTATTTGATATCACTAATTCCTGCCCCTCCTTTTCTTCCCTCCCACTACTTGCTCCACTGACTCTTCACTAGTGACCTCCCTGTTGCATTAGCTGTAGCTAATGATCAGTACTCAGCCCTGATCTTCATTGACACAGAGGCAACATCCCCGCCCCCTCGCCACTGTGGATCATTCCCTCCGCCTTAAAATATTCTTTTCATGGAGCTCCTAGGAGATAGACTCTCTCCTTGTCCTCCAAACTCACCAACAGCTTCTCTGCTCCTCCAATAGTTGTGTGTTATCTCCTTGAACCCCTGGGGGGACTGTCCTCAGGCCCCTCTTCTTCATCATCTGCACACACTCTCTCTAGGCTTATCTCATCTTCTCTCAGTAATGCTATCCATACTCTGAAAAATCCTCCATTTATATTTTAGCCAGGACCACTCCCCTGAACTCTGACATGTATATTCAACTGCAGTCTCTACTGGGTGTTGCTATTTGGATGTTTACTAGACTCCTTAAACTGATCTCCATTCCACCCGCATATACAGCAAACAAACAAACAAACAAACCCACTTCTTCAGTCTTCCCATCTTACAAAGGGGAGTTTTTTCAGGATAAAACCTCAGTCTAGATGACAGTCCATGCCACTGTCATCATTCATCTTGATTATTGTCTCCCTGCTGCTGTCCATTCCAATACATACCTACATCAATCAATACAGCAGTGGTTTAATGTCAGCTCATTTCAGTCTTTTCCTCAGTGGCTCCCCATCTCACAGTAAAAGCCACAGCCCTATTAGTGCCCCCCTACCTATGGGATCTGGCCCATGAGAAACCTCTTGGTTTTGTCCCCTACTCTTCTCCCTGGCCCACTTCATGTCAGCCACACATACATCCTTGCACTTGCTTAATGATCCTTATTAAGTCCTTCCTCAGAAGCTCTTCACTTGTGATTACCTCTGTCTGGGGTGCTCTTCTCCCTGGTGTCTTTATGACTCACTCCTTCATGTCCATGAGATCTTTCCCCTAACATTCCCTTAAGAGTGGGGAGGATTTCCCTGGCTACCCTATTTAAAATAGGAAGCCCACTCTCCTGGACCCAGCATTTTGTATCCCTACTTTCTGCCTTTATTATTTTTTTTCTGTAGCACTTCTCATTATCATCATCTGCCTACCAGATATTCACTTACCAGTCATCGTTACCCCATTGGTATGTGTGTTCCAGGGGCAGGTGTTTTCATATGTGTCTGCTGTGGCATCCCCACTGCCTAGAAAGACAGTTGACACGTGGTAGACTCTCAGGAAAATTTGCTAAATGAATGAACCATTTTAGTCTATCATCTGTGAGGGGACAAATGTCCAGATTTGGGATCCAGTCAGGATTTGGATTGTATTCTGTCTTTTCTGTTTTACACCTTGCTTTCTGATTTAAAAGAATTTTTCAAAGCGATGCCACTTTATTTTGTGTTGGTATCTTTGGTTGTTCTCTTTCATTGACTTGGAACATCTTTTTGCTTTTACATTTAATAAATATCTGATGCGGGGCGCCTGGGTGGCTCAGTCGGTTAAGCGTCTGACTTCAGCTCAGGTCACGATCTCGCGGTCCGTGAGTTCCAGCCCCGAGTCGGGCTCTGTGCTGATGGCTCAGAGCCTGGAGCCTGTTTCAGGTTCTGTGTCTCCCTCTCTCTCTGCCCCTCCCCCATTCATGCTCTGTCTCTCTCTGTCTCAAAAATAAATAAACGTTAAAAAAAATAATAAAATAAAAAAAATAAATATCTGATGCAATAATTTGTTAGACTTCAGGGCCTTTTTGTTTTCCTTTGGAGGGGGTTTTATAAGTGGGGTTTTTGATTATTGGGGCTTAGGAAAGTCAAATCCCATTAAGAGGGACTTTCTCACTTTTGGCAAAATAAAAAAGCACTCCTGATTTGGGAAAACTTTACTGAGCAAAAAATTTCTGTAAAAAGCTTCTCTCTATATAGAATTTTAGGGAATTTGGTAGAAGCAGTTGATTATAAGCCCTTATATTTTCTGTTCTCCTTGCTATCCCTTCATACCCCTATGACCTCACGATTATCATGACCACGTGGGATCATATTTTAAATATTTCTCTTATAAGAGGTGACATGTTTAATTCTGTGCATCTGACTATATGACCAAATGGTGTGACTTTACCTAAGTAAGTGTAGGAGAAGGTATGCAGAAAGAAACCAGCTTTTGCTTAGGTCAACGATTATGCTAAGCCTTTTTCATATTTCAATTTATTTAATCCTTAACACAACCCATTGTACAGTTGAAAGTGAAACTTGGAAAGATTGTATAACTTTCCCAAGATCTTAGATCCAGTAATATCCAGTGCTTGGATTCAGAGATTTTTCTGTTTTTTTCAAACTTGTATTCCTTTCAGTGTATTATGCTGCCTTATGTATTATCAGCTTGACATAATTTGCTATAAACTCTGAAATGCTTTTTAGGTGGTTTTCAGAAAGTAATAGGTGTGTTTACTAAATTTTGACACTCAATAAGTTTGCATAGCTATGCGAGATAATAATAACTGCCACTTACTGCACCAGGTTTTTCTAATCTTTTGTTAAACATTATTTCTAATGTTTACAACAACCCTAATTATTATCATCATTTTACAGAGAGGGAAATTGAAGCTAGTAGAAATAATTTTCCTGATTTAAAAAACGCTGATGCTTGGGCTTTTACCTAGAACAAGAAATCAGATTTTTAATATTTTTACTCCCTCCCTTTATTCAAGTATCTACTCAAATATCATTTTATCAGAAAGGACCCCTTTAACCAAGCTACCTGGATAGTTCTACCTGTAGATAGTGTCCTCTTAGCCTGCTTAATTTTCTTTACAAGCATATTATCACCTATGCATTACATATTTCCTGATTTGTTGTCTGCCCTTCCCAGACAAAATACAAGCTTTGTGAGTTTAGGGACACTGTTTCCGTATCCACCATGCTTAAATATCAGCCAAACTGATGTGAAAAGCTGTGGAGCTGAAAGTGTGGGTGAAATTGGATTAATCTGGGTGAAATGAATAAAGAGGATGAAGGAAACTTTGAGTAAAAGAGAATAGAAAAGGGAGAACTAGAACAGAATAGGACAGTCAGATCAGAAACATTGAAGAAATGTGAGGGTTTTAGATTCTTCTGAAAACGTACCTTGTGAACATAGAAAAGAAGATTGTCTTTTTATGTAAGGTGATGGGGCTTCTAGAAGAAGGTAAAATATATTTGTGTCAGAGAAGACTATTAAAATTCTCAACATGTGTTGTTAAAAAAAAAGTAAGGTTTCAAAGTAGAAGGGAATTCAGAACCTGAGATACAACTTTGTAATGAAGAGAAAAATCCTATTTTGGGGATACTTACAGGAAGAAGTTTTTGGTTGTAGAGATCATCTGAAGATATAGAAGTTCCTAAAGGATTGAAGAGACCTGTAATATTTCAGGCCCAAAAGAAAAGAATATTAAAAAAAAGAAAAGACTCAGAGGAAATTAGGGCACAGACAAAGTAACCTGCTTCAGGTCACATGCCTTGTGAGTGGCAAGGCCAGAATGAGAAACCCTGGCAGAGACCCCAGGGACCCACACTCTTCACTATTAGGTTACCTGGTCTTTTCTGACAACATTCTCTTGACATTGAGCTTTGAACTTTTTTGAAATCCTGTTACTTGCACCAATTTTCTCTTTTCTTAGCCTGCTGTGGCTTGCCACTGACAGTGCTCAGTTACTGTCAAGCAACTATGTGGCAGGCAGTGCCGAGGACCTTTCCTGCCTAGGCTCTCTAGGAATGAGAGTCAAGAATTCTTTGAATGATTAAGTGATCACTATTGCTTGATAATTTGGCAGTGGAAAATCAGAGACCTTGGCAGGGACAACTTCCGAGAAAAAAAAAGTTTTAATTCTTATTATTAAATTCTTAAGATTTAAAATTCTTATTAAGATTTAAAGAGAGCTGATAGAAAGGAAAGTGTGTAACATGGGGAAGTTTAAAATCCAGATCTTTTTGATAGGGGGAAGTGCAGTACAGGCTCCGTTTGCCATTCTTTAGGAACTGAGGATCCTGAATGTACTGAATACATTGGGGAGGAGTGAAAGAAATGTAACATTTGAAAATTAATGGAAGAGGAGAAAAGAATTAAGAAACCAAGATTCCTAAAAGATCAAGAGAATATATTTCAGATGATAAAGGAAGGAAAGCTAAGGGGAAGATATGTGATTAATCATGGTTAATCATCCATCCATCCATCCATCCAATCACATTCTACACATCTGAGAACTAAACAGTGATGGAAAAGGAAATAATAAATTGATCAGGAATGGCACTCAGGAATCCTGTCAGCCTCTTACTTTATAGAATCAAAAAGACATTTTATTGGAAAAAAAATTTCAATATTAATTATAATTATGTGTAAATCAATGCTATCCCACATACATTTTCTTTGTTTAGAGTCACACATGCGGTCCTTTCTATTTCTCATGTTCTGAGTTAACAACATCTACTGGCTGTGAGAACTGACATGAACAGATATGTGTTATTTTAGGGGGGAATGATGACCCAACAATTAGAAACACATACTTATTTATGACTGATGATAACGCAGTCACTGCTCCCTGCATTTATAAGTTGTATATATGGTATGGCTATTTTGAAAACTTGTCCATAAACAGGTAGTTCTTTTTCCATGAGCCCTGCCTAGTTGTGGAGAATCATTTAGAAACATGTAAAGACAACTGTGAAATTAACACACTGTGAAAGGCATGTAACAGTGATGCTAAAATTAAAGTTACCTCTGCCTGGCACTAAGTACATCTGTATCAGCAGAGATTTGTATGTCTTACAGAGCCAGCAGGTGGTATTAAGTGAGTATTTGTTGAAAGCTGGACGAAGAAAATGAAGAGATCTTATCCCATCTAACAAAAAGTGTTCATGCATTCTGTGCCTTTCAGTTTCATTTAGGAAAATGTACGGAAGCCTTTATGTTGCTATTCTCAGCTCTGCCTCCCTGCCTTATTATACCATTTCCTTTTGCCCATATATACCATTCTTTGCCTGCAACATGACAGATGCGTTTCTTGGCTCCTCCTTCTTCATGACACTGTAGAATTATGCCACATTTCTTAGGTTGAGCTTGAGTTTATCTTTAGAGAGTTGTTTCTTCTTGCCTTGACTGAAGTTTTTCTAGCAGAGCAGATATGACTTGGCAAGTATTTGGGAGTGTCCGAGAAGTCTGTGGCTGCAAGCACTGTAGCAAGCATCCATTGTGTTTGAAGGGGCACACCTCTGACCCTGGGCTTCTGTGTTGTTGATCCTCATTTCCATCCCATTAATTGT
Organism: Panthera leo; assembly: GCF_018350215.1. Classification (NCBI taxonomy): domain Eukaryota; kingdom Metazoa; phylum Chordata; class Mammalia; order Carnivora; family Felidae; genus Panthera; species Panthera leo. The sequence goes on from NC_056686.1 coordinate 183,463,581, forward strand.
TTTGTGAGGGGAAAGTATTTTCTGCCCCCAGCTACCTTTGGTTTTCTGGGTATTAGAGAACAATTTTACAGGTATGCTACACATGACTCATGGTATATATTCTGACTTCAACATGGTAGTTTGTTTTGTTGCCATTTAAGAAAAATGTCAACTCCTTTCTGCTGCTCTTCCTTTGAAGCTCATTGTGTGAAAGATCTCTAACATGAAATTAATCTGGGTTTGGTTGGATGCCATGCCCTTAAGAGATGAGAAGAAAATCTCATGAGGTAGACAGGCTTATCTATTATGATCATAACATTGGGCTTTACAAGGGAGAAGGAGGCATATACAAAAGAATGCCCAGAGTAGCATGGGTCAGGAAAGAGAGGGAAAAAAATTGTCCTCATTAGGAGACAATTAAGAGTTTGCTCTATACCATGGGTCCAACCTGGACTTTTGGCAGTTTTCTGAAAGGGAATAGCAGTGGTTATCGAGACTAGTGGCTGGCTTTGGAAAGGGCATCTCATCTGGTCTCTGTTTAGGAACACTGCAATGAATGAGATTCAAAAGCTCATAGCAGTGCACATTTTGGGACATTGGAGAAGCACAACTTAGAAATGCAGAACACTCTGGAAATAAAACTACCATTCATCCCAAATACAGAGAGGTGCTAGTCTGACAGAGCCTGTATCTTCCAGTGATATCCAGACTGTGTGCTGAGGACGGGTTTGCCATGGTTAAAATCAGTATTCCAAGACTTGTTTGTTTAAAATGGAAAAAAGACTGGTGGTTGGAAACCTCATTTTTCTTTGTTACTGTTTTTGAAACATCAGGACATCAGCTTGTCTCTTGGGACTGTGCCCAGGAGGTCTAATTTTGCTGAAGGATCCAGTCAAGCCTTTGGAGTTAGTTTAGTATTCTAAATTAGTTATATTTTGATTTTACTTGGATTTGTGGAAAAACTAAAAAAGTCAACATCTAAGAGAGGCAATTCCAGGTTCTTCCTACCTCCCATGAAATTGTATTTTGGTTGTTATGTTGAACACACAAAAGTAAAAAATATCCCTCTGAAAATGTTCATGCAGCATGAGCAGTTCCTCTCTGAGAACTCATATTCCCTTGGATGAATGGCATAATTTCACTCCTAAAAGCATAATAGGGATTCCCTTTGCCCGTTCAGTGATTATAATGTTGGAATAAATCCTTGCCTCCGTTGACTCCCTAAAGTGTGCATACCTGGAATTAATACACTATAGATGATTTTTCCATCACCAGAGGAGTGAAAGGGAATAGGAGCGAGGCGGGGGGAGCAGAATTAAAGATCCAAGCTACAGTGAAGGCTGAAAATAGTGGATCAGAGATTCAAGAGATTGTCTGGATCCAGGAAATAGTCAAAAACTTGGAAGCAAAGTGGAGAAGTGAGTCAGAACAAAAATGGCATTATACATGAACTGGAAGTGCAGATAGGGTGTTTATAAAAGCAAGTGAAGATGAGTATGTATGGCTTACCAGACAGATGACCATGGACCTTTGCCTTACCTTAGCATCTAGTTGACAGAGTAAGGACCAGTGACTTCTAACTGTGATGGAGACTGCGGGCTCAAGGCCACACATCTGACAGACAGATACTCTGTTATCCAAGTAGGGCATTCTGGTATGCTCTAAAGGTTTGATTTTGGAAAAGATGCCTGTGCTGTGAATCCTTGTGCTTTCTGTATATTACATCAGCATTCCTTAGTCCATGCCATTCGGAAACATGTATTGCAAATTTAATTTGGTTAATTCACAAGTCTATTTTTTACCTGTTCAATTTAATACCGTTCAAATTTGCCAATAAGTGATATGCCAGTTTCCTGCCAGACTATGCAAGGCAAAATGTGAATCATCAGTGGCTAAATGGCTTTTCTTGACATTGAATAGATGTCCAACTTCCTATTTAATAATGATACATGTATATAGCTGACCTTAATAGGAAAATAAGATCTCTCCACACTTTATCTAACTCAAGTCTTCACATAATTCTGCTTCATTGTGGATTTTTTGTGTGCGTTGGTATAGCTGGCTTTGTAAGTAGATAATATGCTTAATGTGACGTAAGCACATGTAGATCTACATGTAAAATGCCCAAGGTATGTAGAATAAAATGGCACAGAATTATTAACTTGCTTTTTTACTTAATGTTAATTGACTCTGTGTATCCAAAATTAAGAATTTTCAAGCATATTTTCTCTAAGTTTTCCAACAGTTTTTTGAGGTGGGTATTATTATTCCCATTTTCCAGTACAGGACACAGATTCTACGAGATTAAAACACTTCCTGTAAAACTCTTATTCACACTATGTCTGTTCACTCTAAAGCCCATATTCATTTCTATTGTCTCATATTGTTATTTTCCTTACTGCGTTCTTATTCTCACTGATCACAACATAGATCACTTTGTTTTACTCTGATAGCTCATAGGTCTTGAAAGTAAGTATGAAATTTATTGCCATAATACACTCATTATAATTGCTGCCTTGTATTTCTAATACCTGGGACTGAATCCAGTGGGGGAAATTTTGAATGTAAAATTTACATGCTAGGTTTATCTTCCAGAGACATTTTCTATGGATATGTATTACATATTAGGAATATATGCTTCAGAATACCAAAACTTCTGGATTCTTCTTTGATAACCACATCAAAGGTAGTTCTTGAGGTTTAGAAAGACAAAAATATTCTTTAGAAAAACAAAAGAAAATTAGCAAAAATTAGTCCAAACACAAATACCGCAAGAAAAATTGTATAACTGTATGCCCATAAGTATATGTTAATAAATTTAGCAACAAAAATATACAGTGCTTCATGATGTGACTCATTAAGAATGAATTTAACTAGATGGTGGCAGAATATGAACAGCACGCACAATGGTTACAGTAAATGTGCAAGTGTAGCCTTTCTTTCAGACCAAGTATTAGGGAAGAAAATTGCATACTTGATGTCTGGCGGTTTCTAGAATGCTGTTTTTGTTTACGGGTTGGGCAAATGCCCATGGTTTTAACAAAATAAGAATAGAAATCATACATTATTGTGAAGTTATTTTAAAACAACAGATGCAAGGCAGGTCATGGAATGTTTCTGTGACTATTGAGCAAGGAAATGGAACCAGACCCTTGAAATTCTTGAAGGATAGAGAATATAATTTTTATTTGGATATTCCTAGAATTAATATTGCAGATGCCTCTCCTGATGTATGTTATGGAGAAATAGCAGAGTTCTAGAATATTTTACCTGAATGCATAGTTAGAAACTGAATATGTTTTTCCCACATGTAAATGGAGAGTGTTTACTATATATTTTATATATATTGGGAGCGATGCTAAAATCTATAAATCTCCTTTTCCTCTTTTCAACTTTTTTCCCTCAGTGCTACCCTCACAGGATTTGTGGGTGGCATTTTAACTTTATGGGAGTAGCTCCTTAATTCATTTTAACTATGCTTATGTAAGACTTTCTGAGTATTTGGTAATACGTGCATACTTCATCATCACAAGGACCAAGGTAAAGTAGTTGTAGCCTATAGAGAGAGATGAGTCACAAAAATTATTTCCCAAAGTATGTTCCTTTGATTTCTAACTCATAGTATACATTTGAAAGGACCTACTTTATGGGAAAATTTATGGGCCTTAAATGGATAAGTATGGTTCACAAGTGAAAGTGGCCTCGGGCCACCAGAAGGTCTATGGTGGAGTGTTGGGTTGGCTTATGTGTGTGTTATGGTCCAAACAATTGGTTGCCAACCTGGATCTTTTTTTTTTTTTTTTTTCTGAGAATCTATTGTCTAAGTGCTTAAATCATTTCTTGAATAATCCATCTACTATAATTTTTGCCTTCCAGTGGAGAAACTTGAAGGTTAAAATATAACATGAAATTTTTGTCTTTTGAAAGAATTTTCAAATACATGTGGTTATTGCAGTCTCTCTTTTTCATTGATAACCAAATATCTGAACCATTGTTTTGTCTTCCTCAACCCCACCCCAAAATATAACATTTAAATTTTTTATTGGTGATGGTTTGATTGCTCATTGGGACCCCTAACTGTTCTATGTATTTCCTAGCTGGGTCATCCCTGGTGAACAGACAAAATTTTATTCCCCTCTCATACCTGTTTGTGTTTTCTTGATTTATCTGTGGTCAAGCACAAAGGGCAGTGTTGGGATAACCACTGGTTCAGGTCAAGCTAGGGTGATCATGCCTTAATTCATTCCAGCCCATTAGAGTGATTGTGCTGAAACATGAATGTGATTAAACCATTGCCATTATTAAAAGTCTCAAAAACCTTTTGGATATCCTTCTCACAGGGTATAGAAACTTTAGATCTGGCTCATCGCTCTGGGTTTACCTCTAGTGGTATGAAGAAATGGTCTTGAACATGCTGAGATACCACTGCCACCAAAGCTATCTTCCCTGTGCCACAGGACCATGGGTTGGCTTAGTAATCTCCACCATGGTGAGCAGAGAGCTCTTTTCCATCTGGGGTTCTCAAGAGGTGAGAGGTGCCCTCAAGAGGTTTGATTGGGTCCTGACATGTTACCAAATATCTGGAGTCCTTTCATTTGATGATAGGATTATTCCCTTCCCAAGGTCACATATGCCATCAATTTGCTGAGTCTAGATGGGGTCTGGTACCGGCCCCAGTGGACCAGCAACCATTTTTCCCCTCTGTCACTCACACTTGCTTGTGGGATCTGGTCACCCTTCCAGACATTTGTCCATGTGATTCTTTCTCAAGGACACTATATCCCTGTTTAGGATTTTTGCTTCCCTTCAGATAGTCAGTTAAGTATAACCCCCCCCACCCCCAGCTGTAAATGTAGTTCAACTTGCTTTACATACTAAGAATATCCTCAGCCACCATGTAAATTAGTGGATGTCAAACAGGATACTTGGGAAAAAGTGGCACCATTTATATCACACAATATAACATTGAAAATATCTATTGCCCATGAAATCATTGCTAACACAAATATCATGAAGTTTTTCTTTCTTTTTTGAAAGGCCTCCTTTTCAAGTCTAATCTTTTTTGAATTGGTTTTCCTGTGTGTGTGTGTGTGTGTGTGTGTGTGTGTGTGTGTGTGTGTGTGTGTGTTTGGTGTAAGATAAGGGTCCAACTTCATCGTTTTGCGTGCAGATATCCAATTTCCCCAACTCCATTTCTTGAAGAAAGTATCCTTTTCTTACTATATGTTCTTGGTCCTCTTTTTGAAGATTAGTTGACTAAATATGTGTGAATTTATTTCTGGGCTCTCTATTTTGTCCTACTGGTCTGTATGTTTATCTTTATGCCAGTACTACATTATTTTAATTACTGTAACTTTGTAATGTGTTTTGAAATCAGGAAGTGTGATGTCTTCAGCTACACCAAAACACAGGCAACAAAAGCAAAAATAGATGTGACTACAGCAAGCTAACTTCTGCACCGCAAAGAAAATAATCAACTGAGTTAAAAGGCAACCTACAGAATGGGGTAAAATATTTGCAAATTATATATTTGATAAGGGGTAATTCCCAAAATATGTAAGAAATTTCTATAAGTCAATAGCAAAAAGTGAATAACTCAATGGAAAAAAAGGGGCTAAGGACTCAAATAGACATTACTCCAAAGAACACATATGAATGGCCAAGAGGTTTATAAAAAGATTCTCAATGTCACCAATCATCAGAGAAATGCAAAACTCTAATGAACTATCACTTCACACCTGTTAGGACAGAGAGGATGTGGAAAAACTAGAACCCATGTACATTGTTTGAAATGCAAAATAGTGTAAATCCTAAGGTAAACAGTATGGAGGCTCCCTAAAAAATTAAAAGTAGAACTACCATATAATTCTGTAATCCAACTTCTGGGTATTATCAAAAAAAATTGAAGTCAGAAGATATGAGAACTTCCACATTTATTGCAGCACTATTCATGATAGCCAAGATGTAAGAATGGCCTAAACGTCCATCAATAGATGAATGGATAAAGAAAATATGGTATATACATAAAATGGAATGCTAGTTAAAATAAAAAAGGAAATCTTGTAATATGTTACAACATGGACGAATCTTCAGGACATTATGCTAAGTCAAATAAGCTAGTCACAGGAAGACAAATATTGTATGATTCTACTTACCTAAAATAGTCAAACCCATAGAAGCAGAGAGTAGAATGGTGGTTGCCAGGGCCTGGTGGAGGGAGGAAGCAAGGAGATATTAATCAAAGGGTTGATATTAATCAAAGGGTTAGTTGTGCAAGATGAATAAGTTCTAGAGATCTGCTGTACAACATTGTGTCCATAGTTAACAATGCTGTATTGTACATTTAAAATGTTGTTAAGAAGGTAGATCTCATGGTGATGTTGTGTTTTTACCACAACAAAATAGGAATAAAAAGTGTCTGTTGACTTTCTTCTTCACAAAGCTCTAAACTCTCGAGGACAGGAATTGTGTCAGATTTGTTTTTGTATTCTGAGGTTTAGCACAGTCCATGGCACAACGATAATTGTATTTGGAGGGTAGCAAACATAGAAGCACTGAGCTGCATCAGTATGTTAAAGACTAAAGCTCTTCAAGGGGAATATTCAAGGTAGAGGAAGAGTTCTTGGTATCTGTGAAAATGATTCTTCAAGGCATTTGTTTCCTAGTTCATTTTTCAGAATAAAGTGAAGAAATAATTTAAATTGTACAGATTCCTTCTTAGGGGTCAAAGTGTACCTAGAATTTTACTATTTTTGTTACCACTTTTTGTACTGGACCTGTTCAGTGGCAAGAAACATTAATACTCTTGGAAACAGTGTTTGTCTAATAAACAGCTATCTATCAGTCTTCATTGTCTTGGCCATATTATGATAGGAAAATGGGCAAGACTGGATTTACCTAATCTCCTTCAGCTGACAGACCTATGTTTGATGTATATTTGATCATGGGAGATTCATGTGTTATGGCAGGGAATGTAGAGTAATGCTATTTTAAGAAAAGTATTAGTTATGTTAATGTCAGAGATGAGCAATTGGGAAACAATACATATGCACTCTGTGCGTTTTGTCTTTGTGTGAGAATTGGTTTGTCAATAATCTTAGCAAAAATAAAAGTACAGAACACTAAAAGTGAATGGACAGAAACATAAATAATGCCATAATTACAAATAAATGCTAAAATAAGTTTACATTTTTAAACATGTAGGTCAGATTACATATGGAAAAGAATAAACAAATAGACTTCATTGGTTTATTGGCTGTAATTATTTCCAGTCAATTAGCTTATAAATTTCAGATTCCTTTTTGTTTCACAGCATAATATTATGTGAATAAATACCTGTTTTTCAGAAGGAAAACAGTATGCTGTGGGTATTGGCCTAAAGATGTAAGCATCTCTCTATAATTTGTCTGTGTGCTGTTCTTTTGCTAGCCATATAATTTTGTCTTGATAAATAACACATGATACAGTTGGCCTTGCTGGCTGACCACCTCCAAAGAAGATACTTAAAAGACTCTCTATAATATCTGCAGAGGAGTTGGGTCATTGACCACAAGACAATGGCCACTCCCAAGCAAATAAACAAGCAGAAAGCCAGTGGTGGTCACAGACAATAGAGAACAAACAAGCCAATCTACAGATGTGAGAAGGTAGAAAAGAAGAGTAAGTAGGGAGACCCATTCTCTGGAATAAATGCTTCAGAAAGGAGAGAGTACTTCACCTACCTAGCCACCAGAAATAATTTTCTTTTACTTAAGATTTAAAGATAACATTTAAAGGCATAATGTGAAAAAAGAATAAGGAATTAGCTCTACAATCAAATCCTTGTCTTCCCAATCTCCCAAATTCTCTTTGGCTTTGGAACTATCCTCTCTATGCTTCAATTTCCTCATCTTCAAAAATGGGGTAAAACCTAAATTTTAGAGTTGAAAGATAAAATCAGGTCATATAGGTGAAAGCACATAGCACTATAGCTGGCATTCATCCATGAATATTTCCAACCAACATATCTTTACCTCATGACAATTTGTGCCAGGTCTTGCTTTTTGCCCTGAGATTCCAAACCACGGGAGTTTCCATCAGATCTCCTAATTCTTACTGTTGTGAATTGATAGGCAGGCAAACTAATGTGTGTAGCATCCCAGACATGATCAAAAACTCCTGTCTCTTAAATCTTTGCACATGGCAACTGTTCCATTTCCATGGTCCTCCTCACTCTTTGACTTTTACTAACTTATTGAAAACTCTTTCCTAGGCTCTCCTCTTCTTTGGGGTTGTTTTAGACTTATTCTACCTAATTCATTCACTGTGGTCATTTTGACAACTTCCTAGAACTTTTTACATAGTTGTGTGCAACTTTAATTAGCAATGCATGTCTAATATGTTTTTGGCCATTAAATGTTTTCCATATTAAATATTATGCAGTTATATAGAATAGATCTCCTTTGGACTCCCATAGTCTTTGGATACTCGCAAACAAGTAAATATTTGAAAATGCTGCCCGATCATTCATTAATCTTCTTCCACACCTGATCTTTATTTTCATGATGATAGGGAATGGGATCCTTTTTCATACCCTTAATTTGGAGTAGTTTCTGTGCCTTTACTTTACTACTGGGATATCCACTTCTATTCACCATCAGACTTTGCCTGAGCACTATCCAATTTTTATCAGAAGCTCATGGCCTGAACTTAGCTTCCAGTGGAGAGTCTTTAACAGCCTTTGGTCATATTGATAATTGTGATGTGATAAATGGCCTTATACCAGTAGCTCATTTTTTTCCTATCTGAAATGTTTAGTGATAAATTTTAATTTAAAATGAAGGCATAGAATGGTCTATTGATAAGAAAATGTCAACCTCTTAATCTCTAGCTTCATATGCCAAGAGTATGTATCATGGGATGCAAATTGTAGTAGCCAACCAAAAGTTCTGGAAGAGGGGCGCCTGGGTGGCTCAGTCAGTTGAGCATCTGACTTCAGCTCAGGTCATGATTTCACAGTTCGTGAGTTCGAGCCCTGCGTCGGGCTCTGTGCAAACAGCTCAGAGCTTGGAGCCCGCTTCAGATTCTGTGTCTCCCTCTCTCTCTGCCCCTCCCCTGCTCATGTTCTGTCTGTTTCTCTCAAAAATAAAACAAAAACATTAAAAAAATTAAAACAATTCTGGAATAAATTAATAATCTAAGAAAATACAATCTCTGCATCATGATATTTTAAGATTTATTACTGAAGAGTAGTAAACCTTATTTTGCATTATCTCTGTTAAAGTATATGGTCAGGATAGTTATTAAGTAAGGGAAAAAGCCCTCACATAATTACACTTTTACATTCAATAATCTGGTAGAGAACCTACTTATAAACTGTCATTTCCAACATGATCTCCAACAGAATTAAAGGAAGATCCAGTGATCAACCATGAACACTGAAGGCTTGCTATGTTTTAAAATACTTGCTATGAAGGATGCTACTAAAAATCTGATGGGCTTTAACAGAAGAAATGTGGGTTTCCTAATACAGGCCTATAAAAGGGAGATAAGGGAGGAAAAAATAAGGGGGAGCTTATGCAAATTCATGGAGTTGGTCAACAGAAGCACACAGTGGCCATAAATACAGTGATGCAGCAAACACAAGGCTAGTCTGTTCTTGGAAACATACACACAGCCGTCAAAATCAGAATTTGCCTTTTAAGAAAATGTGACAACAGGCAAAGGAACTTGGAACCCACTAGATAGAACTTTTTGAAATGTCCAGATACCTGAATTATTCTCTAAGTAAACTCAAGAAAAATTTGGAGGCAAAAATTGGGAGTAAGAAGGAAGGAAAAGGAAAGTCAACTTATTTTTAGCAGTAAAAGAGTAGTTAAAATGTTACCTAAACTTTTGCTTTTAGGATTTATACTTTATACATATCTAGGTGATTCATTTAAGGGAAAAACATATTAAAGCTAATATTGCAATAGAATATCATACTATCTGGCAATGTCATTTAAAAAACATACATAGTGAATTATATTAGGCTACATTCAATATCATCTGAAACTCAGTTCCATAAAATTAATTTGTTTTTTTTTCATACCAGTCAAAATACATAGCAAAAACAATGTGTTCATTTTATTATTGTGAACTTTTTAGTAGCAGGCTTCACATTTGCTGGATTTTGAAAAGATGCATAACCAAGATGCTTAGCAGTCTCGACCTTGTTCTGTTCCCTTAAATTTCTTATATCTTGAAAATTGTTGGTTGATTTAAGACCTGATGTTGGTCCATGAGAGTGAATTCTAGCTTGTTAATAGTTTGGGGCATGATTTACCTTCTGACCCTTTGTCTCCCCTAGAGCCTAACATGCCTTGGCTCCCTAGATTTTTGTGATTCAAACCAGACTCCTTGGGTATGAACATTTGACTCACAAAATTACTTAATTAACACAAAAGTGCTGGTCAAATTGACCAATGCTGCTTTCCTAAATATTTTTAACATATTGAATTCATCTTATACTTGTTTGTAGCAGTTTGAGGTTGAGGCTAATACAGTTCTCCATTCTTCACTTCCATGCTATTGCTTAGGCAAAAACCCTTTGGCACCATCTTTCATTTCTTTTTCTGAAGAAAGGTTGAGGTCGTGTGTAAGGTTCCTTTGGTTAAGGCTACCTTTATGGTGTTAACTTTTATTACCTGCTCCTGGACACTTTTTTATTATTAAAGGCTGAATTTTATCTACACAGATAGAGATAATTTTATCTCTATTATTCTTCTCTTCCTGATTTCTTGTTTAATGACTTCATTATCCTTCTGTCTTTCCCACTGCTACTTGATTGGCAAGCTCACTCCTTTTGATTTATTCACTATTATATTTCTCTAATCACCAAGATTAGGTGGTACAATGGTGAATATGAAGCATCTGTTGCTCTCAAGGAGTTTATAATCTTATAAGGGATAGAGAGAGGTAGGTAGAGAACTGTATATGTGCTCAGTGGCACAGTTTTGAATATGAGTAGGAGCACATATGTGTGGCTGTAAGAATAACCAAAAACAATTGCTGGATAGGAAAAAAATGAACTGAGTTAATCAGATTCCTTCCCTCAGGAGTTTAAACCAAGTGTACTGAATTAGCCAAATAGCAGTAGGCACTTAATTAGGAAGATCATAAAGAAACATAAGAATTCAGGATAGTCACGAGGTAGCAGAGAATATAAGAAAACAAAGGACACCAGTCAGTATATGGGGAATATTAGAACAGACACCACAAACATTGAATTAAAGCACCACAGGAGACCATGCAGCTCCTCCTAAGAGATGTAATTGCTAGAAGGGCTGTGGAGATGATGCATGCATGGGAAGGGAGAGACTTAGTAGTTATGCATCTTGGAATTGTAATTTTTCAAAGTATATTGATTCAGCATTTCAGCAAGTTAGGTAGGAGATAATAGAGTATAGCAGCTATCAGCATTGTGTCAAGAATGACATGGCTACATTGCATGACCTTTGGCAAACTTGACTGACCATTCTAATATTCATGTTCTCTTCCATAAACTGTTAAGAATTAGTAATAATTAACTTTATGGTTATTTAAAATTTTTTAACGTTTACTTATTTTTGAGAGACAGAGAGACGAGTGCAAGTTGGGGGGGGGAAGAGAGAGAGGGAGACCCAGAATCTGAAGCAAGGCTCCAGGCTCTGAGCTGTCAGCACAGAGCCTGACACAGGGCTTGAACCCACAAACTATTAGATCATTACCTGAGCCAAAGTTGGATGTTTAACTAACTGAGCCACCCAGGCTTTCCTTAAATATTTTTTTTTTTTGAGAGAGAAAGAGAGATTGAGGAGGAAGAGAACCCCAAGTAGGGTCCATGCCCACCACAGAGCCCGACACGGGGCTTGATCTCATGACCATGAGATTATGACATGAACTGAAATCAAGAGTTGGATGCTCAATCAATTGAGCCACCCAGGAGCCCCTAACTTTATAACTTATAACTTATAATAACCTAACTTTATGGTTATTTTAAGATTAGATGAGATAATCTATGTAAAGTCCTTAGCATAGTCCTTTATGCATCATAAATGCTGAAAAATGTTATCTATTATTATTTTATTCTGCCTCAGTATACTAAAAGACATCTAAATCAGCATTTTCAAACTTGGGTTGCAGTCATGCGGGCATAATACAATAAAGGCATAATATAATAAACTTAGTGAATAGCAACCAGCAATTTAAAGAAAGAAATGGGATAGTATATATACAAAGCATTTTCCATAGTAAAGGTATTATTTGCAATATTTTTTCAGCTACTCACACGCAACTGGGTTTGTACAGGCTCATGCTCATAAAAATTTGGAGACTACTGCACTGTATGAATGCAAGATGGATAATAGATTAGATCATGATATATACAATTAACTAGTTTGCCAACTCTAACTCTGAAAAGAAGACACCAATCTATTCATTAGTGAAATCAAGGCCATGTTCAGGGTTGCTCCAGATTTTTGTGTTTGCATGTATATATGTGATTGTAAATAATAATTGTCCATAACTTTGCACCTCTTAGTATAGGGTTTTGGAATCTCAAAAGTTATACCTTCTTCAATCTTGGAGAATTTTAAAATAAATTAAGTTTACTTATTTATTTTGAGAGAGAGTGAGAGCACGAACAGGGGAGGGGAAGTGAGAGAGGGAGAGAGAGAGAAAATCTCAAGCAGGCTCTGTACTCAGGGTAGCGCCCAATGTGGGGCTCAAACTCATGAACCACGAGATCATGACCTGAGCCAAAACCATGAGTCAGTGGCTTAACTGACTGAGCCACCCAGGGGACTCCAATTTTGGAGAATTTAAATATCTCTGCTGAGATATCTACTGTTCTGATTCTATTTCAGATCCTTTGGATAAATAATGGTAAATTTATTGAAAAACATCTACTTTTGCTCACTGTACAATCTGTGCATGTAACAATTACAGAGGATATCAGTGCTGCAACCCTAAAACTCTAAACCACACATGACATCATTGATTTATTAGAGTGAAATATAGACAAGTGCACATAAAAATAATTCAGACAAAAGGTTTTGAGTATTCATCTCAGAAAAATAGTTCACAAAAATGCTCTAATAGGACACCATATAGGTAAAAACTGAGACTCTGAGAAAAGTTAAGATGAAGATAATAGGAAATGTGCAGAATATATACTTCAATTTCAAGAATGTATATAATAAATGATAGGTAAAATTTCTTGGATAAATATGATAATACTACAAGAAGAAGCTAAATTATAGTCTGGAATCATCAGCATGAAACATTGGGAAAACCTAGGAGTGTTGGAGTTTGGAGAAGTGGATAAAATAAAAGTACTGTAAAGGTCTTGTGTTGAGTTGGAGATGTGGGGAAGCATCTTGACTGCTGGAAGAAAGACACCTTTGCTGGGGTTATAAAGTTGGTTGTCATTAACATATTGATGGTAATTGAGACAATACAAGTGGTTTTACTCTTCTAGGTAGAGCACCCCTACTCTTCTGTTTTTCCTTCCTCCTCACTAGCAGGTCTTTGAATCTCTTTTGTTCTCTAACCATATTCATGGTCTACATTTCATCCAGTCTCATCGCACTGGAAAACATCTATCTAACGAAAACTCTGAAATTTATATATCCAGCTCTGACTGCTGGCCTGAACTCCAGATCTCAGCACTCCCTTCCCCCAATCTACTCTACTCACAAATTTCCCTAACACAATTTCTCATAACTCTACCATTCTGGTTCCTCAGGCAAAAAGTCCTGGAGTTTTTCTGAACTGTCTTCAATTACAACCCACCTGCAATTTAATGGTAAACGTAGATGATCTGTCTTTATGGTATGTACAAGATCCAACTCCCTGTCATTCATTCATACACTCCTATGTAGGTTACTTCTATAAACTCCTAACTGGCCTCCTATTTTGTGTCCTTTCCCTTATTCTAACACATGGTTAGAGTAATCCTTTTCCCCCATTTTATTGAGAAATGATTAATATAAATCCCTGTGTAAGTTTATGTAGCATGATGGTTTGATTTCCACATATTGTCAAATGATTACCACGATAGGTTCAGCTAACATCCATTTTCTCATATATACAAGAAATAGAAAAGAAAATAAAGGAAAAAATATTTCCTTGCCATGAGAACTTCTAGGATTTACTCTGTTAACAACTTTCCTGTATATCATGCAGCAGTGTTAGCTATAGTCACCATGTTGTACATTACATCCCTCATACTTATTTATCTTATAATTGGAAGATGTACCTTTTGACCACCTTTCTCTAATTCCCCCTTCCCTACCCTTCACCTCTGGTACACACGAGTCTGATGTGTTTTTCTGTGAGTTTTTTTTTTTTTTCTATTTTAGATTTTACAGATAAATGAGATCAGATCATACACTATTGGCCCATTTCTGCCTGAATTATTGCACTTAGTCAAAATGCCTTCAAGGTCCATCCATGTTGTTACAAATGGTAGGATTTCCTATTTTTTTGTGGCTGAATAATATTCCATTTTATATATGTACACCATAAATTAATCCATCGATAAACACTTAGGTTGTTTTCATGTCTTGGCTATTATGAATAATAGCTTCTGGGCTTCTGGGATGCCTGGGTGGCTCAGCTGGTTAAACGTCTGACTCTTGATTTCTGCTCAGGTCATGATCTTTTGTTGTGAGAATGAGCCCTGTGTCAGGCTCTGTGCAGGGTGTGGAGCCTGTTTAAGATTCTCTCTCTCCCTTTGACTCTCCCTCTAATCCCCACTCCCCAAATATAATAATGCTGCTATGAACATTGGGGTACAGATATCTTTTTGAGTTAGTGTTTTTGTTTCCTTTGGATATTCCCAGATATGGAATTGCTGGATAATTTGGTGGTTCAATTTTTATTTTTTTAAGGATCCTCCATATTGTTTTCCATAGTATTTGCACCAATTTACAATACCACCAAAAATGCACAAGAGTTCCCCTTTCTCCACACCCATGTATTTGCTAACTCTTGTCTTTTCATAATAGCCACTCTAACAAACCTGAGGTAATACATCATTCCGGTTATTGTAATTTTAGCTTGCATTTCCTTAAGAACTAATGGCATTGAGTATCTTTTCATATATATTTTCATATATCATCTTTGGAGAAGTATATTCAGGTCCTTTGCCCATTTTTAATTTGTAATAATACCTTTATTATGCAGTCGCTCCTGAGTAGGGGCTTAAAAAGCAATAATTAAGATACTAAACTCTAGGCATAATGCTGATTATATATATATATATATATATATATATATATATAATGCTAATTATATATATATAATGCTAATTATATATATATGTATAATTGTTATTATTTTGCTATTGAGTTGTATGAATTCTTTGTATATTTTAGACATTAACACTTTATCAGATACATGGTTTGCAAATATTTTTTTTCCCATTCTGTAGGTTTTCTTTTCACTTTGTTGATTTATTTTGCTGTGCAGAAGGTTTTTAGTTTGAGGTAGTCTCATTTGTTTATTTTTTATTATGTTGCCTGTTCTTTGTGCTTGGTATCATTTCCAAAAAATTACCACCAAGACCCATGGCAAGGAGCTTTATTCCTATATTTTCTTCTAGTAGTTTCATGGTTTCAGGTCTTACATTTAAAGTCTCTACTCCATTTTGAGTGGATTTTTTGTGAGTGGCATAGATATGGGTCCAGTTTCACTCTTTTACATGGGAATATGCAATTATCCCAGCACCATTTATTGAAGAGATAGTCTTTTCTCCATTGAGGATTCTTGGTTCCCTTGTCAAATATTAGTTGACCATACTTGCAAGGGTTTGTGTGTGGCCTCTTGATTCTGTTCTATTGGTTTATGTGTCTGTTTTTCTGCCAGTCTGATACTGTTTTGATGACTACAGCTTTATAGTATAGTTTGAAATCAGGAAGAATAATCCTTTTAAAATGTAAGTCAGATTATATAACTTCACATAAAACTCTCCAACATTATCCACTTCAACAGGAGGAAAAAATCAAAATTTTTACAGTGGCTATACCACCCTACACATTATGCTCCTTTTAACCAGCTGGAATGTATTTTCTAATACTTTGTCCTAGGTCTCCAACATTCTCTTTCTGTGAATATATTCTTGCAGATATTTTGATGGCTTGAGTATGTATTCATCTCCTTCAGGTCTTTTCACACATGTCACCCTCTCAGTGGCTAACTTTGACCACGCTACTTAAAATTGCATCTCTGCAACCCCATTTTCATTTTTTTTTGATTCATTTTCTTCATCAGAGTTATTAGTACATACAATTCCATGACTTTTGCCTTTTTTTTCTGGTTGTGTGTTCTCCTCCTAGAATGTAAGCACCAGGGATTTTTTTGTTGTTGTTGGTTTTGTTTCCTACTGCATCCTTAGTGCTTAGAATAGAGCAGTGCCTGATAGAAGGGACTCACTAAATAATTCTTGAATGAGTAAATGAGTCTGCAGACAAAAGAAATATAGAGAAAACATATGCAAAGCAGATGGAAAGTAAATAATTAATATCTGCATAGAGAAAGAGTTTTTGCAAATGTATAATAAGCCAACTCGATAGAAAAATGAGCAAAGAATATTATTCTGAGGGCCAATTGTTCCAGCCAATGTTTATGTTGTCCCCCTTCCTTACTACTAAACCTCTAATTTCATTCAGGGCATCTTGGATCCAGCTAAAGAGCTGCATCTTCCACTGTAGTTCAAGTGTCCTTGTGCGGTGGTTTTGGCCAAGGAGGCATAAGCATGGGTTGCTCTGTGAACCTCTGAGAAAGTTCTTTTTGCCTTTTTGCACTTCACTTTCTTCTCTTATTAATTGTCGCTCCATAGCCACCCTGTGAGCCTGGGATGAGTTCCTATCCTAAGAAGGGATGAGGAGAGAGCTCAAAATAGCCCAGGTCCCTGGTGACCTATGGTTGGTCTGCTCTAAGCTGGACTTCTCACCTCTACACTTTTTTATATGAAAGAAAAATAAATTGTGTTATTATCACTCTTAATTGGGCTTTCTGTGAAAGGCAGTTCAACTTAATCCCTGATACGAATATGAAGAAATAATTCATTAAAGAACATATATAAATGAGAAATAAGCATTTGACAAGGAACTCTACCATTTTAATATTCAGGAAATAAATGAAATTAAAAGAACAGAACATATCACATTATCACATTATACCCATCACACTGGCAAACAAGTTGAAGCAAAATTAGCACAAGATTAAGAACATGGGCTATGAAACCAGATAGCCTGGGCTTAAATCACTGCTTTTCTATTGATGAATGATGTATACTTGGGAAAATTCCTTCAGCCCATTGGGGTTCTTTAAATAGAGACCCAATGGGCTGAAGGAATTTTATATATATATATTAACATTATGCCTATAGTTTAGTATCTTAATTATTGCTTTTCAAGCCCCTACTCAGGAGCGACTGCAGAATAAAGGTATTATTACAAATCTTTGATAAATTGGAGCTATTCAAAAAGACAATCTGGTGATATTTTTAAAAATAAAAGAATACATACAGAACCTTCAAACCACATTCCCACTTCTGGAAATCTATTCCATAGGAGTAAAGGACCCAATATTTAAGGATATATGTACAAGGATAATTAGTTTGTAGCAGTATTTGAGGCCTCAAGAAACAAATAGGTGCCCTTCATCCCTCTACTGGAAATAAAGTGAAAGCCTATCACAACAGAATTGCATTATTTGTGCTACATTTTTATGATGAGATATTGTATAACCATTAAAAAAGAATCAATGTGATGCTATATATCAGCTAACTTGGAGAAATCTTCACCATCTACTGTTATGTGGGGGTAAGAAAGTTTTAGAACACCTGTATAATATATATACATGTATATTTGTAAGCAATTAAATGAACAAGAAGACTTGTAAGAAGGATTCAGACTAGGTTAATATTGACTCCCACAGTGGGGTGTGTTGTCATTTTGGAGGAGTGGGAGAGAAAAGAAGGAAAATTTTCAACTGCATTTAAAGAAGGTGATCATAATGGAATAGGATGCCATATTCCATGCTACAGAGGAGTATGTAAAATTATAGATATGAGTGGGCTCAGATATATGAATTAAAATTTGAAAAAGGGTTTTCTCAAACATTGATGGTGGCCAACTCAGGGAGATGGAGTTTCAGTTTCTTTTTACCTTTTTATTTTATTCTTTTATTTGTTGTTTGCTTTTTAAAAATTACTGTGTATTTTATATAATCAAAATAGTTTTATCAATGTGAAATTTAGAAAATAAAATTTAAAAAATTTTAGAAATTTAAAAATAAAAAGGGCTGTCTGGGTGGCTCAATCTGTTAAGCGTCCATCTCTTGATTTCTTCTGAGGTCATTATTGAACGGTTTGTGAATTTGAGCCCCACATTGGGGCTCTGTGCTGATAGCATGGAGCCTGAATGGTACTCTGTCTCCCTCTCTCTCTGCTCCTCTCCACCTTGCTCTCTATGTCTTTCTCAAAATAAATAAAAATAAATTAAAAGAAATAGAGAAATAGGAAGTAAAGTAGTCAAGACAGAATATACAGATTTTTTTTTTAGATGCTCGGCTATAAAAAGAAATAGAAGTGATGTGGATGCTGGAGGTGAATACAGGCATCAGTGAAAGTTTGGTTACAACGGTAGTTGCCAGTGTGAATTTGAATGCTCAGGTAATGACTTTGTAGACTATGAGAATTTGAAGACTCGAGTGACAGAGGGGATAACTGACGGAGAGAGGTTCTGGAAAAGGTGAGAAGGTATGAGAGGGTGTGATCAGACCAAATGCTGAGGTCCTAGACTTTGGCAAGAGAAAGGTCACATCCTTAATGGTAAGGGGCCAGAAGGGGTGCTGAGGGAGGGGGAGGACAATGGAAAGGCAAATAGAAAACACAGGAAGATTTGAGGTTGGGAAGACAGAGAAGTTCCCAGCTGAGGGCTTTTATTTTCTCATGAAGTTCGAGGAGGAGTCTGGGACTTGTTGGTTGTGGCCTACAATGAAATTTGGTGAGAGAGCATAAATAGTTATGTTACGGAGTTATGAGGAGAAATGGAGAGTAGCTTACTGAAGAAACAGAGAGTTGCTTGGAGAGAGCAGCGTCCTGTTTACTGTATGTGTCCTTTGTTTCCTGGCTGGCTGCTCTTCTGTTCTGGCTATGCTGGACTGACAAAATGTATCGGGGTCTGCTCCAAGTGGTGGGCAGAATGAATCCATACAGGATCTGGGCTAAAATAAGAATTCCTTCATTGTGCAGAAATGTGGATGCCGTGGTGCTTTCTATATAATACTCTTCAGCACCGATCCACCATTACGAGAGCTGTAGTAGAAGTGCCCGGAACACAGAAGCAAAACATGGCTGCTGTTACAGGAGGGGAACTCCATCATAATTGGCAAATATTTATTGAGCACCTTTTTATATATGCACAATTGTTGGAAATAAAATTAAGTTTAGGATACAGAATTTCTTCTCCTCAAAAGTACGTGAGGCAATTAGATGAAGAAGCTGACATGGGAGCCTGATTTCAGACTGAAGTCAGGAGACCCATGTTACAGTTCTGAATCCACTTCAGTCCATGCAATCATGGGGGAGTTGTTCAGAGTTCTGGAATTCTCCTTTGTTTTCTCTCAAGACACTTAAATTATATCAGAGTTTCCCCTTCTAACTTTGACATTCTCCTAGCTGTGAACACTGTGCTTGATGGCTTTTATATGGCTGAGGACTTCTTCAGGTGTTGGCTTAAATGTCACCTCATCAGTAACTACTCTGGTTAAATCAACACTCCCCAAATATTCTCAATCCTTGACTCCTGTTCTTTTCCACCGTAACATTTATTATGACAGATAATTTTTACTTATTTGCATCTTGATTTTTGGCTATTTATCTAAAGGCAGAGATTATGTCTTTTAATTCATCAATGTGTACCAATGACCAGTGCAGTGGTTGACACATTGACATGACTCAATAAATGGCTTAATAGTTGGATATAGATGCAACAGATATTCACGGAAGCAAGAGGCCTGTGGAGTAGTCATAAAAGGATTCATGAGCCTATCTTTTTTTTTTTTTTTTTTTGCGTTTATTCATTTTTGAGACACAGAGAGAGACAGAGCATGAGCAGGGGAGGGGCAGAGAGAGAGGGAGACACAGAATCTGAAGCAGGCTCCAGGGTCTGAGCTGTCAGTACAGAGCCTGATGCATGGCTCAAACTCAGAAGTCAGACGCTTAACCGACTGAACCACCCAGGCGCCCCTCATGAGCTTATCTTTGAAGAATGAGTGGTATTAGGTGAGAGAGAAGACAGAAGATATTCCACGTGCAGGAGAGTACTGGCTGTGCTTCAGAGGAGAATGGACATGTGCCTAGGGAACAATGAGGAGATCTGCTAGATTGAACTGTGAGTTTTTGACCAAGTAGAAGGCAGTATGATTGACCTTAAAAGAAAAAGACTTGGGCACTGTTGTTGGTTCTTAAGAGTTGAAAGCAGCATGGCTCAAAAGCGCAAGCCAAACAGCCCATTGTGGTAAAATAGGTCTTGTCTATAAAGATAGGGATGGGATCAAACTAGGTCATGTCTGGAATGCTGAGGATTCCTGGAACATAAACTTAATCCAGAGTTATTTCTTCTCCCTCAGGAATTTCAAATCTACCTCTTAGAATTCCAAACAACATGGGATTTCACATTTAAAGCCATTTTAAATCCTTGGGTGGGTTGTCTGTGCTCATGGGTTATCTGACTGGTGTTACATTTTTCAGACTGAGTGTATTTTGTGATTTTCCTTCACCATCTCATTGACTCCAATGATCAACGCTCTGTAGACTGTGGGAGTGTGGGTCCTTCTAGTCTTGCCTTTATCTAGGTGTCTCTTCCTCCTCACCTCTTCTTACTTTTTTAAACACAAATTTTCAAGCAATATAATCAGTGTGTAATTTTTAGACTTTTATAGGTGTTGCTAGGGTTATAAATTATCACAAGTTAAGTTTTATGTGGCCCGGAATAGAAGGCAGAGGCTGCTTCCATGGGAATCCCTTTGGTCCTGCTTGCTATTCCCAACACCCAAAACACCCAACTCGGTATCTTTGTTAATACAGATTTATAATCTAAACCAGGGCACCTTCAGAAGATAAAGGGGACACTGTTAATAAATAAGCTGTGATAGCAGGTATTAACTGAGACTTCCCTGGGCTAACTGGGGCATATAGTCACCTTAGTGATATTGTACCTTTCCCATCTATTCTGTTGAAGTCATACCTATTGTATGAGTTTCTTTTTGCTGCTATAGTAAACTGCCACAAATTTAGTGGCTTAAAACAACACACATTTATTTTATCGTAGCTCAGGAGGTCAGAAATCTGAAATATGTCTCACAGGGCTACATTCAAGATGACAGCAGGGCAGGATTTTTCTGGAGACTCTGGGGGAGAATCTTTTCTTCCTTTCTTTCATCTTCCAGATGCCACCTGCATTCTGTGGTGCATGACACTGCATCAGATTGCCTTTACTTCCTCTGCTTCTGCCGTCACTTTGCCTTGTTCCTCCTTTGACCTTCTTGCCTCCCTCTTATAATGACCTGTGTGATTACACTTAGGGTTAATCTAGGCTAAGATGTGCATCTCGAGATCCTTAATTTAATCACACCTGCATAGCCCCCTTTTGCCATGTAAGATGATATTCACAGGTCCTAGGGATTTGGAAGTCATTATTTAGACTACTGTTCCCATCCTTCCAGGTAACATCTTTCAGAAACCTAAGACTGATTCCATCTTGCAAGTGACCTTTCCCAAAGCTGATTTCTAGTACCATCAACCCATTCTTTCCTTAGGGCACTATGGCTTGTTATACTACATTACAGTTAAATTTGGCTCTACTTTATTCCCCTCAGAAGCACAACGTAAAACACAGGGATGAATTTGATATAGGCCCCATCCTCCAGTATCTTATGTCAGAGGCAGAGAATTGCCAGAGGTTTGCCAAATATTTATCTCCTAATCTCTCTCAGGGAAAGAGAAGCTAAATTTTCAGCTGGCCATTTTTCATGTCTTTCCATTGTCCTCAGAATAAAGTCCAAAGTCTTTATATTGATCTACAAGGTCTTACATGATCTGACCTCACACCTTTTCTGGTCTCACCTTTTTTTCATTAAAAAAATTTTTTTTAAATGTTTATTTATTTTTGAAGGGGAGAGAGACAGAGCATGAGTCAGGAGGGGCAGAGAGAGAGGGAGACACAGAATCTGAAGCAGGCTCCAGGCTCTGGGCTGTCAGCACAGAGCCCGATGCGGGGCTCGAACTCACAAGCTATGAGATCATGACCTGAGCTGAAGTCAGATGCCCTACTAACTGAGCCACCCAGGCACCCTTTTCTGGTCTCTTGTACCAACCACTCCCTTTGTTTTTAATCAATACTGGACTTCTTGTATCTCTACAGATGGTTTCAAGATCTTTTCCTTTCTCTTATTCTCCTTCTGTCCCCTGCTTACCTGTGGACTTGTGTATAAGTGAATGTGTGAACACACACACACACACACACACACACACACACACACACACACACATTCCTACCACCTGAATATCTCTTCTTCAATCTTGAGGCTTCACTAGAAGGCACTCACTTATACAAACCTTCCCTGACCCTCCAATTATTTTGGTACACTTGTTATATACCATCATTGCAACTTACACACCTCTTTATTATCTCTTTGAATAATTATAATTATTTAATTAGTCATCACTTATTTGTCAATCTTCCTTTGCTTCCCTGCTGAACTGAAAGCTCATCTAGGAAACTTGTCTGTTTCATTCACCATGACCCCTAGCACAGCGCTTTACATTATGAACGAGTATACTCAGTAAATATTACTCACTGATGTTGTGTGAAAAGGATCCTCATTTTGGTGATATTTGTCTCAATACCTGCTACTCACTCGACTTCAAGAGAAATTATATATTTTTTTCTATTTTTTTAAAGATCCTAGAAAAAGCCTCTATCTTTCAAGACACTGGGAAGCTTTTGCCATGCACAAGGAACTTGATGAATCAGATACTACTTTTTTCATCAGACCTCTGATTCCAAGGAGGAAGCAGTAACAATACAAGTCTAGGGCAGGAGAAGTTTAAAGAAATCTAACCGCGGTCCAGGCTACTGCTAGGACATAAGAGAATCAGATTTTATTTTTGTTGTATGTCCTTTGATGGTTCTTATCCACATAAACTTAGAGAGACTTAGATATGAGTTCACAAAGGGACCTAATTGGTGTGTTCGAACCTACTGGGAAGGGCTATTCCCACGGGTGTGTAACAGGCTCATCCTCTACCTCTACTGTGTCACATCTCCAAGGGGGCCAGGTTTTTTTCTTCCTCGTAATTGTCTACCTTGTTCTGCTACTACCAGTTTTTCTTTTGTCTCTTCACGCAGTACCATATTCAAAGTGCTTCCTATTTTGTTACACAAATTTTATTCTCTGTGTTAAATATGTGTGCTTTTGCTATAGTTGCCAAAAGCAGGAGTGTGCTAGTATCATAGCTCTCTTTCTAGTAGATAGTTCTTTAAATGTAGGAAACTATTCATTTTCAGCTCCTCAGGGACTCTAACAAGGGTCTATTCTGCTTTCTGAACCTTTCTGGGTTGTAACAATGTACGCCATATGGCCTCAACAAACACTTCTTTGCAATGCCTAATTTTTTTGCAGCCAGCTTTCCCTCCTGAATGTATGTACTCGATGTGATTTTGCATATGCTTCTTTTATATAATGATCCAGATTCTTTGCTCTTCTGTTATATTCTTTCACCATTGCTTCAAGGTCTTTAGCTTAAGTAAAAGATGACAGTGTCATCTACATATTTGAGGTGTCTCTGGTCCTTGAGTCCTTTTCTTTATCTGTAGAAACCTTGAAAGTTTTCTCAAGGCAGGAGGTGAAGAGCCTTAGTGAGACACCACCTATTAATTCTACACTACAAGCTGACCTTTACCACCCAATCTTCGAGTTAAATGTGACTCTATCGTTTGTGAAGATCTGTTTGGGGCACTTACCATGTGGGTCTTCTATCGCTTTCCTTGCAGGGCTTCCAACAAAGCATCAGTTTCCATTAAGTCAAAATTCTTTTCAAGTCTCACAAAAGCCATAAAAAATGACTTGTTTATTGCCTATTGTTCAGCCTTCTCTGCAGCTTGAAAGCAAATAAAAAATAATGCCCACTTTAACTACCCATACATGCTAGGTTACATCAGTTGTTACATGTTGTTTATTGTCTATATATTAAAAAAAAGGTGTATCTCTAATTGAACCTCTGGGCCACAGATATTAATCAAATGATTAATTAAGAAGCAGGAATCTTGGATGAATACATGCTGGCTAAGGAAATGGCCACATTTTCAAATTGATTCAGCCAATACTGTCATCCCATTCAAGTGTGAGCATGACAAAACAGAAAATAATAAATAGAAGCTATGGAATCATCAGCAACGCTATACACACCTACAGAACATAGATACAGCTCATACCCAAGTAGACCCTGCGCACACAACTGCATACATTTCTCTCTGAGCCAGAGGATATGCTCACAGATGCCTTTGCCGTAACTTTGGTTCCCTCTCTCCCTCCCTCCCTACTTACCCATCTCTCTTTTCCTTCTTCTCTTCTTAGTGCCTTCCAGTAATCTTGGTAAGGGTCATTTATGAAATAGGATTCTGTGATGAATATTTGTGTATGAGTGGTTCAAAGTGCAAAATTTCAGGGAGACGCTCAAGTTCTATAGAAAGATGCTTTAATTGTTATTTATAGCTGAGTGATAAATTACTCTAAAATAGTAGCTTCAAACAAATATTCAGTGCCTCACAGTTTCTGTGGGTTAAGAATCTGGGTGCAGATTAGCTGGGAACTTTTGATTCAATTCTCTCACGAAGTTGGTATTCAAACTGTCATCTAGGGCTGGGGTCTTATCTGAGGTTCAGCTGGCCAAGGGTGGTATGGAGGAGGCCTCTGAATCCACGTTCAGCTGAATTTACTACTCAGCCGGTTGTTGGAAGGTTTCAGTTCTTCACCACATGGACCTCTCCTCAAGGCTGTGTTATGATGGGGCAGCCGGTTTCCCACCCTGTGAGTGCCTCAGGACAGAGTGAGAGACAACACAAAATGGAAGTCACAGTCTTTTTATAATCTAATATCAGAAGGGACCCCCCCTTTCAGTTCTGCTGTCATTCTATCCATTAAAAGGGAGTCACTCAGTCCTGACTACTTAAAAAAATTTTTTTTAATGTTTATTTTATTTTTGAGAGACAGAGAGAGAGAGAGAGAGAGAGAGCGAGCAGGGGAGGGACAGAGAGAGAGGGAGACACAGCATCTGAATCAGGCTTCAGGCTCTGGCTGACAGCTCAACGCACGAACGATGACTGAAGCTGAAGTTGGATGCTTAGCCAACTGAGCCATCCAGGCGCCTCAGTCCTGACTACTTTCAAGGACTGGGCTGCACAAGGGCATGAATATCAGGAACTGGGAGTTATTTGGGGCCATTTTAGAGGCTACCCAGCACAAGCTCCAAAGATTTCTTCACCTTCCTCTTTTCCCTTAAAATGGAATCTAAAAATAATGAATAAACAAAAAGCAGAACCGGACCTATAAATACAGAGAACAAACTGATGGTTGCCAGTGGAGAAGGGGGAGGGAGAGGTGCAAAATAGGCAAAAGAGAGAGGGAGATATAGGCTTCCAGTTCTGGAATGAATAAGTCATGGGAATAAGAGGCACAGCATAAGGTGTACAGTCAATGATATTATAATAGCAGTGTATCAGGACAGATGGTAGCTACATTTGTAAGCATAGCCTAATGCGTAAACTTGTTGAACCACTGTCCTGTACACCTGAAACTGTTGTAATATTGTGTGTCAACTATACTCAAAAAAATAAATAAAATGGAAAGTAAATTTAATTAATAGATTTTCTGCAGTTACATGTCAAAGCAATCACTTACTCCCATTTTGGTGCATTTGCAAATCTAGTGATCTTCTTCACAGCAGAATGACTTTTTATTCCTAATCCCTACCCCACTTCGTCTCTCATTGTTTAAATCCTACCTGTCCATCGAGTTGGTCTATCTGATGTATTTCTGTTGTTTGTTTGCCAGTGTATCCCTGGTGTCTAGCAGGGGGTCTTGTGCCCAACTGATACTCAGCAAATATTTGCTCAGTAAATGAAATATGCCACCTCTATCAAGAGCCATCACCAGTGACCTCTTCCAGTCATGAGTTCTCCTTCTCATCGATGCCCTTGCATTTTCAGGAGGAGTATGGTTAAACACAATCTCTGGAGACAGAATTCCCACATTCACATCTTAATTCTGCCCCTTACTGTCCTTGGAGGGGCTATTGAAACCCTCTGTGCCTCAGTTTCTTTACCTGTAAATGGTGGTACGGCTGCTGTCAGAGTTCCCTTGGGATAAGCCATGTAAAGCTTACAAGAGTATTTTTATATAGCTGACACATTGATGATTTACTTGCTTATTTCTCATTACTTGATTATTCTCAGGCTACTTCTCAAAAGAAGTCTTGTGTTTACATACTCATTTTTATCCCAACAAGTATAATATGTCAGAACAACTTCAATGGGATCACTCATCCATCTTCTTCTACACTGTGATTTTCTTAAAACTGAGACCTTGTATGATCTGGCTTGGGGTCCCTAGGGTAGGACTGACATACAATCACTTTTTAACATGTATTTCTTAGACTTCAGGCTAAGTAGGAGCAAGAATAGTAATTTATCTTTGTAGTGTGTGTGTGTGTGTGTGTGTGAGAGAGAGAGAGAGAGAGAGAGAGAGAGGGAAATTATTAAGATTTCACCAGTATGGTGCCTTTTATAAAATAGCTAAATTTTTTTTTATTTGATTTGAATTATGGACACCTTGTTCCTAACCTTATCTTTTCTCCCTGTAGATCTTTTGCCATATAATACTTTTTAGACCAAGGTGGGACATTCCTAAGTAAATGAAACTGACTCATCATGTATATCTTTGGTTTCAATTCCCTATTTGTCTTGGGGCATTATCTCAGAAACACATCATTAATGATTATTTTTTACTTTTTTGTTAAAAATCCATAATTATATTTACTTTTTAAGGATAGTTGATAGTGTTTGAATATTATTGGACATGGTAATAAACTATGTAGATTCTGCTCCAAGCAGTTACAAACAAGGGTGAAAATATACAGTATATTAATATTTTCTGTAACAGTTTTCTCTAAATCCATTTTTTCCATGCAAAATTATGCCAAACTTAACACTTGGAGAATGAGAGCCTCAAAAGGCTGGTACATGATGTTGAGCTTGATTATGCATATAATAAGATAAAAATTTAGGGAATTCAAAGATATAACCAGGAAAAGAGCAAAAAGTATCCAAGCATTTATTTTCAGTGTTTTAAAGTAAAAAGAGAAAATGGCAGCTAAATAAAGACTAAGCTATTGATTATATTTTAAGTATACAAGCTAAATAAACAGGTTAGATGCTGTAGTTAGAAATTGTTAAAAGGTTAATGGGCATCTGGGTGGCTCAGTAGGTTAAGCAACCAACTTTGGCTCAGGTCATAGTCTTGCAGTTCCTGAGTTCAAGCCCTGCGTTGGGCTCTGTGCTGACAGCTCAGAGCCTGGAGCCTGCTTCAGATTCTGTGTCTCCTTCTCTCTCTGCCCCTCTACTACTTGCATTCTGTCTGTCTCTCTCTCAAAAATAAATAGACATTAAAAAAAGAAATTGTTGAAAGGCTAAATTCAATAAGATATTGCATGGTTAGGTTAGTTAGTATTGTTTCTGAAGGGAGTTCCGGTAAAAAAAATTCAAACAAGAGATGTGCCTAGGTGTTCAGGAAAACATGGGACCAAGTTTTAAAATAACTCATTTTACTAAAATGTAAAGTATAAATTTCTCATTTGGAGTCGGTTTGTACCAGCTGTCTTTTAAGTATTTGCGATTATAGCATAAAGAAATCTAAAAATGAATAAAGTAGCATGATTCATTTTCTATAAGTTATTTCAAAGATTATAGACTTTCACTTGAGGTTTGTGTTAGGAACACGTTTTAGTTTTATCATTGTGAACATGTGCAGACTTACAATTAAAAAGTTGAAAAATGCTGGTGATAAATGAAGGTAGAAAATAATGGTAGAGTGATGCCTAACTTTTTAGCAATAGGAAAACCATGTCCTTATCTGTTTTAATTTGTAAAAACAGCACACTGAAGTTCTCCCATTAGCCTCATTCCAAGACTATTTCAGATCAGTGTTCTGAGAATTAATCAAGAGTGTTTGGATACCTTTGAGTCTATTGACATGACTTTGATTTCCAAAGAAGCTGAAGAAAGAAGGATGCTTAAAGCATTACAAAAAAAAATATATGGCCATAAAAGATTAATGCTAAATAAAACTTACAACAAAGTAATGGAAAGTTAAAAGAGAAAGGAAAGAAAAAAAAAAGAAACACTTGCAGGTTGGTCTTAAGCTGTCATGTCAAATGAGGAAAATGCGTTTATAATCCTTTACACATCGATTGAAAAAAAAAAAAGCTGCTCCTTCATTCCGCCTCTCCCAAGGTTTCATTGTAGTACCACAGTATGCATTCCTATCAGAATGTACTCATGTCCTGATCCCCCAGGGACCACTGCAGTGTTAGGTGAGCAATGATGGAAATGGATCCATTTATTCTACAATAGGAGCACTTCAGAGAAATTACAATATTTGTCCTTTAGAGATGTTTTAGAAATGATGTTTATACTGGAGATTTCTGGTCCTGTGATAGGATTGAGGAAGGCCTTTCTTCAGCTTTCTAGAAACTGTCCCGTAGCCCTGTTGAGAAATACTAATGGTTTCAGAATAATGAAATATTTTGCATTCTTTTTTTTTAATGTTTGTTTATTTTGAGAGAGCATGTGAGCAAGCAGGGGAGGGGCAGAGAGAGAGGTAGAGAGAGAATCCCAAGCAGGCTCTGCACTGTCAGTGCAGAGCCCAACATGGGGCTTGATCTCACAAACTGTCAGATCATGACCTGAACGTATATCAAGAGACCCCTAACGAACTAAGCCACTCAGGTGCCCCTATTTTGCATTCCTAAAAGATAATTTTAAGGAGGTTTCTATTGTTTTAGCAAAGTAGAATGTTACATGCAAGAATAAAACACTTCCTTTTTTATCAGTAGTCATTTATTTTAAATAATTTAATTGAATCACTATTGATACACTCTAGTGTTATTTATTGGACCATTCTAAGTGGAATGATACATTAAATATAATCAAAATTGTGTTAAAATATAATATGGACTCTTAACTTCCTTCACAGTGTATTGTTTTTAGCTTGAGTTTAATTTTTTGAATGTAATAAACCAACATTTAGATTGTGCTAAGTACTCACAGCCAGAAAGGATCATAAGTTTGAAGAGAAATTGTTTTTATTCAAGTTCCCAGGCTTATACTGGAAATGTTAAAAAACATAAAAGATATCAAGAGTTGCAAATTGACAGTCTAATTAATGGGATCTTTTCTACCGGCTGATGTTAAATTTTAAGCACTGGTGTTTTTCTTTGCTTATATTTGCGTTTTGGTTAAAAACTGGAACCAAGATGATTTAGAAACATCCGTGGTTTTCTTTCTCTCTCTCTCTTTCTTTCTTTCTTTCTTTCTTTCTTTCTTTCTTTCTTCTTTCTTTTTTTTCCTGAGCCTTTGTTTATCTTAACCTTGTACAGATGACAAATTTTCCTTGATGGTCTTTGGGTTTATAAAATTTCATGTATCAGATATTTTATATATCAGATCTAGATCAAATGATTTGAGAAGGAGTGATTTGTACTAAGACTTCATCCCAACCAGCCCAGAGGGGTTGATAATGTGCTGTTTTGCTCACAGGGAGGCTCCTAAGGTGAATCCCTGAAGCTGCTCCTTCGGAAGACTGGCTGCATGGTCTTTACTGGCTCCTAGATGCCATTGCAATGAAGTGTTCTGGTCATGTTTTGATCTGAATCTCAGTTTGGCCTCCAAGAAAGGGGAATTTCCAAGTTATTGATTGAAGTGGGGAATCACAGGGTCTTCTACTGCTGCGGGGAAGATAGTGAGCTCCTGGGAAACAGCCTGGATTTTGAAGTCTTAGGTTTGGATCATTAGCTATAAATTGGTTAACTGCTCTGAGCCTCAGTGTTTTCACCTGTAAAATGGGAAATTCGGAGAGTATGTATCTTATAGGGCTGCAGAAGGGAGTAAATTAGGTGATGGATGGAAAATAATTGGTCCAGGACTTAGTTTATCATAGGCACTCAATACAATTTATTCTCCTTTTCATCTATTTTGACCTGAGAGCCTGTTTAACTTACTGTGGGCCCTTCATTTTTCTCATAAGCCTTTATGCTTTTCTCTCCAGGCAGCAAGTTGGTAGCATTCTAAATGCTTAGTAAATTGGGATAAATTAACACTAATTAATAATTAACACTCCAAGACAAAATCAAGGAGCTACCCATGGTATTAATTTCAGTTTGAAGGCTTGAGAACCAGGAACTCCGTGAGCTGGAAAAGATTGATGTTTCAGTTCCACAGTCAAGCACAGGGAGAGACAGAGACAGAGAAAGAGGGAAGTTTAGTACAAACTTCCTGTGTCTTTTTGTTCTATTCTGGCCCTCAATGGACTGGATGAAGTCTACTCAGATTGGGGAGGACCATCTGCTTTAGTCAGTTCACCAACTCAAATGTTTTTCTCTTGTGGAAACACCTTCACAGACACACATCCACGATTAATATTTAATCACCTAACTGGGCATCCCATGTCCCAATTAACGATCCTAGCCTCCAAGGGGCAAATGTGGCATTAACTTAACATTATCGTCAGTAGAGTATGAGAGTGTCTAGTTTCCTAAAATTCTCATTGACACAGGATATTTTAAATTAAAAAAAATGTGTCGAAGCTACAATTTTATTAGGCAAAAAAATGGCAACGTGTTACTATCGCTATACATATAAAAGATATTAGTTTCTATCTGTTTCATGAATTTATTATTAGTGTGGAACAGATGTTTAATTTTGTTATTAGATTTGATATTTTTCATTCTATTATAGACCTAGATTTATAAGGGAAGGTAGATATTGATCTTTTCTAAATATTTGTTTATCTTCTTGTTCTCTCTCCCTTGACTTTCCTTGCTAAAAGAAAGTGTTAATGTGTTCTTGTGATTAGTTTATGTCTATTTAAACCCGAGTGCCTAGCCATAATCTAGTTCCTCAGGGGTCCTGTACAGTCGGGTTCTTACGAAATGAAGTTTTTCCTTCTCAAATTTCAGCTTCATTCTCTGAATATTCAAATACATTTGTCAACTGCTTTCAGAGAAGAGACTGGGAAAGGGTGATGATAAATCTGGAAATTTAATTCTGATTTTGTGAACTATAAAAGTGTGACACAAAGAGCAGTGGTCCAGTGGTTCTAAATCTGGACCATGTCAGAATCACCAAGGAGATGAAAAAAAGCAAAAAAAAAAAAAAAAAACCAAAACCACTGAAGCCTTGGGCCTGCCCCAGATCAGCTAAGAATGTAGAGTGGGCCTGCAATGTTATTTCTGCCAAACTTCCCAGGTGATCTGATGGGCAATCAGGACTGAAGGTCAAGCACGTGGGTTCAGAGGTCATCGCTGCCCTGCTCAGCTGTGGCTTCTTAGTCAAATCACCCAAAACGCCAGGGCCGTCAGAGGAATAGCATGAGAGCAAAGAGCTCCTGAAATCTAAGCTCTGTACTTGCGCTGTAGTAAGCCCAGTCTTCCACGATGCACGCGTGTCCGCAGCCCGAAGGTACCAGGAAGAAATGTTAACATCGCAGGTACATGTCAATGTATCGGATAGAGCATATTTGCGTGGTTTATATACAGAGTATATCATTTGAAATTAAAATAGAGGAAGTTTTAAGTGATTTCACTTCAGGGTCCTTGCTAAAGGCCGGGTAACGCTGCCAGTTCTTCTGTGAGAATTACAGATTAGCAAAGTGAGAATTGTAGCAGTTTGGCTGTAAAGATATTAAAAAGTCTAGTAAGTTTAAGTTATTTTCACTCCAGGAAAACTATAATCATTTGAAAGATCGAAGAACAAGAGTGAAATTTAAAATAAGATTACATATTCACAAATCACTGTGTTGCTGGTAAAGAAGGCACTGATGATTGTACACCTGCCTTTCATTGTTTGAACGGGCTATTTTTATATTTAAAATGATGCGGTATCTACTGACAATGCTTGAAACCTGTGAGATTTCAAAAATTTTGCCTGATGTTTTTGGTGGTGATGGTGGTGGTGTAAGGAAATCATCCCATTTCACACCGAGAATAGTTTTCTTTATTGAGATGTCAACATAGTGACATACGTGTTAAAATGTCACTGAGCATCTTCTCTGTCTAGCTCTCAAGATGTGAGCTAATACACTATTCTTGATTAATCCTTCGCATAGAAATTCTAGAATTGAGTTTGCTGACCAAACAACTCAAAGGGAAGCACAGTTTTCCAAAGTGGAGCTTAGAAAGGAAAAAACCCAGCGGTTAAAGTGTCCATGTGTCTGAATTTGTAAGTGTTGATGTGAGTTGATGTCAGTTTCCGCGGCCTTATTATTTAATCTTATAGATGAGTGTCATGATTAACTTTTTATGCAACAACTGTTCCTGTATTGAGTGCAAACAAGGCAAGAGGTGGAGATGCTGCAAGTGGCAGGCACTCACTTCTTGGCCCAAGTCTTGGACACTAGTGAGGAAAGTGGCATAAAAGATGGAGGCACCCAGGTTTCTCATGAAAATTAAATTGTATAAATTCATCAACTAAAATTACTGCTTTTCGCTCTCCTGTTTTACCGGTATATTTTCTAAACTAGGGCAAGTAAGCTAAAATCCATAATTTATAAACAATCTGTGGAAAAATTAGTGAATTATTTACAACACTTTTGAAAAATGTGTTTGTCTCTCATGCAAAAATTAGCTACTCTGTTAATCACAGTGGTGCCACAAATATGCTGGAAATTAGGACTTGCAAAAGTGAGTTTGGAAAAAAATAGTTCTGTAACTCAATCTGAAATTGGAAAACCAAACTGATCCTGAGTGGTCTATTTAAACAAGTGCCAATTATTGAATAATTCTCAGACCTAAACAGAAAGTTATTGCATATGGAAAGATTTTTTTTCCCTTAGAGTGTTTTATTCCAGATGCCCTTTTAAATTGTTTTTAATTCTCTGTGGGCAGTAGATAACTAAACCTACAAAATGTAGTAATGGCAAGGAGGAAGCAATCACGTTGGCCACTTCTAGTTAAGAGTCATGGAAAAGGCATCTGTTATATATGAATTGCAGACTATAAGGACTTTGACAGTCCATAGACCAGACCTAATTTATTAAACTAAGTTTCTAATATAAACAGTAATTTGTTTCAGGCACTGACACTGCAGGTCTGGATTATGTGAACCAAATATAAAGAACTGTATTTCTCTTTTGGAAAGTGTGCCTTTCGAGCACTGAAAGAAAATAATCTAATATGTCATAATAGTAAATATGATGAACATGGCCCACCTTCCTGAGCATGGGCTGATTCACACTTTCTCCTTTTTACATTTTCCAGAAGTTATTTTAAAAGTACCAAGGCATGGTTTATAAACTTCAAAGCACACCTGTGACTTCTATTCCAAATAGATGAGAAAATGCTGAGACTATTTAAAAAGATTTAATCTTTTGTGCATTTTAAACCTGAGATAGTTTAAATTGGTGGACACATTTCTTAGTACAAAATCAATGATTAGAAATATGAAGATTCCCTTTACCCTGTCACTTTGCAGACAATGTTTGATAGAAACATTCTATGAAATTTATGAAATATGAAACCTACATATTAAATAGCCTAGACATTTGAAGAAGACTGTGGACTAAATAAAGCTTTATTTCCAGACTTTTGAAAATACATTTCAATTAGGTCAAGATGTGCCTAGATACTTAAACTGATAAGAACAGATACTACACTTGATCTTAGCCAAAAGGCTGAGAAGCGATAAGATGTGCCTAGATACTTAAATGGATGTGTTCTTTGTTTGTGAAATTATTGACATAATTCTCACATACACTCAGTACTCCTTATTATTTATATACTCCCAGTTCCTACCTAAGGCAAGGAAGAATCCACAACTGCTCTTTTCTTTTCTTGTTCTAAAGGGCAGCATATTAACTAGGATGATTTTGGCTGCAAGTAACAAACTCATCTTAAAATGTGGCTAAAACATAAAGGGCATT
The DNA here is from genome assembly GCF_018350215.1 of Panthera leo. Lineage (NCBI taxonomy): Eukaryota > Metazoa > Chordata > Mammalia > Carnivora > Felidae > Panthera > Panthera leo. Next base: position 183,497,823 of record NC_056686.1, read on the forward strand.
TTATTGTCTTACAATGCAAGAAGTAAAGCGGATGGCACTTTCATGACTGGCTAATTCAATGATTTCCTTCTTGTGTATCAGTGTTGCCCAAACACATAACAGGGTTTCTGTCATGTGTCCCCATGGAAGGGAGGAAAACAACTTTGCTTAGTATCTTAAGTCAGATTGGTCAGTGGTTGGGTCATGTAGCCATGCCTATGTTGACCATAGCCAGGAGAATGGAATTACCCTGATGAGATTAAACTAATCAGCATTCCGCCTCTTCACCCCTACCACCATGAAGGATGAGGCTGTCTGATAAGAGAAAATTGGGGTACATTTAACAAGAAAGAAGAGGAAAATTGCCATTAGGTAGGCAACCAGCAGTATCTGCCAAAGGTAGGAATGAGAAATATAATTGATTGGTAACACCAATCAATTGGTAACACCAATAAATGGTAGGCATTAAAGGAAACTGTCTACAATATCATTTTATTACCTGCATGCACCTGGGAAGGACTTTCAGGTGTGCATTAAGTATTTGTCCATGACAAATTTTACATAATGTAAACAAAAATCTTCATAGCATAATACACTTACAGTAAAGTAAAATTCCAGGAGGGGCAATGTGAAATGCTTAGACTGAGGCATTTAGATCATTCTGGTTGAATTGATTATGCTAAGTAGTCACAAGTAAGGTTAGTTTTCTTGAGCCATTTTGGTTTATGTATCCCTGCATTGACAAATCATTGATTGAATACAACCAGCCAATAGGTTGTTTTCATGTTTCAGAGAAGCAATCTGAATTTTTCTCCTACCAAATCACTCACTTGTCAGAGGTAATGTTAGCTTGGTATGGGAAAAATGAAGGAAAAATGAGAGCAGGGGAGGGGAGGAAAGAGAGTGCAAGCATGACACAGAGAGAACCAATTGTTGGGGACAGTGAGTACTTCAGCGTTCCTTTATTTTACCACGCTGGATGGTAGGTATTTTTGTTCTTGTTTGTAAGAAGTTGATTTAAATAATTCTTCCATTTTTAAAAAGTTAGGCTCTTTAAGAGAAAGCTTGAACCCAATATAATATACCCAATAGCCTTAAACATATTTTCTTCTTAGTACATGTGTTCTCCTTATTGATAAATGCAGTGATCTATTGGAAGGGATTATTTGCTGTCACACCTTAGGGTTTTGAAATAATAGCTTAACCAAATAGTCTTCTCAGTCAATAAATGTTGAAGTCCTACCAGAACTGAAAGGAGCTTTACTAATCTGAGGTGTTCCTGTCTGTAACAGACATTATGTGCTCCAAGTCGTTGAAAATATTTTAAAAAGGAGAGTTCCAAAAAGAAAAAAGAAGAAAACTGCTTTAATCCAAAACATACTAATTCAGGGCATATCTTCAAAAAGAGAGACGATATTTGGAGAATAACTGCAATTGGTTTTTCCCCAATTATATCTCAAATATCATGTGGTCCTTCTGTTATAGAACAGTCTCACCTGGCTGTTGATTTGATGCCACCTACAAATGTTCTGTGTCCATGGGGTGTGGTGCACAAAGCGTGGAGATGGAAAAACATGCAAACAGACAACAAGTGCAAACCTAGCCTTATTTTACAGCTGCACAGGGTTTTGGATTCAGATGTGCATGTTTACATACGCAGGGAATTACTTGGGGGAGGCATATTCTACATAGCTTCATCATTCTTAAGAGTAAAATTTGCTTGTTGGGATTCTTATTGTGTTATTTACAATAACTTGGTTTTTTTCTTTAGAGTATAATTTTTAATATTGTCTTTATGTTGAAAAACTTTGGCATAATAGCATTAATCTGTAGGAAAGTCAATCTGGGATTTAAATTAGCAGGAGCTCACATTAAAATAAGGTCATATAAAATACCACTTTGTTTAGTTGCCTCTATGTCCACTGTTCTCCCATATTCTTCACTTGCAAAAGAATTAGAAGAACGTTGTCTAGAAAAAAAGCATTTTAGTTGGAGTCAGGATACTTGAATTCTTGTTCTGCCATCCCCCTGACTTCTACTTCCATTCATGCTTTAGTTGGGATAATAGAATTCCTGTTTCTGACTGATTCACGTTGACCACCATTTTGGACAAGACAGTGTGCTTCACTTTCCTCACTGTTAGCAGTGAAACTATGATTCTTAGAGGTTTAGATTCCTGTTTATGGACTAATGACCTTTGTTTAGCATCCTATGCCTGGAATCACTCAGAATTTTTAACACTTCAGTGGAAGGATTTTAATTACAGATTGATTCTTGCTAAGTAGTTACATAGCTGTTCAATCCATGGAATGAGGTACACCTGTCATGAGTATAATTTGCTAATTAGAAGAATAGCTTGTTTCAAACAGATTTTTTTTAAACCAAGAAATTGCAGACATACAATCACACCTGCAAAAAGATTTGAATTTTAAAATTTTCTGTGCATGTGTTTAGCAGTAAATTTGGTTAAAAATAAAGTAAATTCTATAAATTCACTATGGCTTTCTTATATTAGAATGCGTTTGAGTTTCTCTTTGCGTCAGTGTTATTTCTGGTTTTAGTGTAAAACTTCAAAAGGAATTTTCAAAGTTTGGAGCTTGCATTGTTTGCTTCCTCTGAGAGAAAAGCAAAATGAGCTGATTTTTTTAGGGTTATACAAATTGTCTTTTTAAAGTTAAACAAAACTTTAACATGTACAAACCTCTAAAAGTATCTATTTAAATTTAGTATTTAAAATAATTTCCATTTCTTAATTTGAAGTCTTTTTTAAGGTAATAAAAAGTAGAATATGAGTGTCTTTTAAAGCCTATATGGTTCTTTTATTTTTTTTTCACCAAATCTCATATAAAAGACATTATTATTGCCATTAGTTGCTGCTTCAGAACATGGAATCCAGCAGAACACAATAGTTTTTTTTTATTATTTTTTTTAAAATGTTTTTTTTTAACATTTATTTATTTTTGAGACAGAGAGAGACAGAGCATGAACAGGGGAGGGGCAGAGAGAGAGGGAGACACAGAATCTGAAACGGGCTCCAGGCTCTGAGCTGTCAGCACAGAGCCCGACGCGGGGCTTGAACTCGCGGATTGTGAGATCATGATCTGTGCCGAAGTCGGACACTTAACCGACTGAGCCACCCAGGCGCCCCAGAACACAATACTTTTTATTTGTGATTGTGTTTTAATTTTAATATTAATTTTTGATAGGGCACAGAAAGCAGGTATAAATCATAGTAAGGCAGATTATTGATCAATTATATTTAAAAGCTTTGGGATCAGTCACAGCAAAGAAGAAACTCAATTCACATACTCTACACTAGAACAAAGTATTATTCCAAATGGTCTCTTTTATCCAGTATTGAGAGCACTAAATCTGATGTACTGAATTTCTAAAACAACTTTGCAACATTTGTCTTCAGTAAAATTCAGATACTTTTCTCCAACCTTTACTTCTATTCATGCTTGAGTTGGGATAATATAATTGATGTATTTCTGATTCATTTGAACAGTAAACTATGTATTTTTCCTTGAATCTATTGTCCAGCTTGTAAAAATTACCTTAATAGCTACGTTTTTCTTACCACTGGCTATATCTTATCAATTAAGAAAGTATATAAATATCAAAATGTGGAAGTTGTTGTGAAACCCAAAGTGTGGCAAGAATTGCTGTCAAGCAGGTAGCCACACCAGAATCTAAGGGAGCAGAAAACGGTATTATTACCTTGGCGCTGATGGTTCTGCTTTTCAACCTTGTTGATGGACTCCCAGGTTCCGTTGTAGATTTCAGTACCTTGGTCTGTGTACTCCTCACATAATATTAGGGTCAGTAGCCAGGGATGCTAAGTAGTTGGTTTGGATCCCAGGGAGAGGATCTGGTAAAAGCTAGGCCAGCTTGTTTCTTATTACATTCCCTGACCAACTCTTAAACTATCTTTGCTTGCCCATTCTGGGCACTTAGGATCCTGAGGGATAATTTCTGACTTAGGTCCACAATGAATCCCTCCTTTACCCTATGGTTTGTTTTCTGAACTCTGAAGATGCTACACCAAGGGGAAGAGCTGGGTAAATGGTGGTTATGGTGGTGAGAGGTAGGTTACTGGTGAGACTTACTTCTTTGCATAAGATCAAATGTAGGAAGCTATCTTTGTTTTTTAATACTATTTCCAAGAGATATGACTTATAAAATGACATTAAGTTGATGAGAAAGACAGGGATAGTAAGAATGAAGGAAATATGTGCTATGGTCTGAATATGTGTTTGCCCTCAAATTCATATATTGACATCCTAACCCCAGAGGTGATGGTATTAGGAGGTGGGGCCCATGGGATGTGATTAGTTCGTGAGGCCAAAGCCATGGTAATTGGGATTAGTGCCCTAATAAAGGAGACCTTAGAAAGCTAGTTTGTCCCTTCCACAACATGAGGACTCAGCAAAAAAGTAAGATCCATGAACCAAGAAGTGGGCCCTCACTGGACATTGCCTGTGCCATGATCTTGGACTTCCCAGTCTCTAGAACTGTGAGAAATAAATGTTTGTTGCTTATAAGACACCCACTTGATGATATTTTTGTTACAGCATCTTGAATGGACTAAGTCCTATGGTCATTTATATGATAAACTTCTTTGGCTCTAATTCTTTCCTTTTGTGTTTATATTTTGCAAATAGTGCTGTCTTTAAAACTTTTGAGGGCAACATATATGGAGATTATTTTTTAGAAAGGAGTGGAATAGGAATATGACTTAGAAAAGTTATGACAATAAGCAAAATTCTTTCCTCCTTGGAATGACAGGTTGGCTGCTAGATGCTTGTTGCTGTTGCTGCAAAGCTAGGAAGAGAAGCTTAATTTTCTCCATTGCAGTAAGGCCAGGAAGAAGCAAGGGGTAGAAAATAGCAAGGCTATAATGTAGACAGACCTTAACACCTCCTCCTCAACATTGAATTTTTTGGATCTGTGCCCAGGATACTTGGAAACAGGGCTACTCAGATTAATAATGGTTCAATAGTCTCCAAACATAGACTCCAGCATCCCTTATGGTGCCAGCATTGATGCATCTAGTATACCTATAGTTCAGGATTTGCAAACTGTAATGTCCCCACAGGCCCAGCTAGTTAATCTAAACAAGTCAACTGTGTTGGGTGCAAGCTGTGGTCACTAGGGGCACACAAGCTCTTTCTTAACGGGGTCCTGGTGACAGCTTTTTGTTGCCAAGTGGAAATGGAGTTTTCAAGAGAAACTAGAAGTTGAGATTTTCATGGATAAAATGGACTTTTTAATGTGAAATCTAACAATTTTTAAATGTTGGCAACTGAATAAAACTTAGGAAAAAGAAAAAAATACCCATCTACCAGTCAGATTGCAGCAGTGAATTTGATACCTCAGCTCTAGGTATAGCTTGGTTGCTTATAATGCCAACAGTGATAGTAACCAATATTATCTTGCTGACAAGCCATTTCTGCCCTGCCTAGAGGAAGAAGGGTAATCACACATAGACACACTAACACAAACTTTGTGCTTTGGGACACACACAGGGACGGTTTTGGTTGATGTCCATACAAGGGGAAAATTGGATCAAATGTTTCTTAGATTTTTTAGTACTCAGAGTCAGTATTAGATTTTGGTATTTATATATTCTTATGCATTGAAATGTTTTTGTTAGAGTAGTATCACTTTTTTGGCATTAGAAATCTGAAACTTGAAACATGTACATATCAAGACATGTCTAGAATGAACATTGCTAATCAAGTAAGGTTTAGAAAGTATTCTATACTTTCATAACCTTTGTAAGGAGAAAGAAATAGGATAACAATGCAAAAATGTGTTTTGCAACAAAAGCGTATAAAATCATATTCTACTCCAAAGACTTCCTAAACAAGTGGAATATGTGACCAGATTAAAATTTACGAGTAACTGTGCATCAGAATCTCTACCTACTATGATAAAAAGCAATGATGATAAAGTGAAACTGAAAATGCTTTTTCTTGAAACTAAATTATGCTCTCAACAAAATGTCCCCAGTAGTGCAGGTATATTGATATTAAATAATGACTTAAGGTATTGTCATTTGCTCTATATAACAACCAATAAATGTACTGACAAATTATGGCTAATTTATAAGTGGGTGCAAGTAAGGTTATTTTTTTCTTCTGGTGATTTTATATATACTTCCAAGTTATTATTCACTTCTTAAACAATCTCACATACTTTCACCTAAATGACCTATTCAAGATCAATATTCTAGTTAGCTTTCCTGAACCTTGTGTGATAGTTTTGCAAATTCTATTTCCCTTGGCACATTTTCCCATGATCTGATACTTGAATAATTGAAATACATATAGCTGTATTTTTGTCTGAACTTTGAATCTGCAGTAGTCCATTTTCTTTTTGTAATTCACACCAAATTAATTGTGCCATTTTTTTCAATGCTATTCCTAGGTATTTTAGGTTATGAGAACATACTTAAAACAGTTCTAATTCTCTTTGTAAAAATAAAATGTACACAATGAAGTATACTACAAAAAAAGATAGTAATTATCAGGGAGAGAATGCAACTTCATTTGTGAGGGGGAAAAAAAAAGGCTAAACCTTGGAACAGACAGATTCCAGATTTTCTGATTGCCACTCAGGTGTTCAGCTGAGCTGCTCTGTTCTACAACCTGTGTCTTTGAACTACAGAGCTCACAGCAGTTTTTGCCCAACCTCAGGATGTGTGTTAACACTTGCTGAAAGAGGACAGAATGTTTGATATTTTTGAATAGATTCTAGTGGTTATGAATGTTCCATTATACTCATATAGAGGTTACAAAGTTTTGTAATTTATTTTATGCACCTGTCACATATTGTTTTGCTTAAAAAACATTGTTTACAGCTGAAATAGAAAACAGGTTAAAATAAACAGGTTTTGTTAAGTAGAACATATAAGGCAACTACCACTCTGCTGTTTTCTTTTATGTGTGAAAATCTCAAAGGGTTGCCTTGAGATTTTCCGAGCAAAAAGTGTTACTGAGTAAAAACTAGCAAACTGCAAGAAATGTGATCTATCAGTGCATGAAAATGACATTAAGTTTAATAGAACTGTTTCAATAGAGACCACCTAAATAAGTCAGGCTAAGCTATCAATTATCATTAAATATTTTATATATGCAAATGAAACACATCTGAGACTAGTCTGAATGACCAATAAGGAAACAGTCAAAAGATGTTATTTAACCTTTACAGTGATACTGTAGAAGTAAACTTTTTTGTAAGTTTTTATTAAACTGCCTTCTTTGATCCAAGATCCTCAATGGCATTAGATAATCATTTATTGTTATTGGGCAGTAGGAAAGACTAGACCGTCTATAGTTCACAGAGAGTTTATGCCTAGTGGGAGAAAATCCATTTTCATTGTGACAGAATGAACATTGGGTCTGTGTAACAGATACTGAAATTACTGCATGTTGGTGGTGGTGGTCTCAGGGGAAAGGTGGGTGCCCATACTATAAAATTCAGAAGTGAATAGTGGCTGTTTTTTTTTTAAATTTTTTTAATGTTTTTACTTATTTTTGAGACAGAGAGAGAGCATGAGCAGGGGAGGGGCAGAGAGAGAGGGAGACACAGAATCCGAAGCAGGCTCCAGGCTCTGAGCTGTCAGCACAGAGCCCGACGCGGGGCTCGAACTCATGGACTGCGAGATCATGACCTGAGCCAAAGTCGGACGCTTAACTGACTGAGCCACCCAGGCACCCCAGTGGCTGTTTTTATAAACGAAGAAAAATACCTGTTTTTCCTGAAATTATAGTGAAATACTCTACATAAAAAGAGCCACTTTGTGAGTATAAAAATTACTAGATCTGTGTGTGTCGAATCTATTCCTGAGATGTCATTGGTTGGGGAGATTTAGAATAAAAATTATTCTTCCTAATTCTGCCACATGCTCAACATGTGACCTAGGACATGGGGAAAGGCAGCAAGGATCACGAGGGAAACACCCAGAGCATTGCCAGTTATGTTGTTGCTCTTAAAGGTTGCAAGTGGTATCCCGAGGTAAGTCAGGCCAGGAGGCAGCTTTGCATTTTATTTGTGGAGTTGAGGGAAAACCAAACTCCTCTTCCTAGTTGGCTTTAGGGTCTGCTTAGGAAGCATTAACCTTATACACAAAGTGTGGACATTTTATTTTGTCATAGTTAAAATAAGGGCTTGAACTTGTAAATCTCTGAGGTCTCTTTAAGCCTTCTTTTCCATTAAACTAGGCTTCCTTCATTTCTTGGCATTGCGCCTTTCTACCTGGAGCAAACACCATTAAGCAACCTTTCTTCCTTGATCACTCATGGAGAGGCACTGACTTCTCTGGGATGTCTGTTGTTCTGTACCCTTGGTGCCATTTTCTCTTCATTGTTTCTCCTGTGGAATGTTCTTATCGGCTTGTATATGTTTAACTACTGGACTCTTTGTACATTTATTTAACATTTGCCTGCTTGTATTCCCAGCAGGAAATTCTTCCTTTAAAATATATCTGGTTTAAATTATTTCTGTAAAAGCTTGGACTGTATACATTTAAAAAGTACAAATAAAAAACGAATATCTTCAGTTGTGAAGAAGGGATGCATGGCTGTAGGCAAGGTATTAAGTGAATTAGTATTTTAAAAATTGTAAATGAGTTGGGATTTTATGAGGGTCTTTGTAAAAGTGAAAAAGATTGTATGTTCCTTTTCATTAAAAGGCTACAGTCTTTTATTTAAGTCTTTATCCTAATACCAATTAATACACAGTATTATAGTAGTTTCAGGTGTACAATACAGTGATTCAACAATTCCATAAAAACACCTGGTACTCTTCATGACAAACGTACTCCTTAATCTGCATCAGCTGCTTAACCCAACCTCCCATCCCTCTTCTCTCTGGTAACCATCAGTTCTCTGTAATTAAGAGTCTGTTTATTGCTTTCTTTTTCCCTTTGCTTGTTTTGTGTCGTAAATTCCACATGTGATTAAAATCATATGGTATTTATATTTTTCTAACTTATTTCACTTAGCATTGTACTCTGTAGCTCCATCCATGTTGTAGAAAATGACAAGATTTCATTCTTTTTTATAGCTGAATAGTATTCCATTATGTATATATACACCGCTTCTTTATGTCTTCATCCGTCGATGGACAGTTGAGCTGCTTCCATGATTTGGCTATTGTTGATAAGGCTTTTATAAACATAGGGTGCATGTATCCCTCTGAATTAGTTGTTTTTTTTTATTTTGGGGGTAAATACCCACTAGTACAATTGCTGAATTGTAGAGTCATTCTATTTTTAACTTCTTGAGAAGCTCTATGCTGTTTCCCACAGTGGCTGCACCAGTTTTTGTTTCCACCAACAGTGCATGAGGGTTCCCCTTTCTCCACATCGTCACCAACATTTGTTGTTTCTTGTGTCGTTGATTTTAGACATTCTGACAGGTGTAAGTTGATGTCTTATTGTAGCTTTGATTTCCATTTCCCTGATGGTAAGTGATGATGAGTATCTTTTCATGTGTCTGCTGGCCATCTGTAAGTCTTCTTTTGAGAAATGTCTGTTCATATCTTCTGGCTATTTTTTAATTGGCTTATTTGGTTTTTGGGTGTTGAGTTGCATAAGTTCTTTATATATTTTGGATACTAACCTTTTATCTGATATATCATTTGCAAATATCTTCTCCCATTCCGTAGGTTGCTTTTTAGTTTAGTTGATTGTTTCCTTCACTGTGCAGAAGCTTCTTATTTTGATGTAGTCCCATTAGTTCATTTTTGTTTCTGTTTCCCTTGCCTCAGGACACCTATCTGGGAAGAAGTTGCTATGGCTGATGTCAAAGAAGTAACTGCCTATGTTCTCTTCCAGGATTTTTATGCTCTCAGGTCTTACAGTTAGGCCTTTAATCCATTTTGAATTTGTTTTTGTGTATTGTGTAAAATAGTACTCTAGTTTCATTCTTTTGCATGTTGCTGTCCAGTTGTCCCAAAACCATATGTTGAAGAAACATTCTTATTCCCATTAGATATTCTTCCCTGCTTTGTCGAAGATTGGTTGACAATATACGTGTTGGTCCATTTCTGAGTTTTCTATTCTGTTTCATTGATCTATGTGTCTACTTTTGGGCCAGTATCATACTGTTTTGATTGCTATAGCTTTGTAATATAACTTGCAGTCCAGAATTGTGATGCATCCAGCTCTCCTTTTCTTCTTTAAAATTGCTTTGGCTATTGTGGTTCCATACAAATTTTAGGATTGTTAGTTCTAGTTCTATGAAAAATGCTGTTGGTATTTTGATAGGGATTGCATTAAATGTGTAGATTGCTTTGGGTAATACAACATTTTAATAATATTCTTCCAATCTATGAGCATGGAATGTCTTTCCATTTCTTTGTGCCATCTTCAACTCCTTTGTCAGTGTTTTATAGTTTTCAGAGTACAAGTCTTTTATCTCTGGTTAGGTTTATTCCTATGTATCTTATTATTTTTTTTTTAAATTTTTTTTAACATTTATTTATTTTTGAGACAGAGAGAGACAGAGCATGAACGGGGGAGGGGCAGAGAGAGAGGGAGACACAGAATCGGAAGCAGGCTCCAGGCTCTGAGCCATCAGCCCAGAGCCCGACGCGGGGCTCGAACTCACGGACCGCGAGATCGTGACCTGAGCCGAAGTCAGACGCTCAACTGACTGAGCCACCCAGGCGCCCCCTATGTATCTTATTTTTGATGCAATTATAAATGAGATTGTTTTCTTAACTTTTCTGCTGCTTCATTATTGGTGTGTAGAAATGCAACAGATTTCTGTACATTAATTTTTGTATCCTGAGAACTACTGAATTAATTTATCAGTTCTGGCAGTTTTTTTGGTGCAGTCTTTTGGGTTTATTATATAGGGTATTAGGTCATCTGCACATGGTGACAGTTTTACCTCTTCCTTACCAGTTTGGATACCTTTTACTTACTTGTGTTGTCTTACTGCTGTGGCTAGGACTTCCAGTACTCTGTTGAATAAAAGTGGTGGGAGTGGACGTCATTGTCTTATTTCTGACCTTGGGGAAAAACTAAGAGTTTTCCCCCATTATGGATGATGTTAGTTGTGGGTTTTTCATATATGGCCTTTATTATGTTGAAGCATGTTCTCTCTAGACTTCGTTGAGGAGTTTTATCATGAATGGATGTTGTACTTTGTCAATTTTTTTTTTGCATCTATTAAAGTGACCATATGGTTCTCGTCCTATCTCTTATTGATGTGATATATCATGTTGATTGATTTGCAAATATTGAACCACCCTTGCAACCCAGGAATAAATCCCACTTGATCGTGGTGAATGACTTTTTAATGTATTGCTGGATTCGGTTTGCTTGTACTTTGTTGAGGATTTTTGCATCTATGTTCGTCAGGGATATTGGCCTTTAGTTCTTTTTTTGTGGTGTGTTTATCTGGTTGTGGTATCAGGGTAATGTTTGCCTCATAGAATGAATTTGGCAGTTTTCTTTCCTTTGATATTTTTTTGGAATAGTTTTAAAAGAACGCTTATTGGGGCACCTGGGTGGCACAGTCAGTTAAGCATCCGACTTTTGATCTCAGCTAAGGTCATGATCTCACGGTTTGTGCATTCAAACCCAGCACTGGGCTCTGCACTGACTGTGGAGCCTGCTTAGGATTCTCTCTCTCTCCCTCTCCTTCTGCCCTTCCCCTGCTCTTATGCTCTCCCTCTTTCTCTTTCAAAATAAATAAACTTACAAAAATAGGTATTAACTCCTCTTTAATTGTTTGGTAGAATTCCTCTGTGAAGCCAGCTATTCCTTGGTTTTTCTTTGTTGGGAGGTTTGCTTGTTTAAATAGGCTCTTTACCCAGCATGAGCCCAATGTGGGTCTTGGGCTCATGATCCTGAAATCAAGAACTGAGCTGAGATCGAGTTAGATGCTCAATTGACTGAGCCACCCAAGTGCCCCTGTAGGAAGTGTTTTGATTATTGATTCAATTTCATTGCTGGTTATAGGTCTGTTCGAATTTTTTCACATCTTCCTGTTTTAGTTTTCGTGGGTTATGTTTCTGGGAATTCATTCATTTCTTCTACGTAGTCCAATTTATTGGCATATAGTTTTCATACTCTCTTAAAATTGTATATCTGTGGCATTTGTTGTTATTTCTCCTCTCTCATTTATGATTTTTGAGCCTTTTTTTTCTTGATAAGTTTCCCAAACAACAACCAGCTCCTAGTTTCACTGATCTTTTCTATTATTATTTTTTAGTTTCTATATCTTTTATTCCTGCTCTAGTCTTTATTATTTCCTTCCTACTGCTGGTTTATGGTTTTGTTTTTCTTTTCCTAGCTCCTTTAGGTATAAGATTAGGTTATTTATTTGAGATTGTTCTTCTTGAGGTGGGCCTGTATTTGCTAGAAACTTCCTCCTTAGAACTGCTTTTGCTGTATTCCAAAGGTTTTGGACTGTTTTCTCTTCATTTTCATTTGTTTCCATGTACATTTTATTTCTTCTTTTATTTCCAGGTTGATTCATTCATTGTTTAGTAGCATGTTATTTAACCTCCATGTATTTGTGGTCTTTCCAGATTTTTTCTTGTGGTTGACTTCTAGTTTCATAGTGTTGTGGTCAGAAAATATGCATAGTATGATTTTGATCTTCTTGAATTTGTTGAGACCTCTTTTTGTGGGCTAATATGTGATCTATCAGGAGAATGTTCCATGTGCACTTGAAGTGAATGCACATTCTGCTGTTTTAGAATGGAATATTTTGAATATCTCTTGAATACACCTGTCGTAAGCCATTGTTTCCTTGTTGATTTTCTGTGTAATCTGTCTATTGATGTAAATAGAGTGTAACAGTCCCCTGCTATTATTATCAATTAGATCCTTTATGTTTGTGCTGTTTACATATTTGGGTGCTTCCATTTTCGGTGCATATATATTTAAAATTGTTATATCTTCTTGTTGGATTATCCCCTTTATTATGATATACTGTCCTTTTTTTCTCCTGTTACAGTCTTTGTTTTAAAGTCTATTTTGTCTGGTAAAAGTATCACGCTCCACCTTTCTTTTGACATCCATTTGCATGATAGTTGTTTTACCATCCCCTCACTTTCAATCTGCTGGTGTCTTCATGTCTAAAATGAGTCTCTTTTAGGAGCATATAGAATGGGTCTTATGTTTTTATCCATTCTGTCACCCTATGTCTTTTGATTGGAGCATTTAGTCTGTTTATATTCAAAGTGATTATTCATAGATGTGTATTGTCATTTTATTACTTGTTTTGTGGCTGTTTCTGAAGATTTTCTTTGATCCTGGTCTTTCTATTTCATGGTTTGCTGATTATCTTTAATGATGTATTGGTATTTCTTTCTCTTTATTCTTTGCATATTTATCAGTGGTTTTTGATACATGGTTGCCATTAGGTTTGTATATAACCTCTTTTGCAAATAGCAGTCTAAATTAAGTTGGACGCTGTTTAAGATGGAACCTGTATTTTACTCCTCCTCACATTTTAGGTATATGTTGTTATTTTTTTACATCTTTTTATTTGGTGAGTTCTTTGACTGATTTCTACCAAAATAATCCTTTTTACTGCTTTTGTGTTTCATACCTTAATACTGTCACTTTTGGTCCCTCCTTTCTACTCAGAGTCCCCTTTAATATTCCCTGTTGTGTTGGTTTAGTGGCCTTGAACACCTTTAGTTTTTGTTTGTCTGGGGAACTATGTTTTTCCTTTTATTTTGAATGATGGTCTTGCTGGATAGAGTATTCTTGACTGCAGGTTTTTCCCATTCAGCACTTTGAATATATCCTGCCACTCCCTTCTTGCTTGGGAAATTTCTGATGAAAAATCCCCTCCTAGCTTCATGGAGTTTCCCTTGTATGTTAATGCCTTTTGTTTTGCTGCTTATATATATTTTTTTCTTTATCACAATCTTTTGCCAGTTTAACTATATGTCTTGATATGGATCTGTTTTTGTTGATTTTGTTGGGGGTCCTATGTGTCTCAGGATCTAGATAACTGTTTTTTCCCCCAGATTAGGAAACTTATCAATTATTACTTCTTCAAATAAATTTTCTGCCCCCCTTTATCTCTCTCCTCCTCCTGGGACTGCTAATATATGAGTGTGATTATGTTTGATGGAGTCACTAGGTTCCTTCAGTCTATTTCTCATTTTGCATAATTCTTTTCTCTCTCTTTTTCACTTTGATTACCTTTCATTATTCTGTCTTCTATGACTTTACTTTGTTGCTTTGCTTCTTCAAGCCTGCTGTTCATTGCATCAGGCATGTTTCTCATCTTGTTTATTACACTCTTCATCTTTGATTGGTTCTTTTTTATCTCTGTGTTGAGTGTCTTACTGATGTCTTATACTCTTAAGTCCAGTGAGTATCCTTATAATTGCTTTAACATTTTTTCAAAATTTTATTTTAGAGAATGCTAGCAGGGTAGAGGGACAGAATAAGAGGGAGAGAGAGGAATCAAGCAGGCTCTGCACTCAGCATGGAGCCTGACACAGGGCTCAGTCCCATGACCTTGGGATCACGACCTGAGCCAAAATCAAGAGTTGGATACTCAACTGACTGAGCCACTTAAGCACCCCATGATCATTGCTTTAAATACTCCATCGGCTAAGTTACTTATGTCTGTTTTGCTTAGATCTTTTGCTGTGGTTTTATTCTGTTCTTCCATTTGGGATAAATTTCTCTGTCTTCTCATTTTGTCTAAGTCTCTGTGCCTGTTTCTCTGTGTTAGGAAAGTCAGCTACATCTCTTGTTATTGAGAGTTATGGCCTTATGAAGAAGAGGTCCTGTAGTGTCCTGCCATGTAGTATCCCCTATTTTCCAGGGCCTGGTGCTTCCAGGAGCGTCTCCAATGTGTACTGCATGTGCTCTGCTGTTTTGTCCTGGACACTTTATCCTTCATGCCAGTCATCTGTAGAGCCTATTTTTGCCTGTTTTGGGCAGCATTTGGTCCCTGGCCTAAATATGGGGCATTTTAACTAGGCATGTTCTGGTCTGCTTGTAAAATGAGACCTGTCACCATGAACTCCAGAACCAAGGCTCTCTGAAACTCCTGCATCAGAAGACATAGTGTGGGCAGGAGTTTGGGTGTCTTCTGTGGAGGGCATGCTGTGCTGGAACTGAGGCAAACATTCCTGGGAAGAATGGTTCCACCAGAGTGCAGTGGGGTGCAGTTTGGTGGAAGCAAGTTAGATAGTGAGTGTTGATGTTGGGCTGGTTTCTGCAGATGACTCTGTTTATTCTGAGGGGAGAAGATAGAAATGGTGCTTGCCACTTCCTTCGTTCCTGAGGATTTTCTCTGAATGCTGTCTCTGTGGAGCATGCTCTGAGATAAGCAAATAACCCGCCCACAGCAGTCACCCTTTAGATCATTGTTTCCATGCTGTGTGTCTGAAGGGTGTTTGCACTGCTTTTTCTCCAAGAGCAGACCCAATACCTCCAGGATCTCCCCAAGCCAAGCCCACTGACCTTTAGAACTCCAGACTTTAAACCCTTCTGGTTGCCAGAACTCACAAATTTGAGACCTTCTTGCTTTCCAAGCCAATTGCTATGGGGAATTGTTTTTCCAAAGAGCTCCTTTGTGTGTTAGTCTGTCTCTCACCCTTTTCCATGATTGTGGCTCTCTCCTCACCACAGCTGCCATGAGCTGTTTTTCTCCCAAACTGTGTCTCCACACTTCCTACCTTCTTCAATATGGCTTCTTCTCTATTTAGTTGTGGAATTTATTCTGACAGTCCTTAGGTTGATTTTTGGGAATATGAGATGATTTGATAGTTATCAAGTTGTATTCATGGGAAGAGGTGAGCCTAGGGTCCACCTACTCGGCTGCCATGTTCCCCTCCTCTATTGTTTTATTTTTTATTTATTTTTTTACTTTTTCACTTACAAATTTTTATTTTTAGTTATTTTTATGAAAGTTATACTTGTAGTGTTAACTCTCTAAACTATGTTAAGGGTTTTACATACGACAAATAGTTCTCTGACCCCTTCTTTTCTGATTCTTCCCTTGCCAAAGGCTATTTTTGTAACTCTTTTACATCATTATTTATTTTAGAATTTGCCTCTGCATTTCTAAATAACATATTTGTATTACTGTTGTTCTTCCATTTTTTGGCTTCACACTACTATCACCTTTTTTCTTCTGCTTCTACCAAACACACACTTGACTATTTCCTCACAACTAATAGAGGTATATGGGGGAAGAACAAGAAGCAGAGTTTTTGATGACTATGAAAATACCATCCATACATGAGCTTTGAAATTAATGATACTCATTTTTAATTTTTTTCCTTAAATTGAAGTGAAATTAACATAGTTTTATATTAGTTTTAGGTGTATGATAGGATTCTGTGATTCCATACCTCATTCTGTGCTCATCAAGATAAGTGTAGTCTTGATCCCCTTCATCTGTTTCACTCATCTCTCCACACACTTCCCCTCTGACAACTACCAGTTTGTTCTTTGCCCTTTGGTTTGTTTCTCTCTCTCTTTTTGTCCATTTGTTTTGTTTATTAAATTTCACATATGAGTAAAATCATATGAGAGGATACTTCTCTTTCTCTGACTTACTTCACTTAGCATTATACCTTCTAGGTCTATCCATGTTGTTGCAAATGGCAAGATTTCATTCTTCTCTATGGCTAAGTAATATTCTGTGTGTGTGTGCGCGTACACACACACACACACGCATGTGTATACACGCATATATACATACATGCCACATCTTTTTTTATCCATTCTTCTATGGATGGACACTTAGGTTGCTTCCATGTCTTGGCTTTTGTAAATAATGATGCAATAAACCTAGTGGTGCATATATCTTTTTGAACTAGTGTTTTTGTTTGGTTTGAGTAAATACTCAGAATTACTGAATCATATAGTAATTCTATTTTTAATATTTCAAGCAACCTCTACACTGGTTTCCAGAGTGGCTGTACCAATATTCATTCCCACCAACAGTTCCTGATGATTCTTTTTTCTTCAGATCTTTGAAAGGGCTACAACTTTTCAAAAATAATACTTTTAATGGAGAATAAGAGGTTCAGAGTTTAAGAAGATACGTTTATCTGGAATCAGAAACATTGTTAAACTTTCCCCAGGCATCTCATGAATAGTCTTTTGATAACATGTTCACTGAACTCTGTTCTGTGGGAAATAATGTACGGGGAACCAGGGTATGGATGGTGGGGTAGTAGAAGATGGCAAGGATGAGTGAGACACTGGCCCTGGCCCCAAGGAATTTACAGTCTAGCTGGATGAATGTGGAATGGAATGAGCACATGGATGAAAGGGTTGAGCGGAGAAAGGCTTAGTAGAGAGGGTTTGGTCACTAAAAGAGCTAATGTTAATGCTCTGTATTGGAACATCGATTTGACAGTGAATTAGGGATACTTTCTTTTTTACCTCATAATCATTTTATTTACCAAATAGGACTTGAGTAGCCATTTTAAGATACAAGTTATAAGCCATACATCAAAGGAATGACTTTAAAAATTAGACTTTTCTGAATAACTAGAAATTAGTAATTTTGTACATTTAAGGGGCATATAAGTAGACATGCAGGAAATAAACTGCTTGTTATGATTTGGGGTATACAAATCTGGGGTAGAAGGCAGCTGGGAAGAATTTTGGGATGCAGCAGCTGGGAGATTGGGATACTGAAAGTAATTAAAATGTGGTGAAGAAGGTCTAAATTTTGGACTCATTTCTCCCATTTATTTGCATTTTGATCCGAACGTCCCTGATCTTTGGTTTCTTGCTTTGTTAAAAAAAAAAAAAAAGGCTATTGATTCCCACTCTGCCTATATCACAACATTGCTTTCATATTAACTTTCACATACAGTATCTCATTTTATCTGAAAACTTGTGAAATATTATGTAGATGCAAAGAATTGTGATGAAGGAATAATAAATTTGTGTCCATTTCTTCAGATATTTTGAACTTCAATTTAGAAAAATTCATAGGTGAAAGGATATTATCTTTTAGAACTTGGTAATCTTTGGTTTCTGGTTGTGTTCTGCTTGTATAGTGAGAGCTGAGGCTGCTGAATCTGAGCCTCAAGGTTATTCTAAACCAGGAGTAGCTAGATCTGGAGATATGGCACAAGGGAGTTCCTACCCTGTGGAAAGGAGGAAAAGGCCATCATTTCCCTCCTTAGAGGAATGTGAGAAGAAGAGAGGAAGGTCAGGTAGGATAAGAAAATCAAGTGAAATCATCACTTGTCTTGAAACTAAATGTTAAGTGAGAGCAGAGAGCTGTAGAACCATTTAGAAAGACTTGGGGAAACCAGAGAATACCAGAACTAATGGTTCAGTTTCTCAAGCACTCTTCTCAGTGCCATGTGCAATGTGGTTTTGATGAATAGGGCAGCTCTTGAAGAGGGAGGGTCAAGCTCTAAGCCTATGTGTGGTCTGTAGGGGATTGAAATGTATTTGTGTGATGCCCTAGTGAGATTGGGGAAGGGCAGTGGTTAGGAGTCAGGAAGAGGCAATGGAAAGATCAGCAGTTAGCAGCAAGGAATGCCTTCATATGCTGAAAGGCCAAGGAGAACTGGTACATCAGCAAGGATTCAGGAATGAGCAGGCCTCCAGCATAGACCCAAGAGGGGAGGAAACACTTCAGTGGCCAGCAGCCTTAGCTCTTCCTTGGCCACTGCCATGAGATAACATGACATGCTTGTTCTTGAAATGGAAGCAACAGGAGATGGAAGAAACCATATAAATCTTTACTCATCCCAAATTATCTTCTAAAAGAAGTAACATAAATCGGAAAAGATGGAGATTCAATTAGTGGGCAAGTTTTATATCTTAACCACCACTTATCTTACCTCCATCTAACAGGGTAGAGGTTAGGAAGAAGATAAAGCTATAACGGAAAAAAAGAAATCTAAGAAGTAGTATGAGAAAAATGTTTTCTACATACCTATATATTTTTATTGACTATATTCACAATGCTGTACTTTTTATCTCTGTGACTTATTTTATAACTGGAAATTTGTACTTCTTAATCTCCTTTATTTATTTCACCCACACTCCTCCCTTCTGGCAACCACCAGTTCTCTGTATTTGAGTCTGTTCATTTCATTTTCTTAGATTTCACATGAGTGAAATCATATGGTATTTCTCTTTTTCTGACTTATTTCACTTCACATAATACCCTTTGGTTTCATCCATGTTGTAAATGGTGACATCTCATTATTTTGTATGGTTGAGAAATATTCTATTGAATGATACACCACATCTTCTTTATCCATTCATTTATTGATGGATGCTTGGGTTGCTCCATATCTTGGCTATTATAAATAATGCTGCAATAAACAAAAGGGTGCATATGTCTTTTTGAATTAGTGTTTTATTCTTTGGGCAAATAGTAGTGGAATTACTGATCTTATGATATTTCTATTTTTACTTTTTTGAAGAATTCATCCTGTTTTCCACTGTGGTTGTGCCAATTTACCTTCCCACCAACAGTATATGACATTTCCTTTTTTTCACAACATAACCAATAGTTATTTCTTGTCTTTTTGATACTAGCCATTCTGACTAGTGTGAGGTGATATCTCTTGATGGTTTTGATTTGCATTTCCTTGATGATTAGTTATATTGAACATCTTTTCATGTATCTGCCAGCCATCTGTATGCCTCCTTTGGAAAAATATCTGTTCAGGGCCTCTGTCCCTATATTAATTGGGTTGTTTGTTTCTTCTACCTACATGCGTTTCATTCACATACCGTTTATTGAAGTATTATCTGGTCAGATAATAACTTTTTTTTCTCTCACAGTTGTTGAGACTTTATTTGGTCACTCATGGTTATTTAGCTTTATTTTAAAAAGACATTTTTTAAGAGCAGTTTTTGAGGCTTATAATAAAATTGAGAGGAAGGTTCAGAAATTGTTTATATACCCCTGCTTCCATACATGCATAGTCTCCTCCATTATCAATATCACTCACCAGTACGGTATTTAGTTTTTCTTACCAAGAATGAACCTACACTGACATATCATAATCACCCAAAGTCAATAGTTTTCCTCGACTATTTGGACAAGTGTATTATAACATATGTCCATCATTAAAATATCATACAGTGTGTTTTCACCGCTCTTCAAATCCTCTTTGCTTATTCATCTCCTTTCCCTCCAGTCATGGTAACTGTTGACCTTTTTATTGTCGCCATAGTTTTGCCTTTTCTAGAATGTCATTTGGTTGGAACCAAATGGAATCTAAAATACAAAAAATACTTTTAAATGTTTATTTAGCCTTTATTATGTTCTGGGTGCTGTTCTAAGTGCTTTATAAATGCTAATTCATTGAATTCTCACAGTAGCCCAATAAGTACTACTATGGTGTCCATTTTGGGGTAATAAAACTAAGGTACAGAGAAGTCAGTTTGGTAAAAAGGTGGTGCAGCCAGAATTCCAGCTCCAAAACTCTGGCCTCAGAATGTATGTGTCCACCTCTCCATCATGTGCTCTTTCAGTCTTCATGTTCACTCAGTCTCCTTGAGCTTCTTAGTCTCTTTACATTTAAAGCTCAGAGATAGATTAATATTAGTATTGGACAATTTTGATTTGTACATAGTGAGGAATTACTGAATGTGGTCTCAAATTCACAGCCCTGTGTTTGAGGAGGTCAGGTAATATATAATACTTCCCCAAAGGGCCAGATGTCAATTAGTAGGTGGTTGTCATAAAATTCACCTATTAAAAGTCATTTATTACAGTCTAATAAAAATTGCACATGAAGTATGTGACTTTTGAGCAGTTGTAAGTTTTTTATTTGATTTTTTTAACAAGATTTTGTTTTGGTTTTTCATTGTTTACCTAGAAGCTCTCAGGAGACACATGAAATATATTTTTTATGTTTCATAAAATTAACATGAAATGGCAACAGAAGGCTGTTTCTTGAGGGGGTTGGGGAGAACTTTCTTGTGAAGAAAGACACATGCTGCCAAAATACAAATGTGGTAAGTTCACATGTTACCATAACTCTGATCATTTACCGATAAGAATCTCCAAGAAGTTGTAAACACAATTATTTTTATCATGCTGTATGCAAAAATATCCAATTACAAACAAGTTGAAGATGTTTTTAAGAAGCGAACCTGCAAACTTGCCTGTTTTCTTAGAGAAAAGTACTATTTTGCTTACAGATGTGAAAAATTAAAGGTTATTTGACAGCCACATAACTCTCCACTTTGGCTTTTGCCAGAGTTCTCTGAATTGTCTACTTAAGGAGAAGCTTCACTCTCTAAATCCCTTCTCTTTCTGGCGAGGAACCATGGTTTATTGTTTCCTTATCAGGCTGTGTGGATGAATGAACCATACAGACCACTGAGGCAGTCCAATCTTGAAGAAACATTTCTTTCTCTATAATGCTGGTATCCTATACACAGCCTAATAATGATAATTATACTGTAGACTAACAGTAGGTAGATAGGACTGAGAATATAATTTTTCCCTTTAACTATGCTCCCAAGTATCGAAACAGAAGTTAAGTAGTCATTTAACAAAGGTTAGATAATCCACTTTAAACTGGATTTAAAGTGACAAAATAATATATTTAGTCTTTTTCAGATGTATGATTATAGTAGAAAAACTAGGCAGTTCTAATAAGATCAGAACTATTCGTGGTTAAATACCTTATTTTTGCAAATGGGAGAGATTTCCTGATAAATGAGTAACAGATTATCCTTTGTTTAAGCAAATCTAAGACAGATGACCTAGTGGACAGAGAGTTGCACTTCACGGAGAGCAAGCACCGTAGGATGATATAATTGCTGCACTTTGTATCTCTTCTGAGTGAGGACATAACAGAGGCTCTATAAACTCATTAATGAAACGACCGTGTCAGAACGCCTGTGATGCCCACCTCCCAGCAGGGCCTTACAGACCAGTGCTTGAGTGCACATCACTTGGAAGAATACGCCATTAAATGGAATCTACTCTTTGAAGCTAATTCCTTTTTATCCCCCTCATTTTCTAAAGCATTAAAAGGTTAAAATACTTGATTCAAATGATAATTTAGAGTGTCGTTTCATGCATAAATCCTCATGTAGGGTCTGCAGGTCCTCTGATGAGGACAAGACGCTGGTCTTGTCAATATGATTAGGTCCAGAGGGAAAATAAGGTAGGTAACCTATAATACTAGGCATACCTTTTCCTCCCTCCTTCCTTCCTTTCCTTCTTTGTTTCTTCACAGCTATTTCCTGAGCCCTATGGTGTTCCTGGAAGCATTCTAGTGACTGGGGATTCAGCAGTTTAACAAGGCCATGTCCTTGTTTGAAGTTTATGCCTTGTGAAGGCCATGAGTATGGACCTTCATAAAGACAAAGAACTGGGATGAGTCAAGAGGCAGACAGCATGAATCCAGCTGGGAGGAGCAGGGACTATTTGGTACATGGAGGACAGTTTGAGTTAAACCAAGGGGATGCGGGACCATCTTGTCAAAGGATGGGGGGCACAAAGTGCAATAGTCCTAAAAAGCTAGGTTGGAAACATGTTGTTGAATTGAATAGGCAGTGAGCACCCACGGAAGAATTTGGGCCAGAGTCATAAAACGAAAACGCTTTAGGAAGGTTATTATGGCAATAGTTACTAAGATAGGTTGAAGTGAGGAAATCAAGTACAGGGTGGCCACATAAAAGATTATTGAAATATTGGAGATGATTGGTCATCAGACCTGACCTTGTAGAGGCAGAGTGAATATAAAGATAAAAAGCTAGAGTCTATGTTGTGAAGTCTTGAAAAATTTAAAAATTACTTCTTGATACCTATGTTATGGGTAGTATTGTTGTCCAACACATATTAAATCAATATTCTACATTTCTTTATAACCCAGTTTTGACTCTGCAGGTATCTGTAGCACTTCCAATAACCACTTTTTATCACAGTTGTTATCCCTAGAATCATACTTGTGAATGAATAAATCCTTCTTTGCAGACTTTGTGCTGCAGCTTTGCTCTATGTTTTGGAAAAACATTATACATTCAAGTTTCTACCATTTCCAGACCTAATTAACCTTTATTATTGAATTACTCACTGTTTTGTACTTTTTCCTATCTTCTCTGCAATGGAAACTGTGGCCGTGAGCTCATTCCTGTGGCATGAGGGAAAATAAGCTCTTAGAAGTGTATAGAGATTTTCCTGCGGAAGGTGAGAGTTAGCAAGCCTGGTGGGGTGGACAAGTAGGCAGGGCTGCAAGAACACCAGACATCTCAGTGCTCTTTAGGCATTTTCCAGTTTCCTAGAGAGACGTGGATGCAAGAAGACTTACCGGTTTCGTACAGGGGCAGTTCTTGCCCTGCTTTTTTCTGGTTGTCTTTCATTGTGTTATTCTTTCTTCCCTCCTGCATGCCTTTTCTCTCTCCATTCCTCCTCCTTTCCTTCCCTCCTCCCTCTTTCCCCACCTCCTGTCCTCCCTTCTTTACTGCGCAAGTGTATTGTATTGATCTTAGACATGAAAATAAATGCTCTGGTCCAAATAGAGCAATAGACAAATATAATAAAGCTTAGGTAGCAGCGACAAATGTGACAGTGCACACTGACCCCTCTCTGTGCTTTTTTTTGGTTTGCTTTTCTTAAGGGACATTGGACTGATAATCTAATTATCTTTGCATTCATAGAGATCTGTATTATATGTTTGAATAGATAAACTATGAGCTGTTTTATTTACTCTTACAGTGGACCACAAACCTCTTTTGATCGTGGACCCACTTTGGGGAAAAATATTTAGAGCATGAGTACTCAATAAATGCATGTGTTTGTATTACATTATTACATTATTTAATAATGCATATGTTAATAATGTCATACCTAATATTTTAATACTGTAACAAAATATTTGAAATAAAAGCCAGTAATTTAAAATAATATTTAATAAAATTGTGCACTACTTATGTTAGGTAACATCACAAGGCAAACTATACCCTTAAAGTTAGGTTTATAGTCAGCAATAGTGGATATAAATCCATATTTCAAATAGTCTTTTTGAAGCTTGCCAAAAAAATTGACCCTACATCATCTCAGAAGTTGCTTTTATCCCAAAATGTGGCTGGCAGGCTCATCACAGGGAGAAGAGAAATGGCAACACTGTCTTTCAACTGCTGTTCGCTTCTACTGACTTTGTGGTATCTCCTTTCAACTGTAGTTTCTTTGCAATAATCTTCTAAGCCGTTGTTCTTTTTTGCATTAAATGGTTTAGTTAAAAGTTGATAATAAAATTTGTAAATCCACTTCCTTGAGCACTTATGCGCTATAGTCTACTGAAGTCTCCTGAGAGCTAATGAATGAGTGTGGGTTCCTCTGTCACCCACTCTGGTTCTTCCATCCAAATATTGTCAATACTGGGCCCCTGGGTGGCTCAGTCAGTTAAGCATCAGACTGTTGATTTCAGCTCAGGTCACAATCTCATGGTTCATGAGATAGCGCAGAGCCCCATGTGCAGCACTGACAGCACGAGCCTGCTTGGGATTCTCTCTCTCCTGTCTCTCTGCCCCTGCTCCACTCTTTCTCAAAATAAACTTAAAGAAAAAAGCAAAAAACCCCACAAATATTATCAATACTGTGGCACACATGACCAACCAAAAGAGACCAAACAAGGGCATTAATGTCAACCTAAGTTTAAATATTAATAAAGCTTTATTTCTCTCTCATTTTATATAAATGGTGAATATGAAAGTTTTAATAATAATTTTCATGTGTCATGTGGTTTGTCTTGCTCATCTTTGAAGGCTTCTACTTGGAAAACCAGCAAAACCATCTTCAACCCCACCTTACTTTCTTGCATATAGTTCCACTACATGCACATGCTAATTTGCTGGTTCTAAATGTATTTCATACATTGGTAGACATTTTCTAAATGGCTTAGTCTCCCAGGATTCTATTTCATTTTATAATATAATGAGATTAGTTTTCTAGATTTATAGAACACACACACACACACACACACACACACACACACACACACACACCTTTGCTGGTGTTCCAATTATCAGTCTACAATAGGTGGTATTCAATTTCTACTTTCTGGAAGCTGCCTTTTTGATGTTGATGAATTTCCTGAATATCTCTTTATAGTATAAAGACCACCAGCACATATTTTTAATATATTTTTAACCTAGGTTAATGTTGGTATATTATGAGTTAGCATATTTTCATTTCTTTCCAAATGAAAGAATTTTGGTTTGTACCTATGAAAATAAATTAGGTAAAATATAGGGATTCTAGTGTCAGAGGCTCATAAAAATAAATACGTACAATTATCTTTGATTCATCATTGTTTAACAGAAGTGGGTATAATGGAAACATTTATAGATTTAGATTTCCTATGTTCAACTTTGTAATCAAAGGAGGAAGAAAATTTGGAATGGAAATATTGCACTGACCTAGATTTTCAGAAGGACACGAACCTGGTCTAAATAGGAGTTCAGAAATTTAATTTATGAGATAAATGTACATATTAATTCATCCAGAATGCAGATGTTCATTTGCTTGAACATATTATCAAGAGTTTGAAAAAATCCTGAAATCTAAGTAGGTAGATGGGTTGAACATTTAGTGCCTGGAATATGCTTTGTGACTTTTGGTGAAAAACAGTAAGTTAAGTTTTAGAGTTCTTAACTCTGTTATTTCTTGTAACTGAAAAAAAAATTTACTCATCAAGGATTTATTTTCCCACTTTCAAAGTCAAAATGATAATTCTCACAGTTATGGGAGAAAATCCCATATTCTCCTGACTGTTGTTTTGGTATTTAGAAAGAGTATATGTTTATAAACAGGCAGCTGTCTTCAAACAAAAATAAAGTCGCAAACTTAAGTAACCGTTTTATCAAGCATTTGATTTCATATGCAATATATATTTAAGATTTTTGAACAAAGAAAAATTTTATGTAAAATTAAAGAACCACAAATAAATACCCTACATTCAGTATTTAACTTCAGTATGAAAAAGTTTTTAGACTAAAGTTTTTGAACTAACGCATCACAGCCTCTTGATTATTCTGCTTTGGTGCTAAAGGTGTTTTAGACTATCTTCCTCTCCATTAGGCAAAGATTATTGAATGGTCTGTTACAAAGAATGAACATTTTTAACAGCTTTTCCTTAAATTAACATGACAGTTACTACAGTGCAATGTTGTTAATCTTTTCCTAAAAGCTAATGTTGCTGTTTGGTTATTTACTAATAAATCAAAGAAAACATATCTTGTCATTTTAACTCAGCTGTAGATGGATGAATCACCAATGTTTGTGGAGATAGAAGATACTCTAGGAAAAGAGATGATCAATTGCTTTTTTTAAAAAAAAGTATATACACAGACATACACTGCCATAAGTACTTTACCTAATGTAGATGAAATTAGAAGAAATCATATGTATAAAAACACTTTATAAACTATAAAGTAACAGCGTACATGTTGTTTCATGAATCTGCCTGTCTTTGCATTTATTTATTATTTGACCCACTTCTTTGTTGCTTTCTTGGAAGTGGAAAGAGAATACTTCTTGGTAGTTCTGCAATTTTGTATTTAGTGTCTTTCTAATCACATTTCAGGCTCTTGTGTCCATTCCCTCTGGAGATCTGTTTATTTAAAATTTTGGTAGAGGCGTGTGTTCAGTTTCCCGAAGTTTTCTTCGATCTCAGGTTTGAAAACATTTATTCTGCTTGGGCTGATAATTTGATATTGCAGACTACTAGGAAATAAGATAATACGTGTCTTTAGTCTAATGACTTTATTTTGCTTATTTCTGTATTCCCTCTTAGTAGTTTTGCACCAATAGATGGTGAACAAATATTTAATGAGTGAGTGAGTGAAATAAAGAAAAAAAAAATAGGTGATTTTGGAGGGTTGAGTTATGAAATGTCACCAAATATCTAAACTGGATTTCCTTTGGCAGCAACACCTGAGTTCTTGATTGTGGGTGATGACAGCACTAAAGATATAGTATCTTCATCATATCAGCTGAACTGTGTGCCAAGTTTTGCTTTGGTTTTAGTACTTCAGATATTTTTCACTACACACACACACACACACACACACACACACACACACACACATAAATCTGAAAGGCTAGTTAAAACAGGCAAACTTTTCCAGAGGTCATATGTAGTTCTGTTTCTTCTGAAAAAGGAACTGATCTTTGAATCAGTCTTACAGAGTTATTAGCTGATAAAGTTTTGGCCAGCTAATTACATAATACACTGGTGCCTTCCCAAGTTATTAAGTTTTTAGAATCATGTTCAAAACTGCATTTATTGGGTTTCATGAAATGTTAATATTAGTTATGAACTATTCAAAATCCCCAGGAATTTTAGTATTTCTCTGGTGTTAAAGAATCAAGAAGATTTAAAAGGAAACATATTGAACAGAATGAAATATCCCAAATTAAATATTTTCATCACTTTAAAGTATGCTGTCATCAACATTAATTTATGACAAGTCTTTTGATACGCTCAGGTAATTGACAACATTTGGTTGTAAGACCAAGGTTTTTTGCATTTTTTTGTGTGTGTTTTTTCTTGTTAGCAGAACTGTATAAACTAGTTTAAGAAATAACACTGTGTTGATAATGCGGAGTAGTTGATCTAAGTTTATCAGTAAGAAAGTCACAACAGTTAGGAATATTTGAGAGGTTTTAAAAAATGTTTGAAAATGTCTTGCTTTCAGCTGCAAAGCCTTAGGTGATCCAGGTCCGCCAGCAAGCATTTGATCTTGTCCCTCCCTTGCCCTGACTCGGGAATCTCTACAGCGTAGTGGGAAGGTTGAATGGTGAAGCTTCTTTTTAGACCCCAGAAGATCCATTCCCTATGTCAACGAAGCACTATTTCCCCCCTCCTTTAGAAATGTATAGTCTAATTTAAGTTTCGGAGAGTTAAGGAGCAGACTTTGTTAGTAGGAGACTTGTCATGTCATGCTACAGAAATGCTGCAGTGGGCAAGAGGAGGGACAGTGGGAACATGAGTTGTTGGTAGTTAGCGGTAGGAAGAAAGCAGTTTTAACATGATCTCAGGAGCCACTAGCAGTACCAATTTAGGCCAAGTTATTGATTTGGCACCACCAAAAGAGAACATCTCAAGGCAAAGTCCTTTCATTTTCCCCATGTTCTTGACCCTCTCTCTCCTTTTCTGATTTCTGCTGTTTTTTTGGTTTCTCACCTTCTCAATGTAGCCAAATATTTGTGAAGGTCTAAAGGTTTTATATGACACATCCATTATTTCCTTTCCTTTAGTCAAACACCCCTCATTCAGTCTTTCCTTCTGGTGATTCCCTATATTCCAAACGTCTAGCCTCTATAATGCTGCTATACCAATCTCTTAAAGCTCAGACTGCATTGATGTCCCACCCTTGATGACAGAACAAGGAAAAAACTGGACCAAGTTCTATTTGACCTGACATTCGAGGCCCTCCATGATTGTTTGATCAAAATCCTGACCTCATTTGTTTCCTATTTCTTTTTCATGCCAATTGAGTTGGAATGCTCACCATTGTCCAAACAATCCTAACACTCTCATTTTGTTTGGGGGATTTCTTTGCTCTTTGTCATCTTGCTATTTGTTTGAAATGCTATACATTCTTCAGGATCTATTTCAAATGTCTTTTCCTCCATGGTGCTAATCTGACTGCTTTGGCCTAAATGAGCAATCTTTTCCTCTTTTAAATGTCTATGACCCGATTCTTATGGCATTTATAGGTGTACATTTTTTTACTTTTGGGTCA
Source organism: Panthera leo (assembly GCF_018350215.1). Lineage (NCBI taxonomy): Eukaryota > Metazoa > Chordata > Mammalia > Carnivora > Felidae > Panthera > Panthera leo. Next base: position 183,526,510 of record NC_056686.1, read on the forward strand.
TTTTTATCCACAAATGCGTCTCAATATTATTCAACATATATCAAGTAAATAAACAAATGGATGGTATTTCTATGGATGAATTTCTTTGTGAGATCATTGTAAAGTGGCAGACAAAACAGTAATTATTTTGCTTAAATTTTCATAATTTCCAAGGCCGTAGGAACATCAATCAATAGAAAAGGACTTTTACACATAGCACATAGTATCAGGAAAATCACCTGGGACAATTGAAGGTCTTGCCTTGCTCATTTCAAAGTTTCACAGGTCCCTCTAAGACTGAGGAATTGAAAACTGTGGTGATTTTTATGTTTTATGGACACTGAATCCCTACATTTAAAATGTTCATCTATTTTTTTTAAGTTTATTTATATGTTTTGAAAGAGACAACATGAGCAGAGGGGGGACAGAGAACCCCATGAAGGCTCTGCACTGTCAGCACAGAGCCCAACACAGGGCTCTAATCTATGAACCGTGACATCATGACCTGAGCCCAGTTCAAGAATCCAACGCTTTAACCAACTGAGCCACCCAGATGCCCCTAAAACACTGATCTTTTATATTAGATCTGACCTAGTTTAGGTATTCTGTTTTGGATATTTCATTGTGAATTTTGTCCAAACGTCCTTTTTTCCCTAAGTGGGCCATGAAGCATTTTGGGCTTTAATTGTTTATGAAAAATTTGATTCTAAAAAGGATTTCAAGAGGTAGGAAGTGAAAGTGGCACTTGAGGCTGACAAAATGGTTTGGGTGAAAGTAGACAAGGTGAAAAATAATAGGGAAGTTAAAGTTTTGTTTGCTTGCCACAGATAAAGTGGCAAAAATATAGGAATTCAAGACCAGGATATTGAGACTCTCACCTTAACAAGCTTAGACCTATGGCTGTCTGAGATGCTTAGAAGGTTTACCTTCTGGGAGATGAATTAAGAAATCCAGAATTTTTACATACATGCATGGAGGGGGGATGGTGAGGGGTGGGACTCTCTATAGTCTGTCTAAATGAAAAAGTGGAGATGAGGCAACAAAATAAAAGTCTGTTGTGCCAGACTAGGGGAGAGGCACTAAACTGGATCATCAGGAGGGCTGAATGTTTTAAGTTGTGGCAGAGGAAGACTGAGAGGTTTGTGGTCCTCAGAGAGGTGGCTCATCTCTCTGATGTTTCTAGCACAGATGATAGGAAGGATGGGGAGAGCTGAATCGCTAAACAAAGAAGCGTGGGAAGCTGGGAATCTACAAGGATGAATTCAGTTTTGGCCCATTGCATCTGACATATTGTGGGCATTCCTGTGTTGAGAATTGGAAATTCAGATAGGGAATTCAGGAGATATAAGGGGTGTTAATAGTGCAGATTTAAGTCATGATCTAGATCTGATCATTGAAACCCAGTGGAAAGTTAAAGCAGCAATGAAAAGAAAAAATAAAAATAAAAGATAAAAGCAGCCAGACAGAGGATTTATAAAAGAAGGGTTGAACAAAAACCCTATAAGAATAGGTAAAGGAGGGGCACCTGGGTGGCTCAGTTGGTTGAATATCCGACTTCAGCTCCGGTGATGATCTCACTGTTGGTGAGTTCAAGCCCCACACCAGGCTTTGCCCTGCCAGCATGAAGCCTGCTTTGGATTTTCTGTCTCACTCTCTCTCTCTGCTCCTCCTGTGCATTCTCCTTCTCTCAAAAATAAACCAACATTAAAAAATAAATACGTAAAGGAAAATGGATGCAAAGAGTGATGGAGACTGAGCTGAAGGACACAGTGTCCACAGAAGGGGTGAGTCAGTGCGTTTTCCTCAGGAACTAGGTGAGAAGCCCATGTACAGCACACCTGGCTAGGGAATTGAAGCCCACAGAGCAGCAAAGAAAGTCTGTACAAAGCAGTATGGAGACTGAAAAAGCAGTGTTTGGTTTGTGCAGTGATGAGGACCAGGTAGGAAACTGAGTGAACGGTTGCCTTTGCTTCATGTGGTTGAGAGCCAGGCTTCCGTGTGGTGGTGGTGGGTCAGGAGGCATTTATGCCTTGCTTTTGCCTGTGAGTGATTCCTTGTTAAGCATTCAACTTGTTTTCATCTATTTGAAAACTGTTGTTAAATGGTCTCCTTCAGCTGTTTTATTTGTTTTTAGACAAAAAGGAGTCACTTTTTGTTGTTGTTGTTTAACCTCATCAAGCATAGCCTTGAAAACTTTTAACAGTTCTTTTGGTGGCTCTTTAAAGAATTGCCTCAAACCTTCTGTACCTCATTTTACATGCGAGCCCATTTTACATTAGAGTACCTGATTAGCTGAAGAAGATTATGAGGCTGTTTTTCCTTGACCTGCCGCTGTTGAAAAATTCCCAGTATGCTCCCTGCTTTAAAGCCTGAAGCGTTGAATGGCAGGCTCACATTTGGTGTTCGACTCACTTTTTCCCCCTACCTTTGCTCCCATCATTATACCTTTCACGGGTTCTCTAAGTGCACATTAAGCATGGAAAATTGTTTCCAATGGATCCTGAAAATGAGTTTAGTCTTAATCAACTTAATAGTTGTTTTTAATGTGGCCTAGTATTACCTAAATGTGTACCTATAAAACCATCCAATTTAGAGATGGATTAGTCATCGAACTGGTCAAGTTAATAAAAACACGATTATGGCTAACTTGGTTGCTTCTTCTTATTCAGACCTTCCATATATGGGCTTATGAATCATAATAGAAAAAGCCATGTAAGCTTGAATTCCAACTTTTTAAACTCAGCCATTTAGAACAGCTTATTCTTTCCTCAAGTGTGTGTGTGTGTGTGTGTGTGTGTGTGTGTGTGTATTTTGCCACCTGTACTCCAGGGTTCTAGAGCACTTCTTGTACATTCTCTCATTATTTTCTTTCTATATCCAGAACTGCATTTCCTTCTGTGTATGCCGTCTTCTCCCCTTCATTATGAACTCCTTCAGAGACTAAGTCAGTGTGTCAGCTTCTCTGTGGTCTCTGTAGCATTCAGCCTTGTGCTTTGCTCCAGGAATATACTTAATAAAGAATTGTTAAAAGAATTAATCCAAATGACATAATAACAGGGTAAAGGTAGGTACTGTCTCTATTTTGTACATCTGATTTAGATTTTTTACTTCCTTGGGGAAACAATGTTTCTGCTATCTTTTTTTCTTACATCTTTTATATGACCTTGCCCATGGTAGGTTCAATTATTCATGAAGCTGTGTAGCTGCTACATGCGAGGCACTGTGCTAGACATTGGGATATACAAACTGAAAAGATGTATCACTCCAGAGTTGGTGAAAGGAGAGGGGCCCACATGTTTTCTGAGGAGATGTTTGGGTCTAAAGGAAGCTCAAGGTTTATAAGACATGTGGTGTAGGTACAGTAATAAAATACCAAGATGTTAGGGATCTTGAAAGACAGCTTTAGTATAGACCTAATTCTATACACAAAAATATTTAATTCCTTCCTTATTTTCTAAACATTCCATGTGTATTTATTTCCAATGTAATATCTTTGCACATAAAGGCTATTGTAGAGACTAGGGTGTGTGATTATCCCAATATCTACTCTTTCTTTGCTTCTTAGCATCAGACTGTTAGCTGGTCACATGGCCATCTGAAAGTGTGTTTGCCATCCACCTGTATTAAGGTTGCGCTGTCCATGTGACCAGTTTCTGACCATTAAGATACCATATAAGTGGAGGTAGTTTAGGAGACTTCTGGGAAGGCTGATTAAAGGGAGCCATCTTACCTGAGAGTGACCAGTTTTCGACCCTTTGGTCTTTGTTTTTTTCATTCCGGCTTGTAACACTTGTGTGGTGGCTGGACCTTCAGCAACCATCTTGGACATGAGGTGATCTTGATAATACAATCCATACTCTAGAGTGATGGAAGAGAAAAATAGGAGTCTGGGTTCCTGATGTTGCTGCCTTACCTGATGCCAATTTTCAGAGTTTTTACACGAAAGAGAAAGTAACTTCTATCAATATAAACTTCACTGATTTTAGAGTTTTTTGTGAATGTACCCAAATCTGGTCCTCATTAGTACAAGGGACATTTAAAACCTTTTGTATTAATCTCCTTCGGAATGTAGAAACATACTATAGATATAACAGGTCCTCTTAGGCATACTTAATTTCTTGGCACATAAAGCTAACTGAGTAAAGATGTTATGACCCCAAGATTATTGACAAAGTCTATGGAAAAAGCACTTGAAATAAAATGTAATTTCCTAGTTTTTCAATTAAGCAAGATCTTGTGAGGGAGGGCTATATATGTAGTAAAGAATGGATCTCATTTTGAATCCTTTTCCTACTGTGTGACTATGGACAAGCCCTCTTCTGTGGGAAGAGGGTTGCATCTACTATCCGGCTGGTGTGAATATTAAGTAATTAAATGAAGTAACATAAGAAGCGACATATGTTAGTTCTTATTTTCCCCCTTGCCTTTCTAAGAATAAGAAATTGGAAAATTATGAAATAAGCCAGGCTCATTAAGATAATTAGAAGAAGCATTTCTCTTAGGCACTTCTACTGAGATTGCCCCTGGTACTGGTGTTGTATTTATTGTTGAAAGTTAGAGTTTTGAACCCTCAAATGGTGTTACTTGCCTTACTTGCCTTATGCTGATATAGATATAGATAGATATAATACAAATATAGGTATATATCATCTCTGCTGTACAATAGGAAAAGTTGGTTTTGAAAATTATTACTAAATAAATAGATATGCTTTAGCTATGATGGCATAGAGACACTGATCATTTTCCTTTTTTTCCTTTGCATAGAATTCAACATGATTCTACATCAGCACTGTAAGATTCTTCCCAATGTACTGTCATATTGATTACTAAGCTGTTTCCTTAACCAGCTTCCTCATCTGAGTCCATATGGAATTGTCAATAGCATAGTTGTTTTATTGGCATTAGCTTTTAAGTAATATGGGTTATGTTCTTGTGAAATGTTAATTTTTATTATACATTATTCCAGTTTTGTGATTTTTTTTAACTCAAACATAAACAATGGCTTATTAGATATATTTCTAGAAGTGTTCAGAAGTATACTTCTTTTAAAGTTTTAAAATCCTATGGTTATCAATATATAACAGGTGGCAGTAGAGAAAAGAGCTATCCTGAATTTATTATTTTCATCATATATTTAATATTTGGAAATTAGCTTTTATATCAAAAGAAAATAGAACAGAGTCTGGTGTGGATTAGAAAAATAAAGGATGATAAGGAAAATTCACATATGGGTTTCAGAAGAGATCTTCATTAATCATTAGCAACTGTTATAAATATTTTAGATTTTTATTAAAAATCTGATGCCAAACATTTTATAATTTGCATGTTGGAGTGAGTTAGTGGTGCTCAGGAACATTTTTATAAAATAAATTCAGAGTCAGCCGGAATTTGCTCCATGGTCTTTGCTACCCTGGTACTCCTGCATCAACCAGGATGCTGGCACATGGTAGGCAACCGATAAATATAAAGAATGAGTGATTATGAAGAAAACAGGATGTCAGCGGGTAAAATGCATACGTGCCTATGAAAGGCTAGCTCTGACCACATTTATTCCCTGTTATTGAACTGGGATTCAGCATGGCCAATTTGATTATAACCACCTCTAAGAATAAACACAGGCTGTCGCTTGATTTATTAAGTCACAGTTTTTGTGCCAGTTGTGAAGGTGACTATGATGGTCGGAATGACGTCCACCTAATGCTATGCTCTGGCCATTCCATTTGGAGGGAATCAAACTCCAGATAGTTTATATAAGTAAAATTAGTAAAATATATGTACTTTATCGAGGTAGAAGGCAACAGTAATATTTAAATTATAAATATGAATTCAATTGGTTTTTAATGAAGGGCTGGATATTTTAAAGGAAAGATTTAAATGGAGGAAATTGGCAGGAAAATAGTTTGAGTGAAAATTTTCAAAAGTCTTATCTCAGCATTACCTTCATTTTTTAGATCCGATTTTCAGATGTTTAACTGCACTTAAACTTAAAGTTGGGGTAAATGCAGGAGACTAAACATACCACAAAGAAATTGCTAGACATTCTTTTCAAAGTCTGCAGTGGCTTCTCTCTCCTTTCTATATTTACCCTTCAACAGTAATAATAAAATAAGTTGGAGGAATTGAACCATGTAATCACTCCTCCATGGCCCCATTTAAGCAACCCTGTCATCTAGGCCTGTCTCCGGCCTAGAAGCAGGCTGGGTACATCTTCAGGCTGCCAGGCCACCAGGTGGGACACTGAGGTGGCAAGGCCACCAGGGGTGACAATCAAATCCAACACATAAAATCTGCAGCTGGGAACCCACACACATCCTCTGGAGTTTCTGTGTTTTTTTAACATGTGGAGACGAGACTTCATCTCCTTGGTTTTGATTTTATTTCCCTCTCTTTGTACTCCCGTCATCTAGCTCTGCCTGCTCATTTCCTTTGCGTCTGTGCTAGTTTTGCTTTGCTTCTTTCCCCATCATCTGCATGATCCATACTGCTTAGTAGTGAGGGATGCATCATTACTGCCTTAAAGAGAGGACCCACCACTTGCCTCTGTGGGCTCTTGAGGACACTGCCCACAGCCTGGGTTTTCAGGGAAAAAAAAAAAAAGTAAACCTGTTGCAATAGACAAATAATTGCACTGATCCCTTCCTCAGGCTAGCCTGCTCCTGTGCAACTGCCCCTTGAATAAGGAGAGGCTGGGCCAGACCAGCTCGGTAGAGGCATCAGTAGTGGCTGCTGCAGGGAAGTGGCTTTGGGACGGTGAGCGCAGTGCTTGTGAAGCAGTACAAGGTGAGGAACCAGGCAGAGCCCAGGGAGAGACGCTGAGGGGACATGGCTCACAGCAGTCATTGCGTATGGGGGAGCTGCCGCCTGGAGCTGTCCCAGCTCAAGGGAAGGAAAGCCATCAGTGCGGTGTATTTACTTACTCTCCTCTCTCCCCCACCCCGCCTTTCCCCCAAGCCCCGGGGCAGCTTCTCCTCCAGCTCCTGGGCTCCTGGGCTCCTGGGCTCCTGGGCTCCTGGGCTCCTGGAAATCTCCACTGAATCTCTTCACTGGGCTGAATATTTTGTTCTGTCTGTGGTCTAACAAAGGTGGTGCCAACCAATCGCCCAGCCCCAAATTCCTCAAGCCAGGCCTATTTGGTTTCATTTGTCATTGCATGCTGTGGTTTGTTTTAGTTATGTAGATTCTGACATTTTAGCTGAAAACGGAGGGTGGTGGTGGAGGGAGAGACAGAGCGGAGGGTGGGAGGGAGAGGAAAGGATGGGCAGGGGAAGGGGAGAGAGAGAGAGAGAGAGAGAGAGAGAGGCAGAAGGAGAGTGAGATCTTAATGTCAGAGAAATAACAAGCAAGGAACACATTTTATATTTATTTCCTCATTAAAACTAAGTGCATATAAGTGTGTCTACAATCCTTTTAAAAGCGGTTCTTAAATATTTCAGTTCTTCTTGAAGCTTCCTTTTTTCCCCTAAAAGAAGGAAATTCATTTATTCCATTGATAAAAAGATAACATGATTTGAACAGACAGCTGTTGAGAAAATAACTTCATATTTTTTCAAAGGGGGCAAAAACAGTCAGGAAAACTAAAGGGGTACAACTTTTGGTCGTTAGCATTAAATTCTCTATTTTGTCAATGAGTCCAATTCTGAGCCTGATTCTAGAATTCTTGTCAGAGAGAAACTACCACTTCCTCTCGTTCAATACAAAAACCGTTAGTTTGTTACTCAAAATACTAATGTCATGGCTGCCCTGACATATTTGTCATTCTGAACAATGCTTTAAAGCCCTCTTTTTTCTTAAGGATCTATTATAGATCTTTTATAGAAAGCTCTCACTGCCACTGTCGTAGGTCCTTCTTCCCTTTGGCTTCTTGGGGATGCAAATGCTATCGTTTATAATTCTTTTGTTTGGTTCTGAATATGGTTGGGATATAAGTTTGTGTGTGTGACAAAAGAGCTATTCATTCCCAATGAAAACTTGACCAGATGGGATGAAGTTGACAAATTCTGAGATCCTCTCCCCCTTTCCCTATAATCCGCCTATGGAAATGGAATGGTTTTAAAGACATGGATCATCCACTAGGACTTTTCCTCAGTGGATGGTCTCTATATAGTCTTTATATAGTCTTTATAGTCTTTATAGACTTTATAGTCTATATAGTCTTTATATAGTATAAAAACATTGCAAACCCATTGTTGACTGTAATCACAAGCCTGTGAGGAGCATGGCCACAAGTAGAAAATTGAAATACACAATATACATTATACTTAGGATTCTACTAAAAAAAAAAAAAAAAAAACCTCAGACTGGGCAAAATGATGAAAAAGGAAAATACAGTGTATTTTGGGTAATAAAGATGAGAACAATATCCTGCCATGCAAGGGTATCCAGGGATGCCACTCATAACCACCATTATTCTGCTTGTAGCCAAAAGCAGCAACTGCTGTGATGACTGACATAGGACCAAGAATGTTCTAGAATTTCTCAGGATTCTTAACCAAGAGACAGAATCAAGGACATCTTTCTTCTCCAAGAGACTAAGAATTTGCCATGCTTCACATCTCTTGTGATCTCGGTCACCACTTGCCAGTCTCAATTCTGCCATCATTCTGGGTCCTACCTTGATACTGCTGTGTCCATCCCCAAACTCTTCTGGTTTATCTACTGAACACTCCCTTATATGCCCAGTGACTTTTCATATTCCTTAACCTTTACTCTGAAGAGAACTCCATCTGCTTGCCTGTTAACTGAAAACTGTTGTCCCTCCAGAAGACCTCTGCAGGGTCTGCAGCCTTTGCGAGCTTGTCCTCAGGGTCACTAGAAGGTGCAGTGTCCTTCTCTGTCTTAGTTGCTTTTATTCATCTTTTGATTGACATCACTCCTACACAACCTATTGCTACTCAGAAGTTCATGTCTTCATGCTGCCATGCCATATTCTTCCCATCTCCTCTCACAAATCTACCAACTTTGAGATTTTCCCCTTATTCGCCCAAGTTTTATGTCTTACTCCAACATTTGACCATCTTGTTGGGCTATTGCAACATCCATGGGGTGGCCATGACACCTTCTTCTTACTATTTCTTCCTCATGGCTCCCCAGTAAAGAAGAGACCAGTTCCTGGACTCTCGGATTCTTGAAAGTGTGACCCCCTATGACTTTCCCTCCTTAGTCATTGCTCCCATCTTTGTATCATGGACTTCATCACGAAATCCATAGCACCTCCTAAATAGTGATTTTAAACATTTTACTCTAATACCACTCTCTCCTCCTCATTTGCCCACCTACTTACTCTACAGCAATTCTACATCCTCTTTGAGACTTCCTATATATTATCCCTATCAATATCTCTGTTTATTAGACCTACTTCTGTCTTTTTCCATGATCCAGCATTTTCATAACTCTCTTGACATGTTCTAAACCCCTCGTCCATCTCTTAATGCACTACATTCATCTGGAAAATATCCAGGCTTCTATAAACCCACTCCTTGGATTTCTTTGTGCCTGAATATGAACAGCAAAATGATGAAGGAAAAAAATCATGCAACTGGGACAACTTTACTCTAAACTCATGATCAAAAACGTTTTCCCCAACCCTGGTCTCTTAGCCACATCCCAAGATGACTTTTTTATACTTTATTCTTAACCTTTCTCTACCTCCAGATGTTCAGATGCTTCCTTATCCCCATTCCTTTTATGAAAGGAAACAACTTATTAGAGTGTCCCATCCTCATAACAGTAAATTTATAAATGTTATAGCTCCATCTATCTTCTTTCCCTCTGTTAAAATGGAGGAAGTGTACCTCTACTTTTCAAGGACAGATAAATTTTTCCACTTGTCTCCTAGGACATGCCCCCTTCCTTTTCAAGTACTTACCTTCTTCAGTTATTCCCCCATTTCTCTCCCACATCAACCATTTTTCCTTCTAAAGTGGATTATTCCTACTAGTATTCAAACTTGTTCTAGTATTTGTCTTCCTGACAAATCCTGCCTCCTCCAATCCCACTTAAAGCAAACCATCAAAGATGGTTTAGATAAACTTCCCAGAGATTCTATGCCAGCTGTCTCCCTTTCCCTAACTCATTACTTTTTTAGTTGAACATGGCTTTTGCTTCTACCACTCAACTTAAAACTGATGTTGTCAAGGGCACAGTAACTTTTGTGTTGTCAAGTGCATAAAAAAAAAAAAAAAAAAAAAAAAAGGATAATTTCTGTCTTCATACTACTTAACCTTGTAGCAGAATTCAACAGAGCTGACTACTCTCCCCGTATCAAAAACTTCCTTAGTTTCACTGACACTTCAGTCTATGGGTCTTGCTTTCATTTCACTGGTGTCTTCTTTTCACTTCCTCGGTCAACTGATGAGTAAATGTTTGGAGTTCCGCTGGGTTTGCTGTCTTCTCTCTTTACATGCTTTTGGGAAGCTCATCACTTTCATAAATTTAAATACCATCCTAATGCACATACCTCCTAAATTTTTGTCTTCAGCCCAGATTCTCCTTAACTCCAGACTCCTGTATCTTACCTGCATCCCCTTGGATACTTTGCAGACATCTCAAACCATATACATATACATTCCAAACTGATCTTCTGATCTTAACCCAGCCACCCTCTCCAATACGTCTTCTGATTTTCCTCTTTTGAGCTTGATTTTGCTTTACTTCACTTCCAACTCGAAACCATCAGCAAGGCTTGTTGATTTTACTTTCAAATTATGTTCTTGAATCCTTCTGCTTCTATCTATGTCTCCACCACTACCCTGCTAGTCCAAACACGATCACCTCTCACCTGATCCCTGGACAACAAAAGCGGCCAACTTGCTTTTTTGCTTCTTCTACTCTATTTTGTACTTATCAGGCAGAGTGATCTTTAAAAAAAAAAGACAATAAGATTTTGTAGCTTTACTATTTAAAACCCCTTAATATTTTTCTATTCCTCTGAAATGGAATCCAGACTCCTTATGGCCACTGATATCCTACATGATCTGGCTTCTACTACCTCTAGATTTTCATCTCCGTATGCTCTTTTCCTTGGTCACTAGCTTTTACCCACTTTGACTGCCTTCAGAGCCTATGATTCTCCTTATTCTTTTACCAAGACTGCATGATCTTTTCCTACTTTTTCCTTACCAACCCCAGTTCCTCAGAACTGACCCCTCATTGTCCAGGTCTTGGTTTATATGTCAACCCCTCAGAGAACTCTTGCCTCACTCACTATTTAACACAGACCCACCCTTGTTAATTGTCAACACATCCTGGTTGTTTGTTTCTTCATGGGAATTATAATTTATGCTTATTTACTTTTGTTTTTCATTTATATATCGAATTAATCATATCTGCCACTAAATTGTAGGTGCCATGAGTTCAGCCAACTTTGTCTCTGTTGCTTACTGCTGAGCTTCCAGTGCTCAGCACAGTTCCTGGTAGATAGTTGATAAATGAACTCTGTACCAAATTTATCTTGAAACAGGTGGGGTTCCCCCCCCCTTATATTCCCTCTCTCCACTATATTACACTATATTAAGTAAAAAAAAAAATTTCCTTTTCTAAAAACATATATACTAAAAAGAGATTCTATACATTTTTATTTGGATAATAGTAATTCCTAATTATACATGCTTACATAATATAATATAATTATGTCATACTTTCAATTTTAAAGTCTCAAAACTATTTAGCAATCATAATTAATGAAAAAGCAAATGTGGGGACACTGGGTCATTAAAAAATAATTTTACATATAGATTCAACTTTCCTTTCTTGATTCCTGCTCTGATATATATCAAGTTTCTGATTCAAGATGTCTGGTTAACTGCTTGACCTAGTGATCCTCATTTAGTAGACAATGTGCTGACAGTTGAAAAAAATGTACATTAAAAAAGTCAAGTTCCATAATTAAAGATTCATGAAATACTTATATTGATAGCTATAAAATGGAAAACAAAAATCATAGTTATGGGGGGAAAACACAGAATAAAAATAGTAACCAAATAACTGTACTCCTTTTACCTGACATTTACTGAAAACTCACTGTATTCCAGAAAGTTTTCTGGACTCTGGGACAGTAAAGCTGTATGTGATATGGTCTTTGATTTCTTTGTAGTGGGGAGACATATACAGCAACATGTAAATGTAATACAATTTATAAGTGCTTTGATACTTAACGAAAGAAGCTACTAACACTGCCTCACCTTGAGAGGCCCAGCAAAGACTCCACAGATGAGACTTTTGCACCACTGCTTAACAAGGAGTAGAAGAGGGGTGCCTGGGTGGCCCAGTCTGTTAAGCGTCAGACTTTTGATTTTGGCTCAGGTCATGATCTCAAGGTTTGTGAGTTAAAGCCCACACTTTCGGCGTGGAATGTGCTTGGAATCGATTCTCTCTCCCTCTTTCTCTACCGCTCCCCTGCTTATGCACTCTCTCAAAATAAATAAGCTTAAAAAAAAGGAGTAGAGGAAGCCAGGCAGAGGAGGTGAAAAGAAAGAGGAAGGCATTCTCAGAAGAGGAGAGAGGCATGAAGATGGGAAAAAGTATGGCATGTTATAAGAATGATCACTAGGGTGGGAACAGAGGGTACAGGGAGTGGGGTGGCAAGGAATAGGATGCATAGTCTAGCTGCACTGATGTTTCTGTTAAAAAAAAAAAAAAGAAAAAGAAAGGTGAGGCCTTTAGTATGCTCCATCAGTAACTGAGAAGGCTGTGAGACCTGAAAACTTCATCCTGTGCATTACATTTTAGGTTAATATCATGATTTAAAAGTTCATAGTCTTGATAACGTTATTCTAAAACTAAGTAATCAGACTGAACATTTCCTGCCATTTTTCTTTAAGAACAGAGGTCATTAAATCCATTCAAACATGGTGGTCTTTTATCTATATATTTCTGCATCTTTAGATGATTTAGGGCCTAAATTTTAAGCTATCAATTTCAGGATCATTTAAAGATTAAATTGAAAAAGTTTGGCTCATTAGAGCTCCTGCCCATGACTTGTCTTTTACATATGTAGAGTGGGTGGTCATCTGTGTTAGATGATGGGAAGATTCCAGGAAAGCCTTCTTGCTCAAAATTTTTTGCAGCCCGTATGAGTCACAGTGATAGACATGACGTATTAGAAATTCCTCAGGGTTAAAATATTGTCTCCAAAACCCAGCTTCTTTATCTTTTTATTTTTAAGGTGCAAACGGGTTTCTAACTGTCATATTCCAAGGACATTCTTAAATTGTCATCTCGCTTGACTTCTGCCAAATTTGAGACTCTGAGTACATGTTTTTCTTGAGCTTTTTTCAGTTTTTGTGTTCTCTAATTAGTCTTGGGTTCTCTAACCCCTCAAACTCCTGCTTAGAAAGATATAAGCCAGGGCTTAGAAAATAGATTTTATTTAATCCCACTCATTTACGTCTGTTGCCTCACTGCAGCCTTCTTCTTGCCTGGTTGTCCCCAAGACAGAAGTTGATCTATTTGCCTTTTCCCAGGGTATCAACCTTCCCTCCTCTGCTTGGGTAAAAGAGGGCTTTCCTCCCAGCTGAATGGGTTGGTGATTTGGATCTGAGGTTCAAGTTCTCCATCTTCCAAGTTTCAACCAATCCTTTTGTTTTTGTTTGTAGTGCTCATTTCCGTTTCCAAAAGTACTTGGTTGCTCTTCTTCATGGCCTTTCCAGGTTGTAATAATGTGGGTCCATTTTTCCCTCCCTGGCTTCCCTTCCTTTGACACTTAAATCCTTTTCAGCTTTGTTAAGTCAACAACCATTTGCACTTCTGTCTTTCATCATGTAGCTAGTATCATCTGTTATCATTGCCTCTTCCATTCTTTTGATCTTCTGAAATTAGAGCAGTTCTCTGCCTTTTAGTAGGGTTTGGGAAAGTAAGATAAATGTCTGGGTTTTGGCTGCCATGTTCAATTGGAGATCTTCAGGACTGTTATTCTATGATACAAATATCCTATTTATGTATTGTTTAAGACTCTCCATGGTCCTGCCTACATACACAGTGAAATCTGAACTACTATTGAATGTTTTTCAAAGTACTTCATGCTCTGGCCCTTATCAGTCTGTCTTCCAGGAATGTTCTTTACCTCGTTCACTTTTGGTCCTTGTCTAAAAGTCAGTTGAGGTGTAACGGCCTCCTAATCTTTCCTGGTTGAGTAGTACAGAGAAGTAGGACCCACAGTGAATAAACTTACATGCACATTGGGAAAGAAGGAAAGACTTTGGAAACCTCTTGATCTATTAAATAGTGTAAGCAAGAAGCAATGCAGCACATACAAAAGAGGATTTCAGCAGAGAAGGGAAGCTCAAGGTGATCACCAGAACCCCTAAGTGGCTCTTGGATCAGATACAACAGACATACTAGGGGACAAGAGAAACAACTGGCATAAAACAGAGGTCTTAATTAAAAGCCTGTTCACCTATAAGGCCGTATAAGCTGAGTCCTCATTCTTCCTCTCCCTTCCTTTAATTCTACCCTCCTTTCCCTTTCTCTGTCCCCACTTTCTTCCTCCAGCCAATCTCTCTCTATTCTTCTTCCTTAAACTCCTCTCACTCTGTTCCCAACTGATTGAATTATTGGTCCTAAGTATTTACTACTTTGTCATGATATCATATATCACTTTGGTTTTGGTCTACTGGTGGCTGCAATATAGTTCCTCATCCCTTGAATTTAGACTTTGCCATGTGACTTGCCTTGGCCACTGACATGTTAGAGATACAATACGAAAGGCTTGAACTTTGCTTTTGCATTTGGGCTTCCTTTCTTGTTCTTCCTGCACAGCCATAGAATAACATTCTCTGAATACCCACTGCCTTCTCATTCTGGCTTCCAGAATGAGGCCTGTGGGGCAGAGCCATTCAAGCCAACCCATAGGCCCGCTTCTTGAAGCAGAGCTGCCCAGCCACCAATAGACACAAGGTCAAGAAAAAACTTACATTGCTAAATGCCACTAAATTGTTGTGGTATCTTTAGTGCAGAAAGAGGTGGCTAATACAGAAACTGATACCAAGAAATAGGGTGCTGCCATGAAAATGTTGAAATATATGGAATTCGTTTTTGGTCAGGGTGGTGGGATTATGGGGAGACTTTCACACAAGGTTTGAAAAGTAGCAACCCGTGTTTTGTAGTGGTAAAGAAGTTTGGTGAAACTACTGCCTGTGGTTTGAAGACAATGTATCAAATTGGGGTGAGGAGATTTTAGAGGGAATGTTCAACCTATGAACTGGCTGCTGCCAGCTGAATTTGATAAAATACAAGAAAGGAGTAAGCACTTGGAAAAGGACTGGTCAATTTACATGCAGAATTTAGAAGGAATATAAATAATCCAGAAATTACAGGTTTAAAACATAAAACCGTTTCTTACCAAATCAGTTATAACACAATCTCAGGTTAAAGACTAAATCCAGGGTACCATCAGACACAGCAGTAAGACCTAATGAAACCAAGGGTGTCGCTGAAATACCCCTTAAGATACTCAAAAGGATTAGGGTGATTTCTAGTAGATCTCTCCTTGAATAAAAAGGGTCCTAGAAAGCTCAAGGGAATGATTTTACAAATATCTGACTCATCCCAAGTGTCCATAGGTAGACCACATGACTTTTAAAAAATTATAGGTGTGGCTTTTGGTACATGGAGATGATGGGAGTCAAATACATAAAAAACCCACAAAGGTTTTAAGAAAGTTATAGCGGTGGGGTAAGTCAGTGGCTCAGTCAGTTAAGCATTGGACTTCAGCTCAGGTCATGATCTCATGGTTCATGAGTTCAAGCCTCACATTGGGCTCTCTGCTGTCAGTCATAACCCACTTCAGATCCTCTGTGTTCCTCTCTTTCTGCCCCTCTCCTGCTCTCTCTCAGAAATAAAAAATAAACATTGAAAAAAAAAGAAAAAGTTGTAGTAGCAGAGTTGTTACCAGCCTGGAGGAAAACAAGACTGTCTATTAGAGATGTAAAATGACCTCAGGACCTCCAACTTTCTCTAGGCAGGGGGGTAAAAAAAAAAAAAAAATACACACACACACACACACACACACACACACACACATATATTTGTACATATATTTAGTGTTAAGATTTCTCCCTAAGTGCTGGTTTCATTGCTCCCCATTAATTTTGATATTTTATATTTTAATTTAGTTAAAGATATTTTATAATTTTTATCTTTTATTGACCCATGGATTGTATAGAAATATGTTCCATATAGCTGATGATTTTCTAGGTATTTTTATGTTACTGATTTTTTATTTAATCCTATTGGAGAAAGAGAACATATTTAGTATAAATTGAAAAATTCAAATTTACTGAAGTTTTTTTATGCTTATAATATGGCCTACCTCAACAAATGTTTCACATGCACTTGAGAAGAAATGTATCTAAGTCAGTTAAGGTCAAGTTGGTAATTATGTTGTTCCATCTTTAGCATCCAAATAATGATTTTCTATCTACATGCTCTTTCCATTATCAAGAAAGGAGTGTTAAAATCTATGACTATAACTGCCTTGTCTATTTTTTTTCAGTTGCATCAGTTTTTGCTTCAAATATTTGGAAGCTCTGATATTAGTTGCATGATTGTTACGTTATTTTGATAAAATAAATTCTTTACCTTTATGGATTGAGCTTATTTATCTCTGGTGGTATTCATTACTCAGAAACATATTTGTCCAATTAAGTTATACATTCCAGTCTTCTTTTGATTAGTGTTCATATAGTATATTTTCACCTGTGTTTTTACTTTTAACTCCTGTGTCTTTATATATAAAGTGTATTTCTTGAGGACACCTGAGTGGTTCAGTCAGTTAAGTGTCTGACTCTTGATTTTGGCTCAGGTCATGATCTCATGGTTCATGAGACAGAGCTCTGTGCTGGGTGTGGATCCTGCTTAAGATTCTCTCTCTCTCTCTCTCTCTCTCTCTCTCTCTCTCTCTCTCTCTCTCTCTCTCTCTCTCTCACACACACACACACACACACACACACACACACACTCTCTCTCTCTCTCTCTCTCTCTCACTCACTCTCACTCTCCCTCTCCCTCTCCCTCTCCCTCTCCCTCTCCCTCTCCCTCTCCCTCTCCCTCTCCCTCTCCCTCTCCCTCTCCCTCTCCCTCTCCCTCTCCCTCTCCCTCTCCCTCTCCCTCTCCCTCTCCCTCTCCCTCTCCCTCTCCCTCTGCCTTTCCCCCATGTGTGCATGCTCTCTTTCTCTCTCTCTCTCTCTCTCAAAAAAAAGCGTATTTCTTCTAGGCAGTGTATAATTAGCTTTTCTTTTATTATCTTCCCATTTTTTTCAGGATATATTTGATATATAACATTGTATTAGTTTAAGGTGTACAACATAATGATGTGATATTTGTATATATTGTGAAATGGTTTCCCCAGTAAGTTTTGTTAGCATCCATCATTTAATATACTTAAATTTTTTTTCTTGGAGTGAGAACTTTTAAGATCTACTCTCTTAGCAACTTTCAAATATACAATACAGTATTATTAACTACAGTCACCATGCTGGACAGTACATCCCCAGGATGTCCTTGTACCTTTTGACCACATTGACCCATGTCCCCCACCTTCCACACTGTGCCTCTGGCACCTACTGTTCTGTTTCTGGCACCAATCTATTCTGTTTCTGTGAGGTTCTGTTCTTCTATTCTTTTAGATTCCACATATAAGTCAGATCATACAGTATGTGAGTGTGTGTGTGTGTGTGTGTGTGTGTGTGTGTGTGTGTGTGTGTTGAGAGTAGGCAGCAGAAGCAATGAGGTTTAACAGTAAAGAACAACAGCCTTTGGAAATAGACTCCTGGGTTGAGTTCTGCCTTTACTTCTTAGCAGGTATTATTAGTATTACTGGCTATGAATTTACTAGCCTTGGCTAACTTAAATAATTGCTTTCTGCCTTATTTACTATAAAATTAGGATATTAAAAATAAGGATTAATCATCTTCATATTCTGTTTTTGTTTTAATTGAGAAATAAATTATTTAGTATGTGTAAGGCACTTGAAAAGTTTCCGGGAACCTGGTAAATGCTCCATATATTTACTTACTATTATTATGGAAAGCTACTTAGGTAGCCAGTCATCATGTAGAATAATAGTGAATAATGTAATTTTTTTTTGAAAAGCAGAGTCTCAAGAGAAAAGTAAATGATAAAGTATATATGTCAAATTTGTTTTTCAAAAATAGATTATTTGAAAACAGAACAAAATATTTCAATGGAGATTTCTGGGTGGCATTTTTGTTTTTGTTTTGTATTTTCTGCTGAAGTTTTTATAATCAGAAAAATCATTTTAATTAAGTTGGGCACACGCACAGCTCAGATGTCTAGCTCCTTAGGCCAAATTAATTGCTCCCTCTTTGGTCCTCCTATAGGATCTGATAGGAAATTGTGTTCTAATGACTTGTTTACAATTATGTCTCCACCACTAGACTCTGAGCTACTTGAATGTAGGAAAAAAGTTTTATTTCATACTATATCATTGGTGTCTGACCTACAACAGACGTGTTACATATTAAAGTCACCTTTAATAAGGTAAAACTCGAATCCTTGGTAGCAGTGACTTTTAATCGGTGGTAGAGGTAATACTGTTTGTGTTATTTAAAGGGCATACTCTGTGTTAAGATATAATTTTATATTTGGAAAATGGAGAAGATTATCAATCAAAAAAGGCCAAGTTTAGCAAGTCGTCAGTTGTTGGTGATGGACTGATGTGTCCTCGGTGGGGTGTGTGGTAGGCCACCCTGGAAGGGTGATGGAATTGGGGGTTTGGAAGATGCAGTATGTGTGGATGTGTGTGAGCATGCACAGCATCGATATTTGGGAAAAGGAGGCCTGACTTTGAAAACTACTGCTCTTAGATCTACCTTTGGAGCGAGAATCTCTAGTTGGGAAAAGGGCAAACCCGAGTCTCCTGAGTTCTTTGGGTCTCTTACCCAGACTCCTCTCTATCCTGCTCTCCAGAAAGGCCTGCTCTTTCCCAGCAGGTTACAGCCCAAACAGAGTCAAAATCCTTTCGTTTGGAGCTGAGCCATCTCATGACTACCAGGTGGTTTTATTTAAATTCTTGGAGATACAAAAAAGTACATAGGAGCAGCATATAGAACACATAAATTGCTTGCAAAATATAGTCTCCTTAGCCTTTCACAGCTAACTGGCTCCACCTCAATTCCACATGAGATTTTAGGAATGGAATAAAGCCTATTGGAGAACCCCATTCACTCAGTATCCCATCCTTATCCAGTTTTGCCCTTCGGATTCAAGCTGTATCTCCAGACTTGTTCTCTGGCCTGAGAGACAGTCTTCTCCCTACCAACGGACACTAGGAGAGGCCTTACCCTTAGGGGCTTACTGTGAACTTACTTTGGCACATGTTCAATAGTAGAATCAAGATGATGAGTGCAGGGTTTCAAAGTAAGGATTGGAGTGGTTGTCTGTAACTGTAGTATTGTGATTCTGTAAAGGAGAGCAACCACATTCTTTGATTCATGATCTGAATATTCATGTTCCCAAGAAAATATTTTTGAGGTACTAGCTGATGTGCTTTTGTTCCTGGTATTTCTTTCTACTACTTAACCCTGTCTAGAAAGACACTTTATCTTTATTGCCTCTGAAAGCAGAGAGAGAAGAGGGGGGTAACTTTTGATTTTAATTTTGAAAACTTAGGCACTACTGAGCCAGAGTAAAAATTGAATATAGACAGTATCAGGTGGAATCCCTTTCTACCTGCCCAGGTGAGGCCTGGGGAAGAAATGGGACACCAGATTCTTTGTACCGAGAAGGACACAAAAACATAAGTGTGCATATGTAACCTCCACTTCTCAGATTTTTCTGTAATGCAATGTGGTACCTTAGACAAAATTTCAAGGCTCGGGGCGGATGAAGGTGCTATTTCCTGAAGCTCAGAGCCCAAAAGGTACCATGTCCAGAATGAGAAGGACATTGCCCAAAGTTCGAGGGTGACATGTTCATAGGTAAGAGAGCACAAGGTGTGAACAGGTTTTGCAGTTGAGAATGAAAAGCCCCAAATAATTTTTCCCTCTCTGCCTTTGAATCATTTAAATCTCACACTTGTGTTTTGTGATCATAGCTGATTATGGGTAGAAACAGAAGCTGTAACTTAATGTAGAATAAAATTTCTTTTATGATTTGAAAAGTGCATTTGATACAAAGGACAACAGGCAAAATAAAGAAGTAAATGGGAAGTTAAAATTTTTTGGAGATATTTTCTTCACTTAGAAATAGTAGTCATATAATTAGCCCAGTACACAAGCACCCCATAATTAATGCTATTAACCAAAATTTAAGTTTCAAAATATCTAGGAAATGATATACTTGTAAAAAAAAATTGAACCCATTTAAAGTAAAGTTTTGCCCTCTTCTTTCATCTTGGATATTCTTCCAGTTGTCATGTCCATGTTTTCTGATTCAAAAAGGTAAGAGATTGAGGGGCACTGGGGTGGCTCAGTCAGTTGAGTATCTCACTCTTGGTTTTGGCCCAGGTCACGATCTCAAGGTTCATGGGTTTGAGCCCCATTATCAGGCTTCGTGCTTGGCAGAGCAGAGCCTCCTTAGGATCTTCTCTCTCCCTCTCTTTCTGCCCCTTCTCCACTGGCACACACGCACTCTCTGTGGCTCAAGATAAACTTAAAAAAAAAAAAAGATATTGAGGTGTTTCAAATCTCTAGATTTCTTTTGCTCTGATAAACTGACTTACACGTAGCTTGTTGTTACTGTGATCCAGTGTCACATAATATTCACACTAACGAAATACAGATGTGTCACTTTGATGAAATATATAACCAATCTCAACACTAAATAAAAGTTCCAAGTATAGTTACAGAAATAGATAATAGCATGGGTATATGAATAATCAGTGTTTTTATGGTTAAAACGAAGTCAGCATTTTCATAATGAGTCCCTATTTCAAAAATTATAACTTGACCAAAGGATTTTATGCTAAGATTATAGTGGTTTTTGAACTATCCACCAGAGCAATTTTTTTTTTCAAAGTGACTTTTCCCAGACAGATTTGACATTTGTTCGTATTCGACAGACAAGTATAGGAGGACCAGTTTCCTCATTGCACCATTACTTCAGATGTCCCAATGGCCACTGCAACATGCTTGCATACAAACAGAGGGACAAGCAACAAAAGGCTACCAGGTTCCTGCATGAGTGTCTTCTGGGCGAAACAACTTCCCAGTTAGGAGACTCTTGATTGGGCTCCAAAAATAGCATATTTCCTTTGTTGCTAGATTCCTCTTATGTAGCCTTTCTAAAGCGACTTCCTAGTTCTTTGTTTCACAACCATACATTCCAAGAGTCTTTGCCCACTCACATCCTCTCAAGTGAATATGTCACCTCCTTAAAACTGGAAGGCCCTTTCTATTACTGCCATTCTTTTTGTTTGTTTTTAACATGTAAGTTCTTACCTTATTCTTGCTTTTGAAGACAGGAGCTAAGTGAATTTCCCCAACTTTAAATTCATAGTGACCTAGTTCAGTACCTTAGATCCTCATATACACCCAGATTTAGTACCTCCTAGGCTCCTGGTTTCCATAAGTTGACATGGTACATCTTCCTCTACTCTTCCTGTTGCTCTTCTCTTCCTCATTCTCTTCATCCTCTTAGAGTATCAACTGATTTTATTACAAAACTCAACGCATTTCTTTATCATTTACTTTTCTAAACAACACAATCATGAGAATAAAACACACCCCAGAACCACTAGCCCTTGCAGGATAGGAAGCAGACCTGGACAGAAAGCCCACAAATGCTTTTCCTTCTACCTAATGTCTGTACTTCCTCATGCATTTTAAAATCCCCTATGCTGTTCCCTCTTACTGGAGAAAGGAAACTGAAGCTATAATTCATGGACAAGAGGGTCACAATAGTTTAAACAACTCATCATCATCATCGTTGTTTTTATTGTTTTGTATTTGTTTTGCTCCCATGTCTTCAGTGTTCTTCTAACACTTGGTTCAGATCATGGCTATAGCACTTGGTCATTTACAGAACTCTTTGCCATGGGAAATTTTTGAAGAAAGTGTCTGTCTGACCTAATTATGTGCCTTTCCACCGGCCTACTTCATCTATAAACCAGACTTCTAATATAAAGCAGGATCCCTTGACTCTGACCTAATCCGGGCACTGCTTGGACTCTCTTAGTTGGCTCTGATTGAATTGTTGCTACATGAGATTCAGTTTGAGCTCACTGATCTAATGTCTATCTGACCACAGAAGGTCTCTGTAGTTCCCACTGTGTACCTCCTTCTCTTCCTTAAGGGGGAATTAGACAGGGAGTAAGACTCATTCTTCTTCGTATGCCTAAGGACATAACAAGTGCTCATTAAATATTTCCTGCATGAGTGAGATAATCCACTAATCAATGAATTGTGACTTGTTTGTCCATTCTTCTGGTAATTAATAAAATATGTAGTTAGAATAAGGGAATGTCTCTTTGGCCATAGGGCAGAAAAAAATGGAAATTAAATACATGATTCTATCTGTATTAGCTCCATTCACCAACCAAATGAACTCACCATGTACAGACTGTTCTGCAGAAGGTGTTAATTCACAATGATTCAAATTAACATTAATATTTGCAGACATTGCCTTTCATTTATCTTAGCTCATTTACTTTATCATAAAATAAAGCTGAGTTAAATATTAACTATATGCAGAAGAAATTTTAGATGGTTATGTTGTATAGCAAGCCTTATAAGGCATTAATCTTCATTACTGAGGTGACATTTGATAATTCCCTTAGGGATATACCACTTCAGCTACAAGATTCCTCAAGGGAAAAGAAGACTGCCTTGAGATATAAGCATCTTGCATGTTATCCAAATAAAGGATTGCTTTTGATAAATGTGAGGATGGAGTCCAGGAAAAATGAGAAATGTGTATGTAATAGATTGACTTGATCACCCCAACTTCTTATATCTACCAGTAGCGATGTTCTCTGGTACCACTCTCCCACACTTATCTTAGACTTGGCCACATAACTTTCTTTGGTCAATTAGATAAAGTTTGACAAAGAAGAGGCTTGAAAAGTTCTCCTGCATTTCCATTTATTCACTTGGACTCTTGCCAGAGTCCAAGTCTAGTGTGTTCTCCCTCTTAGAAGAACACACCCAGACTAGCAAACTGGAGGGATTGGAGAGGGTGGAAAAGATTATAGGTGTCCTAGCTGAGGCCTCCAGGTCCATCCAGCTGCTGACTGGGCACAGGAGTGAGCCCAGCCTGGGTCAGTTGAATTTAGCCCTGAGCAGCCGAACTGCTCTGCAGAGCGATAATTTCATAAGAAATAATTAATGGTTGTTATAAGCCACCAACTCTAAGGATTGTTTGTTACATAGTGTTATTGTGGCAATAGGCAATCGATTCAGTGGCTGGTTTTCCTAGAAGCTTATGTGAAGTCTCCAATTCATTAAAAAGTACATAATTTAGATTAAATTAAAGTTTTTAGTAATTTCAAGTAGAGAGGAGACACACAAATAAGAAATTGAACTGGAAATTAAATTTGTCTTGGGAAGGAGTAAAAAAGAAGTGGGGAAAATGAGATAACTTTCAGAGTCAGTATGTTGTCTTAGTAAAACACGGGCTCCAGAGGCAAAATGTGTGGGTTAGAATTTTGGTTCCAACAGTTTACTAGCTGTGTGACGTTGGTCAGATTACTTAATCTCTCTAACATGTATTTTCCTCATCTGTAAAAATTGGAGTACCTACTGATAGCTGTGGTTATTAAAATTATTTGAGATATATGTAAAATACTTAGAACAGCTTTGAGACCTAATAAGCAGCTATTATATAACAGGTGAGTTATAAAATGAGTAACATAAAATTATTAATATGTGGCAAGTCTTAGGATTCAATCAATCTAGGACTTCAAACAGGAGATTTTATTTTTTAGCCATTGCTTGTTTCTGGATATATTTAAAGGCCTGTATCAGTTGCAAAATTATTAAACAATGGAGGAGTAGGTGGGGAATAGGGAACGACAAACCCAAATTCAAATTATGTGATGATAGGCAAGTCATGGAACCTCCCTGGAATTCAACTTATTTATCAGTAAGTGAGGGTGTTGTTGAGCAAGGTGATCTCTGAAGAACCGTACACTTGGAAAATTCATAACCTCTAAGCCTATAGTAGAAAATTACAAAAACATAAACTGATCTCCTGTCAAAACCTTGACCAAGAGATTTTTTTCTTAACATTAATAGTTTTAAATGGTAAGAAAGAATAGCAGTAACAACCTTTTAAGTAATGCTCCGCTGTTGTATAAAAGACAAAGACTATCATCTGTATTGGTAATGTTTCCTGAGGACCTACTAGATACTGTGGTAGATGCTAAGGACTAACCGATAAAAGCACATTTCCATACAGTACCTAAGGTGTGGTGAGAAGACAAAGACTGTGGAAACCAGGACAAAGACCAACAAGGAAGTTGGGGAGAGGAAAAAAATATTCTTTAAAAACAAAAACTCTTATATTTTGTTCTTTATAAATGGTTGGTCTTGTTGACTGATAAGAGATAAAGTCCAGATTTCTTGTGTTTATAGCCACTAGAACATTGACCTCCCCCCCCCCCCCCCCCATGACCAACACAGTTCTTACTGGTTTTAGTACTTTTCCTTAAGGGTATAAAAATGGAAAATCTTATCTTTAAGCAAAAACTGCTTATCGATCAACAAATTAAAACTAAAGCAATGTGTATTCACTAAGTTATTGCCACCCCTCCACAGCCAGCATTCTGTATTCAGCCTTACCATGCTGGGGGCCAGACTTGGCCAGTCACATTTCAGTCTGGCCAGAGGCCCCCTGGATGACTTGGCCAATAGAAGGCTCTAGGGGAAACTAGCGAGCCTGAACTTCTTTTTCCTCTTTAGTCCTTGTGCACTTCCTGTGGGCTTCCTTATCAGTTTGTGGTTGCTGTGATAGTCACTTGAGCAACCTGTAAATCCAGTTTGCGGTTTTCCCAACATTTTGAGGACCAGCTTCCTGATGCCCCAATGCAGATACCAGCCCCAGCTGAGCTGGACCCCTCACAGAAGTCTGGCTTTCATTCAGCCTCACTGTACCCTTCCTCTAAGATTCTGTTGTAATAATCTCAACCTTTTCTTTTGTATCCCCTAGTCCCTGGTTTGGTAGCTGTTTCCTGCAGTTGCTATTTTTGAGATACTTTAGGGACCTATTTTTACTTTTTCAGTTACCTAGTTAAGAATTTTACACCTAGTAATTATCAATCTTTATGTTAAATTATACCCATGCAAAAACTGGTATGGTTTCTGTCTCTTGACTGAAACTGGAAGCAAAGTAAGGATCCTAACTATAAATATATATACTTATATATGGGTATATATAAGTAATATATGTACTTATGTGTGTGTGTATATATATTTATATATATATATATATATATATATATATATATATATATATATATATTTATATACACACCCATAAATATATATACACACATACACATACATATATATATACATATATACATGTATATACACACACATATATATATTTAAAAATTTTTTAAATTGAAATACAACTTACATACAGTTAGTTTGTGTCTTAGTTCAAGCTGCTATAACAGAATATCATAAATTAGTTGCCTTATAAACAACAGAAATCTATTTCTCACAATTCTGCAGTCTGAGAAGTTTAAGATCAGGATGCTGACAAAGAGTGTCTCATGAAAGTCCACTTTCTGGTTCATAGATGGCCATTTTTTCTCATGTCCTCATGTGGTAGAAAGGGTGTCGGAGCTCTCTTCTATAAGGACACTTACATGGGTGGGTCTCTTTATTAAGGGCACAAATTCTAGTCATGAGGGCTCTACCTTAATAGCCTAATTACTTTCCAAGACCCCACCTTCAGATACCATCACATTGGGGATCAGGTTTCAACATATGAATTCTGTGTGGGGAGGGATATAAACATTTAGTTTGTAGCCATGTATGAATCTTTAAAGATTGATGAAGTGTGTATGTGTGTGTGTGTGTGTGTGTGTGTGTGTGTGTGTGTGTGTGTGTGTGTATCTTCTATGTAATCATCATCTGGATCAAGATACAGACTATTTCTAGCACTCAGAAACTTCCTGGGTGTCCTTTCCCGGGCAATACCTGCAAAGGTAACTACTATTGAAATTTATATTAATAGAATTATACAGTAAGTAATTTTGTATGTGTCTGACTTCTTTTGCTGAACATAATATATTTTTTTAATGTTTATTTTTGAGAGCAAGCGAGAGAGAGACAGCAAGAGCATGAACAGGGAAGGGGCAGAGAAAGAGGGAGACACAGAATCCAAAGCAGACTCCAAGCTCTGAGCTGTCAGCACAGAGCCTGATGCGGGGCTCGAACTCACAAACCATGAGATCATGACCTGAGCTGAAGTCAGACGCTTAACTGACTGAGCTCCCCAGGCGCCCCTGCTGAGCACAATAATTTTGAGAATCATTGATGTTTTTGTGTGTATTCTTTCTCATTAGTGTGCTGTATTCCATTGTATGCATATCATAATTTGCTTATTCATTTTCTCATTCATGGGCATTCAGCTTCTAGTTTTACGGCTATTTTTGAATAAATTTGTTATGAAAAATCTTGCACAGTCTTTTGGTGAATAAGTACTCACTTTGAGGTATACACCCAGAAATGAAATTGTTGGGTCATAGAGTATATATTTGTTCAGTTTTAGTAACCACTGCCAAACTGTTGTCCAGAACGGTTTACTAACATATACTCCACATCTTTGGTCCACATATTTGCCATTATCTTTTTGAATATTACTTCTTTCCTGGTTTCCCTCTCTTTTCCTCCTGGGATGGGATGAATGGAGGCTGGAGTTTATGTCCCACATGTTGCTTGTTATGCTCTTCAAAAAAAAACCTATTTCTTCCTTCTGGGTCTTCATTTTGGATGTTTTTATGTAGCTGTCTTTAAGTTTACTCATTTAGTCTTCTCTTGTATCCAGTCTGATGTTAAACCCATCTAGTGAGTTCTGAATTTCAGACATTGTATCCTTCAGTTCCCGAATTTCCATTTCATTATTTTGAAATTCAATGTTAAAATTCTTTGTGTTGTCATCTATTTTGTACATGATTTTAATTTTTTAAGTGTTTATTTTTAAGAGAGAAAGAGGAGGGGCAGAGAGAGGGAGACAGAGGATCTGAAGTGGGCTCTGCACTGATAGCAGAGAGCCCCATGCAAGGCTCAAACCCATGAACTGTGAGATCATGACCTGAGGGGAAGCTGGACGCTTAACTGACTCAGCCACCCAGTCACGGCTAATATTTTTCAATATGTTGATCACGGTTATTTAGAAGTTCCTCCCTTCTGATACCCACCTCCTTTATTTGAAATATCTGTGGATCTATTTTGATTTCTGTTTCAATTGAAATTATGTACATTTTTGAAACTACGCATATTGTGTTTAATCACCATTTAAAATATCTTCTAAGAGATTACCCAATGATTTAGTGTTGAAATGGAAACTTACTGTATCTTTAGCAAGGCACAGAAGCTGGAATAAATTGGCATTCTTTTTTTTTTTTCAGAGAAACAGCATTTGATTTTATTGATTTTTTCCCCTATTTTTCTATGTTATACTTTCATTGATTTATTTAATTTGTTTAATTTATTTACTTCTTAATTTGAGTTTAGTCTGTTCTTCTTTTTCTAGTGTCTTAAAATAGACAATGATTTGAAACCTTTCTTTTCCTCCAATATAAGCACTGTGTCCTCTAAATTGTTCCCCAAAGTGCTTTAAGTAACCTACAAGGTTTTTTGCTTCTATTTTTATTCAGTTCAAAATATTTTAAGTTTTCACCAACATTTCATTTTGGAACCATGGTTACTTAAAAGTGTGTAGTTTAATCCCCAAATATGTGGGAATTTTTCCGACATTTTTTTTTCCCTTTAATGATTTCTAGCTTAATTCCATTTTGGTCCAAGAACTTATTTTGCATCATCTCTATTTTAAATGTATTAAAGTTTGTTTTATGACCCAGGCTATGGTTTATCTTAGTGATTGCTTCATGGGTGCCTGAATGTATATTTTGATACTGTTGTGTACAGTGTTCTATAATTGTCAGTCAAATTTAGTGGTGAATAGTGTTCAAATGCTCTATATGCGTATGATTCTTTTTATATACTCAGAGAGGGTTGTTGAACTGTTCCACTCTAATTGTGGATTTGCCTACTTTTTTCAGTTCAATCAGTTTTTACTTCATATATTGTAAAGCTCTACTGTTAGATACTTACTCATTTAGGATTATTATGTCTTAGAAAATTGACCATTTTGTCATTATGTAATGCATCCATTTATATTCCCAATAATATTTCTTGTTCTGAAGTTCATTTTATTTGATATTAATATAGCTATTCCAGCTTTCTTTGGATTAGTATTTATGTTATATGTGTGTGTATATTCTTTTACCTTTAAACTATCTGTGTGTTTACAGTAAAATGGGTTTCTTGTTGACAGTATATAATTGGATTTTGCACTTAAATTTGAAAATAATCTCTGTATTTAAACTTGTAGCTTAGACTATTCATATATAATGTGATTATTGGTATAATTGAATTAAACCAGTAATCTTACTAACTATATTCTATTTTTCCCACTTGTTCTTTGCTTCTCTTTTCCTATGTTTTCCTACCTTTTCTGGTTTAATTGAACATTTTTATGACTTAATTTTTCTCTTCTATTGACTTATTTATATTTCCTTAGGGCAGCCGCTAATGTTTTAGAGTCTACAATACATACATTTAATTGATCAGAGTCTATCTTCAAGTAATATTACTTACCCTATTTCCTATATAGTGTAAGAACTTTATAATAATATGTTCTCAATTTCTTCCTCCTGTTATTTTGTTATTTTTATCATACATTTTAGTTATGCATTTGCTATAAACATGCAATAGATTGTAATGGTGCCGTATTCTTTGTGGCAAAAAAAAAAAAAAAGCCTTCTGTATTTCTTACATAGTAGTACTTTTGGTGCTGAATTTCCTCAGTACTTATCTATTTGAGAGAATCTTTACTTCTGTTTGGAAACATATTTTTGTTTGGTAGAGAATTCTTGGATAAAAGGGTCTTTAAAAAAAAAAAACAATTTAATAATACCACTCATTGTCTTCTACTTTGACGAGTTGTATGAGAAATCTCCAGTTCTTACCTTTTTTCTTCTGTAGGTAATAAGTCCTTTTTACTCTTCCTTCAGGATTTTCCCTTGGTCTTTTCAACATTTTGAATATAATATGCCTATGTAGTTTTTCATTTTGTTCTGTTTTGTGTGTACTTACCTTATTAGTGTTTTCTGAGACTCTTCCTTCAATCTGTGGTTTACTATCTGTCATGAATATTGGAAAATCCTTGGCATTACTTACTCAAATGTTTCTTTTGCCTTGTGTTTTCTTTCTATCTCCCCCCTCTCTTTCTTGGATTCCAATTATTTGTATGTTAGATAAATTGACATATTGATATTATTCTACAGCTTTTGGATGATATAGGTGTTTTTTGGTTTTTTATGTTATTTTTTTTGTTTTTCACTTTCCTACTCCTTTGGTTTGGTTTGGGTAATTTCTATTGATCTATCTGCAAATTATCTTCATGTTCATTGATTCCTTCCTTAGCTGCGTCAAGTCTAATGATGAGTCTTGTCAAAGACATTCCTCATTTTTGTTGTTGTATTTTTAATTTTCAGCATTTGTAGTTGATTCTTTCATAGAGTTTCTGTCTCTCCACTGAAATTACCCAAATGATCTTGCATGCTGTCTACCTCTTCCATTAGAGGCTTTGGAATATTCAACACAGTTATTTTAAATTTCCTCTCTGAAAATTTCACCATCTGTGTCATAACTGAGTCTGGCTTTAATGATTATTTTCTTTCTCTTAGGAGTATGTTTTGTTTTTTTGCCCTTTTATATGTCTTGTAATTTCTGTTATTGAAAGTTGGGCATCTTGTGTAGTTGTTATGCCTAAAAATCAGCATGTCTTTCCTTCTGCTAAACCTGTAGTGTGGGGATTTGAATTAATGTAGTTAGGAGTTGGGCCTAGTTTCAAGTTTGTTGTTGTGGTGGTTACTCTTAGGGCACAACCAGCTTCAAATTCTTTGAATGACTCTTTGTGTTAATTGGTTTGCTGGAAGGTTTTTTTTTTTTTCTTCAGCAAATGCTCCTATATTAATTTTAGGTTTTCCTTTGTGCTGTGCCTCAGAGAGTGTTTCTTTCCTGCTCTTCTTCCTCCCTATCCCTCTCTCAGCCATAGTCTGACTTTACTTGGTGTTGGTTAGCTTGTCAGCAGGGAGTGGTAGTTGGTATTCTCTTGTGTTCACATTAAGTCTTACACTTAGACCAGCCTGGTGTGTCATGTCCCTGGGTCCTGGAGTATGGACTCCTCAGTGATGCCTCTCCCCAGACTATAGTCCTGGGCCCTACATGTAATCCTCCCCAGTCAGGGGATTTCTTTTGTGTCACTCCTTTCCCCAGTGGCAATTGGTTTTCACCAGTGTCCTCAGGGTAACAGTGTTTTTGTTTTGTTCTGTTTTGTTTTTCTCCTTGCCCCCATAGTTTAAGGGAGAAACATTGCTCCATATTGGGGAGAAATACTTACAAAAGGGCTTCGGTCCATAATAGGAGGATACAGGTAGGGTCCTGTGTCAGCTGTTGCAGTGGCTAATCTGCACCATAATTAACATTTTCTTAAAACTTTCTTCAGCCTTCTTGTGATTGTCCTTGGTTCATGGAGAAAAAAACTGAAGAGAATGTGGAATCTCAATTTTCTTCTCTCCCAGAAACTTCACACTTTGTCCAGATTATATTTGGCCTTCACCAATTTTCCAAACAACCTAAGTGTACTCTTTTTGCTGGTGTTCAATTGCACCCACCCTTGGTAGGCCAGTGCTTATGTCTTAACACTCCCTGCAGGCACCTGCCTTTTCTGAGATTTTGGGTTAGTTGGTTGCACTTCAATCTTAGCTCTCAGCGATTGCAAGAAAGCTCAACTTTTTTTTTTTGATCTCTTATATGAGTGTAAATAACACTCTTTTGAGCTCTCCACATTGCTGAGTAGAAAATAAGTTTGGTATTAATAAAGTGTCATTGTAGAAATGATCAGAATTTTATATTTTCTTGCAAATTAACAACCAGAGATTTTATGGACATAAAAAGAAAGATGTCTACAAGTAGATAAAGATGTGTTATGTTTTGTTCCTGAAATACTTGCAAAAAGATTATTCTCACACTCTAAGCACTGTAACTGAAGGTGGGGTAGATTGCCAAGTTCTTTGGAATAGATGAAATCATTTCAAAGCAATGAAGGGCTGATGTTATCAATTCACATGTTGCACAGGATTATCACGAAGGCATCATGTCATGGTTTAAATAGCAGCATTTTTCCTTCCTCAGTGCTTATAAAATAAATATATGTCTTATAACTGACGGCATTCTCTGTACTGTTAGCAGTGGAGTGGGACTTTGTGTAAGTGGAGTGGCAGGTGACTTTCAGATTAGGCCCTGAGATTTAAGTGCCTACAAAATAAAAACATATCTATGTAAGCCTGTCACATTAAATCTATTTCATTTGTGATGAAACAAAATAATTTTATTTATGAAGCTATCAGTTGTTGGAAACTGAAAGTTTTCTGATGGTTTGGAATGAAGATCAGGTGTATTTTCAATAAGGGAAAGTAGATTAAAAGTCCACAAAAAGGTGAGTAGTGTTGATGTTTAAGAAGTACATGGGCCATTGGAGACTTGGGATGGAACAGAAGGAAAAGCTGAAAGAGAAACAATGGGGCTGGTGAATAGAGACAGGGGAGCATCAGTAACGTTGCACAAGCTTCTCAATATGACCTGGATCAGTCTCTTCATATCTTGTTAGAAAAATAAAATGCATATGAATTTATGATATTGATGTCTTTACTACATATCAAAAGGAAATCTGACCCCTCATTTGTCAACAATATCACATATACCTGGGGAGGGGAGTGGGTACAGGATTCTTAAACAGGAAATTGACTCTTGGTCAATCTGCTTTGCCAAGGAGACCTCATCATACGGTGGAATTCTGTATTGTAGAATTATGTTGACTTCTTGAAGAAAACTTGTTCATGTTTAGAGAAAATACTTAACTCCACAAAGAATTCCTCATCATTTTACCAAATCTTTATAGTTCTTGACATGTAACAAACAAAAATGTACATCCCTGTCTCAAAAACCCACAATGATTTTCAAGGCAAAAATGAAGGAAAATTATGAGTTGTGTAAAGTTGAGGCTACATCGTTCTGTAAACACTTGTTATCTTTGCTTTGTATTAGGGTGTTATCTTTAATCTTTGATGATAAAAACAAAATGTAAGATGTACATGTCCTATGCTAGGGAATAAAGTAGAGTCAGGACCAGATAAATATTTGGTTTCCTTGTATTCCTCCATTTTATCATTCATAAAAATTCCAAGTGAAGAGATATGCCACATGCTAGTGTATTTTTTGTAATGTATTTCTTTGGTAGTATTTTAAATAACAGAGAGTACCAAAAAACTGATCATTATGGAGGGATTTAACCTCAGCTAGCTATTTTATAACCAATGCTTTATTCCAGCTCTATAATTAACATCTAAAATTAACATTTTCAACATGACTTTAAACATTAGAGAATCTAAGTAGATATAAATACTTAAAGTACTATTGCTTTGCACTTTTTAGGCCTTTCAAAACGGAACTAAAGGCAGTCTCTCTCCACATGAAATATGGCACAGTACATGCTTTGGAACCGTTTATAGTTTTAAATATTTTTTATGCAATTGGGTATAACTATTTCCATATGTTTATAAAGAGTAAAAGGAGGTAACAGCAGAGATGCTGAAATGTTCTATGTCCCTTTTCATTACTAGCCACATGAGAGAACCAGCCCCTTCTTATCTCTAGTCTATTGGTAAATAGAAT
The DNA here is from genome assembly GCF_018350215.1 of Panthera leo. Classification (NCBI taxonomy): domain Eukaryota; kingdom Metazoa; phylum Chordata; class Mammalia; order Carnivora; family Felidae; genus Panthera; species Panthera leo. Next base: position 183,559,416 of record NC_056686.1, read on the forward strand.
TTATTCACTTTCCTTAATAGTAACCTGAAGATGCTGTTTAATGCATCATAAACAAATCTTATGAATTTTTTACATGATTAAAATGGTCATAACTATCCAATGTTTCTTGCTGATTGAATCTGCCACTTCTGTTTACTAGGAAAATAAATAACACATGTTTGTTCTCTTTCTAAAAGGTTCCTATTTATTCTGTGGTCATTTCCCACTTATAATATTTCCAGCTTAATTTCATAAAACAGCTTTTATAAGACTTGAAAAAAAAAAGCCCTTATTGTACATTGTCTTCAAGTATTTTGCCCCTGAGCTCTGGGCTTTTATTTGAAGAAACCTCCAACTTCCGCTTTTTCTTTTCTTTTCCTACCCTCCTTCATTCTTCCCTCCATCACTCCCTTCCTCTCTTCCTTTCTTCTGTTCTCCTTCTTTTCTTTTGTTTTGAGACCTGTATTAGAGCTGGAATTTAAGAAGTGAAATAGCTACACGCCTCTCACGTGCATGTAGAACCAGCAGAATAGGACTGTTTGAGAACTCCCCGTGATCACCACCCTTTTTCGATGCTGGTGCTGAATTTATAGTTGTTCAAATGAGGAAAAAGCAATGTTTGTAGCGCATTTGTCTGTCAGAAGGTTCATTAAGATGAACAAACATGCAGAGAGAACTATCAAGAAAACAGCCATTGTTATCATTTCTTAAAAATGGATGCCATAAACAATGCTATTTGTGCCTCCCTTTTGATCATTGAAGGCCTGTATGAAGTTCAGTGAACATGGCTAAAGTATATTTTCTGTAGATAAATTTCTAGTATGTCACGGACTCCATGTGATATGCTTGTCACTCATTCAAACTGAGAAGGAAGGCCTTTTTCTATACCACCACATGCATGTTAAAATGGGAAGAAGCAGGGGTGCCTGGGTGGCTCAGTCAGTTAAGTGTCTGACTTCATCTCAAGTCATGATCTTGCAGTTTGTGAGTTTGAGCCCCACATCAGGCTCTATGTTGACACCTCAGAGCCCTGGAGCCTGCTTCAGATTCTGTATCCCTCCCTCTTTCTCTGCCCCTTCCCTGTGCTCGCTCGCTCTCTCAACACTAAATAAACATTAAAAAAAAAATAAAAATGTGAAGAAGCATCTTGAGTACAAGTTGCAGGGATTCTCTCAAATTGCATCTCCCCTGAGGAACTTTCCTATCACTTGTGTTGCATACGACAGCAAATGATGTGATATAATGCTTACGACATGACATATTCTACATTGTATTATAATTATGTGTGGGTTTGTCTTATTTCCTTTTCATTTCCACCATGTAAAAACTTCAATTCGTCTTCTTTCCTTTCCTTCTAGCTTTATACAGACATCTGTCTTAGTAACAGTTCTCCAGTCTAGAGACAGGGCTAAGCCTATATATTCTTCATCTACGGAATTAAAATAGCTGGTCCAATGTTTTCCTCCTCCAACTTTTGATAATATATTGATTTTGGGAAAGTTAAGTCTTGGTATAAAGAGTACTTATAACAATATACAATCAATATATGTTATAATGGTCTGTTAAAAGGCATAAATACTATAATAAGGTTAGTTTGACCTATTTGTCAGTAATTATGTGAATTTCATGAAAGCCACTGAACTCTAGAATTGGGAAGTACTTTAAGTTCAAACAACTCATGTTACAGAAGGAGGAAACTGAAATTCAGACTTCAGTAATACCTAAGGAATTTGTTTCACTTTCAGTTAAGAAAATTGTAAGACAACCTAAAGGTCTTCTGATTAAATTACTAATGGTTCTTTTGCTTAGAAATTTTCTCTGTTAACTTTGGGGAAATAGTGTGTGTGTCATTAGCACCATGCTGTGTTTATTATTGAGCTGTATGCTAATGATTTAATCATATTTCTAAGACTGAATTTTAGGACACCGTACTATTATTTTGTATTTCCGCCATACTTGTCGTAGGTGATTTCCAAGTTATTCACACAAATTTTAGCCAGTCCACTTCTGCTCAACAAGGTTGATGCACCTCCATGGTGCTGGTTGACAGGGGATAAGCACCTTTGAGAAACTCTTCTGATAAGAAGTGGAGTTCACAGTAAGCCAGGTCTTGATAGAGTGGGAACCAGACTCTGTTATCAATATTAAATTCAGTATCATACAGTTTCTTCAAAGCTTCTTCAGTGTAAGGAATACACTCAGTTATAGATCAAATGGACCTGGAACATTTTACCACTTTCATCAGGTCTTATATCTTGGGGTTCAGGGATTTAAATTAGGCTGGCTATAAATGAGATTTCCCACTGGCAAAAGTGAAATGAATTTTGCATCATAATTTTCCAAACTTTATTGTAGAAATTATTAGAATTTTCAGCTGGGTATATAGTTTTTTGTTTCATTTTTTAATTTTTGTTTTTGTTTTTCTGACAAAGTAGACAGCTACATGAGATTCCAATGGAGAAGTATTTATAGGAGCTGGTGTGTGGTAATCCTATTGATCTTGTCAGGTACCCTGATAAATACTCCACATCTGTTACCACATTGGACTTTTGTAATACCTGTATGATCTTGGTATCATTCCCATTTTATACATGAGGTACCTGAGGCTCAGTCGTGTAACTTAGCGAATGATGGCATTGAACTTCAAATCCAGGTTTGTTTTACTTAAAACTTACATACTCTTCATTACATGAAGCTGAATTCATCCTAAATTGAGTTGTAGACTCTCATTATTTGGAAATCTAAACTTGATTCAAATTCATTTGTGTGAAGGAAGAGGCTGAGTTAGCCTTATTTATAAGTGGAGTTGACGTATTCCATAGTCAGTGTAATGTGTAGCAACTGCCTTTTGCATTTCCAGATGTAGAAAAGAGGGTTATGTGATTTACATGAGCTTGGGTTATTCAATAATTAGCAAATAGCATACTCTGTAGATTTAGTGGAGTTCACATAAAGAAATGGGAATATAAGGTGTTTTTATCTTTCAGGAGCTTAAATTTAAAAAGTCTGTGGGAGAAACCAAGACTATGCTGTAAGCAGGGTTTAAGGTGGGCTGAAAGGAGAGGTGTCATTCCTGGAAGAGTGTGCATTCTCAGGGCAAAGTCAACAAGATAAGATTGCCTGAGGGGGCCTGGTGAAGTTATCGTAATACTGCCCTTGACTGAGGGGTGATATGGCTTTGACCACAACAGTTAAATAGATTAATTAGATAGTGTTGCCAGCTGATGTAAGCCAATCTGGTCATGCACAACTGTTTTTGTTGTTTGTGTAGTTGATAGGCACCAGCAATTAGTTCAAGCGTTAGGTAATCCCTCATAAACTCCAACCTCCTGTCCTCGTCATCTTTTTCCCTGTGCTCTACTTCTGCCTCCTTCCCTGTTCCTTTCTAAAGCCGGCCTTTTCCTGGTGCAGTAGGTTCCCGAATTGCTCCCAGACTCAAAGGCATTGCTCCAGAATTCTCCCCTTTCTCCTGCTCATCAATATTAACTCTGTTCATATAAATCTCTTATTTCTCCCTGTGTACACTTTCCCTGCTGTATATTGATCCAATGATTAGATAGAAAGTAAATAGCAACCTGGTTATTTTTTGAGAAAGATGATGTATAAAAAAGGAGAAGTAACTGACGTTTGAGACTAATTAAACTTATAAAGCCTGTGTAATTTAGGAATAAAAAGAGAAGCTTGAGAGATTATTTAGAGTTTAATATTATCTACAAAAATTTTCCATTGAAAGGTGAAAAATCACCAGGTTTGATGCTGATTCACAACTCTGCTCAAATCATTATGGAAAAATACTAGAAGAGACACTATTGCTTCTATAAAGGCAAGGGAACTCTAAAAGTAACAGGTCTTCAAGTGAATGTCATGAGATATTGGGATAGTTGTTTCATAAATGTGCTACAAGGGAGTGGAAAAATCTTTAAGCTGCAGATTGTCTTGGAGTTAAGTAGTCGAGGACTTTGAATGACTAAGGATGTTAAGAGTGGCAAGGGCATGTAAGCAGTGAAGGAAACACATCAGAATAAACACTGTAGCTTCCAAGTTGTATTGGTGATGTATTTGGAATATGTAAAAAAGCAGCGGCCTGGATATAAGGCTAGGTTACAGGCATGGGGAAGTTGTACCTGTCATACTTGGCAATGACGGTGGATAACTGTTGGCAGTCTTCGGTCTTTTTGAAGGACAGATAAATTCCAGAAAACTGATACGGTGAGAAACCCAGTATCTAAAATTTGGCAGTGGAACATAAAGAAGATAAAAACCTAGATGATGTCTCTACATTAAAAAGGCCAAATTATTTCATTGCTCAATTAGTAGATATTTGCTGGGCATCTACATGTGAAGAAAAGCTATGAGAGATAAAAATAAGTAAAAGATGTCTCCTGTTTTTATTATATTTGTAAGTGAAAAGTGTATTCACTGATCAGAGCTGATCAGAATTATTATAAAAATAAGAGTTAAGTTATCTAGCATTTATCAAGCTTCTGCTATATGCTTGTTACAATACCGGGCAACTTTCCTTGAGTGATTTCACTTAATGCTCACAGCAGTCCTGAAATGCTGGTATTATTACCTTCATTTCTGTAGAAGGAAGTCATGTAACTTTATCCAAAGTAAGACAAGACTGTCTCTTCAGCTTTAAAGAAGACAGTACTCACTCTAGATTGGAATTGTCAAAGACAATTGTCAAATACAACACTTACGTGTTGTATTGGGCCACAAAGAATGAAATACATAGGTAGGAGAAGTGGAAACGTAGTAGAGGTCATGGTACGGAAGGAATATTGTGGGCTATGAATAGCAGCCTGATTGGGAGAGAGTAGCATATATGTAAAAGCAGATGGAAAATATTTTAGAAAGGGAAGCTGGACCGAAATTAAAGTGGGTCTATGTACTTTTAACCCCCTCCCTCTTAACCTAGCTCTCATCTTTCTAGTGTTTCAATTCCATTGAGAGGAGAGTGATTTTAGTTTCATATTTTCTATTATAGTTATTTGGTTGATGAAAGATCAAAGATGAAATGAAAGGTATTTTAGTTTCAGATCCTGTAACTGATAGTGATTTGATATTACAAAAAGATGCCCAAGCTACACTATTTGGATCAAGTTTATAATTTGTGCCTAATATAGTCTACACCTCAGATATGTATGCATATAAAGCCAATTACAAGCAACTTAAAAGTAACACAGGAAATTCAGGTTAACATTTGTCACAGTTTCCAATGGAAACAGCCTCTTCTATTTAACTTGTGATGAGCTGAAAATGCTACACCTCATTTTCTATCGTAGTGTAAAGGCTTCTTCTATCCTAGCCAAAATCCCACAAACTTGGACATTGCAAAGAATACTCTCTCCCTGGCCTTTATTGTGAGATACTGAGGACTGTTTTCTGTAAAGGACTAAAAAATATGCATTTAGGAGATGATGAATGTTGCTCAGTGGTAAATCTTTGTGTAAAAAATGTGTTAAATTTTAGTCATTTTCTGTGGGATTGTAGCATCAGCAACTGGCATGAGATGAATCAGACTGATGATTCCAGTTCTTTGCAAAGCAGACAGCATGATATAATGGCACTGAAAAAATCTCCCTTGGCAACTTTTGTAGCCACGAAGTGCAAAAGAGGTGTTAGATATTACTATACTTGGAAAGAGCAGGAGTCCTCATTTCAACTATTGAAATTATTTGAAGCCATCATTTACCGTTCCTTTTAATGCTCGTAATGTGGATATCATCAGGATTTGATCTCTGGAGCAAGACAGCCTTATCTTAGTTTTCTGTGGGGTCCTGGAGCCCTTCAGGAGGGTAAGCACCTTTTCGGTAAAGAGGCTGTTTGAACAATACGTATTCAGATATATTTTTTCTTTGCACACAGTCAACCTTGCCAAGTATCATTTCAAGATTTGAATGTTTAGTTTTTTTGCAACTGCCATAATCTTGCTTGGAAGGTCACCTTCTGTGAGAACTGAATAGATGTAATTCTTTCAAGACAAATTTTAAGATGGATTATATATTCATATTTTAAAAGAAACATACATGTTGCAGAAATCACATAAAGCAATTTTCCTTAAGCAAGAAGTTGTAAATGCTGTCAGAATATGTTAATTTAGGAGTTTCAGGGATTAATTGACCACCAGGAACTTTCAGTCTATTCGTGGCACCTACCATGGATGCTCAAAGTGATAAATACTAGCATAGAAGTGTTATCTAAGTTCTGTTGGAGCACAGAGCAGAAAGAGACTAATTCCAACCAAGTTGGCATAATTGTCTCTTGCCTGATTATATGAAGCTATTGACTATTATAGAAGTGGGAAATCTGTTTTTAGCCACAGTTTGCCTACAGCAGCCAAGTACACTCTCCCCAATCCTACCCAGGCTAAATCCTAGGAAACAAGTTCTAGAAACCATGTGGCTTCGATTCCTGGAAAATAGCACTGACATCAGGTCGGTGCAACAGTATCTACCTGATGCTGGCCTATTTCTACGTGACAGAAGTACCTAAGTGCCAGTTACCAGGAGTTGAGAGTTCTCTCCAGCTGTTAATCCTTTTTGCCAGTTACTGTTGCCATTCTTCCATAAAGCTTTCTCTCTCTATTGTTCATATTTTTATAACTGTATAATATGGAACTTCAAAAGATTTCTCCTGTGTTCCTCATTCATACTCTATAATACGGCAAGCCACATAATGTGGCCCTTTCAACATTACTCAACAACGTTAAGCTTATTGCTGACAGGTGCTATATAAACAGTCTTTTTGTGATTTTTGTATTTTAGATTTAAAGAGATATTTCATTTTAATGATTGATAAATATTCTTTCATACTTAAAGGGTGCTTTTCAAAGTAAAGTGCTTTGTATATTTGTGGTAATAAATACTTCAAAGGCTCGGTTCTTACAAAAGACCAAAAGGTACTATATGCAATTTGTTAATCGACTTTTTGGACTTTCTATGTATTAGGGTAATCCAACAGCTACAAAAAGTGCCAAATCTCAGTTGTTTGAGATCTATGCAAGTTTATTTCTTACTTCTATAACCGTCCAATGCAAGTATTTTGGGAGCAGCTTTTATGTTGATTCAGGGTCTCAATTTCCTTTTATTTTGTTATCCTACTATCCTTTAGGGTCTCATAGGCTTCTCTGCCGAATCCTTGATTTCCAGCCATCAGAGAGGGAAAGAGAATGATCCTGTGGGAGGGTATTTATGGGCCAAGACTATGACTGGTCTGTCACTTCTGTCTATATTAAGTTGGTCAGAATTCAGGGTCACATCCTCACCTACTTACAAGGGAGACTGGGAAATGTTGAGTTGTATTCTTAGGAGGGAAGGGAAATAGAAAAACTAGCTATACTTTACTATAGTTGATCTTTCTATATTTGTAAGCTGCTTAGATTTCTGGTATTGAATAATTTTTTTGTAAAATTTGCTTTCACAAGGCAGTGTCTTTACTTTGCACTGTGAGCATCAAATGAAATAACTTCAAATTCCAATCTTTAAAAATATTTTAATGACAGCTTTCCTTATCTGAAATGTACAGTCTCTTACACCTCAAGGAACTAAAAGAACAAAGGCCAAAGTTCATAGAAAGAAGGAAATAAAGATTAGAGCAGAAACCAAGAGATGGATTTTTGAAAAAATGAATAAAATTGATAAACTTTTAGCTAGATTCACAAAGGAAGAAGAGAAAGGACTCAAAATTATAAATGAAAGATGCTATAACTGATACTACAGAAATATAGAGAGACTACTACAAACGATTATATACCAACAAATTGGACAGCTTAGAAGAAATGGATAACTCCTAGAAAAATACAACCTTCTAAGACTGAATCATGAAAAAATGGAAAATCTGAACAGAATAATTACTGTAAAGGAGATTGAATCAGTAATCAAAAACCGCCCAGCAAACAAAAGTCCAGGCCCAGATGGCTACTCCTGGTGAATTCAACCAAACATTCAAAGAATACCAAGCCTTCTCAAACTCCTCCAACAAGAGAAACTCCAAACTCATTTTACAAGGACAGAATTACCCTGATATCAAAACCAAAGAAACCATAAGGACAGAAAATTACAGGTCAGTGTTCTTGTTGAACATAGATGCAAAAATCCTTGATAAAATAATAACAAACGTAATTAATACATTAAAAGGATCATACACCATGATTAAGTAGACTTTATTTCAGGGTACAAAGATGGCTTCACATCCTCAGATAAATCCATGTACTATGCCACAGTAACAGAATTAAAGATAAAAATCATATCATCTCAATAGATGCAGAAAACGCATTTGACAAAATCCAACATCCATTTATGATAGAAACTCTCAACAGAAAGTGGATCTAGAGGGAATGTATCTCAACATAATAAAGTACATATAGGATAAGCCCACAGCTGATGGAATACTTAAAACTGAAAAGCTGAAAGACTTCCTCTGAGTTTGGGAAGAAGACAGGGATGCCCATTATTGCAACTTTTATTCAACATAGTAGTGGGAGTCTTAGCCAGAGCACTTAGGCAAGAGAAAGAAATAAAAGGCATCCAAATTGGAAAGGAAGCAGTAAAACTGTCACTATTGCAGATGACATGGTAAGCAGAAAACTCTAAAGATTCTACCGAAAAACTGTTAGAATAAATGAATTTGATGAAGTTGCAGGATATAAAATCAACATATAGAAATCTTTTGCATTTCTATACCTTAATAACTATTAAGAATTAAAACAACCCCATTTACTATTGCATCAAGAATAAAACACCTAGGAATAAATTTAGCCAAGAGGATGAAAGACCTATGTGTGTACCCAAAACTGTAAGACATAGATGAAAGAAATTGAAGATGACACCAACAAATGGAAAGATATTCCATGCTCATGGAATGGAAGAATTAACATTTTTAAAATGCCCATACTATCCAAAGCAATCTACAGTTTTAATATAATCCCTATCAAACTTCCAATGGCATTTTTTTTTCCAGAAATAATGCAAACAATCCTAGAATTTGTATGGAACCACAAAAGACCACACATAGCCAAGTCAATCTGGAAAAAGAACAAAGCTGAAAGCACCACACTCTCAAATTTCTAACTATTACAAAACTGTTGTAATCAAAATGGTACGGTATTGGCATAAGAACAGCCACATAGATTAACAGGAGAGAACAGAGAGCCCCCAAATTAACTTATGCATATATGGCCAATTGGTTTATGACAAAGGAGCCAATAATCTAGAATGGGGAAAAGAGAATTTCTTCAACAAATGGTGCTGGGAAAACTGGACATTTACATTTAAAAGAATGAAACTGGTCCATTATCTTATATCATATACAAAATTTAATTCAAAATGGATTAAAGATTTGAACATAAGATGAAAAACCATAAAACTCCTAGAAGAAAACATAGATGGTAAGTTCTTTTGACATCATTCTTAGTGATAATTTTTTGAATTTGACAGAAAAAGCAAAAATGAGACTATATCAAACCAAAAAGCTTCTGCACAGCAAAGGAAGCCATAAACAAAATGAAAAGGTAACCAACCTAATGGGAGGAAATATTTGTAGATCATATATCTAATAAGGCTAATATCTAAAATATGTAAAGAATTCACACAACTCAATAGCAAAAAGCCAAATAAACTGATTAAAAAATGGGCAGAGGATCTAAGTGGACATTTTCCCAAAGAAGACATACAAATGATCAATAGGTACGTGAAAAGATGTTCAACATCACTGATCATCAGGGAAATGTAAATTAAAACTATAATAAGGTATCACCTCACATCTGTTAAAATAGCTATAAAGTGTTGATAAGGATGTGGAGAAAAAGAAACCATTGTATACTGTTGGTGAGGAATGTAAATTAGTACAGCCACTATGGAAACTGTATGGAGGTTCCTCAAAAAAATAAAAATAGAGATATCATATAATCTAGCAATTCTACTTCTGGATATTTACTCAAAGAAAATAAAAACACTACCTCAATAAGACATGTACCCCCATGTTCGTTATAGCATTGTTTAGCCAAGATATGAAACAACCTAAGTATCCGTTGATGGATAAATGGATAAAGATGCAGTATATGTATATACAATGAAATATCATTCGGTCATAAAAAGGATTGAAATTTTTCATTTGTGACCACATAGATGGACCTTGAGGGCATTATGCTAAGTGAAATAAGTCAGATAAAGAAGGATGGATATTGTATGAGCTCACTTGTATGTGGAATCTTAAACAGAAACGAAACTCGTAGATACAGAGAACAGATTGGTGGTTGTTAGAGGTGGGTGTAATGAGTGAAGGTACAGATTTTCAGTTATAAATAAGTTATGAGATATGATATTCAGCATGGTGGTTGTAGTCTATAATACTATACTGCATATTTAAGAGTTGCTATGTGGGCGCCTGGGTGGCTCAGTTGGTTGGGCCTCCGACTTCAGCTCAGGTCACGATCTCGCGGTCCGTGAGTTCGAGCCCCGCGTCGGGCTCTGGGCTGATGGCTCAGAGCCTGGAGCCTGCTTTGGATTCTGTGTCTCCCTCTCTCTCTGCCCCTCCCCCATTCGTGCTCTGTCTCTCTCTGTCTCAAAAATAAATAAACGTTAAAAAAAAAAAAATTAAAAAAAAAAAAAGAGTCGCTATGATGGTAGATCTTGAAAGTTCTCATCACAAGAAAATAATGCTGAAACCCGTATGGTGATACATGTTAGCTAGATTTATTGTGGTGATCACTTTACAATATATACATATACTGAATCATGTTATACATCTGAACTAATATTTTATACCAATTTTACTTCAATAAAAAATCATAAAGTACAATGTACATTCATAGTCAACTTCTGATTAGTACGAGGGTTTCTTATATTTAAGTAGTTAAGTTATTAGTGGGAAAGATTGTGAACTTGCTGAGCATTTACTTTGACAACCCTCCTCTTTGACTTCTTACTAGAGTTCCCAATTTACTGAACTTCCTACCCAAACCAGATACCCATTGTCTTAGTGCTTGCTCTTGGTTTTCTAAGAGCTTTCATCAGGGTTTCTATTGACCTCCATGGGTGTTTACCTCTTCCATTTTAGTGGTGGCTTTCTGGAGTTTACTGTCTTTATGCTCTTTTCTCTAGTGCACTCCCAGAAACACTGATTTCCATGGAATGTTAATGCGTTTCACACAGATATGCAAAAATGCACATACATAGACACACACATACACACACACTCACATGGTCCTCTAAATTTGGGGAGCATTGATTTACACAAAATTAAAAAGATTTATCTATTGGGGCACCTGGGTGGCTCAATTGGTTGAGTACCCGATTCTTGATTTGGGCTCAGGTCATGATCCCAGGGTCATGGGATTAAGCCCCAGATCAGGCTTTGTGCTGAGCATGGAGCCTGCTTAAGATACCCCCATTGCCCCCTCCCTGCTTGTTTTCTCTTTCTCTCTATATATATAAAATAATAATAACAAAAGGATTTGTCTTTTAGATTATGTCTTGGGGGCACCCGGGTGCTCAGTCGGTTGAGTGCCTGACTTCAGCTCAGGTCATGATCTCACAGTTTTCGGGTTTGAGCCCCACATTGGGCTTGCTACTGGCAGAGTGGAGCCTGCTTTGGATCCTCTGTCTCCCTCTTTCTCTGCCTCTCCCCTGCTCACATTTGCACAGGAGCTCTCTCTGAAAACTAAGCAACAACAAAAAAAATGTCTTAAAGCCCGTATTATGTTACTGTGCATTTTGACCTCCCAATAATTAAAAATAATATGTGGTATTTCCCAAAGTTATTTCACTCTGCAAACTTTTTTCCTACCTTAAGGGATTAGTCTGAAGCAAGAGAGTTTAGAAAACACTGCTTTAATCCGAAGGGATGGACCTTCATTCAAACATGTAGGTGCTGCAGCAGGCTTGTGTCGGTGAGAATTTGTACACAAAGCTTTCGTAAAAGGAAGACCATCTACAATGGGATATCAATTCTTTTTCGTCTGCTGAGAAGAAATTACTTGAAGTATGCTTTGTTTTCAATGAACACTGTAGTTTAGAGGCCTGTTATGATCTAATTCAACTAATGTTAAAAGAAAAGTTTTTTTTGTGAATTTTTAAAGCAACAATTAATACTTCAGTGAAGTACCAAGAAACTCTGATTTTTCTTATTTTTAGTAACTTTATATTGTCCACCTCACTTTGGGAGATAAAAAGGATGAGCGTTTTATTTTTACAGTGAAGGGCAATTCTAGTGTTCTTGAAGAACCTTTTTGGTCTAAAGAAGGAACTCTAATGACTAGTTGGGAAGGGAACAAAATGTTGGTATTCTTTTGAATCTAAGCAGCAAGGTTGTGGTAAAGGATTTCAAACCATATGCTATTTGTAACCAAAATTATGGGAAATGACATTAAAATATTTTCTGACCTACAGTGTAATTTTAAGTCCCAATCTTGTTGGCTATATATGTACAGTTGAAGTAGAATTACCTAAATTATTAATTTGCTATCCATTTTCCTTACATATGAAATTACCATAAATCAATTTTTCTGGTTCTTTTGTCAGTAAACAGTTATCTATATTAAGCAACCAGTCAAATACAATTCAACTTAAAAATACTGAATTCTAAGCATTCTTTTTGATGCACTTTCCCAAACCTTCTTTGCCTGAGGATTATATATATTTGAATAAAGATGAACATTCAAAGACTCTTTTAAACCACATACTGTAATTTCACCAGTGGGCTAAACAGAGTGCATTGGAGAAAACTTGCCCTGGGGCTGTAGACCTTGTATCCCATCTTAACGAGAGACTAAACAGTGTAAGCCACTCCTTTGTTAATGGTTGGGCAGAAAAGAGGGTAAATGATAAACAGTGAAAAAGTATAATTGGATCTGTTTCTTGGACATCAATTGATGGCATGCCAGCAAAACTGAGGCATTTTTAAATGACAGGTTTTTTAACATCAAAGAGTCTAGGCAAAGGTTAAGTATCTATGTGATAGGATTATTTTTAACTTTGTATTGGCCACTGAAACTTTCCTTTCTTCACCCCTGACAGAATAGGAAACATTGCTGATTTATTCACTTAGTTAACATGGGAAATATGTACATACAAGTAGCACGTATGCTTTATTCTGCCAATAATCCACAGTTTTCCATTAGTGGTTTTAGTTATAGGTTTCTCGCCAGTGTTCATAAAGAGTTTGCTTTAAATATATAGACAATTGTTTTTATTTATAGATAACCTTGTTGCCTAGGTATCAAAATGCTGTCAGTCATTATGTGACTATACTAGAGCAAGGATAGCTAAAGGTTTAAATGACAGGAAATCATTAGAAATATATAAGAAACCATTATGTTCTTGTAGCTCTTCTTTAGCCAAATATTGCCTGCCTTTCTATTTGGTCACTGGAAACTAGATTTGCATCTTATCCAAATAGTTTGATTTATTAGATGGAATTTTTCAGAAATTTTGTCACCTTGAAGATGTAGAATTTCACATGCTCGTAGAAAAGTAAGGAACCCTATACTGGCCTTTTCTGACTGGCAAGTTGGAGTTATTTCCTGTGAAAATGAGGCCATCCATATATTCTGGTATAAAGACAAGTTTCATCTTTTTAACATGGGATGTGGCAGAAATAGCTAAGGAGATATTAAATGGCTTGTAAAACACTTTTTCTCAAAGTCAGCAATCACATTTCTTTTAAGAAGTTATAACTCTGTGGGAATCCTGAAGATCCTGGATCATGCACAAAGTTTAATTTTTAAAATACTTTGTTGGGATTTTATATATACACCTACAAGTGAACAATTAACAAGTATGCTGCTCGATAATTAATGGAAAATGAACACTCCAGTGTAACTAATATCCACATTGAGTTACAGAGTATTGCTAGTACTTTAGAATTAGCTATCATGCCCTCTAAGTTTATTTTCTGTCCTCTCAAAGGTAATCACTCTCTTGATATCTAATACATCATGTATAAATCCATTTTCATAATTTAGAAAAACAGTTTTATAAATTATCCATCCTTTTCTCTTTGATTTCTTTTATTCAAGATTTTATTTGTGGGATTCATCCCTATTGATGCACGTAGCTTTAGTTTATTCACTTTTAAAATAAATTTAATTTTATACTTAAGTTTTATCCTTACAAAAATTGGGAAAGTTTCTATATATGCCACATCCAGTTTCTTTTATTATTAAAATCTTGCATTAGAATGACACATTAATCACTATTAATGAACCAATATTGATATACTAATATTAACCAAAACCTATGCCTTATTCATTTCCTTAGTTTTTATCTTAGTTTTCATCTTAGTTTGTATCCTTTTTCATACCAGGATCCCATCTAGAACACCATATTTCCTTGAGTCATGTCCTCTTGGGCTTCTCTTTTCTGTGACAGTTTCTCAGACTTTCTTTACATTTGATACCATGACATTTTTGAAGAATAACTGTTAGATATTTTGTAGAATGTGTCTCCATTTCTCTACGGTACATTTATTCTCACCCCCACCTTCTTTCAGCACTGTATTCTTTGGAGAGAAGTTACCTTGGGCAGCTAATACTTAAGGAGTGGGGAGTCACAGTTACCTGTTTGAGGACAAAATATCTTCATAAATCTTTTGGAATTCTTCTGTAGGAGAGAGAGGTCTATTTTCCTCCATTTATTGATTTATTCAATTATTTGTTTAAGAATGGACTCAGGGATATTTATTTTACATTTTGAATTATAATTCAAATACTAATTTGGTTTTGTTGCTGAAATTGTTCCACCTTTGACCCTTTGGGAGCTCTTTCAGTTGGCTTCTATGCTTCTTTGACATACCCTCATTAATGTGTATGGGGGGGAGGTTGAGCACTTCTCTACTTTTGGTACTACAAAATGCTCTAGGCTTATTGTGTATATTTCCGGCATTTGTAAATGAAATAATAGAGTATGTGACTTCTTTAATTATGAATTTAAATTTCAGATGCATCTATGTCTTTGCATGGCTTTCTAGCTCATTCTTTTTTTTTTTTTAATTGCTGAATAGCGTTCCATTTTATGGCTTATTCATAAGGCTTGAGTTTTAGTTTTGTCTTACCCACTAATGTTTACAAAATGACTAATCTGAGCCCAGTGTCATTTTAGGTATTGCAGGGCAGAGAGAGGAATAATGAAGATACCACACTCTAGGTGCATTTAATATCCTTGCAGAAGCAAGGATTGTTATAATGTAAGAATTAGGGGTGCCTGTGGTTTAGTAGGTTGAGTGTCTCTGACTTGATTTTGGCTCAGGTCACAATCCCAGGGCTGTGGGATTAAGGCCTCCATCAGGCTTTGCGATAAGTGTGGAGTCTGCTTGAGATTTCTCCCTCTCTTTCCCTCTGCTCCTCCCCCTCCATTCTCTCTCTTCCTCTCTCTCTAAAATTAAAATTTTAAAAAGAATTAAATGACAAATCCTTTGTTCATATTTAGGTTGGATTGTTTGTCTTTTTAAATGAGTTGTAAGTGCTCTTTATATATTTTGAGGTATTGGGGCTTGAAAGGTAAACATATGAATTTTCGGGTGGAAACATTCAGGCCATAACAGGAACTCTTGGAGCTAGTGTACAGAATACCTTCAAAGCTTTTCTTCAGCTCAGAAGTAGCAAACTGCTTTATAAACTGGGAGTTTTCACCAGTTTGTGATGTATTTGTATTAGTAGGATCTGAGTGCAGCCTGCTGGGAGTGTTTTCACTTGTGCCTCACTAACCTCCAATTACAGCTTTTTATACTTAGCCCTTACCATTATTCTGTAGGAATAAAGACAGATTGGGCAAAATCCTGCCAACTCTAGCATATCTGAAGCTGAGGTGCTGAGAAACAAACAGTAGTAAGGGCATCACTGTTCGTTTAGGGAAAATGAGGAACAACTTCACACAGTTGGTCATTTTGGAATTGTACTCTGTGTTTCCACCATGGGAAATTTCTGTTATGTGTTTCTTAGATAATTTTTTTTCATATATTTTTCTAGTCAAGAGGTATTAGGGCCTGGAAGAATAAAAATCTATTTGGACAATCTTGAGGAGGAAAAAATGATTCCTTTAGGAAGCAAAAAGCTGGGGGTAGGAGAACTGTAAAAGTAAAGATAAAGTACTTTTATGCTAGCACCCATATAACAATGAAATTCATGACATCTGTTGGATGTTCTCAGACTCCAATTTTATTCTGCTCTGTTACATCCTGTGTTAAGCCAAGTATGTAGACATTGTAATATCTCATAGTTAAGCTGATTAAATATTACCTGGAAGCTTATGCAGTGTCTCTCAGAGTGAGCCATGCTCAGAGAAGAAAAGATGAATATAATCATTGGTTCTCTTCATTTATTGGTCAAAAGTTTCTCCATGGACTTCCAGTTCCCATGGATACTCCACACCAGGACATTGGTGAAATCCTAGGGAAACAGGTGAGAGGCATATGATCAGGTGCTGTCAGACTTGATCTAAGTTAAAGAAGTCAAAGTACTGATTATCACAGGGGTGACTTGGATAAGAATGTAGAGCACCAGAGGATCTGAAATAAAGCATAGGCATCCCCTAAACCATAGGACTTTATTCAGTCCTACAAGAATTATTAGAGAGTGAATTATATTTAAAAAATGCAAAACATTGTGGTAAAAGTTGTTCTTGACTACTCCATTACTGTCAATAATATTTAACGTTTCTTTTGCTTACAATCAACCAGAAAACATATTTAGGCCTCAGGGTGCATGCTGTGAATGGGGTGCTTGAGCATATGTTTCCCTAGAAAATTCAACTTGTTTCCCATTGAAGTCATGGACTTGAGTATGAGAGTACTTTTATAATATGCCCCGCCATCCCCCCACCCCAATTTGATCACCATTTTCCAGATGGAAAGTGTGCCTAGGGTATTTCAGGTTAAAAATGAATTTTAGGTTAAATTTGTTGCATGTCATTGGAGGCACTTTTAAACGTGGCAAGTGACAGGGAATTAGCCAAGTGAGAGTGCTCTTAAAACGGCCCAATTGTAATGAAAGATGTAAAGGACTTTTTATTAGAGGATGAAAGCCTAAACAGTTATTTTACCGGAAGGCAGATATCATAACAAATTCTAACCTAAAAAGTTTCAGTTATTGTCATGTTAATGCATTCAATGCTTTATTATTATGAAATGATGACAATTTAGAATAAATTTCCTAACGTCACCAGTACCATCTCTTCCATAAGGTAAAAATAGCTTGCTGAATTCTTCTCAACTTTATCATCCATAGACAAATATTAGCCCACTTTCATAAAGAGTTTTTCTTCCAGTACCAGGAAGGGTTAGATTTCTTTTCTAAGCTGGTTGAGGTATTAGAGCAAATGAACACCAGTTTTCAGTATTATAATTTCTCTTCTACTACCACATTCTGCACCGTTACCCAGAAGGCTTGACACACATTTGTCCTATTCACACAGTGTAGATTTTGGACAGCATGGGAGAATCTCTGCAATTTTTTGGTACTTTTGTAAATACTGTTCTGAATATCTAGTCCCCTGAAGGCAGATTGCAGATTAATGCCTATCTGTCTATCACATAAACAGACAGTGCCTTTTAAACCAAGAGCATCTATAGCTTGGTAAATTAAGGATTTATATTTGGAAAAGCATATAATTAAAAATAGAATAATTATTTGATTAGTTTATTGTCTAAAACAATGTAAATACTTTTAAATTGGTAACTAAAAGATTTTTGCATTTTATATTTATAAAACTTGTTCAACATTAAAAATTGAACATTTAAGCTTCTTGTAAATGTTAATGTACTCAAAGACCTTTGTTATGTCCACTTCTCATTTAAATTGGTAGGGAAGATCATTATTAAAACTAATATTTTTCTTAGGAAAATGAGTGTGGTTATTACTATTTGATAATTGGCTTCTACACATTCACAGTTACGTGTAATTTTTCATAATACTGTTTTGCAGATTCTACATGTAGCCTTGAATCAAGCTTAGATGGGTATAGTATCAGTGTCATATCAACAAATGACACGATTAAGCAAAGTTTCAAGGAGCTATTAGAAATTTTAAGGATAATTTTTTAAAAGTTCTGCACTTCTGGACTGCTAGATTTTCAAGATTTTTTTGTCAGTTTTATTTTAGGGGGCAAATATATTTAGAAGTGTTCCCGAAGCGTGACTTTAAAATATGTAAAGAGTAACTAGATGGGATTTATTTTGTAAATTTATATTCTAAAGAATACTTTTTAAGAATCTGTTTTTCTAGAGTAAAACTTTAAATAAAAAGAGCTACCAGGAAAAGTTCTCTATCTCTTTTTGATCCTATGCATTTTGGCTTGCTTATCAGGGAAATCTGCTAAGTATTTTAAAGGCTGTTAGGAATCTTTGAGGGAGGGAGTAACAGGGGCAAGATTTGTCTTCCTGCTTTAAACAACTAAAAAAACCCAGTCAAAATATATGGGAAAAAAAAAAGAAGAAGAATAAGTTTTAGATATTGGAAAGCAAGCAACTCAGGAGAGGGACTCTGCAACTGTAAAGCTGCAACTTCCCTGGTTTACTGCATGAGTGGTGCTGCAGTGCAGGGAAGAAGAACCTCATAGAGGCTCTGCAAGTAGTCTCTACAAGTGGAGGAGATGCATTTCAGAGTGATCAGAATGGCTAGACTTTGGGCAAAGTGTTGGAGAGAAAACAGTTCACTCAGAGAGGGAGGGAGGGATCTGGAGTATAATCTTCAGTTGAGTATGGGTTATCACATGCATGTGGAGGAACTATATGAGCCTAGGAAGAGGCCCAGAAAGGACAGCTCAGACATGGCTTGCTCACATATGGATAGGAATAGTTTGTCTTGCTGCAGCTAAAATGGGAAGAACTCCTATCACGTAGGATATCATGAAAAGAGTCCTGAGCAGAGTATTGCCTTGGTTGTGGAGCAAAATTAGTTCTAGACCAGGGGTCAGCCAACTATAGCCCACAGGTAATATATAGCATATAATCTGTTTTTGTACAGTGCTCTAGCTAAGACAGTGTGTAAATGATTAAAGGGTTGTAAAAGAAGAATGAGAAGGGTAAGAAGCACAAGAAAAACTGAAGACTGGATGACACCTTGGTTGCAGCCTTGGGAGACCCTAAGCAGAGAATCGAGTTAAGCCATACTTATTTTAGTTGTTAAGTTTATGTCATTTGTTATGCAGCAATAGATAACTAATATAAATATTTGTTTTTGAGAGAGAGCATAAGCAGGGGAGGGCAGAGAGAGGGGGACAGAGGATCGAAGCAGGCTCCAGGCTGACAGCAGAGACCCCAATGCAAGGCTCAAACTCATGAACTGTGAGATCATGACCTGAGCCAAAGTCAAACACTTAATCGACTGAGCCACCCAGGTGACCAATAGATAACTAATATAAAGAGGAAACCATTTCCAACATATTCCATGAGGCAAGCAAACTGATATTTACCCTGATACTAAAACCAAAGAAAACTATTACAAGTAAAAAATAAATATCTGAATAGGCCTATATTTATTAAAGAAATTGAAACAATAGTTAATAAAAACAAAGCACCAGGCCCAAATGGATTCACTGGTGTATCCTACCAAGCATTTAAGGAAGAAATTAAACCAATTCTGTACTGTCTCTTTCAGAGGTTAAAAGCAGAGAGGGTTCTTAACTCATTTTATGAAGCCAGCATTAGCCTAATATAAGAAAAGAAACCACATACCAGTGACTTTCATGAACATAGAAGAAAAACCTTCAACAGAATATTAGAAAATTGAGTTTTAAAAAGTATAGAAATACATACAGACACTATGACCAAGTTGACTTTCCTAAGTATGGAAGGCTGGTTCAACATTCTAAAATCCTTTTATGTAGCCTATCACATCAAGTCCAAAATAGAAAAATCACATGATCATATCAATAGATGCAGAAAAAGCATTTGACAAAATCAAAAATCCATCCATGATAAAAACTCTCAGTACACTAGGAATAAAGAGAAACCTTCTCAACCTCATAAAGACTATCTACAAAAAACCTACAGTTAACATTAAGCTTAATGATGAGAAACTTAGAGCTTTCCCATTAACATCCGGTAAAAGCCAAGGATACTGGAAGTCCTTGCTAACACAATAAGGAAGCAAGAAAAGGAGATAAAAGATATGCAGACTGAGAAGGAAGGCCTAAAGCTGTTTCTGTTAGCAGATGACATGATTGTCTTTGTAGAAAACCTGAAAGAATTGACAAAAAATGGAACTAAAAAGCAATTATAGCAACATTACAGGATACAAGTTTACTACATAAAAATCAATTGCTTTCTCAAATACCAACAATGAACAAGTCAAATTTGAAATTAAAAACACAGTGCCATTTACTTTGTATACTCACCAAAATGAAATGCTAATGCTTAGGTATAAATCTAATAGCCTATGTACAAGATCCATATAAGGAAAACTAGAAAACTCTGATGAACAAAATTAAAAAAGAACTAAATGGGGAGACATACATGTTAACCGATAGAAAACCAATATTATCAAGATGTCCATTCTTTCCAACTTGATCTATAGATTCAATGCAATCCTTCTAAAAATCAAAAGTTATTTTGTGGAGAACAACAAATTACTTCTGAAGGTTATATGGAGAGGCAAAAAAAACAAAAAACAAAAAACAAAATAGGGTAGTCAATGCAATATTGAAGGAGAAGAACAATTGTCAGAAGAACAAGTGTTCGGGACTGACACTAGGAGGCTCCAAGACTTATTATAAAGCTATAGTAATCGAGACCATGTGGTACTAGCAAAAGTATAGGCAAATAAAGCAGTGGGACTGAATAGAGTTCTAAGAAGTAGACTTGCATAAATATAGTCAACTGATCTTTGACAAATGAGAAATACAAAGGCAATACAATGGAGGAAAGATAGTCTTTTCAACAGAAGGTTCTGGAATAACTGGATATCCATGAAAAATGAGTCTAGAAACGGACTTTACGTAATTGACAAAAAAATGAACTTAAATGAATCACAGACCTAAATGTAGAATACAATGATTTTGGTATGGTGATGCCTTCATAGATATAACACCAAAGACATGGTCCATGAAGGATAATTGATCAACTGGACGTCATTCAAGTTAAAAACTTAGGCTTTATGAAAGACAATGTGAAGAGAATGAGAAGACAAGCCACAGACTGGGAAAAAATATCTACAAAAAACATATCTGATAAAGAACTGTTATCAAAAATATCCAAAGAACTTTTGAAACTCAATAAGAAAACAACCTGATGAAAAAATGGATCAAAGACCTTAGCAGACATCTCACCAGAAAAGATACACAAATGGCAAAGAAGCATATGAAAATGTGTTCCACATGAAATGTCATCAGGGAAATGCAAATTAAAATAACAATGAGATAGCACTATATATCTATTAGAATGGCCAAAATATGGAACACTGCAAACACCAAATGGTGTGGATGTGGAGCAATGGGAATTCTCATATGTTGTTTGTGGGAATGGAAATTGGTATACCCACTTTGGAAGACAGTTTGGTGGTTTCTTTAAAAAAAATTTTTTAATGTTTATTTTTGAGAGAGAGACAGAGCATGAGTGGGGGAGGGTCAGAGAGAGGGAGACACAGAATCAGAGGCAGGCTCCAGGCTCTGAGCTATCAGCAGAGTCCTATGTGGGGCTTGAACTCACAGACCACAAAATCATGACTTGAGCTGAAGTCGGATGCTCAACTGACTGTGCCACCCAGACACCCCAGTAGTTTCTTACTATAAGCATACTCTTATCATAAAATCCTTTGGTATTTACCCAAAAGAGCTGTAAACATGTCCACACAAAAGCCTGCACACAAATGTTTTTAGCAGCTTTATTCATAATTTCCAAGATTTGGACAGGCTGTGCATGTTCTTCAATAGATGATAAATTCTGGTACATCCGGACAATGAATACTATTCATCATGAAAAAGAAATGAGCTAAAAGCCATGGAAAAACATGGAGGAAACTTAAATGCAGATTACTGAATGAAAGAAGGCAATCTGAGAAGGCTAAATACTGTACGATTCCAACTATATAGCATTCTGGAAAAGGTAAAATTAGGAAGACAATAAAAAGATCAGTAGTTGCCACAGGGGTGGGAGGGATGGTTATAAGTCATTATACATTTGTCCAAACCCTGAATGTACACCAAGAGTGAACTCTTAGATAAACTGGACTTTGGGTGGTTATGATATGTCAAGGTAGACTCATCTGTGGTTTAAAGAACAACAGGAAAATGTTGATTTTGGTGAATGATGTTGATAATGAGGAAGGCTGTGCATGTCTGAAAGCAGAGTTCATATGGTGAATCTCTGTATCTTCCTCTCGATTATATTATAAAACTAAAACTATTCTGAAAATAAAATCTTTAAAACCAACCATCTAAACACCCAATCAGAAAATTCTAGGACAATACCCCTCATGAACACAGATGTGAAATATTAACAAATCCAATCTAGCAATATATGAAAAGAATAATATATCCTGACCAAGTACGGTTATCCCAGAAATATAAGGCTGTATTAACATTTAAAAATCAATCCATATCACTATATTAATAGACTATAAGAGAAAAGCCATATTATTTCAACTGGAGGAAAATTCATGTGAAAAATTCAATATCCATTCATGATTAAAAAAAAAAAAAAAACAACTTCTCAGTAAACTATGAATAGGAGGGAATTTCCTCAACCTGATAAATGGTGTGTACAAAAAATCTCCAGCAAACATCAGGCATAATCATAAGTGCTTTCCTCCTTCTATTTGGAACAAAGTGAGGATGTTTGCTCTTACCACTCCTATTAACATTACACTGAAGGTCCTAGTTCAGGCTGTAAGGCAACTAAAATAAATGAGAAGTACGTGGATGCAGAATGCCAACATTCTTAAATGAGCATAGGGATTGCAAGTGATCTTGTTTAATGAAACCCTAATTTGTTTCTATTGCAGAAAAATGCAGTTTTCCTCTTTATTTTTGCATGCTTAAATTTACTGTTCCTCATTAGATAAAATACAGAGATAAATGAACTTCATAGTGGTACTTTTCCAAATGAAACCTTTTTCTCCACCTTTTATCATTAAGTTCTTTTAAAAGGCTGATGTCAAATAATGTCTGTATTATAAGTCTGTTTCATAATGCTTGTTAATATTAACCAAATAAGTATTTTCATATTCTTATATGGCAGTTAGCCTACTAATTTTTTGGCTAACTCTATAATATCCTAGTACATTCTTATAGACATAATAACTGCCAGGAAAATGTTTGGCCAGGACTCATTCAAGTAAGGGAAAGGATATTCATGATTATGTGACATGTATATTTAGAATATAATATTTCAAGTTAGATTTGGCAAGAAAACAGTCATGCACTAAAACATGTGAGATATCTTGAATCCTTTTGGAAAAGCCCTCAAAGGAAAATAATTTAGGAGTTACATTTGTCTTAGCTCTGACTTCCCAATAAACTTTTGGTACATTTGCATTTTTCTTGACTAGTTTCTTCTCTATATGAACTTTCATTAAACATGCTTTTCTTTCCAAGTGTTCTTTGTTGTAAAAGACCATGTGATTTATATTTTCATATGAATTCATATACACTGAACAATGATCATTTTTACAGATTTCTTTAGGATATTATTATGGTATTGGGGAACATTACTCCCAATTATATAAAAATAGTCTGAAGTACATGAGGGCTAGGAATGTATGTGGAAGTGCACTTATACTTGGAACATAATAATAAAATTTCTTGTTTTGGTTGATGACAATTAGAAACCTATTGCTATACTGCAATTCTGCCCTCTGATCTTCGAGCTACAAGCATGGAGCCAACTTTGGCAAATGACTTTGCAATTTGACATACCATTTACTGCTTCAGGTATCTTTTCTCTGGTCAAATTCAAAGTAATTTTCTGTACAGTACATTGCAACTGCAAAGACAAAAAATATCCAGCTGGTTTGACTTCAATTGTTTTGACTCCTTCTCTCTCTTGTAGTATCTCATGTTGAAGCCAATCCCAGTTGGTTTTGGTTAATAAAAAAGTACCAAAAATTCATGGAGACATAGGTAATAGGATGATTAAAGTTTTGGTGACTGTTGCAGATATTAGAAACCTTAAGCTTGGTAGGGAAGGCTTGAAACAGCGTTTGAGTATGAAGATTGGAAGATAAAGAGATCAAGCCCATTTATCTCTTCTCTGTACTGTATGTTTGTGGAGACAGATCTTCAATTCCACTAACATTACTCAAGAATATGCCTGGGGAGTCTATTCTTCTATGACTCTCTGCCAAAACAGCTTGAGAAACAGCTGGTGATAATTCTGGCTTCATTCCCCCGCTCAACAGCTGATGTTCAGAAGCAGGAAGGCAATTGAGTGGGTGTGTTCTGAGCCATGGCATCACTGCTTCCCCTTCAGCTGCTCCTGCTCCCACGCTAAGGCACAGATCAGAAGGCTGACTTCCTAGAAGTGGCCTGAAAGGAAGGACAATCCCACAGCTTTAGGTACTGAGGGGACAAAAACAGAATGATTTTGGCATGTAGTGGTTCAGGGGCAGTATTTTCAATACCAAGCACTCTGTCATCTGCAATGAAACCCTTAAGATAGACTGTAAGAATTCTATTCTTTTAAAATGGAACAATGGAATAAGTATGGCATTTGGTGACTTACCTTCTAAAGACAGAAATGTTTCAATTAACGTAGTTTTTATTATTTTAAATAAATTAACTTTTTCCTAATGGTAGGCCCTATTGGTCCAATGGTAGCTTAGCTACAGATGCTGTCAATCATTTTCCTTTTAACAATCTAAGGTAGTAGAAGCCTTCTCACTGCAACTGGAAGTTCTGAGACATGAGTTCTAGTCTCAGCATTACCAATACTATAATCACTAATATCGCTTTACCAACACCTATAATAATTGAATATCACTGTGGAAAAATTATTTCCTGCAGCTTCATTTTCTCCCTATGAAATGAGAGAACTAGGTTAAAACAAATTTTATCTGCAGTTTCTTGAGCTGAAATCAGTATATTGTAAACATAATTTTGGAACAATGTAGAATAACTTTAATCCCTCGTTTGCTTAATAGCCTTTCTCATATATGGAGAATGTACCTGTGTTTATCCTATACATTCCTTCTGTAAGAGCATATGTGTTCTTTAATATCTTTTCCTCATAACTCAATTTCTAGTTAAATGAATTTGAGTATGCTGAAGAATAGTAAATTGGTACTTAAACTAATTAAAAATTATGTATATTGTAAATGGGTTCTGGTCAATTCAGAGTAGCATTAATTTTTTGGCAGTAATATCTCTTGATTTTTGTTAAGCTTAAAATCAACCAAAACTATGAAATCCATTTTAAAACATTGTTACCTTTCATCACTGTCTACTTCAAGCCTCCCTTAACAGTTTTTTAGTTAAGAGTAAATTTTTTGGGGGCGCCTGGGTGGCTCAGTTGGTGAGGTGACCAACTTTAGCTCAGATCATGATCTCATAGTTTGTGAGTTCAAGCCCCACATTGGGCTCTCTGCTGACAGCTCAGAGCCTGGAGCCTGCTTCCCATTCCGTGTCTCCCTCTCTTTCTGCCCCTCCCGCTCTCATGCTCTGTGTCTCTCAAAAATAAACAACAAAAAAAATTTTTAAAAAGAGTAAAATTTTTGTTGTCACACCTGTGTTTAAATCATAACTCTCATGTGTTATGGCTTTGAAGAATTATTAAATCCATTTAAAACCGTGATTCTCTCATCTGTAAAGTGGGGACAGTATTATCCACCTAGTATTTTTCTGTGAGCTTTACTGAGGTGATGTATGGGCAGCACATATCACAGCATCTGGAATATAATGGTCAGGAACAGTCATTGGTATAACCCTAATTCTATCTTCCATACTATTTTCTCTCACACTGAGGAATGTCATAAATAAGCCATCCATGTATTCATTTCGAGCTACAGTAAAACTTTTTAATGAAAAGGACTGTGACGTGAACCCTTAAGCATGCTACTAGTGATCTCTAGTCAATAGGTGAGGGTTTTTGTTTGTTTTTGATATTTTTTTTGCATTCCGGGCCACATTATTCAATCATGTAGTGTTCATCTAATATTATTTCCAGCTCTCATATCTCTATCTTGTCCATAAGAAAAATATAAAAGAATTAAGGTTATTTTGACCTAAGATATTCCTCCTGATGTTATTCTATCTTCAAGTGGTGAATAGTTTCCATTCTAAGTTTTCACATTTTTTAATAATTTGTTCTAGAATTTTGTCCAAATATATGTCAAATTTAATGGCACTGTATACTGCAACATTCTCTTTATTCCCCATTTCTAGTCATGGTCAATGCACACTATCATTCCTGAAGAACTATGGTAGTGATCAAATTATTTCTTCCTACAGTAGTTCCATTCACTTGAACCAGGTCAGGAGACTTGCTTTTCATAACATTTAAATGGTTCTTGCCATGTGCTCACTGATTTGGGTTTCAAATTTCTCTTACCTATGTTTTTTAAAAAATATTATAAAGTTTGATGATACTTCTCTTAAAAGTTTCTTTCTTTCCTTTGCATTTGAAATCATGTTTTTGTTTTGAGAAGCTTGGGAGCTTCTTCAGTAAAGTATTATGAATTAGGATTCTTTTGCCTGCCAGTAACAGATAGTCCAATCCAATGGATTTTAATGGGAAATAACTGAATAATATAGGGGCATTATGGCTCAGACATGATTAGAAACAGGGATTCAGTTTTCAGGCCTTTTCTTTCCCTCTCTGAAGGCTTGTTGCCTTTCTATATTGACTCCATTTGTAGATACTTGCCCTTCTGTGTATCAGTGTCTTTGGTGGCTCCAGCATGTAGGTCCTCTCAAGTCCACTGGGAAGGGCTCCTGGCTTTCTGGCAACTTCAGCAAAAATTACCTGGTATCTCATTGGCTCTATCAGTATCACATACTCATTCCTCAACTAATCCCAGTGACCAGGGAAATGTAAGATGCTGTTCACCATTCTTGAGTGTTTGCTACTCCCTAAGACAGAGAAGGATCCAGTTCCAATAGAATAATATAGATCATGAATGAGAACCAAGCCCCACTACAATATTATTGCCTTAAATTTATGTAGTAAAGCAGAGGAGGCAATGTAGAATCATACATAAACATTGGTGATCAAATATAATCTTTCTGTTACCATCTTATGTGCACACATATACATGACAGTGTTCCAGATACCAACTAGTTTCTTTTACTCTGAATTCCATGTGTACCTTTTTACTGTTTTCCTTAAAAATTGGACTTCTGCAAAAAAAGGTCCTTGTTCCTAACTTTAAAGTGATATTTAGTTAAATGAAAAGTTTTAAATATATGTGTGTGTGTGTGTGTGTGCGCACACACACTTATTCTCTCCAAACTGCACTAAAACTATAGTAATTAATTAATATACAAAGACAAAAAGAACAGAAGTGAAGACAACTGAAGAATAGTGATGTAAACAATTTTAGAAAAATGAAAATTTAAAGACAAACTGAATAGAGAAAGCCAATACATCACACTCTTAGTGAGAAAGAAGCAAACTAAAAAACAAATTGCATTGGAGAACCTCAGAAAATGTCAATAAAGGTACCATACACATTTGAAGGCTAGAGTGTGAAATGGGGGCTGAAAACAAGGTGGTTGTTTGACAGTCTGTTAGGAATTCTTAGACCTCTCATATTTATCCTCTTGCCCCTGAAGAAGGCAGATAGGAGATACATTCTGTACAGAAATCGACTCTGCCCTTGAGAGTTCCAGACACAGTAGATGCTAAGATGAGAGGCTAGATTGAAATGATGAAAACTAATCCTTCCCATTCAGTCTTGACATTCAGACTCCTTTTCCAACTTATCCTTAGAATGCTGGCAATCAAGCTTGTACCAACAGTCAGGCGATTGATACATTGTCTGAGGAAACTGACCAGTAAAAGAGAAAATATTTACATATATTGGTATTTGGAAATCTCTCATTAAAGCTTGAAAACCTTACCTGTGCACTTAGACCTTTCCATCAGCCTTTTAAAATCTCACCCTTAAGGGGTGCCTGAGTAGCTCAGTCAGTTAAGCATCTGACTTCAGCTCAGGTCCTGATCTTGCAGTTTGTGAGTTTGAGCCCTGTGTCAGGCTCTGTGCTGACAGCTCAGAGCCTTAAGTCTGCTTTGGATTCTGTGTCTCCCTCTCTCTCTGCCCCTCTCCTGCTTATTCTCTGTCTCTTTCAAAAATAAGCATTAAAAGATAAATTAGAATCTTACCTTTAAAATATTAAATGATGAGTTAAGATCACAGTTATATAAGGAAAGCCCATAACATAAATGACACAGGTCAAAATATACAAATAGAAAATAGTAACACAAAGAAAGCAAACAATTCAGAGTTCATAAGACTAAAGAAAATACACCAAACCAAAAATTTCGTTTGTATTTAATATACCCAGAGAGATAGTGAGTAGACATTGCATCATTCAGTAAGACTAGGATGCTATAAAAATAAATATTCATAGAGTAAGAAAGATATTTTATATATAAAGTTAACCAACAAGTCTAACATCAGACTAATTAGAGTTGTAGGCACAGTTAGTAGAAAACAGAAGAAAAATTATCAAAGAAATAAGAGTAAGATCTCTTTGAATTGGAAGACATGGGATCCAGATTAAAAGTTCACTGAATGTCTAGTACAGTGGATAATAAAAATAATGAAAGACTCATCAACACACTGGTACTCACACAGGATAGTGAATAGTGCCTATTTCCATTAGCCAGACTAGAAAACTGCATGATTCTTGAGGTGTTTCATATAATAAAGAAGATCTTGCCTCAGTAGTAGAAAATAATTAGCCCTTGGCTGAGGAGTACTAAGATCCAACATAATAAATCTTAAAATGAAGAAAGGATCAAACTGTTTCCAAGTCACTTAACTGCATCTCATAACAAAGCTCAAGAGCAATTATAAAAATATAAAACTATCCATCATCTAACAAGGTAAAATTCACAATGTCTGGCATCAATCAAAAATTGGAAATTAAAAAGTAGGAAAACACCCATAAGGGGGAGAAAATCAGTCAATTGAAACTGACTGAGAATTGATACAGAGGTTAAAATTGGCAGCAAAGAACATTAAAATAGTCATTATAATTACATTCCACATGTTCAGAAAGTTAGAGATACGGAAGATAAAAAAAAAGTTGCAAATCAAAATTTTAGAGATGAGAAGTACAATGTCTGAGATGAAAATTATATTGGATGAGAAACACAGCAGAAGAAATTAGTCAACTTGAATAAATACTAGATACAAAAATGAAAAACAACAACTTAAAGGTCATTTAAAGATGAACATAACAGCAATGAACTATGGATAAATTTCAAATATATCCATGTGCATGTAATTAGAATCCCTGCAGCACTGTAAGGAAGGAGACAGAAAAAGCTATTTGAAAAAGTAATGGTTGAAAGATTCCAAATTTGATGAAAAC
Organism: Panthera leo; assembly: GCF_018350215.1. Taxonomy (NCBI): domain Eukaryota; kingdom Metazoa; phylum Chordata; class Mammalia; order Carnivora; family Felidae; genus Panthera; species Panthera leo. The sequence continues at coordinate 183,588,863 of NC_056686.1, forward strand.
TATAACCTTGGAAAGCCAGTAACCTCAATGAACTCCAGGCATAAGAAACCTAAAGAAAACTACAGCAAGGCAAATTTTAACCACATTGCTCAGAACAGTGAGAAAGAGAAAATAGCAAAAGAAACCAGAGGAAAAATACATATTACATATAAAGGAGCAAAGATCACTAAAGACATACTTCTTGTAAAAAATACTGCAAGTGATAAGAGTGGGGCAACATATTTAAATTACTAAGAGTAAAGAAACCCAAAACTGTTAAGCTAGAATTTTATACCCAGCAAAAGTATCTTTTAGTAATGAAGATTAAATAAAATTTTGGCAGAGAAACCCTCACAAAAAGGAAGCCCATCAGGCATAGAAAAAGTGATTACAATGATTCCAGATGGAAATATGGATCTGTATAAAGGAATAAAGAGCTTTGGTAATGGTAACTATACAGGTAAATATACATTTTTTTTCTTATTTACGTATGTTTAAAACAACTATAATAACAATGTAGTATGAATTTTATAATATGTAAAATGGATGACAAAAACCAGGAAGGGAATAAAGAAAGTATACTATTGTAAACTTACTATATAGTACACAAAGTTGAATAATATAACTTAAAAGTAGATTATGCAAAGTTAAAGATACATGCTATAAACCATAAAGCATCCATTAAAACAACAAATCACAGCTAATACACTAACAAAGAAGACAAAATGGTGTCATAAGTATTCAGTTAACCCAAAAGAAGGCCAATGAAAAGGAAGATAAAAAGAACAAAATATCATATGGGACAAACAAAATAATGACAAAATGATATTTTTAAGCCAAACTATAGCAATAATCACAATAAAATGTTTAACCATCAAATTTAAAGGGAATGATTTTCAAATTGGATAAAAATCAAGATCCAATTATATGTTGACTATAATAAATATACTTTAAATATGAGATACAAGTACACTAAAAGGATAGAGATATCTGCTATACTAACACTAAAGAAAACTGGAAAGGTTATATTAATATCAGAGAAAGTATATTTCTGAGAAAAAAAATGTTACCAAAGATAGTCATTTCATAATGATTTCATGATTCATCATGACAACATAATAAAGTTAAAATTTTACTCACTTTATATTAAGGCTTCAAAATATCTGAAGCAAAATTAATATAACTTCGAGTAGAAATGGTCAAGTCCCCAAATACATTTGTAAATTTTACTCCCACTTTCTTAATAATGATAAAATGAGTAGGCAAAATCAGTAAGAATATAAGATATATTTCAGTCACAATCTGATTCAAATATAATCAATTCAGAATTTCATCTCAGGTCAGTGAACATTTTGATTTCTACTGTCTTTCCCCTACCCCCCCCCCCCCCTCTGGGGCAATCTGTGTTGAGGGTGAGGATTGCATTTATATATCAATCATTCACCACCAGGGAGTAGAGAAGGGTAGCAGGAGAGCCCCTGTTGGAGTAGGGACTTTGAGTCCTTTGCTTTTTCTCTCTGGCCCATGCCCCATGGGTGTGTGGTGCTGTCATCTGCTTTCAATATCCATATTCCCTGCCAGGATCCTGGTCACAATGTAAACCACTCTTGTCACCTTGTTCCCACCTCAGCGGTCTTCTAGTCTCTTCAGCCTTCTCAAAACTTTGCTGCTTAAGCATGAGATAAGGTTGTAGAGGGGAGCTTGTAGGTTGTAGCTTGGGCCGTTTAGGAATTCTTTTCTGCTTTTCCAGCCCCAGTAGGGCTTCTCTGGGCTCCCCTCAGATGCTGTGTAGAGATTCCTCCCTCTACCACTCTCTTGGGTGTTCACCTACTCTAAGCCACTTGGACTTTTCTGGGCTAGGCCCTTGATTTCATTTTTATTTAGCTCTTGTTTTCTAGATTTTAGAGATCAAAGCTTGAAAGAATCATGCTATAGTCCCCTGTTTGCTATCAGGGGCGGAGGAGAACAAGGAGAAAAGAAAAACTAAATTTTTCACTATCTCAACTAACTCTTTTGTCAGAAGTCGTTAAACTGCCTTTACCCTAGGGCAGTATATATAGGAAGCTAATTTATTGGTAAGGGTAGGCTAAAGCTGAAAAAGACTGGAAACAGTTTACAATCCTAGTTGATACAACTAGGTTTTTATTAACTTCAGCGTTTTTCTTTTCCCCATTTGTTTATTCTAATGTTTGGTCTTTATCCAAAGAATGTATCTTTGGCACCTCTGTCCCAAGCCCCTAGTACAGTACATATTAACTACTCGCTTAATGTGTTCTGGATTGCAGTAGTTTGAAAGAGTTTCATATTTTACCCTTGTGGGCTATATCTAAACCTACAGATTCTTCTTAATGTCTTCAAAAGTGGTAAGTATCAAGTAACCATACATCTTAACTGATTCATTGGCGTATTCATCATAATTCTTTTGAACACAAAATGACAGACCACTTGAAATACATAACAGAGAATTATATGAAAGACATAGTGTATTTAATGTAACCTTGGGAGGAGCCAGGGTCCCATGGACCCTCAAGACCAATGGATGCCACAGTACTGAATGCTTCTAGGACTCTCCTGGTCTTCTCTCTACTCTAAAAGCTGGCTTTGGTCTCTCCATTCATTTGGCAGGAAACAGGACCACTGAACTCCCAAGACTCACATATCACAACTTGACCACAAGCGAGGAACTGCTGTCCATCCCTTAGCTCATTATTAAAGAGTATGAGGGTAAAACTCTAATTGATCTATCCTGAATCAGGTGTTTGCCTAGGGACCAATTAATACTAACAGTAGGTTAGTATTACTGGCCCCACTAAAGCCAAATAAGTTGCTGGTTCTCTCTTAAGTGAGGTGACCAAAATGAACAAATAGTAACTGCATTGTATTCCTTGTGTATTTAGCAGAGTTATGAACTACACAGTAGGCATTCATAATTATTTGACGATTAACTAAATAATGTATTGACTGATTAAAGAAGTGAGAAGCTTGTCCAAGTCTACATGGCAGTATGGTTTCAACTTAGCATTTTCTTTGAATTGTTGTATTTCCTCACATGGCTCTAACTTCATTGTACACCTCATGAAAAGCTAGTCTTCTAATTTATGAAAACAAGCACTGAAATGATGAATATCCATGAAAGTGGGTTAATAAGGCAGATCTAAACCTATAATCATTTAGTTTGAAGCACATTGAGAGTGCTTTTCCCTAGTTTTGAAGCTTTTACAATTCCCTACCAGATCCTCCTTTTTTGGATAAGCACCCCAAATACTGTCTTTTGTGCCCTTTTAATTAAGTAATTGCAAATGACTATTTCACTGAAATATGTTATAAAAACATCTTTCCTACTTTTCATGGGCTTAATTTTCTCTCCATATACCTTAGCACTTTATGTGCATAATGCTTCATAGAACACAGAGTTCAGTAGCTGGTCCTATTTAAATACTATGACACAATTTCTTTTGAACTCTTAAAGCATTATGATGTATCACTCTTTTTATGAGGTTTGTATGTTTAAAATACTTAAAATTATTGGTTAATTCACTAGGTTGTCATTACCCTTGTTCACAGCTAAAGAGACACAGTGCTTGAGAAGAGTATCAGTGTATTCGGGGAAAGGACTTTGGAGATCAAGGATCTTACTCCCACATTCAGCTACTATATTACCAGCCTAAACCATCTTTACAGATTCTGAATTAAAGTATTTCTGATTAACTTCTCATTCAGGGATAAGGTTGTTCACATTAATTCAAAACAAGGTAGTTTCATTACTTAGGATGGATGTTACAAATGTGCAGATGCTGAAGAAAAATATATGTTTGTACACATATTTCTCATTTATACACATATAGGACTATATCTATACTTGCTATATACTATTCTCAATGTCTTCTAGTAGTCTACCAAATTTATTAAAGCATTGTCTATTTCTGCTAAAATTGTAGAATACTGGGAGTTAGACATTAAATGTGAAAAACCAAGTGGGCATACTGAAATGGAGATTTTGTTAGTCACTTAAGGATTCCCTGAAAGGAGGTAAAATAAAGTGATATCACTACTTAAAGGCTCTATTTCTTAAGATGAAGGTGTTGGAAGTTTATCAAAACTTGCATTCTGTTTTATCAAATTTATGAATTTCCCTAAAAAAAACTTTTAAAATTATCTTTTCTGTTATTCCACTGATAGCGATTAGTACTGTACTAAAACAGTATGCAATTGACATTGTTACATAGTATTAGAATGATTCATGGTGTAATAATTACTTTATTCCAAACAACTGACAGTGAAATTCTTGGTTCTAATTAGATATTTCTACTTTTCCCAATTACTATTGGTCTCTAGAATACATTAACCTAAAAATTCTAGGTACTTACTTTAGACTTCCCTAGAATTAAAGAATTATGATCAATGGAAAAGAAAAACTTGTCCTTTTGTCAGAATTAGACCATATTTCATTTTCTGATTCAGTGTATTTTTCATCATATTCCTTTCCAAAAATTGAATGTGATTGTTTTTCTTATTTTATTTTAGTGAAATGCAAATGAGAAATGTTATAGCTAATCAATGCCACCAAAATAGTTTTTTTAAATAACCAGGACATGAACTCTTTAACAAGATTCAGTCAGTTCTATTTATAGTTCCCCTAAGCTATGAACTATTTGTGCACCCATGTTTCTGCATAATGACTTTTCAATGTGGTTTCAGTAATCATTCCAGAAGGCACAATCTCAAAATATCTATATGCATAAAGAATATATTTAAAATAAAGGCTAAATTGGCTGGCCATGCATTAAACCATTTGCCTGTGAAATCACTTTGTGAAATATCTCCATACAGGAGATGTTCCAGCCGAGTATAGGACATAGCAAACATTTTTTTGCTTACCATATTGTATCACCATAACTTCTTCTGGAAACACTTCTTCCTCTAAGTGTCCTCTTAAAACACTTCTTCCTTCTTTCTCTAAGATGACAAGCCATTTTGAGAATTCGCTCTTAATTTAGCCCACACAGGATTAGCAGAAGAGTGAGACTCTCAAGCTACTTGCCCTTAAATACTTAATAGCTGAAATGAGAGGTGCTGGTGATCTTCAAAACAACAACAACAACAAAAAACTATATTAGCATCAGACTCACTCCCCCAGTTTCAGAGATGAGGGGTGCAAAGAATGAACATAGTGGGTTTCCTTGGAAGAACACTCGTCTTCTGTGTTTCTGAATGAGAAACTGTTCCCTCCCCCCACTTTTTTAAGGCTTTGGAAGGGAAGACATTTAAAAGAGCCGTATTTTGAATTTCAAAACAAAAATAATGCATTTCGTCTGAGATTTTCTTTAATCAAGAACACAAGTGAAATCTTTTAACACAAATGAATAATGTTTTTATATATCTACCTGATCTTTTACGAGGCTATACCAACGTAAGCACATTGTGTTCCTTGTTCTGTCTTTGTGGGTGTGAAGAGAGACAGCAGACCCAGACTTGCTCATTGTTTCAGTCCTCTATAGAGAAGAGTCCCTGCATCACGTCCTTAATTTGAAAATTTTCTCCCTTTTCTCTACCCAAATAACATCATTTTCTCAGATTTTTACAATCAGTTTGGCTAGTAAGTAATTCCTTGCCACTTACTGTATTATATTTTTCTGAATTTTAGGCCCCCATGCTCTCTTACATTAGTCTTTGGCCAACGTTTACAGATAGAAAATATGATTGGAAAATTAATTGTCACTGCTCCTCAAAGTAATTTTTGTTTGCCAGCTTCCACTGTTTATGCACCTTTAGAAGATGAAAATAAAACTGTGCAGTTTTTGGAGATTTGTTTTATTCCCATGGACAAAGGATCCAAATCATTTACATACTAGGGATCTTACCCAAGGCATAGAAATACCAGTGAGGAAAGACTTATAATTTTGCATTCAGTAATTTTCCCTGCTGTCACAAAATAATTTTTATATGTATTCTTATCTGTGCTACCTATATGGACATACATGCAATTAAACGGTGCATGATGATTAAAAATTTTGAGGATATTGACAAATATAATTTAGTTTTAGGTGTGCACATTTATAGCCTCTAAATGAAGATACTTGCACACTATCTCTTTTAGGTAAAAAGTGAGTTATATACTCCTCCATCCAATGACTACACCTATTTTCCTTATATAAGCACATGACATCATCGTTTAAATCAAACCGATTTCTAAGCACCACAGCTGTTACTAGTTATTTAGAAGTCTAATTTGAGCAGAATGTGTCACGCCAACTTTGCACACACACGCTCACACAGGCAGTATTCACATTAAAACTTTCACCTCTATTAAATAGCAACAGTTCTTCAAAAATTCCAACACTCGACTCTTAACAACTAAATAAAATATGTGTCTTTGAGGAGTAATGTGCCTATTTTATTTTTATTCCTAGAGGCAAATCTTGCATAGATTGGTGCAATTTTGTTACCCGGCTGTCACTTTAACCAGTTCTCAAAGATGCATATGACATTGGGTTTGCATTGTCTTCCAACCTCATTGTTTTATTCCTCCTGAATTAAGGGTAAATCTCTATGACTTTGTTTTCAATGGAGGTCACATAGATATAGCCATCAATATTGAAATAGCATTTTCTCATGCAAACAGAAGCTTTAATAGCCTCTACAAGGGTTTGCTCCTTGGGGAGACTAAATTCAAAATGGCACAAGCCATCTGTCGTGGTGGGATTTTTCAGTTCCCTTGTTCTGTACCCCTCTCTCCCCCTCTCTCCTTCTCCCTCTCCTTTTCCCCCTCTCCTTTTATTTTTCAGTTGTTTAAAGTGACAGCTTTATTATCTATTCTTGAATTTCAAGTTTGCTAACTCATAAAAATATAACAGGTTCACAAACGTTTGTAGAGAGGCACACTGTATGCCCGGAGCAACTGAAAACTCAAATTTGCTATATTGAGCCCAACAGTCAGTTCAGTGTTTACTGAGGAAACTTCCTGTTGCTCTAGCCATGGAGTGCTTTAAGGTACAGAGAAGCTGGGCAGGGCCCAGATGACTGTTGCATACCTCCAGATTCTGATCTCAGAAGGATTTTTGCTGAGCTAGAATTGATATGAAAAGCATTTCTTAGAAGGAATGTTTCTTTGGTTAGAAAATTTGAAATTTCCCCAGGCTTAAGAGATGAAAAAATTGATGAAAGATTTTTAAATCCTTATATCCAGAGAATACACTACCACCTCGAAAAAAATATAAATAAGTGTGGGTGTCAGCTTTTACTAATAGACTATAAGTGTAATGCAAGCAAGGACTGTCTTATTCATACTATAGCCTAGTCTCTAGCAGGGTTCCTGGAACATATTAAATGCTCATTTAATATTTGGGGAAGGAAGAGAGGAAGGAAGTGAGGGAAGGCAGAGGGAAGGAAAACAAAATCTAGAGTGAAAGCAAAAAAAGCTCTGAGCTCTTTAAAAAGCATCAAATCGGGACACCTGGGTGGCTCAGTCTGTTGAGTGGTTGAGTGTCAGACTCTTGGTTTCAGCTCAAGTCATGATCCCAGGGTCTTTGGGTTGAGTCCTGCATTGGGCTCTGCAATGAGCATGGAGCCTGCTTAAGATTGATTCTTGTTCTCTCTTTCTCTCACCCACCTTCTGCCCCTCTCCTCTGCTCATTCCCTCTCTCTCTCTCCCTCAAAACTAAGTAAAAAATAAATAAAAAGCATCAAATCCTGTGGAATACCACCCTAATACACTAAAAGATGGTATAAAAAGTAAAATCTACAAATCATGGATAATGATCTTAAAACTAAGTGTCAACACTTTAATAAATTATACTAGATAAGGCATGAACTGGTCTTTCATATTTGACATTTTTTCTTTGAATCCAGAATTGAGATGATCTTTGAATAACAATTTCAGCTGGTCTAAGATCATGTCCACAATAGTACTGGGGATGAACAAGGCTTTAGGCAAAAGTATGATTCCTCCTGTTTTAAGAATTTCCATGCCATAATGAGGTATCCACCAGTCACCAGTAGCTCCCAAATTTTACTCAAGAAGGAACTGTGGACTATGTCTAATTCAACTTTCTAGACTGTGTTTGTTTTATTCAAATTAATTTGTAGTGGTAAGATTTGCAAGATTGTGACAAAGTATGTGAAATCAGACCATATGAACATTGCTATGCATTTCTATACAAGTGCAATATTTTCCCTGGGACATGTGCCTTAATTTCCATTTGTCTCACTAGATGGGCATGAGACCTAGAAATCACAGGCTGTATAAGGAATATAGGATATATGAAAGGGGATTATGTTAGCTATGGAAAGACAGCCTGAGGCCAGTATGCTGGTGTCTCAATGTGGGGCCACGCACTCTTCTCCATTCAATTTTAGTTTCATCTGGTGTAGGGTCAGATTAGCATTCATATACCTCTCCCTGCAACCCATTGCCACACCTGCTGTTGCTTCCTTTCGTTGGACTACAGTAATACAACTTCGATCTGGAGAAAACGAAAGAAAGACTTCTGAGGTCATGCAAAAATGGTAGAATATTTTTTGGCAGGTAAATCATTGCTTCAAGTGAAATCTTTCTTAGAAATTTCAAGTGAAAAAACATAAATTCCAAGTTGCTGTGGTTGAAGCTGAGGTGGGCTCTCACCGTATACTCTACACTACGCTCACCCTCATTCCTGAACATTGGTGCTTAGGCTCTCTCAGTTGGGCCCATGTGTAATAACACTATTCCCTTCCTACATGTCTGCTTCCCCTAGCTCCATGTTTACCTGCCTGCTCCCTCATTTGTAGCCCAGCTCCAAACATTTCTTCTAGGTGGGCTTCTCTGTTAGGCTTATTTGACTTTTCACCTCTTTCTCCCTAAAAATCTGTATTATTCTCAATTTGCCTTATACAGGTGTCATTTTGTTGATTTGCTGAGTAGAAGTAGAATTATATGACCCAAATCTATTTGTTTCATTGTTCATTAAACTGTAAACTTTGTTACGATAAGAACCATGTTTTATGGGCTTTGGTGCCTCATGCTTTCTTAACATTAACCTTTGCCTCCCTCATGGGCAACTGAGTGGTATGGAGGCTTCCATTTTTGTTCTAAAACAATGATAGCTGTTAGAGATTTGTAGCAACTAGTTACACAGTGACCTAACTTCAATGCTTATGTATTGGTTGGACATCAAAATGCCTTTTTCTTTTCTTTTATAATATAACACATAGCTGGGCATATGACCGCCATACTGTAGACTAAATTTTTTGGCCTCTGTTACAGGCAGGTCAGTCAGTGAGACTAAGTTCTTACCAATGGAGTGTAACATTCAAGTGATATATTCTATACTCAGATGATGTGTTCTATGTCACTTACTTAAAAGGAAATCATTCATACTCTTTTACCCTTTTTACTTCCATCCCATGGGCTGGAATAAAGATGTGACCGTAATCCAGCTTAAACAGATGGCAACAATGCCTTAGGAGATTGGGGTTGAGGAGAAGGTAACGAGATGAAGGCAACCTGAGACTTGAATGACTTCTTGGAACAGAGCTGTGCTACTAACTGGGACTTCCCTTATGCTTCCAGACTGGTGCTTGCAAGAGAAATAAAATTCTATCTTTCTCAACTCACTATTTGGGATCTATTTATTACAGAGGGCTTAGTGTGAAATCTCACTAATGGTGTGTATCTCCCAGTGGGAGAAGAGTGCAATCACCATATAACTATACACAAAATACTAACACTTGAGAGAGGCCTGGACTTTGGTGCACAGAGCAAAGGTCCTTCATAAATAACTCAGTTCCTAAAGACTATGTGTTGAGCAAGTGCCAAATCAAAGTATAAGATGGCCCTGAGTTTAAAAAAAAACATAATAGATCCATCAGACTGTATGGTATTAAAGCAGTAAGAATTACCAAAGATATAAATGGAGCATAAAATGTCCCTTAGTCATAGTGGTTGAGGGTTATCATCTATTCCTTAGTGGGGAGAAACTGGAGAAGCCACACCCACTGTATATACTTCATAGCTCATTGGATATATTAACTCTTTGTATTTTTATTACTGATTGTATTTATTCATTCTAACAACTTTACCATTACGTTAATAACCCCATGACTTCATTCATTAGGGAACCCATGTGGGAATCGCAATATAAGGATACCTGTTCAAGCAGACCCTGTCTGATTTGGGAAGTTGATATTCTGGCATCCAGAGTAGATAAAACTAGCCAGCATTTGGTTTATTTTTCTGAGAATTTTAGGTTCAAATTTTACCAGATATGGTAACTTTACCTGTACTTTGATGGCAGAATGCAATCCATATTCACCATTTTTTTCATACAAAGAATCTTTCTGTTGAATGCCCAGTATTTATGTTCCACATCGTTTTATGGATACTGGGGGTTCAGAGTGAAGGCACAGTCTTCATCATCTAGGGAAGAAGGAGCTGGTAGCACTCTTTGATTTCCCCTCTAATTACTGCCATATTTCTGGACTTTATTCTCCTGCTTATTTTTGTTCTCTTTACCTTTTATTCCAGTCACTTCAGTGGGATACTTTCTAACTACTTAAGTGGTAGGTTAAAGGTGATGGTAAGTTTTTTTATTTATTTTTTAATGTTTTTATTTATTTTTGAGACAGAGAGAGACAGAACATGAGCAGGGGAGGGGCAGAGAGAGGGGGAGACACAGATTCTGAAGCGGGATCCAGGCTCTGAGCTGTCAACACAGAGCCCGGATGTGGGGCTTGAACTCACAGAGTACGAGATCATGACCTGAGCTGAAGTCGGAAGCTTAACCGACTGAGCCACCCAGGCGCCCCAAGGTGATGGTAATTTTTGGCTCATTGCTCAAATTTATATTTTGTTGGGTTTTATATTGGAATTCACAATAATTGTAACTAGAATACTTACTGGTGTCCCCATATTGGTAGCTGATTGTAAGCAGGGGTCGTTTTTGGAAGTATTTCCATGGATATGTGTGTGTGTGTATGTGTGTGTATGTGTGTACATATATGTATGTATATGTGTATATATGTCACATTTTAATGCTTAACTAGTGAATTAATGGGTAAATAAATGCGGTAGCTCACTTTGCCTTTCAGATGCCTTGAGCTCATGTGCTACATTTCTATATTGCATAGTGAAGGTGAATTTGGTGTCTTAGGTATTCCTGTAATTTGTGTGCTATGACTAGATAGTGGTGTGGAAAAAGTAGGTTGTTTCTCACGGTAGGTTTTCATTATCTGCATGTGCCGGGCATCCCAATAGTTAATACCTAGCAACTTACATTGGCTGAGTTCCTTCTTCCATTTGATGGCTCAACTGAAGCTTGATGTTTATGGTGGAAATTGTCTTGATTTCTTTAGATGAGATGAGCATCCAAGGAGTTTGAAAATGTGTTTTAATTAAGATTCTGCTAAATTTTACCAGACACCTACTTGGAAAACAAAGCAACTGAATAATTAACTCTGATGAGAGCAGATGCTGGTCTAATGACAACCTGTTACCGCTCAAGTGCATCATTAGTTGTTTTACTGTGCTCCTTTAATATGTCCAGAGCTCTCCTCTGTTAATGAATACATTGGTAACAGTGTACTTAAAATAGTTCCTCATTCTGGACTGTTGTAAAAGATATCTGTAGCATCTGCAAAATTCTTCATTTAAATAATTTGGTTCCCACCCACCAACCCCCTCCCTTCATCTATTTGGCATGTGCTTGGAACCAAATACTTATTTAGTTTTCCTTGAGGGATTATTTTAGCCATACATCAAATGAAGCTTACAAATTGATGAAAATCTAATGATGCATTTATTTACAGATGTGCATTTTAGTTCCCTGTTATGTTGTCGAGGGGTAGGAAGAGTTGAAAGACTCTCCCTCCCCATCGTACCCCTGCCAATGTTATGGGAATAGCCATGCATTTGACAAAGTAAGAAATAGAATTTGTCTTGCATTTGATTTTATGTATAGTTGTCAGATATGAATGAGTATCAAATTCTCTAATAAGTGCACCATTTACCTTTCAAAATAGTAAATTATTGTTGTTCCTTTTTTTCTTTTTAATGCTGTAGCAACACTATACTGTGATTTTCTATTATAGCACACATCATTTTTATATTAGAAATAATAGGCTTATAGTTTAAACTTGAGGCACAACACAAAACAACTTGACCAAGAACATCCGTTGTAAAATTGGTGCAAAGCAAAACCTGTTTATATTCCATGTTCAGAACTACAACATTTATGCCCTCATCTTGAGAAGTTTAAATGGTCTTAGGGAAATTGATCAATGAAAAATGAGTATGATAGGAATACCTTTTAGGGTTACCTTAAATAATCTAATAAAACCAAAGGCAAAGAGCACAGTAATCTGTGTGAAGGGGAAGGACAATGATTGAAACCTGTGGCTGAGGACATTCTGTGCTATGCTTCCTTTAAAGTTGTCAGGCGGGACACTTGGGTGGTTCAGTAGGTTAAGCGTTGACTTCGACAGAGGTCATGATCTTGCGGTCTGTGAGTTTGAGCCACACGTTGGGCTCTGTGCTGACAGCTTGGAGCCTGAAGCCTGCTTCAGATTCTGTGTCACCCTCTCTCTCTGCCCCTCACCCACTCACACTCTGTCTCTTTCTCCTTCAAAATAAATCAACAAACAAATATTAAAAAAAAAAAATTAAAGCTTCCAGGCTATTCCTTGGAATTTGGTCAGATACTTAGTATTCAAGTTCTGGAAGAGTATAGAATAGGCCTGCTCCTCCCTCCCACTTCCAAAACCCGACTACTTTCATTCAATAGAAGTTCATTTTAGCATTCTTTAAAAGATCTAACAGGGAAGAAATGCTGTACATAAAACTGGCTGAACCCTTGTACTTTATCAAGTTGTGTTTAAAAGAGGTCGTCTTACCGGGCAAGCAAGGTTTCAAAGCATTTCCAACTCTGTTGTGGAGAGCAAAGGGAAACGAAGCATGTCAGTAATTTGTTTTATGAAAAGTGCTTCAGACTGGTTTTACACATTCACAATGATAGACAATTCACTTTTACTCATTAAAAATTCTGGTTGATAGCCAAAAACATTTTAATGTAGATGGTGTGGAGAAAGCTGCATTTCTGTTTTTGCCTTCAATCCATCTATGCCAAAGCTGCGCGTAGAATCCAATGTCAATGTGCTCTCGCAGAAGCTGGCCTCCCTTCCTATGGAATGTAGTCATTTCACTGCTAGAACGGGACACTGAGAGGGACAGAGCCTGCTATTCTCCCAGGAGAGAGGAAGCAAGTGCCATTGCCCACCTCAGTTCCAAACCTGCGGTTTCACACGACAGCAATCAGGGGTTATTTTCATTTTCTAACTTTTCAAGAAATGGGTGGTGTGCCCACTGTCACAGATACATGATCTGCATTCTCTTTTACATGGCTTAGTTTGTGTTTCATCCTGTTTGGGACAGTCTTCATTTTCCCTCTTTTGGGACACAGGGAGTTGACGTAAAAAGTGGAAGCTGAAAAGGTTGTGGAGGTCGTGAGGAGTCAATGTGATCACATGAAAAGCGCCAGACTCATAGCAGGTATCTAGGAATGTGCTTCGGCACCCCCAAACCCGCCCCTTGGTGCTATGTATCCTCTGATCCCAAGACAGACAGACAGTGAGGGGAGCAGCAGCCTGGCAGTCATATGCCAGGGTCCACATCCAGCTCAGCCACTCTGTGCCCAGCTTGGAACAAACCACCTGACTTCTGGAAACTTTTTATCCTCATTTACAAGATGGAGAACACTGATACCAGCCCACTCACAGAATTATGTGTAAATATGTTTTATTTACTGTAATACACATTATGCACGAGACTGTCATCATCATGAATCACTGGAGCAGAAAGAAACATTCAGCAGTTTTTCTCCATTGCACAGAAAAAATAGTAAGAAACAGAATAAAATACTTAAATTCTGAGAAAGGAAATTGACATATGGTTAACCAATTTATTATGGCTTATGATGGTGAATCTGGTTTTAAAGCTCTACAGTTATAATATGCTTTGTACACTACAAAAGTTCTGATGTTTGTACTTGTTCTGAATGATCAGAAAACATGATTGTTCTATTTGATGACTACAGTTATTCTTTGGTATCAATCATATAAAGTTTCAGATTTGTTGCATCTGGCATTCCCATACTAAATATCAATGTCTTAGGGAAAAGACCCCTTTAGGGTAAATTTTGCTAAGGAAACATCCCAAAAGGCATTTCTGGGGAGTAGTTGGCCTGCTCTCTGACCTTATCTCGGGGGGAGGGGGGAAGCTGCCAGGAAGATTTGTAAGATGCGTGAAGAGGGGAGGAAGCAGTGATAGATGGGAAAGCCCAATTCAGAGTCCTATTGCCCCATAAAAGTCGTTAAATAGATGTTGAATGCAAATTAAGTCATTTGCCTCTCGGTGACCAACTTCACTCATGCACATGCAGCCTAATGGATAGGTTGGATGACTGTTTATCCAGGCCAGGTCATGGTCCTGTGATCGGCATAGTAGCCCAGGGTTCAAGCTCAGAGGGATCCGGCACTTGGAGTTTAATACTCTGTGGTTGCCTTATTGAAATTCTTAATTTTACTTTGAGATTTGTGTTTTAAAAGATAGCAACAGGGCAATGGAAGTTGCGCTGGGGCTCAGGTGAGATTAGTCCCCACCCCATCCATGAACCCTTTCTTTCCCATCCCCAACTGGCTCTCGGCTGTGTGTGCCTAACCCTGATGCCTGAGGCCCTGCCAGATCTTCCTTTCCACCCCTTCCCATACCCTCTGACACCCCACTAGGAACGGCTGTGGGTTTCATGGCAGTGTGAGTAGGATGGAGGAGCACACATTCTGCTTCCACCTCAAGGGTCTGGAGCACAGTAGGGTAAGGCATGTGCCCCACACTATCTTGGCTTTCCGACTTAGAGCTGGCAGCACCATGGCTCACTTGGCAGAAAAACCAATGGGAACCTCTTGCCCAACCCTGATCGAGGTGCTGAGCACACTCCAGCACAAAAAGTGCAATTCCTTAGGGGTTTCCCATCTGCTTTGGGTTTGGGGAGAGGCTCATAGAAGGGGAGGTTGACTTCCTAGGTGGTGGGGCCACATCATCTTTTTGTACAGGTATCCCATTAGCTACCCTGCTAATTAGCAATTTCTGAGACAAGACCTAAGCTCCTCAAAAACGGTCATAGTGACATGGTCATTTTATAAATTAGTTTCCAACTATAATGATGCGTAGACCTTAAAGCACCAAGCGCTTTCTTATCCCAACACTGGAGTGGGTGGACATGAGGAGATGGTAGCTGAGAGACTCCCTTAACTTCACTTGCCTCAGTTTTCTCACTTGAAGCCTCATGGAGCGGTGGGGGTACAACAAGAACGTACGGAAGGCGGTAAACAAAGTGGGCAGCAAATGGCAAATCCTTAACATGAACAGTATTATCGTTGAAATCCCACCACCATCCTCGTCTCCTACATCCATTTACTCAAGAGAGAGTCAGGAGACAGAGCGAGAGACGTCCATCAGCTCAGACTTCGCTGGCTACTTTGTAAGTGATCTGATGATATTCATATTTCTATGTGCTGAGGAAATAAACACGGTTTCTAGTAATTAAATAGTAAATTGGTACATACTATAAATGGTAATTTAAAAACAAAGTTTCCTACAGGATCTGACATGTATGGGAACTGTCAGGGACCTCAGAGATCATCTAGCTCGGTGTGTTGAGTTTGTAGACGAGGAGAGAGGTATGGGAGCTTATGTCCGATCACACAGATGCCCTCAATGACAGAGGAGGACTGACCACAGCAGGTCCTGAATCTTGTGATCCCTTGTCTGTCTGCTCAGTGTGTAATATGCATTTAGGACCCAAAGGATAAGTAAACTTTTACATTTCCTTTTAGTGACTTACAGTGATGTTTTTACATTGAAGCCTATAGTTGCCACAGCTATGATTTATATGACGTGACCCTTGGTTAAGAATGCACAACTCCAGTCAATTCACCTTTTCTCTGCAAAAGTTGATCTACTCGAAGACACCTTGTTCTGTAACAGTTTCCAAAGATCCCTCAGAAGCAAAAGTGGCCACAGCCTGCATGATCAAACTTTCTGATAAAATAGTTACCATTTCTGCAGCTGATAGTTTTTCTTGCACACATGTGAGTTTTTCTTGCACTGTCTGTCTTTAGGTCTGATCTCTGTGTTAGGGTGGTCCATTTAGAACCATACGTGATTAATGCAACGTGACTCGAATCATTGTAGCGTTCATTTGGCCAGGCTGCACATCAAGAATCTGAAATCAGCAGCCTGATTCTCATTTTGCTGCTTCCCCTTTGCAGGTCTCAGCTAGGACCAGGGCTGCCATTTACTTCAAAGGGAATGCTCTCCATAGAGGAGGCATCTAGGAAAGGAAGAAAAATGAGAATCAAACTCATTATTTTAACGATGGTTAAAATAAACAAGTTGCCAATGCATGTTTTCTTTCAGACTACTCAGTTGGAATCTTTTTGTCAAAGCTGGGTAGTTTGTAAGGCTTCTATTATCTGATCCCCGTACATAGGGGATCAATTTTTCATTTGATGAAGTTGGGTAGAAGCTGAACTGAACTGAATTACACTGATTGCTCTTCCCCATAATTCCCAACAAACTCTTAAAATACATTTACCTATTATACCCCCCTTCATTTTCTATAGGCACTAGCTGCAGAAGGAAAAAAAAAAAAAAAAAAGACTTATACAGATACAGAAACTCAAAGAGCAAGCCAGTCACTTGTTTTTATACAGAAACCAGAATACTGACATTTTAATGATGCTGGGACACTGCCATAGTGTGAAATTTTTGTATTCAGAACATTTAAAAAGGGAGTGTCAAAAAGACAAGTAAGGCCCCAGTGGAATGGGTTCAATAAGCTTGTATACAAGACAGGTACCATGTAATGATCTGCCTCCTTAGGTCACCTTTCCTCCTCAAAAAATAGAAGAGCCCTTTAAATTTATAGGATGCACAGCTGAATATTGTGCCTTTTATGGAGACCTCTTTGGGTCTGATTAATTAGTAATTGGGGCGAGAGCTATGCACTTCAGTGACTCTTGCTGCCTTGATTGTAAATCGCAATCTGGTGCTAAGTCTCAGCAGGTCACATTGCTGTTTTTGCTGTACCCCAGTGACACAACTGATTAAATCTGTGTAAACAGTATCATTATGAAAATATTTTTGTTATAGGCATGAGGAGTTAACACATTTTTATTTTGGATGGAAATTAAAATTATTTGTGGGAGCTTTGTATGTTTTCATCAATTGTCAGTCATCCCAATAGAGCGTGTAGCGAAGTAACTGTTTTAATTTTCACAAAGGAAAAAAAAAACACAAAACCTCAGACAGAGGGCTTTTAAAACTGAGAATTATGATAATTATGTCATTCATAATACACATAGCTACATAACAGGCAAGTATTATGTCACTTAATAGTTAGTTAAACAAGTAAACAGAAATGTGGGAATTCATTCGCATGGTCCCTTTACCATGGGGGCACTTTGAATGAGTAGATATGTTTTAATGGATGCCAACACACACACGCACACACACAGACACACACACTCCCAGATGCTTCTCTTTCTTTATATTCTACATGCTTCTTAACTTTAACAGAACTTTGAATTGCCTGTGGGCAGGGGTGAGGGGCACTGATGTGTGGCTACAGAATGCACAGACTCAAGATGACGATTCAGGGGTCCCAGGGACTGGGAGGAGTTTTTAGTGGAGGGATGAATGTGGGCCATTAGATCACCTTGAGCAATCTGTGTAACGTAGTTTACATTTGACTCTGAAGCAAACAAGTTTGATCACTTTGCAATCTGATCACTGGCTCTCTTGAAAAAAAATTATTCTGGAGGTGTTGTAAGGCTATGCAAATGTGCAATTTGCCAGGACTACAAACTATAGAAATCTGAATGTTTCTTTTGTTCTGAATGCTTACCTAATTCTAAGCGAGCCTTAAAATTGTATCATTATCCTCAGTGAGGTCTGATTTTACCTCTGTTTGCTGAGCCTGATAAGTCAACCCAAGCAAATGGACGCTCTCCTATTTGCTTCAGTTCACAGAGCACTTATTGGGAAAGGCTTATAAGAACTTTCATCAGACGTGCCACTTAAGTTACTGACACTTGAGTTACCGGTCATCTTCTTGCTAGCAACTAAAGTTTAGATAACAGAAAAGTGACTCTTCTTTCTGTGAACCCACAAAAATCATTATCAAAATTTCAAGGCAAAAAGGAGGGAGCTAATAAACCAGCAAATTTGCCATGTGCCAGCTTCCAGATTTAAACAAAGAATCAGCTGTATACATTTCAAATGACTTCATATTGTCTAGGTAAAAGAACAAAAAAAAAGCTGCCTTTGAAGAGGAAGCATTTACTATACCTTTAATGCTATACAGATGTTCCAAATGCTATTGCCAAAGGTGGGAGGAGCTAGGTATGTAAAGGACAGGCTACAGGATATTGGCCATCAGTAGGATATTCAGAATGATGGAATTACATGCTATTATTTGGAGCATTTGTGCTTACCTGATAAGTTTGTTTGGGGTTCCCAAAGACATTTAGGCATGAGTCAGTCTAGAGAAACCTGGTATTTATTAAGGGCTCTGAATTTTTATTATTATATCCCACTGGCCACTGCAATATTTGCCTCTAACTGGGAACTCCGAGATCAGTTAATTAGATCATTTTAGGAATGCTTTTTGTACATGAGATATTACAGCTATCTTTCCAAAGGGCAAAGATGTTTACAAGAGGGGGTAGGAAAGAAAACATGCTTTTTTTTAAAACTATTCACCAAACTAGTTCAAAGCATAAAGATAAATCTAAAAAAGAGTGCGATATAAAGGAAGAATAAAATGCATCTTAAATTGTTCAAACAGGAATGAAAACTAGAAAAGTGTCAGGAGAGTTTATTATTAAATATAAACAAATTCAGAGTGATTACATTTTCTTGTCAAGTATTTTTTTGTTAATTCCAACACTCTACCTTACATGTAATATAACTTGTGCAATGCCAGTAAAATGTTAACCCATTAAAGTCTTTGAGAAATAACATTTTGTAAGGTGCAAAAGGCAACTTTTGGGCATTCTGTGAAAAATAATTTTTACTGGCTTATTGATAAAACCAGGAGTGATCCCAATTTAGAAAAATAAATAAAAGCATTACTCTTCCCTAATAAATGTTTGCAAAGTAGTTTTTCAAAATATACAGAGAGGTCAGGATGAACACCCACATATCCCTAGGTTCAGAAACACTGTACAGTTTCATATTTTCTTCTCCTGAACAGCCCCTATGACACGGAATAAGGAAAATAAGTTGATATTTCTGTTTAAAAGTACTATTTTTTATTGCAAGGGTAATGAGTGCTTATTATACTAGTGTTAAGAAGTGGTAGTAAAGTATAAAACTATGAGTCAGTCACTCATGGCTCCAACTTCCACAAATAAATGCTGGTAACTTCTGTTTTCTATGCTTTATTTGTGGGTGTGTTGCTCGTACTCTATATGAAACCTTGACCCTTTTGTGCAAAATTCCTTAGTAATCTAAGTTCCTTTCATTATGGATAGATGAACTTCTTTTTGACATTTCCAGATAATCTTTTATGCTTCCCTGTGTCAACCTTAAACATTAAACCACAAAGGTTATCAAGTAGCAAATGAGCTTATTCAGGAATAGCAGGGGAACTGCAATTTAGGACATGCAAGCTATGGCAAATCATAGACAAGTCCAAAGAACAAAGGAGGAGAGCATCCTTTTATGGAGGAAAGGAGGAAATTGGGAAGGATTGTTCTGAACAAAAGTTTGTTAGAAATAGAGCAAGAGTTTGGGGTTATAGCTTCTCATTGGCAGAGGTGTAGTGTGGTTTCTCATTGGCTAGGTTGTTGCCAGGCTAAAAGAAAAACTTCATTCTTCTTGCTGGGGTATGTAAAGTAAGCTGCATACACGAATGTTACACGAGTTTGAACCTTCCCTTTATTACTTTCTGACTCCATTTTGAATTAGGTTTCCTGTATTCATTTTCACATGGTTTCATGAAAGACAGTGTAAACAGGCAGATAGATATATGGTGTCATTACAATGAAAGTTTATTAATGTAAGATCTTAGAAAATGAAATTTTCTAAAAAGGTACTTCACACATAGAAATCACAAAACTGTTGTTGAAACCAGTAGTTAAAAGTAGGAAGGAGATTGATGTAGAGGAACAAGAAAGAACCCCTCTTGTTACGTTTTCTTATGTTTTATTGTTCATGCTATCATTTCTCTTATCGACACTTGTGCCCACTCTTAGAATCAAGGAAATTCAGTAGGCAACTCTCAGAGCATAACAAACACAAGGAAAGTTCAGAACCCCTAAAAGCAATGAGCTATTCATGGATTGGAAGAATAAATATTGTCAAAATGTCAATACTACCCAAAGCTATCTACACATTCAATGCAATCCCAATCAAAATTGCACCAACATTCTTATCGAAACTAGAACAAGCAATCCTAAAATTCATATGGAACCACAAAAAACCCCGAATAGCCAAAGTAATTTTGAAGAAGAAGACCAAAGCAGGAGGCATCACAATCCCAGACTTAGGCTCTACTACAAAACTGTAATCATCAAGACAGCGTGGTATTGGCACAAAAACAGACACATAGACCGATGGAATAGAATAGAAACCCCAGAACTAGACCCACAAACGTATGGCCAACTAATCTTTGACAAAGCAGGAAAGAACATCCAATGGAAAAAAGACAGTCTCTTTAACAAATGGTGCGGGGAGAACTGGACAGCAACATGCAGAAGGTTGAAACCTGTCAGAAAGACCACTTTCTCACACCATTCACAAAAATAAACTCAAAATGGTTAAAGGACCTGAATGTGAGACAGGAAACCATCAAAACCCTAGAGGAGAAAGCAGGAAAAGACCTCTCTGACCTCAGTCGTAGCAATCTCTTACTTGACACATCCCCAAAGGCAAGGGAATTAAAAGCAAAAATGAACTACTGGGACCTTGCGAAGATAAAAAGCTTCTGCACAGCAAAGGAAACAACCAACAAAACTAAAAGGCAACCAACGGAATGGGAAAAGATATTTGTAAATGACATATCGGACAAAGGGCTAGTATCCAAAATCTATAAAGAGCTCACCAAACTCCACATCCGAAAAACAAATAACCCAGTGAAGAAATGGGCAGAAAACATGAATAGACACTTCTCTGAAGAAGACATCCGGATGGCCAACAGGCACATGAAAAGATGTTCAACATCGCTCCTCATCAGGGAAATACAAATCAAAACCACATTCAGATATGACCTCACGCCAGTCAGAGTGGCCAAAATGAAGAAATCAGGAGACTATAGATGCTGGAGAGGATGTGGAGAAATGGGTACCCTCTTGCACTGTTGGTGGGAATGCAAACTGGTGCAGCCACTCGGGAAAACAGTGTGGAGGTTCCTCAAAAAATTAAAAATAGACCTACCCTATGACCCAGCAATAGCACTGCTAGGAATTTACCCAAGGGATACAGGAGTACTGATGCATAGGGGCACTTGTACCCCAATGTTTATAGCAGCACTCTCAACAATAGCCAAATTATGGAAAGAGCCTAAATGTCCATCAACTGATGAATGGATAAAGAAATTGTGGTTTATATACACAATGGAATACTACGTGGCAATGAGAAAGAATGAAATATGGCCCTTTGTAGCAACATGGATGGAACTGGAGAGTGTGATGCTAAGTGAAATAAGCCATACAGAGAAAGACAGATACCATATGTTTTCACTCTTATGTGGATCCTGAGAAACTTAACAGAAACCCATGGGGGAGGGGAAGGGAAAAAAAAGAGGTTAGAGTGGAAGAGAGCCAAAGCATAAGAGACTCTTAAAAACTGAGAACAAACTGAGGGTTGATGGGGGGTGGGAGGGAGGGGAGGGTGGGTGACGGGTATTAAGGAGGGCACCTTTTGGGATGAGCACTGGGTGTTGTATGGAAACCAATTTGACAATAAACTTCATATATTGAAAAATATATGTATGCCTGGATGAAAAAAAAAACTTTGAAAGACAAAGTATTTTCACTTAAAAAAAAAGCAATGAGCTATTTAACAGTTGTGGCAACTTTAGACAATATGAATATTTGCATAGGACAAAACTTAAAGGTGGAGAATAGATTCGTGGTTTGAAGTCAAAGGAGGCAAAGGAGGGAGGGGAGTAAGAGTAGCTATGAAACAGCAATACAAAAGATACTTGTGATGACAGAAATGTTCCGTATTTTAAATATAAAGAAATATCTCCACTGTAATACTTTACCAGAGTTTTGCAAATTGTTACTTTTGGGTAAAACAAAGCAGAGGGTATATGGGATCTCTGTTATTTCTATAACTGCAATTATCTCAAAATAATGAGTTCAATAAAAAAATAGCATTGATTATAATCATTTTGGTTTTGTAAATATTTCCTCATGTAAACACTTGTCTGTGTAGAAATCATTTGTGTTGAATACCTAACCTGATGTTTAAAGAGTTATTTATATATTTTAAAAAACTTAACAAGAAGGGTTATTTCTGAAAACAAGCCACAATATACTGGTTAAAAGCATGAGCGCGTAAGGGTCAGATTGCCTGGTTTGAATCCTCTCCATCACTTATAAACAGTGAATTTGGGCACGTTATTTGCTCACTCTGCCTCCATTTGCTCCTCTCACAAAATGATGACAACAGTAGTTGTCTCATAGCATTGTTGTAAGGATTAGACAAATTAATACCCATAAAACATGTAGAATAGAGCCTGACACACAGTAAGAGCTATGTAACTATTAGCTTCTGCTGTGATGATAATGATGATGAGGCTTTGCAAGCATCATCTCTTAGAAAATTTGTGTCAACCCTAGTTGTATGCACCATTATTGATCTCATTATAGATGGCTAGAAGGGGTAAGTGCCTTGCCCAAGGTCACAAAGCATGTGATGTTTGGAAGGACTGTGTTTTAATTATTCTACTATAAGCTGGTGAGTGAGATAGTCTAGAATTTTACTTTGTTATAATAAAATAATGATATATATTATTAGGCATATAAACATCTGATTTTCTATTTAAACAATAGTGATTGGGAAATGACACTAGAAAAGGTTAAACAACAACAACAACAACCAAGCTTTCCTACCAGATTTCCATTATTCTTGACTCTACTGGGCCCAGAAGGCATCTTCCCTCCAGTACTTTGGTTATTCAGTTTTTCAGCCTGAATAAACCCGGAGTGAAGAGGTGTATAAAAACAAAGGAGAGGAAGCCAACCAAAGTTCATTCTCAAAGCTTTGGAAAAGTTGAGGTTTTGGTTTCAGTCCAATAAAGGGTCAAGATTCAGGTCAAATCTTATTTTATATAAAATGACTGCCTTCGTTTTGAAACAATCTAGTAGTTAGAATTGTGGTAGTTCTGGTTTTAGCTAGCCTTTGAGGGAAATGCTGAAATTAATCTTGTCAATGAAAAGGGGACTCAATGATTGACCACAGCTAGCAAAACAGGGACTTCCTGGGAAAAGAATGACCTTTTGTTAAACTGATTGTCATATGTAGTAAAGGATTTTTATTGCTGTTGTCATATGGAATATGTGGGGGTGGGCATATACTTATGTTTACCAGATATATATATATATATATATATATATATATATATATATATATATATATATATATATAGTCATTACCAAACTGGAAAACTGAAATCACTCCTCAAAAAAGAGATAGTGTTGTATGGTTATTAAGAGAGTACAGGCTTTGGGGCCAGACTTCTTTAGTTCGTATCTTGGCTTTGCCACTTAAAGATGTGTGACCTTGTGTCTTAGTTTCTTCATCTGTGAGAATGGCAATGCAATAATAGTAGCTGCCTCATAAAGTGATTTTGAAGAGTAATAATGAACATATGTAAAGTACCTGGGGGATTGTATGGTGCATAGAAAATGCTTTATAAATTTTAGTTATATTAATTAATTACATAATTGAATGTCAACCAGTGCTAACTTCTGACCATAGCTTATTTATATGAAATGAACTTCCTGCTTATTAATAATTTTAAGTTAAGGCAATTAAATATACATTAAGAAATTGAGGGATAATTAAAAAGCAACATAGAAGTGAATCAGTTAGAGAAGTACATGGCTACAAATAACAAAATAGTCCAACTACTTTTTTTTCTCTTAATAGGGATTTACATTTCTCACGTTAGGAGTTTTGGGCTAGAATGTTGCTAGTCTTAGAATATTAAGTAGTTTCTGTACCTCTCAATGTTTTACTAATAGTTATAAACCATCATACTCTCTTTCAGGTTAGGAAGAAATTAGGGAAAATAGAGTGTTTCTTTAGGAGAGCTAAAGCTTTCTCAGAAGGCACACTCTCTGACAGACTTTTCCAAATGTTTTCCAACATCCCATAAAAATCTAAATATTTTATCAGTCACATGGGTACCCCTAGTTATAAGGTAATCAGGAAAATATGTCCAAGAAGTGCCATGATTGGTTTAGTCCATTCACAATCCATTACTTTGGAGTTGAGTATATTTTCATCATAAAAAATTAGAGTTCTGTTAACAGAAATGGGGAAATCATTTCTGAGTGGGCAACCAATAGTGTTGGCCATCCGTGTCCTCAGAGAATGCAGCAAAAGAAAGAGAATGGGTTAGTCAAGGGAGGCTGCTAGGAGACACAGGTAGAAATAGGAAGGTTTTAAATGAAATGTTGACTGTGGATCAGCTGAGATGCTTCCTGGACAAGACAGTCAAGGAGTAACATGAGCAAAACCAGGCAGGAAAAAGTAAGATGTGTAAAGGAAGCGAGGGTAGAATTGATGTGTCTAGAGAAAAGCCTTAAGGAGAATTAAAAATGGATAAATTTAGAGATATGGAAGAGTTAGTCATTGGAGGGAATAACATATTCATTTCCTTATCTTACTCTATCAAACTGGCTAGCCAATAAATGGTCAAGAATTTGTGATTTCTAACAAACTGGAAATATACTTTATTTTCAAGTATCCACAGAATATTTGTGAAAATGGAAAATCTCAGTAAATTCCAACATAGGCCACATTGTCTAACCATAATAAAATAGAACTAGGAATTAATAACATGTATGAAAAATACTAAAACTTGGATATGAAATATTTACACATATTTATACACATACATTAAATATAAACACATATACATATATGGGTGTTGATTCAAAAATAAACCAGAGCTGCAGTTATATTGCAAATAAAAATTATTGATCTTGAAAATAAAAAGTAATTTAGAAATATATGTGTCAAAGTACATGAGATATAACCAAAAACTATTCTTAGAGGAAGAGTCTTCATCTGAGGTGTTTTCATTGTTAAGCAGAACCCAAAAGAAAATATCAGTAAAGAAAGATGAGAGGGGCGCCTGGGTGGCGCAGTCGGTTAAGCGTCTGACTTCAACCAGGTCACGATCCTGCGGTCCGTGAGTTCGAGCCCCGCGTCAGGCTCTGGGCTGATGGCTCGGAGCCTGGAGCCTGTTTCTGATTCTGTGTCTCCCTCTCTCTCTGCCCCTCCCCCGTTCATGCGCTGTCTCTCTCTGTCCCAAAAATAAATAAAAAATGTTGAAAAAAAAATTTAAAAAAAAAAAAAAAAGAAAGATGAGAAAAAAAGAAATTAACTGAGCCTATTTGGAGTTGGGAAAAAGAGGCAAACAAAAGAAAGGTAGAAGAGCAATTACAAAAAAATAAAAACATAGTAACAAATTAGATAATAGCAAATAGTAAATTGATAATATTTTAAGAGCTGGTTCTTGGAATAAAATAATAGATAATAAATATAAGAAAGAAGAAAATATTCCAAATTCAATCTGAGAAGACTATAAAATTAAAATCTAGATTAAATAACTGATTTTAAGAGCACATTTAATATAATTTGATAAATATAATACATTCAACCAATCAAAACTGTTAAATTTTTTTTAAAAAGCTGAATAGATGTTAAATCTATAAATGATAAAATTATCAAAGAAATTTCCCTTTGTAAAAGTTTCTAGGCTCACAGAATTTCTTGGAAAACATTCCAAAAACTTAAGAAATAGAAAAATTTTCAACCATTCAACATCGTTAATAGAATAAAAGAAAATGGCAAGTTTCTATATTATAAAGAACATTCTGTTATCAGAAATATCATTAGTAGAAAAAAAGACCAATAAATATAAGAAAAAAGAAAAACTAAGTAGGAACAATTCTCTTAAAATATAAAACACAAAAGCTTCAGTAAATTGTCAGAGATAGAGTTTGGCTGTTTATTCAAGGATAGTTCAACATTAGGAGATTGTTAGAAGTTGCTATATCTCTAGGATAAAAAGAAAAAGGAGCATGATCATCTCCTCAATTGCTGTCAAAATATTTAGAAACGTGTATATTTTACTTAGTAAAAAACCAATGTTACTATACTAGAAACATTTTCAAGCAAAATAAGTAAACTTTATAGCAAGCCAACAAGCAGCATAATGCATAACAGTGTAACAAGAATTGCATTTAAATTCAGAAAAAAAAAAAACTTGCCAAAGTTTTATATAACAATGCTAAGAAAGAGCTAGCCAGTAAATTTAATTAAACTATTAACAATATGAATACTGAAATGAAAAGTTAAATTATTTAATGATCTATTGGAATACCAAAAGAATCAGTAGAAAATGGTTGCCGTCCAGAACTTAGAATAGTGCAGAATAGTATAGGAATGCCCTAGATCATTGAACACACAAAACTCCATAGCTGTGTTGTATGCCAATAACTGCATTTATAAAATGATATGGAAACAGATTCCATTAATCATTCTAGCAAAAATAATTAAATTTCTGGTAAGAAATTTGTTAATAAGTTTCCCAGCTTTATCCAAAACTTTAATTCACTAAAGGGCTTTTTTAAAAAGACATAGTTAAAACACACATTGTTCTTAGTTATAAATTTTTAATATTATATGTATATAAAATTTTCCTAAAGTCAACTACAAATTTAATTCAACCTTGATCAAACTCAGATGAAATTTATTTAAAAACTTGAAAATATATGAATTTGTAGAATATATTTAGGAAAATTCTGGAAGGAAACATGAATTGGAAGGAATGAAACATCTCTTCTACCAGAGTTAATGTGTACTTTCATGGTACCCTGAACCTTCCCTTCTTGGTATTTGTCATATTTTGTAAGTATAAATTTACTCATGAGATGGTTTTATTATTCTCCATCTTCTCCATTAAACTTTAAACCTCATAATGGCAACAATTATGTCTCTTTTGCTCATATGTCTGTTAAACCTTATGAATAAATAAATCTGCAAGAAATACTTGTTGAATAGGCAAATAAATATTTTCAAAATTTTGGAATTATAATAATAAAATCTGTTTGGTACTGTTACCAGGATAGACAG
This sequence comes from Panthera leo, assembly GCF_018350215.1. Classification (NCBI taxonomy): domain Eukaryota; kingdom Metazoa; phylum Chordata; class Mammalia; order Carnivora; family Felidae; genus Panthera; species Panthera leo. The sequence goes on from NC_056686.1 coordinate 183,616,251, forward strand.
TAAACCAATGGAGTGGAATGAAACTCAACTAACTACATGCCTTTAAAAAAAAAATTAATGTTAAAGTTTTATGGATAGCATTGTGAATAAGATGGATTATTCAGTAAATGGTGTTGGGATATATGACCAACAGGAAACAAAATAAAGTTATGGCAAAACAGACTCTAGAGGGCTTGATTTTATAAATGTGAAAACAGATTTAAAAATTTAAGTACTGTGAAGAAAATATAGGGCTGGGGAACCTTTCCTAAGTCTTGTTTTTCCTTATATTAATCCTGCTGGGAAGTGCTAATCTGGGTAAATATATATACCACTGATTAGTTATTCCCTTGGGATAACTTTTAGGAAGCAAGATTGCTAGTCTAAAGGATATGCACCTTTAGGCTTTTTAACGGATCTTGTACATTTTCCTGCTGACCAGCTGCAAAATTCACATATCCGTCTTTGGGTAGGAGAACACCCATTTCCCTATCCTTCTTGGTGCTCACACTTACATCACAAAAGTAGTTCAGCTAAAATTTCCTCCTCTCTTTACATTGGTTGCTATCTGGTGGTTCTTTAAATCCAGTCTTTTTCTTCAAATGGTTATGTACAACTTGTGTGATGTAAACATCCTTTAGAAGGCCAATGGAGTGTATAATCTATTTCTAATATTTTGAATTATGTATTGGATTTATGTATACATATGGTATTATTCTGAGAGACAAAGCACGAATGAGCAGAGGAGAGGCAGAGAGCGAGGGAGAGAGAAAATCCAAGCAGGCTCCACGATATCAGTGCAGAGCCCGTCACTGGGCTCAATCCCATGAACCATGAGATTGTGACCTGAGCCTCAATCAAGAGTCAGACGCTCAACCGACTAAGCCACCCAGGCTCCCCAAACTAAATATGTTTTATTTATCATTGTTAATATCATATGCTTTTGTCTTATTGTACAATGGGTGTCCCACTGATATTTGTCTAAAACTTCAACCAGAGCTATATATGTTGAGGTCTATTATTTATTGATAAACCAGGTATATTCTATATTCTACTTAAAATGTTTTGAGATAGCTTTTACTAAAATTGCATGTATAACAGTTAAAAATATCTGAGAGAGAATGAAAATTTATTGGTAGATTAAAAGCTGACCACTCATTATGCATCACTTCTTTACTGGATCCTCTAGTGTTATCCTCTCATAATGACCAGAATATAATGATGGGAAAATGTGGAAAACAATTCCACCAATTTTATAAACTGAAATTACAAATCATGTTATATTGAACACAAAATTTAACCATTGTATCCATGGGAGCCATAACAAAACAATGTAGTTATTAATTGAAAACAAAAAAATAAACACCCAAATATATATATATATATATATATATATATATATATATATACACACACACATATATGTGTATATATATTTACGTATATATGTGTATATATACACATATATATTTATGTATATATATATACACATATATATTTATGTATATATATATACACATATATATTTATGTATATATATATACACATATATATTTATGTATATATATATACACATATATTTATGTATATATGTGTATATATATATATATACATATATATATATACTTATGTGTATATATGTGTGTGTGTGTGTGTGTATATATATACACACACACACACACACATATATACTTTTTTTTCAGAAGGGGCTCTAACATGAATATCTAAGAAATTTTTATGTAGGGTCTAAAATATGGATAATTAAAGTACTTAATGGGTAATATCGATAGTTTTCCTGGCAATACAATATGTGTTTTGGTATAGATCTGTCTTTTATTGACTTTGATTTTTAAAATAAATGTAATCAAAATATTTCAATAAAACGCTAACTAACCTGGGTCCAGGATACTGCTTGTATTAAGAATTAGAGTCTAGCACTTAGGACACTTTGGGGACTGGGTGGGTACACTCTATTTTAGACTCTGTTTCTTTTATTTAAAAAAAAAATAAATGTTTTATCTATTTTTGAGAGAGAGAGACAGACAGAAGAGGGGCAGAGAGAGAGGGAGACACAGAACCCAAAACAGGCTCCAGGCTCTGAGTTGTCAGCTAAGAGCTGGACATGGGGCACAAATTCATGACCATGAGACCATAACCTGAGCACAGTCAGATGCTTAACAGACTGAGCCACCCAGGTGTCCCTAGACTCTGTTTCTCAAGAGTACTTTTCTAATTGAACACTGGCATGAATTGAATGACACTCAATTCATTCCGAGCTTTCTGGCCATGGCCAATACCTGGGACACCACAAATCTATTCAGTTGGTTAAAGCAGGACTCAAAAACCAAATGCCACATTTTTAGATCCCAAGTTAACACTCTGTTTTAACAACTGAAAATGTAGATTTGTATTCTTTTCTGCAGAACAAACAGTCCTATCTCTACACGGGGGCATATATTTTTTTTTTCCACTGAAGATTTTTAATGTGATTAGGGACCAAATGAGTACTAAATACAGCATCTATTTTTTAATTGTGACTAGGCACACAGTAATAAACGACATCTACTAATGATAGCCACTCGTTGTGTAAACATGTCAGGAACTATGTGAAGTGCTTTATGTGTATAGTCCCATCTAATTCTCACATGCTTCAGTGGGATTATTTCCCCCTTGATTTCATAGATTAGAAAAAGTGCTTGAATTGCACAGTTAGTAAGGGTTGGTACTGAGATGGAACCCAGGTTGCCTGTCGACAGCACTCAAGTCCTGACAATCCTGCTATTCCGTCTCTTATAACCATTTGTCTCCAATCTCCTGCCACCACCTTAGTTCAAGTCCTCATCACCTCTTGCCAGGATTCTGAGCCAGAGACACCCTTCATAGGTGTACTGCCAAAATTTGAAATGCAAATCAGTTTCACAAACATTATTTTTAGTCAGAAGATATTTTTTTATTCTTGGGTCCACAGAATGTTCTCTCAAATTTATCAGAGTTTCACATTTTAAAAATGTCATGGTTTTGGGTTTTAACTATAAGGGAAAGGGCAGAAAGAATGAAGTTAACATTTATTGAGCTCCTAATATGTGCCAGACGTTGTCGTTTTGCTTATGAATGTTCAAAACAATCCTGTAAGGGAGATTGAGACTGATACCTATTGATTGTCTCTTCTGGTGTGCTTAGTACTCCTGCTGTGCTCAGTACTTTGTCCATGTTAATTAATGTAGGGAGTTTTGGAGTTTAGGCTGTGAGATAAACGGTCATTGTTCCCTACTCTCCGAGACTGAGCAAGTATAACATGGAAGACCGATGGGTTCCAAACAATGGATTCTTTCTCTGTGTATCAATTACGGTGAAGCCAAGCAAAGACCAAAGTGGTGAGGAAACAAACTTTGTCTTGAAGGTCAAAAATTGATACTTTTTATCTGGAAAAAAGTTTTGGTTTGGTTTGCTGGTGTTGCACTGAAACTGACTTTATTTTCAGAGTTCTGCTGCCCTTCCTTTTTTTTCTTTCACATCCCCCATAGCACTTATACAATGGCGAGCACAGTGTGATGCCTGATAAGCTGAAGGTAACTTTGGGAAGCTCTTAATTAATCTTTGGGTTTAATAACTCATAAAACAATTTAGAGTCAATAATTTTATCTTCTTGCCTGATATCATATTACAACAATACTTTTATTGATCATAAGTAACTGCTTACCTGCTCTTGCTATGACGTCTTCCTCTGAAATTGCCACTTTTAGATACCCAAAGTTAGGAATGGGTAGGATGATATATGATAAAAACAGGTGTCTGATCCTAGGCTATTTCAGAGAATGTCACTCTTTTAAGTACTATGGATTTAGGGCCCATTTAGGTGCTTACTCTGAAAGCATCCCAGGTGTCCTAGCTCAGGCTGCTGTAACAAATACCTTAGCCTGGGTGGCTCAAAAAAATAGACATTTACTTATCACAGTTCTGGATGCTGGGAAGTACAAGATCAAGGTGCAGCATGTTTGTTGTCTGGTGAAGGCCTGGTTTCTGGTTCAAGATAGCTGTCTTGTATCTTCACACAGAGAGGGGAAGGAGAGCAAAGTCCCTCTGATCTCCTCTTATAGGGATACTAATTATCCCTATCCCCTCACATAGTGAGATTCTACATTCATAACTTCATCTAAACCTAATTACCTCTTAAAGTCCTCCCCTCCAGATGCCATCAACTGGAAGATTAGAACTTTAACATATGAAGTGTGGGGAGACCCAAACATTTAGTTCATAGCATTAGGGTTAGATTTCAAGGATTTGGTCTTAATTTTCATTGGTCCCTACTGGGTAAGACACATACAACTGGGGAGAAAAAATTAATAACCTATGATTCATACAAATATATTTTGTTTCAGTGGCTCTCATCTCCATGATCATATTTAGAAATATTAGGAGAAAGTTCTAAGCAGAAAGTCCATGACAGTGGAAAGTACTACCTTTGAAGTAGAGGCAACATTGGATATTATCCCATTGCCCCACATTTTTAATAGGGCTCCTTAAAAGTGCCTTGTCTGTGTCTCTCTTTTAGCCTCTCTCTCTCTCTCTCTCTCTCCACACACACACATATGGAGAGGGTATTTTTCTTTGGGTGCTGTGACATTTTTCCATGACATAGGATGCTTGCGGCCCCACATAAGGCTACTGCCAGGCAATACAGAATGGGGGCCAGGAGTTGGTTGGGAGTAAGGGGGCAGGGGAACAAGGGATGTCAAACTAGTTATTGATCAATTTACTATGTCTATTTAGTAAGTCAGTCAGTCTCCAGATACTTTTGTAGTCTTTAAGGAAGACAAATGTTCACAGTTTAAATATCCCTAAATATATAACAGATGAACAAGCATGCTTTGGTGTGTAAATGCTGCATAGATTCAGAACCATCAAAAAGCCCCTCAAAAATGCCTTTCCATCTGCTGCTTCTAACTACATATCGCACATCCTGGCAGCGCACTTCACAGTGGTGTGAAAGATAGGTTCAAAGCCAACCTGGCAAAATCTATTTATCTTTTTTTTCTCCCCAAAATGTGTTTCTTTGTGCAGCTAAACTAGCAAACATATATAGGAACAAGGTGCCAGGGCTAAGAGGAGGCACTTGTCAGGCCTTAATCATTCGAGAGCAAACTTCCTTTATATTATGCCCTAAAACATTGACATCACATTGCATCTTCTTAAAAAGTATGAGTTGAAGAAGCCTTGGATTCTGAGTTCTCAGTAAAACTCTCTTACGAGTGTTGCCTTAGTGTCCTGAGAAAATTGTAAGTAGCCCGAACAAGCCCAGGGATGGAGTAGGGGAAGTGTGTAATAGCTTTCCTGGGTCAATGTGTAATAGCTTTCCTCAGAAGAGTATTGTTTACTTTTCATTGAAGTAATTATATGCAACTCAGAAGGTGGACTGATGAGAGAAATGCTCTGTTTTATTCAAGGCAGCTCTCGAGTATAGTCCTTCTTAGCCCTGCTTGGAGACGTGGACTTTTATAAGCAGTGAGACATCCAAGTGACCACAGGGGCTGAAGTTAATGACCTACTAAAGAAGTCTTATTTGAAACGGCACATTGCTCAGTTCTTTTAGATAGTGAATATTCCTATTTCAGGAGTTACAACTCTGCAGGAAGGTAATTTTTATAGCTACCTCTCAGATTATGGTATATTGTCAAATTATGTCAACACACCATAGAGATGATCTGGTACTCTTTACCATTTTCTCTTGCATCTTTTACTGATGCTCCACTCTGATAGAGGGTAGGGGTATTAGTATTGGTATTGAGGGCATTGGAGGGTAGGAGATGGTATTATACTACTTAGCAGTGAGTAAAAATAAAACAAAGTAATCTTACCTTCACCTTTAAGTGAAAGTCCTATTCCCCTTCAAATTAACTAGTCCTTTTGGATCACCAGCAAAAATAATCCTAGAGTTGCTTTATAATTTATATCGATACTCTTACAGAGTTGAGATTTTGCTTAACTTAATTATTTTTCTTGTGGTGATTTAATAATTGTTACATTGATCTGACCAATGTGGCCTTTAGCACAGTGATTCTCTCATGGTGATATGATGAGGAATTTTGTAGGGGAGTAGAGGTTCCCTTCATGTCATCAACATGGAATAGTGATGCAGCTTTCTTGGCAATACGTCTTATTTCTGTAGCACAGTGCTAGATCCATAGGCAGTCAAAATGTTGTTTAGGAATAATTTTTGATAACATGTTTTTACTCTTCTTGAACACTTTACCCTTTTTGAACACTTTCATGGTTTCAGTCTGGGAAACTTGTTACTCAGGCTTTTATTCCACAAATACTCATTGAAGTCTTCTATTGGTGCTGTGGATATTTTGGTGAAAATCAAACAAGCCCTCACTTGTCGTACTTATAGCCTAGTAAGAAAAGCAAATGATAAGTGAGGAAACAAACATACTGTGTATGTGCATGTGTATTCATATACATATCTTGATTTATTCATATTCTTGGAATTGCTGTGTAATTACAAATTATAGATCATGAAGGATACAGTCAGGGTACAGCAGTAGGCAATTATGGACAGGAGATCTCCTTAGATAAAGTAATAATGAAATCAGTCTTTGAAGACTTGACATTATGTCAATACCTAGAACATGAGAAGGAACCAGTCATGTAAGTAGGAATGGACAGCAGAAGCAGCGAGGATTGTTTATGTGAAACTCACAGGCAGGAAATTCTTTTGTTCCTGAAACTAAAGGAAGGCCAGATTGCTTGGATTCAGGAATGAGAAGGGGAGAGCGATAGGAGATAAAGTTAGGAAGTAGTAGGAAGGCTATAGGAGGACACCAAATGAGATAAAATAGTGTCTAGGACTGGGAGAGATGAAAAGACAAAAGAAGAGGAAAAGTTGTATTTGTGAAAGATTTTGAAATTAGTTAAAACATTAGCAATGATCATTTACTTACGAAGGATGAGAGAAACTAGTAAGAAGCACTGAGAATTCTGGCCAACAAATTCCAAATAATGGTACTGTTTACTGTGGTAGAAGAGACTGAGAAGGATCAGGCTTGCAGTAAAATGAAGGGATCAGTTTTGAACAAGCTTAGGATCTTTGGGAGAATCCCTGCACCCTCATTTCATTCCAGAGGAAATAAAAATAGTAATAGCTAGTATTTATTGAGAAGTTACTGTGCCATCAACTATTCTCAGGATCTTGTATACTCATTAGTTCTGAGATATGAGGTAGAGATTACTGTGATTTTCCTCATCCCATGAGGATATTGAGGCTCAGAGAGGTTAACAAAACTTGTGCAAACTCACAGAGCTAGGAGGAGCTGGGAGTCAAACCTGTGTGGTCTGGTATAAGAACCCATCATCCTAACCATGTGCTATAGCTTCTAACAACAAGGAAGCCGTGATCCAAGCTGATCCATAATGTCTACTTGCTGATGCCTCTCAAGCTCAGCTCATATGTTGGTATGGTTAAAATTAAGTTTAGAAACAACTTTTGCAATAATGAATGTTAGAACATCTATATGTTTTAATAAAAGTTGTTTGCAAATACAGATACAAACATATTAGGAAGGAAGGAAGAAAAAAAAAGAATTGTCTTTAGAATAGATAAGGGACAGTGAGAATGGAGGGCTGGGAGAGTCCTTACTATTGTTGCCTTCCAGCTGCCTATACTCCTAGCTGCAGAAGTCCTTTTCAGTATTTCAGGAAGTATGGTTGGGAAAGTATAGCTTTTGAATAAGGGTTGTGAGCTAAAACACTTATAGGGGACAGTCTAGTAAAAAAGTTAGTGAAGGGGAAAACAATATTGTATTACAATGGTGTGCATGTGGAGCAAATTGCTTTCAATTCTATAAAAGCTAAAAGATACACAAATATTAAAAACAACTATAAATTGTATTCATGTATATATAAAATAAATAGTTCAAATTATATTAATAGCACATAATAAGGAGGAGAGGTAAAAGTAGAGTTCTTGTATGCAAGTGAAGTTCAGTTGTTATTAGCTTAAAATAGACAGTTAAAATTTTAAGGTAAGTCCCTTGGTAACCAGAAAAACATAAAGGAAAAAGAGAAAGGAATCAAAACCTTTCAACACAAAAGTAACAAAATACAAAGGAAGACCACAAGAAAGAGAAAGAACAAAATATATACAAGAAAAACAGAAAGGAGTTAACAAAATGGCAACAGTCATTCTCTGTCAATAAGCATTTCAAATGTGGACTAAACTCAATAAAGACACAGAGTAGCTGAATGGATAAAAAAAACCAAGATCTTACTGTATGTTGTCTGTAAGAACTCACTTGGAGTCAAGGACACATCCAGACTGGAAGTGAAGGGATGAAAAACACATCCCATGAATACTAAAACCAAAATAAAGCAGGAATGGCTATACTAATACCAGAAAAAGTAGATTTTAAGTAAAATATCACTAGAGACAAAGAATATCATTACATGTAGTAAAAGAGTCCATTCATCAGGGAGATATAACAGTTGCAAATATATGCATACTGAACACCAGAACACCTATGTATATAGAACAAATATTGACAGATCTGAAAGGAAGAATTTGACAGCAATATAATAATAGTAGGAGACTTCAATGCCCCACTTTCAACAATGGATGGAACATCCAGAAATAAAATCAAGAAAGAAACAGGACACTGGAACACACTATAGATCAAATGGACCTAATAGACATATACAGAATATTTCACCAAATAGCAAGAATAAATAAATAAATAAAAAATCATTCTTCTCAAGAGCACACAGAACATTCTCTGGGATAGATCACATGTTAGGTCACAAAACAAATGTTAACAAATTTAAGAAGATTGCAATCATACCAAGGGTCTTTTCTAACCACAAAGGGATAACACTGGAAATGAATAGTTGCAAAAAAAAAAAAAGTGGGAAAATTCACAAATATGTGCAAAATAAGTAACAACTCTTGAACAATCACTGGGTCAAAGAGGAAATCAAAGGGAATTTAAATATTTTTCAAGGCAAACAGAAGTGAAAACAATTGCCAAAACTTATGGGATGCAGCAAAAGCCCTACTAAGCAGGAAGTTTATAGTGACAAATTCCTACATTAACAAAGAAGAAAGATCTCAAATAAACAATCTAACTTTATACTTTAAGAAACTTGAAAGAGAAGAACGAAATAAACCCAATGTTAACAGAATGAAGAGAATAATAAAGATCAGAGCAGAAACAGAGATTGGAAAAACAATAGAAATAATGTAAAAACTAATTCGTTTTTTTGAGAAAATAAACAAAATTGACAAACTCTTATCTAGATTAAGAAAAGACTCAAATAAGTTAGGGAAAGGACATAGGCATTTTATATTAAATCTCTGGGCATGTTCTTCATTTTCACAAAGAAATATACTCTTCTAGGCTCATAGGAATGATAGTCCTCCAATTCTATTTCTTATGTATATAACTTTTGATGGTGATATGGCAGCAGAAACTATACTATGTGTTTTTAAAGGCAACCTATAGCCTCAGGCAGAGGGGCATCAGGAAGTGTTGGAAATTATGGCAAATGGCACATAGGCCCCATCTAATAGGGGCAGCTGCTACTTGGCTCCCACGCGTGTTGATGTGTGAGAATGTGGGCACAGTGTTACTGGAGCCTTCTGAATGTCTTAAAGAAATTTCAAATTCAAATTTTTATATGAAATCTCCTGGGTTTTAAATACTGGCTTAATATTTTGAAACACTTTGCTAGGCTGAAGGCCTGCTAGCTTGAGAACCTACTTTAAAAGAGTCCATATTTGCCAGTTGGGCAGAAGAAGCCATCTAGAACATCCAATATTTAGTTTATTTGAGCTGAGTTCTCACTGTAAGCTATAGAAAGTTTATGGTAATAGGTAAAGTTTTGAATTATAAACTATGTAACATATGCCATATAATAAACTAGGTTTGCTGATTCAGGAAAAGGAGTTTTGTGCCTTGGAGTGTTACCTAGACATGAAGTACTTCAGACATGCTGGGCCCCTAACAGAGACTCCTTGTGGAAATAAAACATTTAAATTATCTATAGTATTTTAGAAAGAACATTGATTTTGGTATTTGAATATGAGTTTGAATCCTAGATCTTCTATGTGACTTTACTTACAATCCCTTAACCTTATTCTCCTAAACTGTAACCATGAGGATAATGATACTTTTCTAATGAGTATATAAACATGAGACTACTAATAAATGTTAATGCCTGACATTTAGTAGATACCCAGTAAATGGTAGACATAAAATTATCACAGATTACATGTTTATTTGCACTGCTATCTCAGGAACTAACCTGTTCACAAAGTTTGTGAGGATGATTAAATTACATGATCTCTATGACATGTTGAATACAATGCCTAAGTTTTCAATCAATGTTGGTTATCATTCTTATTATTTGTAACAACATTGCCCCGTTACCCAGAAGTGTACAGTGAATAGTTGCATACAAATCACAGTATTGTAGCCATGGTCAGTAGATTCCTAATTCTGTTTAATCCTCACCATACCCAGTGGTCATATTCTTAGGTCTTGGAGAGCTAATGATCATGCAGTTTCTTCAAAATCGGGGCTGGTTTTGTTGTTGTTGCTTTGTTTCTTTGTTTCTGTTTTTTGTTTAGTATAGTTCTCAGAATATCTTGCACAAGGATGGATTTGCCAAAAGATTTAGGAGACTCAGATTTCACAGGGAATGCTCTCTGTATCAAGAACTATTTTCGAAAAAATCCAAAATACCCTACCTACTACAGAAAACAACCTTCTAGAAGTTTCCACCATAGAATGAGCAGATCGATTATTCTGTTGCTCATTTTACAACCATTACAAAGTGTGCTGAAAAGGCTCTTTTCCATTCTGTCTAGACATCTTTTCCTAGACAACATCCTGAGACATAAGAATAAGCACTAAAATGAACATATTACATCAAACATACCACTGAGAGGAATGATAAGTTTAACAGTTTCCCATGTGGGAAGCACATTGATGGTAATTATCTTTCCTCCTACTTCACCCAGTTTTGCAGATCCCTCTGTCGTGGTTGGGAGGGTCTGGTCACGCTTCACCACATACTTGAAGCATGTTTTGATTGGCTGGGAGCCTACTGTGGCTTCAGTGGTGGCGCAGGTGCTGGGAGTTTAAAGGGAATTGGTATTTTCCATGGTGAGTAGCCCATGTGCTGCTTATTGCTAGTGCTCATGGGAAATTCGTTCTCACAGGAACTAGTGAGTGATCAGCACGTTTCAAATAATGTTATCAATTAACAAGATTTTTTTCAATAATATGGAAATTGTTTTCAAGGACATGTAGCCACCTATGGGAAGTTATTTATTCTTCATGTCAGGTTCTTTTGTGAGGGGATAAGAATTATAATTTTTGACTACAGGACACCAGCTGACATGGAAACCCTCTGCATTCCTTCCTTGGTTAACAAACATGAGATGTTAGCTGCCTATGAAGACATTCACACCACATCTTCCTACCAGATATTCTAAGAGAACAGTCCTTGAGTGGAAACTGAAGTTTTCTAAACATGGTGTTGAGGAAAAGAAATGGCGATTAATAAGACCATTTAACATGACTCTTTTTTGTACACCACATCCAAGAGGCTAAATACTCTCAATACGTTTCAAACTCTACTAAATTTTTAATAGATGCACAATCACAATTTCCCACTAATTTATAAGGACATATACATACTAGCATCAGAAAAAAAGAACATCATTGCTTTAAAACTTGAAAATGTTTTCAAAGTTTTCATGACCCCGAGAGAAAGAATAAGATAACTTAAAAACTTAGCTCTGATACTCCACTGAGTTTTAGGAGAAGATACACCTCCAAATGGCAATTTTAACATGCAGTAATGTTCATGAACAGCTCCTCTTTAAACTTACCACTATTCTTAAGAATTTTCTTATATATATATGCACACAGATATTTATATCTAGAAGGTATAGCCTATTAAATATAAATATAAATTTGTATCTTAAAGTAAATTACAACCTAGCACAATACCTGTCATTTGACTTCATTCATTAGTTCATTAGTGTAAAAAAAGTATCCACATGTACTTTTCCTTTGGTTAACATAATTAAGAAATTTAGCCAACTCAGGAGGCAGGGGTGTACTTTATGGCACTCATTGACATTGTATGGTAAAGTTTTCCATTCACACAATTTTCTGCCTCCTCACTACCTTGAGAAGTCGAAATATAACATTAAGCTGCTTGCTGCAGATACCACAACACCTCATGATTATGGCTCTATGGAAATAAATATTCTCTCTAAATAAACCTGGAAACATATTTTTAGAGTTGTATTTTTTTTTAGACTGGTAAATATGTTCGAGCTTATCTCATTCCTCTATTTTACCCAAAGAATGTTTGTAGGCAGTTAATCTGATTGTCCTCACTGCCCAAATCACGTTCTTATGAATCTTTAGTCTTTTGTGAAAATATAGAATTTACAAACTAAAGTGGAACTTATGGAACTTGATAATGGACAGCCTTGATGAGCTGAGCTTCTCATCAACTCTCCAGAACTGGATAAGTAGCAGAGGGAGAGAATCACATCTGCTTATTCCACACCTGGAATCTGATTGCAGGCAGATTCCTCAGCTTTTCCCAAAGAAATAGATATCACACTTCAAAAGATGGCATTTCTTTGGGAAAACATAGTTTTATTATCTTGTATCTGGTCTTCTTAAAATCAGATGAAAAACAGTTTACTTTCCACCTATTTTTTTTCTGGGCAGGTACGATCTCTAGGTCATTTTTTTTTTTTTTTTTGGAGCCATTAATGCCTCCCATATACAAAAAGCAATTGTTGATTTGCTTGCCGAACAAAATTTGAAAGAATCACCAGAGGCCATATCATTCAATAGTAATTTAGCCTCAGATTTAATGTTTCAATTAAAACTTAATAAGCATGCATGAGATGTATTTACAGTGTATGTTGAGTAGTGGTAAAAAAAACTTGTTTTGCCCACTTTTGCAAACTGGTAGATAGAACATATTTGTTTACTTGTAACATGATAATTCCTCGAGGTGTGAACACTGGGGTATGGAAGAGGTGAAGAGACAAACATTATAACAGGTATTCTGCAGAAGTGTCAAGAGATGCAGAATGTTTCAACACAAACAAAAGATGGTGAATTGAAAATGATCTGTCCAGGGGTTGAACTAAAATTCTAAATGGCAAATAATCGCATTATGTTGCTTGATTCGTGACTCTCTGGAAGCATTCAAGATGGATTCGAAAAGGAGCATTGAATTGTAATTTTCGAACAGATATTATTTCATTATTAATGATTAGCACATATTAAGGAAAAACAAGTTAATAATGTATTTTCCCTGTCACATAAAGCAAAGATAATAGCCATATTTCATTGCCTTTTTGAAAGGTAATTTTTTACACAATACATACAATTATCATCACCTACTTAAACTGAAGCCACCAAAACAGACTTGTATATTGTACCCTAATAACAAGTAACATGATAACAACTGAGGGCTATTTTGAGTGCCACTTTACAAATGTGCCTTTGTAAAACCTCAAACCTAATATTTTAATTTCCAGTTTCCAATATTTTTAAACGGATCGTTTTCTTTATTTGAAATGAATTATTATAAACTATGTCTTTTTCATTTTGAACTATTACACATTTAATAAAATGGTAAAATCGTGTCACCATGCCTGATGTAGCTCAAACCTTGTTTTCTCTTGGTTCTTTCAGGATCCTAAAGCCAATTTTAAAAAGGCCTACTAGGTTTTGGAAAGTTATTTTCCTCAATAATTGCTCACATTTTGTTTTATTTCTTCTTTTCTTTTGATGTCTTGAAGACATTTCATTTTGAAAAGAACATATGTTTAAGAAAAAGGACAAAAATCTTACTATTAAGTAAGCATGTTTTAAAGAGAAAGATGATGTCTCAATATGTCAGGGAGGTATCTGATTTAAAAGGAAAATGCCATTATTTTCTTCTACTAATGTAGTCTTTAACCAAAATACTTGAAAAACCTAACTCTTTGAATTATATTACGAAAACCCATGTAATTGAATAAAAGCAAGCTCTTAAGCTCTTCAATCTACAATATATATTTTTCACCCTAATGCCAAAACATTTCAGTGAAAAAGTGAAGCTAGCAATATGTAGCCAAAGCAACCAGGCAAGTTAATGATTTTTTTTTTCTTTCTACCAGGTTGGTTTGGCACTTTGTAGACACTGCTACGCCAGCTCATGTTAGTGCTTGAAGTAAAGTGTTTTGGAGTTTTGCTTAGTTGTTTTTTCTCATTTTGATAGAACTTTTGTTTTCTGGAAATCTTCAAGAAATTTGTTATCCAACACTACTAAAGCAACCTGTTGCATTTATAAAATTTAAATATCATAACAAAAAAGAACAAATCAAATGTGAGAACAGCTAGCTAAGTTTTTTAGAACATTTCCATCTTGTGCTGCAACGTAACACTCATTGCAATGATAATGACCATGAAAACAGGGAAAGATTTGTAAGGGCTGACAAAGGAAAGCAATATATTCTCTGGCTCTACCGATCAAATTTAAAATATAACTTTTCATATAAGAGAGTATTTACTGCAGTCATCAAGGTAAAAAGATACTACTAATTTCTTTGTTAATTTGTAACCAACTTAAAACCAAAAAATTACTTTACACTACTTTTTTTTGAATGGTTATTTGTTTTGAGAGAGAGTGCGGAAGGGGCAGGGAAAGAGGAGGAGATTGAATCCCAAGCAGGCTCCATGCTCAGTGCAGAGACCAACTCTGGTCAATCCTACCACCCTGACGACCTGAGCCAGTATCAAGAGGTGGTTGGTTAACTGACTGAGTAACCTAGGCAGCCATTCAAACTACTTTTTAAAAAAAAAATATTTGTTTTTGAGAGAGAGCGCAAGTGGGGAAGGGGAAGAGAGAGGGGAACAGAGACGATGAAGCGGGCTCTGCACTGACAGCAGAGAGCCCCCTTGCGGGGTGTCTCAAACCCATGAACTTGGAGATGATGACCTGAGCCAAAGTCGGAGGCTCAACCGACCGAGTCACCCAGGCAACCCTCCTTTAAGCCACTTTTAAAGAAAGAAATTCTACATATAAAAGTAATGGGCGCTTTTTTTGCATAAATTTAGCATCTGACATTAAAATACTTGTCTTTATTTGGTTTTATACCTTTATTATATGTGACTTTCTTTGGTTTCTAAACACATCTACGCATACACAAATGCACATACATTCACATACAAACACAAACATTTGGACACTGCGCACGTATTCTCAGCATAGCCATACATGCATATATCCGCACAGACACTTGTACCTACATACAATGCTTTAGACCAATCAAAATTAAATCATAGGAACTACTGACAAGAATAGGTGTAAACTTATTAATAATGATGATATGCTCCTTAAGCTTATGTCTAAAATAGAATGAACATACTTAAGAAAAAGGGAAGAATTCATTTGAATGTATCTGGATTCAGAGTTTAAGAATTGAAAATATAAATTGAAAATACATGTAGTCATGCAGTAAATTGAGAACATCATACTCTCGATAAAGTTTCACAAGTGTTAAAATGAAAGTGCATGCAGTCTGGAAGAAAAGGATGCATCCCCTGGGCTGAAATGGTGACAGACTGTCAGAGGACATTCATGTATTCCATCGATTCCATTGTTAGGTAGCAGCATCATGACAACAACCTGCAGCTGAACTTCTTTTCCACCCAGTACCACAGACAAATCGATCTGCCTTTACTGATCACCAACATTTTCGGCATGTTCTTCCAGATTTCTATGTGTTCTTTGGCAGAGAAAGAGGCAATTTGAAGATTTTCCCTTTAAGCCATCGAAGTTTTGGAATTCCTTTGCAACATTTTATCAGTGCACTACATCTCTGGCATCACTAACCACTTCCCAACTCTGGATATTTCTCTGAAGTTCTCATCAAAATCACATCAGTATTTTCAGTGTTTCCTTGAACCAGCTATAATGAATATGGATTATTAGATATTTCATTATGTTAAGTGTGTTTTAATTTTTAGACTATCTTTTTAATAACAATGTGAGCTTGTTTAAGACCTGGTAAACGAATCTCCTTGCCTTATATTTTATCTGTGATAATTGGGAACCAAAGTGGATTTTGGACATGTTTTGGTTTCCTTACTACCGTGTTTCCATTTATGCAGTATCTAGACTGCCGCTTTAATGACCCCTCCTCCTCAGAATGCAATCCACAGTTACCCACACCTATGACCCAAGTCAAAGGCATAAGATGTTCCCTTTTTGGTGTTTGAATCTGTGGGAGCCTGAAGAGTGAATTAACCCTGGAGAATGTTTTTCCTCCTAGTTTCCATTTCTCATGTAATAAATAATAAATGAATGTATTCATAAAGAAAAAAAAACCTTTAAAATATTGAAAACTTACTCTGTGTGAGACATTGATCTAGAAGAGTGGCAGGTCATTAATCTAATGGGAGTGGGGGTGTGGAAGTCACTGCGAGGAGCCATGTCCACCTGAGCTGCATTTCTCTGACGTGGTGGTGTTATAGAAGTACTCAAGGTACCAGTTCAAAATGACCCCTTCAAACTGCTTTGGAACATCCTCCACTGTGCTTGTATATGCAAAGATGTTTGAGATCCTCAGCAGATTTATCTAATGATCAAGAACATGAATTCTGAAGTCAGTTTAGTGTGGGTGGTCCTACTGGGTGGGTGGTTTTCCTTTCTTCAGGCGTAGAAGGATCCAGCTTTCTGCCATCTCATGACCCCTGGGGATCTCAGAGTCCTCCACTTTCTGATGCTAGATAGGGAGAGAACTAATGGACAATGCAGACCCACTTCCTCAAAATCCTGGCCTGGAAGTGACACTTGTCACTTTTACTCAGTCTATTGGCAGGAAGGTGTAGGAACTTGGGAAATGTAATCTTTGGCTAGGCAGCTTTTTTTTTTTTTTTTCCTTTTAGCAAAAACTACATACTATGGAATGTGGAGCCCAACTATTTGATGGATTGTTCAGCCCCAGCACAGCAGTCACTTAATTGTCTGAGCATTTACCTTTTTAGCTATAAAATGGCATAAATAATAAGTACCTTGAATGCATGTTATGATCAGATGATACAAGGCATGAAACTTTATAATATTTCTGTCACTGTACAATCGCACATTATTTCTGATATATCAAGATAAGTCCTATGCATATCTTTATTAAACAATAATTTGCACATACAATATAACTAGCTATTAGCAATATATTTCCAATGTAACACAAGTACCCTTTCCACACATATTTTGCTATAGCACAGTATGAAAGTAAATATATGTTTATTTATTTATTTGCAACAGTACTTGTTTTTAAGAAGAAGAGGAACAGAAAGTCTTAAAGAGTACAAACTTTAAGGTATAAATGAATAAGTTCTGGGGATCTAGTGTACAGCATGATTACTATAGTTAATAATACTTGAATTATATACTTGAAATTTGCTGACAGAGTAGGTTTTATGTGTTCTCACCACACATGCACACACACATACGCACACACACAAATAATAATCATGTGAGGTGATGGATGTCTTAATTAATGATGGTTGTAGTAATCACTTTACAATGCATACTTCTTTTTTTTTTAATTTTATTTTAACGTTTATTTATTTTTGAGACAGAGACAGAGAATGAACGGGGGAGGGTCAGAGAGAGGGAGACACAGAATCTGAAACAGGCTCCAGGCTCTGAGCTGTCAGCACAGAGCCCGACGCGGGGCTCGAACTCACGGACCGTGAGATCATGACCTGAGCCGAAGTCGGCCGCTTAACCGACTGAGCCACCCAGGCGCCCCTACAATGCATACTTCTATTAAATCATCATGTTGTATGCCCTAAATATATACAAGTCCTATTTGTCAATTATATCTCAATGGAGCTGGAAGGAAAATTGTTTTAAAAAAAGATGAACAGAAAGGCTGAGTCCAATCTCGTCATAACAAATGCAAAGCAAAGAAAAATAACCTACCATGCAGAAGTTATGAAAGGGATTTTGAACGAAGAAATAGTCTAATCTTTGGGACATGTGGGTGGCTTAGTTAAGTGTCCAACTCTTGGTTTCGGCTCAGGTCATGATGTTGCAGTTGGTGTGTTCGAGCCCCGCATCTGGCTCTGTGCTGACAGTGCGGTGCCTGTCTCAGAGTCTCTCTTGCTCTCCCCTCCCTCTGCCCCTCCCCCACTTGTGCATGCGTTCTCTCTCTCTCTCTCTCTCTCTCTCTCTCTCTCACCTCTCTCTCTTTCAAAATCAATAAACTTAAAAAAAATAAACTCATCTTTGACTTTGAGAAACCCATATGCTGTTCATGATGCACAAAAAATTGTTATGCTTTCCTAAACATATTTAATAGAATTAAATCTTTTTGTTACCTTACTGAAAATAAAACAAAAATTAAAAGCCAAATATACTCCTTTCAATGAAAATTTTCCTTTCAGACCATGGGACACTTAGTCTAAACTAGGGGAAGATACATTTATTCAAAGACGTTATATATCATTCATCCTTGAGATGTATTTTAATACGAGGCCATAATACATGTGAATTGATTCACATCAGTCCATACTTATTTAGTAGCTGATCAAAGCACCAACTTCAAGTAGGTTCATTTTAGAGTATTACACTCTACAGAGGCAGAATAAGCCTTCAATCTCAGAGTCTTGACAAAAAGGGAAATATATATTGAAGCAATAATAATTTTTTATAATTAAATACAAAACACTCATGGATTTACTGTCATATGCCTGCTAGCCAACTCTAGAAATTTGGGATAGGTAGCCCTTAAAACAATGACGACCACAATGATAATTGACATTTGTTGAGTGCCTTCTATTTTCTGTTTATTTGTATGTATGATAGTGTCATGTTTTCTTCCAAGAGTTTTATATTTTTAGCTCTAACAGGTCTTTGATCCATTTTGTGTTCGTTTTTGTGTATGCTGCAAGATAGGAGCGTGACTTCATTCTTTTGCTTGTGGAACATGAAATCTCATTTATCCAAGCAGTAGTGGTATGAGGTAGGTATCGGCCTTGTGCCAATTGAGGTGAGGACGTGTGTTCAAACATTTCATTAAGGTAAAGCCTGCTTAATGAGAAGCCACTAAGGGAGTGTGGGAGGCATGACAGAGGGAGGGAAGAAGCCAAGCTGTGTGCAACTTCAGTTGAAATTCCAGCTTAAGTCTAATCCTTCAGGAAAATTTTAGAAGGCAAATCACAGCTCGAGGGGAATCCCCTTTAAGGCGAAGGCTTTCATACTCCTAGCTTAGGGAGTACCTTACACCTAGGGGTGATGGAAACTCCCAGGTATTTCCAGCTCTCCAGCATGGCTCCAGTGGCTCAAGGGAAGTCTCCTAAAGGGAGTTTCAGTTGCAGACTCTTTCAAGCAAAAGGCATAAGAGTTGGGGGACAGGTACCCATGAAAGAGATTTGCAAGAATCTGGAATGCTTTTCACTTCATTTTCACTGCCTTCACTTAACAGTTAAAAAAAATAAATAAGTGTGGAATAACTTTCCCTGGCTGGTGTAATTAATAAATGGGACAGCTCAAAATAAGCCCAGGTCTGTGACTCCACAGCTTGGGAGAGAGATGTGGCACATGGGAAGAAGGTGGTTGGTGGAACAGGACAGAGGTAAGCAGGTTAAAATGGGGTGGGCACATGCTGATGACTGAGACACCACTGAGAGTCCTTCCTGCCCCAACCCCAAAAGTGATGAAGGCTTGTTTTTAGATGAGGCATGAGAATTAAGGAAGTTGAAATTTTTTTTAACTGTCTATGCTCTTTCAACAAATGTTGCTGGGACAACTGGCTATCCACATACAAAAGAATGAAGTTGATTCCCCTACTTTGCACCTTGTATGCATACGCATTAACTCAAAATGGTCAAAGAACTATATGTAAGCACTAAAAGTATAAAACTCTTAGAAGGAAACATAGGAGTAAATCTTTGTGACCTTGAATTTAACAGTGGTTTCTCAGCTATGACATCAAAAGCACAAGTAATAAAATTAAAATAGATAAATTGGACTTCATCAAAATTAAAAACTTTTGTGCATTGGAGGAAACTATCAAGAAAGTGAGAAGACCACCCAAAGAATGGGAGAAAATATCTACAAATCATATATCTGATAGAGGACTTGTATCTAGAATATATAAAGAACTCTTACAAGTCAATAATGAAAAGGCATATAACAAATTACAACTAACTCCAAAATTAGAAAAGGATCTGAATGGACATTTCTCCAGAGAAGGTACAAAAACGTCCAAAAGGCATTGGAAAAGATGCTCAACATCCTTAGCCGTCAGCAAAATGCAAATCCCAGCCATAGTGAAATGGCATTTCACACCTGAGAAGGTGGCTCTAGCAGAAAAGACCTGATGTCCAGTGTTAGGATTTGGAGAAAGCAGACCTCTTGTAGGCAGCTGCTAGGAGTGTAAATGGGAGAGCTCCTGTGACAAATGATCTGGCAATTCCTCAAAAGCTAAACAGAGCTACCGTTTGACCCAGCAATTCTCCTAGCTATACACCCAAATGAAATGAAACCACGTCTACACAAAAGCTTGTGCAGGAATGTTTATAGCAGCATTATGCATAGTGATCAAAAGGTAGAAACACCCAAATGTCCATTATGAATGAATGAAAAAAGGTGTTATATCCATATAATGGAATATTGTTCAGTCATTAAAAGGAATGAGTGCTGGTACATGCTATAACATGGATGCTGTAGTCTAAATGAATGCCTGTGTTTCCCTAAAATTCCTGTGTTG
Organism: Panthera leo; assembly: GCF_018350215.1. Classification (NCBI taxonomy): domain Eukaryota; kingdom Metazoa; phylum Chordata; class Mammalia; order Carnivora; family Felidae; genus Panthera; species Panthera leo. Next base: position 183,637,033 of record NC_056686.1, read on the forward strand.
AAATCATAACCCCCAAGGTTGATAAAATTTAGGGGAGAGCGTGGTTGGGGAAATGATTAGCTCATGAAGGTAGAGCCTTCATGAATGGAAATGGTGCTCTGTAAAAGAGATCCCGCAGAGCCCCTTAGCCCCCTCTGCCATGTGAGAACACAAAGAGAAGTGGGAAAACCGGAAGAGGGCCCTCACCCCACCGTGCTGGTACCCTGATCTCCGACCTCCTCCCAGAACCGTAAGAAACAAATTTCTGTAGTTTATAAGCTACCTAGTCTGTGATATTTTGTTTTAGTAGCCCAAATGGACTAAGATGGCAGATGAAACTTGATAACATTACATGAGGAGGCCGGACATAGAAGACCACATATTATGTGATTCCATTTATGTGCAGTACCCAGACCAGGGGACTATATAGATGCAAAAAGGGGATTAGTGACTGCCTCAGGCTGCAGAGAGTAGGAGAATTGGACAATGAGGGCCAAAGGGCAGCATTGGGGCTTTGGGGGGAGGGAATAAAAAACGTTCTAAAATTGATTGTGATGATGCTTACGCAAGGCTGTGAATATACTACAAACTTTTGAATCCTATGCTTTAAATGGGTGAATCGTATGGTATGTAAATTTTGTCTCAGTGTAATTGCGAAATGACAAAAAGCCCACGCTAGTAGTAATCATAGTAGTCGTAATTGAGAGACTTTTTGTTGATAAATATCCAGGCTGACAAGCTGGGATTGAGGAAGCCAAGCATTCACGTAGGGCCTTGCTGGCAGGTGTTTGGTGGTCCTTACAGGCTACCCCACGGCTGGAGGTGTGAAGTTCCTAGAACAGAGCTGGTGTTTGGTTCTGGAAATGTTCACGGAGAATAGGCACTAAAGGGCCAGGCGGTGAGGGGCGATGTCAGCCCAGCCTCTGCGTCACCCATAACGATTGCATACGTGTCCTCCACTTTCTAGGGCAAAGTGAATCCTAGAAACTGAGCATTTGGTCCTTTTGTTACCTGCTGGCCTCTTTGCTCCTTAAAGGAGTGCAGGGATTGGGGGCAGTGGGGGCCTTGGCTGAGCAGCTCCTTGAGTCGGGAGCAAACAGCACAGGGGGCTCCCACAGAGGCCTCCAGATTGAAGGCGACTTCTCGCGAACTCAGCAGGGTGGGCAGCTGAAGAGCATGCGAATATTGTGCATTTGTAAATATTTGAGCACATCTGCTTAGTTCCCTCCCAAAAAACCGGTGGGAAAACCCGCCTCGCATTGTGCCATGCAATGCTGTTACCCTGCTCTAATTGTCAAATCTGTTGAGTGTTTTCCTCATGAACACAAAAATTAAACATCGCTCTCCTCATTCATGATTAATTCAGCTGCAGCGCTGCGCTGTGTCACACTGCATTTTTTAAAGTAATTGTTAAATTCTACCTCATAATCAGAGCAGTTTTAATTAACTTTTTGTCAGTTAATCTTTTTTTTCCTCATACATTTTCCATATCTGGTGTGTGTACGGCACGTCTCTGCCCAGGGGTTTGCAGCCCCTCGGTATGAATGCTTAAGCCCTATTAGTGCCGAAGGGTGTGCCGCACGCGGGTGGAGAGAGGGGGCCTCCCGGGCTCCATTCTGCTCAGCTTTCCTGGGCCTCGCTAGTTATGTCATTTGCATTAAAGAGCTCCGCCACAGTGAGCTCATTTATAAGCTGCAAAGTTCAGGCTTTCTTTCCCCTTTCTCCTGGAATGTGTTTTCTGTGTCTAGGAGAGAGATGGTGCAGAACAGAACGTAGGCGAGAGGGAAGAGACCCCGACTGGAATGTGGAACAAACCCAACGCAAAGGGTTGATCGCAGTGTGATGCTCCCCTCCGAGCTAGTCTGGTCCCTCCTGAGAATACTTCCTTGGATGCCTCTGACCTTGGCAATGTTACCAAAGTCACATCCCACGTATTTGAACTTTTTTTTTTTTTCCCCCCACGTAGCTCGCCCATCAACTGTATACACCCTTCAACTTTCAGGGCGGCTTGCCTGGGTCTTTTATCCCTCAAGTAATACTCGCCATGTACACGTAACATAGGAAATCCAATTCCTTATTAAATTGCACATATCTGTGTTTTCTTTCTCAAAAAGGCGCCTGTGTTTAAAAGCGATTGTGTGTTAGCTTTTCTAAAAGTTTTTAAAATGTGCACATGTGTGTGATAGTGCCAATAGTCCTGCTACTTCTAGCAAAGCAGCCGCTTTTGGGTATTTGTAGGATATATTTTTCAGGATATCACATTAGTTTCTCAGCGTTAAAAAGCATAAAATTGAAGAAGTAGGAACTGATAATTCCTTATTTTAGAATCTGAGGCTAAAATGCTGAGAGATTAAATAAACACACCAGATGTTCAAGTGGTTAAGTTATTTAAACAGAGTGTGGTCAAACCCTAGAAGAGAGAATGCATTCACTCTACGAACATTTGTGCTGAGGTGTCGCCATATTGAATTTGTTAATTAACCTGTTCTGCCCAGAGTTGTCAATCTTAAGGATTGAATGTTATTCAGATAAAAATTGTGCCAAAAGTTTTCCTGCTAAGAAATATATTACAAAGTATACTTAAGGCAAAGTGCATTTTGTATGAAGTGCTTTGACCTCAGAAAAATGGAGTGTGTGGGATTCACAGTTTGTGGTCAAATCTTGAGTATGTACCTTACCAGGTCGGTGGGGAGGCAAGTATCTTAACTCCTATGAGTCCCGTTTTCTTCATTTGTAAAATTGGGATAATATTTCCTGCATCATACTATTTTTCTGATGGTCAAGAGAAATTATTTTAATGTATTTAGCACAATGTAAGTTCTCAATAAAAGAGCAGTGATGATGATAATGAAGGTCATGAAGCTTGCACTAGTCCTGCTGCCTGATATAAAATCATTTACATGATTCTACACATGTAGCACATATGGGCCCAAGTATCTGCCCCAGCATTTATCATGATCTGTCCTGCCTCTGTCTTCCAGAAGGGAGCTCTTTCCCGTGAACTTCTAGAGGACTAATTCCACGTCTTGTTTAACTTGTGTCTCCCACAGACCTAGAAGAATGCCTTGTGTGTGTGTCCAATAGATCCTTGCCAAATTGTAATGGAATCCTCATTTTTTGTTCTTTTGCTCAATCAACAATATTCAGTAAACCATACTGCTGAAAGATGAGTAGAGTATGGTTCTTGTCCTCAAAGCATTCAAAGTTGACCGAGGAACTATCTGTGTAGACAGAAAATTACAGAACGCGGTGGCAGTTGTTCTGCCTCCTGGAGATGGGAAAGGCTTTACTGAGAAGGCAACATGTACGTGGGTCTTGAATAAGCAAGAGTTTTACCCAAAATGAGTCTAAGGGAAAGTCGTTCAAGACAACCAGAGGAAAATGTACATGCAAAAAGATAGAATCATGAAACATAGCATGTTCAGGAAATGGTGAGATGTGCCACGTGGTTAGATTTTGGTACACGGAGGTTTGTGGCTCGTGTCACACTCTTGTTCTATCTGCCCATTCCTGTAATCTACATCCTAAAAATCTACACAATCCTTTCACTGGGATGGCACTTGTTACATTGTCAGCTATGGTGGTGGCGGAAGATAGGAAGGAGGGAAAAACACAAACCAAATACAAAAGTTCCTGGTGAATGCTTCAGAGGTGGGTATGAGGTTGTGAGGACAAGGAATGGAGTGAATTTAAAGAGGGAGAGGTAATGGGAAAAACTGTGGAACAGCCCCAGAGATAACTTTGTCATTTGTTACCCATAAAACAAAATTTATATTTCCCTTAAATAATCCTTTTGTTGTGTTTGTATAAGTGTGGAAATGAACCTTAATTCTACTCCTAGTGTGGTTGAGAAATTCAGCTCCCTGTTTGTGCTTTCCCAGAATTCTCTTATTTGCTCTTTGTATTCAAGTACAAAGAAGAATGGCTCTAATCCAATTTTGATTTGGAAGCCAAGTATGATGGGAGTGTAGATGTCACAGCAATGTGTCCAAATTTACTTTATTTTTGAAATGTCGTGAATATGCTGCTTAGAATTATTCATCACTGGTATTCATTTTTCCACATAGGAGTATTTTATGATTCTATTTCCTAATTCGTGAGTCCTAATGTAAAATGTGCTGATATATCAACTTTATTAATATATAATTCCCTGGATCTATATACTTTAATTTATAATGATTTCTAAGCTTGTAATTTAAAATAAATATTAAAAGACACTACATAAAACTACCAGAGCCATTAAATCAATACTCAAGAATATTTTAATTCCTAGAAATTCCCCATGGTGAGAAGAGTATTTATTTCCTGTTGATAGGGACAGGGAAAATAAGTTTAATGGTTTGCTTTTCACAATATTTTATTTTAAGTATATTTAGCTGTGCTATAAAATAACAAATAATTTTGGAGATGGATTTGTAACAAAAAATAAATGACCAGTTAATTTTAGATTGCTAAAATTAAAAAGTTTTGGGGGGGATGAACATTTGTCATAGTTCAGAGAATATAAACTAAAGACAAACAGATAAAACAGAATTCACTGCTATTCATTTGTTATTGTATGCAAGCATTTATATTGAGCCCTTTTAAAATGTTTTTTAATGTTAAACCTTTATGACCTGCCTCAATTTCAATTTTTTCTTCTTAGCTTATTAAACAAGTCACTTTAATTATAATTGAAAAGAATGACTAAGATTTTGTTAGGTTTGTGAAGGACTCCGGATCATGGACATATTTGATTTGACCCCAAACTCAATAAAATTATTAATTACTAAGAAGGGATCCCCAAGGACTTCCTTTTAGAATTGAAAACCCATGATGTTCAAATGTACTTTGTAAATGGTTATTTCTAAACTGATAGCAAATAGCAAATCTTTAATTAGTGTGCATAAAATTCAAATTTACTTACAGAGAATTAAACTGGAATTTGAAGTTCTCATAATCCAAACCAATAGGAAGCTGAGAAATTCAATTTCACAGTCTCTTTTCTTTCACAACACATAATACCTTTTATTTTTCATTATTATTCCATTTAGCAGATCTTTTTAAAGCAAAGTTTGTGAAGAATGGTAAAAGCTTGAGGAAAGGTTATGAAGCAAAGCCATTGAAAGTACTAGCAAGTTAACAATAAATAAGAAAAGGAATGCATGTATATTTATATAACTATCTTTACATAAAAATGTTTTAGGGCTGAGAGATCTCGGTTTAGAATCTGGGTCCTATACATTCCAATAAGGAGCACTTCTAATATGTCCTAAAGTTCAGAATCCCATGGCCACATATAGCAATTGAAAAGATGCCAGATTTCCAAAGAAAAACTCTTTGAGCATTGATTAAAGTTGTGATTAAAAGTGTGTGAGCCTTCCTCTCTAAAAGTGTCAGCTGAGACTAGAACAAACAGCCAACAAAATAAAGCAGCTATTGTAAGAATAGAAATGGATTTCAGCGTCAACAGTAAATAAAATAATAAAACGTGCGCCTTCCCCTGTACTCCACGGAAGACACGCTTTGCAGAATTTTTATTGGCACTCCGCCATACTTATTTTCATTTATCTGCCTCAAAGCACCATTTCAAAAAGTGCAAAAGCATGTTGTTGATAAAGTAGATTGTTTATAGCTGAATTGAAAATTTCGGAACAACACGTATTGTAATCAGGTTGGGGAGGGAGGTGCAGGAAGACTGCAGCTGCATCTTTTCTGAAACCGATGTCTCCATCACTGCGAGAAATGGGAAGATGTGTTATTTTGCCCTACGAAATTTAACAAGCAAATCTTTATAAACTGTATTAAGTGACAAGTATTACCAAAAGCCATAAAGTCTACTGAGTCTTTATTTACTGAAACGCTTTCCCAGCACACTGTTCCCATATTGCAGTCTCCTTTATGGTGTTGTGTTTGTAATGTACTCAGTGACTCAGGGGTGATTTCAATGATAGTAAATCCTGGGCCCACGAGTCCCCATGTGTACCATAGTCATTTTAATACTTCTGCAGTTAAGTACTGGTGGGTATAAATTTCAGCACCAACTTTTAGTTGCTTCGCCGTGTTTTGTTTTGTTTTTTTTTCCTTGGGGCTGTTTTTGCAAAAGCAGAACTGATGACTATGAAAATAAGAGAAATGCTTAAGCAAATGACAATTAGAAGGGAGATGTTTCATTCGCTTTCTTTCTTTATATGGTTAATGATCATAGCTGACAAACGATGGACACCATTCAATAAGTGACTATTATAAAACACTTCAGGAAAAAAATTTATGAAAACAATAACTTTTTTAAACTGGGTGCCTGGATCACTAAGATTCCTAAGGATGTTACTTGGTGTTCTTGGGGGACAAAAGTGTATTCTGTGGTCAAAGGTGTTGAATAAGAAATGCTCAGTTAAACAAAGTTAAATTTCTTCTTAGGCTTTTTAGTCTTTAAATACAACATGTAGTGTTCATCTCCAGGAGGATGTGTCATTTATCTTTTTTTTTTTTTTTTTTTTTTTTAACCTGCTCAGTGCCTTTGGAACACCAGTATTCTGCATAACTGTGCGCAGGTAATACAGGTTTAGAGTGGTTGTAATACATTTAACACAGTGGGATTTAAGCAAAGGTTTTGCATGTAACCTCCGAGCATTTAGGGAGATCGATGCCTAACATAGGATATTCTGTAAAACTTTAGTAAATGTTTGTGGAGGAAATTAATGACTTTATGAACGAAGGCCATCTTGCTAATTAATAAATGAGTGCCTCGCATGCTATCTGCTGGTGTCATTCTGCTGATGAATCCAATTATTTTATATCAGTCATAAGGATTCTGGAGAATTGTCTCAAAGGTCTTGAAAGTCTGGTTCTTTTGCATTTGTGGATGATATACTTTTTTTTTCCAGTCTAGGACCTTTTAGAATTTCTTTTAGAATTTACTCTCAAAATTAGGTCTTAGATCTTAGAATACCTTTCTCTTTGATCTTCTTCAATTTTACTACAATATGTCATTACTAATAATCTATGATCCCTTGTCTTCTGAAATCTTTCTTTTATGTTGTATGTGATGTTTCCATTATCATTTATTCAAATTTTCTACCTTTTGATTATCGTTTTCTTCTCCATGATTATCTGTTTGTTGACAGTTTTATTTCTACCCTCCAAATCATTTACGTTTAGTTAAAAAATTTCTTGTTCTTTAGTCCTTTCTAGTGCCTTCAAATTCAACCTGGTTTTTCAGGACAATAATTTATGCTTTGACTATATCCATCCTGATTAGAGTTGCCAGATAAAATATAGAACACCCAGTTAAATTTGAATTTCAGATAAACCATCACTACTTTTTTTTAGTATAAATTGTCCAAAATTCTATAAGTGGTAAAGTGGGACATACTTAATTAAAAAATTTTCCCACATTTATCTGAAATTCAAATTTAACTGGGAATCCTCTATTTTTACCTGCTAAATCTGTTTCCTCTATTTCTACAATCTAAATACCAGTTTATTCTTCTTTGCTTCCATTTCAGTAAACTTATCTCTAGAAATTCTATTTCTTAGTGTCAGTAATGTTCTTTTGTCAAGGAATGAATGGATATAAATCATTAATATGAGCTTCAGCAGAAAACCCTATAGAGATTCCTGGTGTGTTGAAAATAGAATGGACAGTATCTTGGTTTAATTGTTAGCATCATTTGTTATATATATATATATATATATATATATATATATATATATATATATATATATATATATATATATATATATAATAACAATTAGCATCAATTGTTAGCTATTCAGAAATATAGTAGGTTGATTTTCAGGCTTTTCAGGAATGCTATCTGAATTATATAGGAAAACACCGACTGCTATAACAAATAGATCTCCAAATGTATAATGTCTCCAAAACAATAGAATTTTATTTCTCAGTAACATGACAGTTCTGAATGGGTAAAAAGTCTGACATTTTAAGCAGTCAAGTAATTGTTTTTTTTTTTTTCCATGCCTATATATGTTCACAGCCATCCTGATTACTGCCATTCTGCTCAGCCAAGACAGAAACAAAGCATGGAAGAGCATGCATGGAAGTTTCCAGTGGGTTCAGGCCTGAAAGTGATACATATCAGGTCTGCTCATATTCCATTAGTTGGAATTCAGTCACAGAGCCATATCCAACTGCAAGGGAGTCTGTAAAATGTAATCTGGTTCTTCCCAGGAAGAAGAATAGATAGATTTTAGTGAGTAGGTAGCATTTGCTGTTACTTGGGCATTGCTTAAAGTAAGGCATGGTCATGCTAAAGAAACAGGGAAGAAACTGCATGGATAACGTTGGAGAATATTTTATTTTCTTGGAAATCATAACAATTGCATTTTTGCCTTATTTGTAATGATTTGTTGATGCGATTAAATAGCACAGGTGCCTCCAGGAAAAAAAGAAAGTAAAATTGATGACATTGCATTGACATTTCCCAAGAATCATGGAACGAACAGATTATATTCTCTACTCTGATGCTTAACAGATTAATTATCGGGATGGATGGATGGATCCAAGGTGGTTTGGGAAAAACAAGGTGGCTTTATGTGGATATGGGTAAACCATTAAACAAAGCAGAGTGAGGAAGCCTGCCAAGGTATGCGAGTACCTCTTTAGCAGATGAATCAGAAACTTCTGTTTGCAGAGCTGTCAACATAGCCCTCTCCTAAATACTAATTGCTTAACAAACAAGATATTAAGATCTTTAAAATAAGTGTTTCTTTGTCATATATGTGTATTTATAAACATGGAACGGAAATCTCTACTTGCAAAATATTTAGAGTTAGATGCTGTTGTAGGTAATTAGTGGAAAAGACTGTATGTTTTCTCATCCACCTGCTGGTAGAAGCAGATGGTAGCTTATTTCTGCCCATGTGACCTACAGATTCTTCAGGTTTACCAAAATACTATGACTATAGTAATAGCATTGTTTCCTTCCCAGGTATGGTTAGGACTATGGTGTGTATAAATAGTTTGCGTTCCTCTCTTGCCTCACCAACCTTTTCAGAGGAAATACAAACAGAGGGTATGGGTCTTAATGATGTTTTCAAAAGCATAATTTTTCCCGAGAATAATGGTTATAATTTTGGATGGAAAGAATGCTATCATTTTTAATCTTATAATGAAAGAAAATGTTGGGGTTTATACCTTGTTTGATTTTAGCGAGACAAAACAAAAAAACAAAACAAAAAAAAACCCGAAAAACAAAACGAACAAAAAAAAACCAAACAGTGCCCCAGGTGCCAAGGGTATTGACACCATCTCTCCACCTGCATGTAGCCATTTCCTTCCACCTCCAAGCTCTCCTGTGAGCCTGGATATTTAGCTCTTCATTCTTTTATAGCAAACCATGGGATACTTTATAATATAATATCATCTCAGAGAAAAACCAAATATATTAATTAGCATCTTTTTTTGAAGGACTGTATATAATTCAGACAGAATTAATTTTGAATTCTTTTTATTATCCTCACCTTGTTCTAAAAACGTACACTCAACAAGATAAAACGAAACCGAAAGCACAAAGGACGTTTTATGCAGCATCTGCTTAATCTTAGAACTAAAATGTGCTCATGAAACTAATGAGATGAAAGGAATTCACGGAAAGATGCTAGCCTATGGTTGTAAAAGCAATACCTGACGGTCCCTTCCCTGGTGAAATGCTTACCATAGCAGCTCCACCCCCCAGAAGCCCACTACCCCTCAGTTAAGTGGCCCCTCATTGTGAGGGCAGCTTATCTTTTCTTAGGAGGTGATTCCAAATGACTATTTTGTTAACCTCAGTATCACTTAAGGCTAGTTTTAACCTTTGCCATTCTTTTTGAATGAGTTCTACTAGCGAGTTTATTTATATGTGGTGAGCAGGGTTTGAAATGTTTTTTCCCTAAGCTCTTCCTGATGTCTAGAAATGTGGTTATTCCAAAATTAGATCTTTCATACATTTTGAACAGGCTTCGTTTTTTTTGGAATTCATTGATGGTCAAGGCTCTTGGTTTCTTTTTTTAATCAGCTGGAAAGTTGAATAAATCAAGAAATTCTAGTCCGGTGTATTGAAGGCCAGGCGATTGGTTCTCACAAAGCCGGCTGTCTTCTCTGCTTAAGACCATGGATATACCCATTCATTACAATGTGTCTGGGCTTCCTCCAGGGATGGAGATACCCAATCTCATTTTTTCCAAGGGCTCTTTTGTAAGCTCAAATAGGGTAATGTAAAATATCCTGGGGGGGGGGCAAATATTGTTATTATAATAAAGTGGCAGTTTAGTTAAGTGTACACAAATTACTTTGGAGATTTTGAAAGCCTCACACTCAAAAGTGTGCTCCTGGGACCAGCCACAGAGATGTCACCCAGGAGCTGGCTAAAAACTCAGGATTGGGGCCCTGCTCCAGACTTACTGAATTGGGTCTGTGTGTCAGTAAGATTCCCAAGGTGATTGATATGCACATTAAACTTTAAGAAGTACCGAGAAGCAGCCCTGTGAAGTGTGTATGATGGTCCCAGTTCTACAGCTAAGGAATCTGAGGATCGGAGGGGCGAGATTGTACAACTTGAGAACTTAAGCTCAGGTCTGTTTGAAGCTCACGTTCACACATTTCTACCACACTTCCCTGCTTTCAGTGCACTGTAGCCAGTTTTTAAAGACAAGTGCAAAATCGTTGTCTACTTTTTTTTTCTACTATTTTTACTAGCTTTTGACTATTCTGGCAATGTTCTCCAAAAGGACATGCACTTGCACAAAATTCCGGTGACAGTGAAGCTATGCGTTGCTGAAGGAGACCAAGTTTGGTGGAAAGATCAACAGCAAGGATTTTTGTGGCTTTGCACACTTCTATTTTTGAGCACTTGGAGGATCTTATTTATTAGAGTGTGTTTGCAGAATCTGTCAGTAAACATCTTTTCTTTGTTAATATTTAACCCACCAACTCTTTCAAGCTTCCATCTTTTCCAGTCTCACAGTCCCACATGCTTTTTAATCCACTAATAGCACCAAACTGTCTCCACGGTGCAATAAAAGTCTTCCCTTTTATGACTTCCTTGAATTACTACCCTAACTTATAATTTGCCAGATTTGTTTTTGCCTTCAAATCCCTTAGTTCATTGTAGCCACATGAAAAATATTACACCCTATGCATTTTCCTCCCCAAACTCTAATGCTTATTTTTAATATACTAATAGTTCTTGCCCAGAGTAATTTAGTCTTGCTGCCATCCAGAATGTTTTATTCACCATTCAAAGAACTTTTAGAAGTTTCTCTATAAAATATTGGGAAATATTTGAAGTAGTTCTAATGATTACTGAAATCCAGTAAACTTTAATTACATTATATAATTGACAAAAATACCCCAAAGAGTTTAGGGAAACTCCCAGAGAAATTAGATGGGCCATTTAGAAGCTTGCTAGACTTGCTTTCTAATGCTGAAGTATTTTCAAAGGAAACATGGGCTGAGTTTTCAGAAGCCAAGGGGATTCCTTTTTGAGTGGCGGCCATAAATACCTTGCTCTTATCTGAAACAAGTGAAAGAGATGATTTGAGTTGGAGATAATTGTATTCTCATTGTATTTCTTCAAGAGCCAGAAGTGGGGGGAAGGGTGTAGTTTATAACTTCCTGCCCTGAGGAAGGGGAGATAAACTAGTGAATGTGGAAAATGTCTGTCCATTGATTTTCTTTACTTTATCGTAACTCCAAAAATTGATAGCAGTTCTGTGTGTATGCGCACATGTGGGTGTGTTTATGGATCCTAAGCAGAAGGAAAGAAGAGTGCAGAAATGATAGTGATGGACATCCCCTCCACTCCCACCTACACCCTGGAGACTGCTGTCTACATAACTCATGCACTTTCCATTGGGTTAAGTCCAGGAGGCCTTGCTCTCCGAATCAGAATCTGCCTAATACTTGTACATCTTCCTTCTCTTGCATTGTCAACAATGCAGACTCCCCAAAGTAGAATAGCCAATCACTCTATGAGCAGGTAGTGAGTTCATTTCAAGCTGTTAGCACTCAGCCTGGAACTTTTGCCTAGAATGCCAGGGGACTATGTGAAGTTGTACTTGGCTGCATCAATCATGAATGTTCTCTGGAATTCTGACTCAGAAGTTTCATGACATGTAAGGCAGTGAATACACAGGGCAGGACCAATTCCTCTTCACCACATGTAAAGTGTTGGGCTATTGAATGTACCAATGTGCAGACTGACTTACCAGGGAATACGTGTTCGTGGCCTTATAGCTGGAAATACTAATCAAGAAGGAAAGTTGTATCTTTTCTCACCCATTTTACTTCTGAAATAGTCAAACAGGGCATGAAATGTACTGATCTGAGAAATTCATTCTGGTTCATTAGCTACTGATAAGATTTCAGTAGAAACTTCTTCATTTTATAGTTGCTTTTACTAAGTTAAGTATTGATCATGCAGCTTACATAGTTTCTGATATGGGGCAAGTCCTCAGGAAATATTAACTTTTATTTTAAGTAATAGTAATAATCATGTTAGTACCATCATAGGATTTTTCAGCATAAAATTTGTCCTAATTATTGAGGAAATTATTGCCATATTCTTTCAACTAATTTCCTATTTATTTTGCCTGATAAAATAAAACTCTTGGTTAGAAAATAACTGCTTTTTCAACAGAAAATATTATAATACATGAAGATAATATTCCTATATTGTGCCATTTGGGATCTCCCTAACTTACTGGAATATTGCATGATAATATTTATTCTTTCCAGAAAAATAAAAGTGTAAAATGAAATCTAGGTATGAATTACTAGATTGTATTGGAACAACTCTCCCACTAAAGACTACTGGAAAAATCTGCTTGAAGGACAGATTATGAGCCACCAAGAACCTGAAGGGACAAGATGGTAGGGAGAAGAAAAAAACAGAGAGGTAATCTTCACATTCAGCTCTGCTTTTCATTTTGAGGTGTTTGCTGGTTAGTAGGTGTTGGCAAATAGGCAGAAAAGCTGAAGTGAACTTTTACCATTTTCACTGTGCTGAGGAAAAAAAACATCACTGGAGTTCAAGGCCCACTGAGGCTTTTAGTTGAGACCCCTGAAGGGCTATACCTCAGGTGAGAGGGAAAAATTGAAATAGATAAGTCCTTACTTTGGAATGGATTCAAATCCAAGCTCAACCCCAGATTGAATTAAAGACATCTTCCTGTTAGAAGCAGAGGTCCCTTTGAATCAGTATTTTTGTATCAAGTACTAGAAGGTTCCCCTTTCTCCACATCCTCAACAACACCTGTTGTCTCCTGTGTTGTTAATTTTAGCTATTCTGACAGATCTCATTGTAGTTTTGACTTGAATTTCCCTGATGATGAGTGATGTTGAGCATCTTTTCATGTATCTGTTAGTCATTTTGATGTATTCTTTGGAAAAATGTCTATTTGTGTCTTCTGCCCATTTACTCACTGGATTATTTTGGGGGCATTGAGTTTTATAAGTTCTTTATGGATTTTGGATATTAACTCTTTATCAGATCTGTCATTTGCAAATATCTTCTCCCATTGCTGTTTTTAGGAATGCAAACTGGTGCAGCCACTCTGGAAAACAGTATGGAGGTTCCCCAAAAGGTTAAAAATAGAACTACCCTATGATCCAGCAATTCCACTACTAGGCATTTACCCAAAGGATACAAAGATACTGATTCAAAGGGGTCCATGCATCCCAATGTTTATAGCAGCCTTATCAACAATAGCCAAATTATTTAAAGAGCCCAATTTCCATCAACTGATAAATGGATACAGAAGATGTGGTATAAATGTACAATGGAATATTAATCAGCTATAAAAAAGAATGAAATCTTGCCATTTGCAACAACATGAATGGAGTTACAGAATATTATGCTGAATGAAATAAAAACACCAAATGAAAGAGAAAGATAAATACCATAGGATTTCACTCATATGTGGAAATTAAGAAACAAAACAGATGTATATGGGGGAGGGAGAAATGAGGCAAACCAGAAAACAGACTCTTAACTATACAGAGCTAACTGAGGGTTGCTGGGGGGAAGATGGGCAGAAAGATAGGTTAGATGGGTGATGGGTGTTAAGGAGGGTACTTGTGATGACCAGTGGGTTTGGTATGTAAGTGATGAAACACTAATTCTACACTTCACACTAAAATTACACTGTATGTTAACTAACTGGAATTTAAATAAAAACTTGAAAAGGAAAAAAAAAAAAAATTCAACCCTCTGCAGAGAAAGATCACATCCCCAGACTCTTAAATAATCTCTATAATTTTTGATATAAAATGCCTTATAGTAAAAAAAAAAACCAAAAACCCAAAACCAAAAAAAAAAAACCAAAAAACCATCAACAAAAGACATACCAAGAGACAAAATTTAATGACCATAAATTAAGGGAAAAAATAGACAATAAAAACAACCACTAAAAATCTATATATTGTAGTTACTAAACATAAACATTAAAATAATCAAAATTAAAATATTAAATACTAATATCAAGATAAGAAATTTACCCAATAATTTTCACTATAAAAAGGAAACAAACAGATATTCTAGGCCCAAGTCATGAAGTAACTAAAATTAGAAGCCCTGCCATGTTTTTAATAGTAGATTAGAGGGGCACCTGGGTGGCTCAGTCGGTTGAGTGTCTGACTTCAGCTCAGGTCACGATCTCGTGGTCCGTGAGTTCGAGCCCCGCGTTGGGCTCTGGGCTGATGGCTCAGAGCCTGGAGCCTGCTTCCGATTCTGTGTCTCCCTCTCTCTCTGCTCCTCCCCTGTTCATGCTCTGTCTCTCTCTCTATCTCAAAAATAAGTAAACGTTAAAAAAAATAGTAGATTAGATCAGCTCAAGGAAAGAGTAATGCACAAGAAGATAAGTCAGTAAGAAACACATAGACTAAAGCACAAGGAGAAAAGTGTGCTCAGTTCAAAGAAAGAACATAAGAGACATATATGATGCCATATAAAAGGTATGTGTGTAACTGGAACCCTAGAAGTAGCACAGGAAGTGAAAGAGGAAGAAACACTATTGAAAAGATAGTAACTGAAATAAAAGATATAAAATGACACATTTAACAAATCCCTATGAACCCAAGCAGTATTAATATGATAAAATCCATGTCTAGAAACATCATAGTAAAACTGCTGAAAACCAAGGGCAAACAGAAAAGAAAGTAGTCAGGTAAAAAGGGCAGAATGGGGAAGAAAACCAGAATTTTATGTACCAAAAATCTGATGGTAAGTTTCTGGTTTTGTTTTGTTTTGTTCTCTGATATCACCAGGTTTGAACTAGAAGCAGCTTAAAACTCAGAAGTGGGGATCAGAGAGAGTACCAGGAAAAGTTCTCTCATTCTGGCTTGAGATGCAGAAAAAGAGAATCCTAAAATTTAGGGTAGAAAAAATTCTCCTTGTTTTATTGGTGTTTTCTTTATTCCATTCTCTTCTGCTCCCAGACTCTAGGAAATCATGTAGCTATGATTATGGCAGGATTGACAGAGGCAGCAGAGGGGACCACAGGTATCAAAACCTCACTGAATGGAACTGTGGTCCCAGGAGGGTGGGGAGAATCATGGGAACTGAATATATACGGACAATTTGAACCCAGTTTTTCATTGCTTTAAGGCTGCCCCCAACTAGTGTTTGGACACAGATAATGAGTCCAAAACCTCAATCAGATTGTCCTGGAGGTATAGATGTCCTATTCAAAGAGCGCCATTGGTTGGGGCACCTGGGTGGCTCAGTGGTTAGGAGTCTGACTTTAGATTTCGGCTCAGGTCAAGATCTTAAAATTCGTAGGATCAAGGGCCACATTGGGCTCCATACTGACAGTGTGGAGCCTGCTTGGGATTCATTGTCTTTCCTTGTCTCTCTCTGCCCCTCTCCTCCACTCATTCTCGCTCGCTCTCAAAATAAATAAATAAACTTTAAAACAAAAGAAAAAAAGAGCACCACTGGCTCTTCCAAGGGAGGCAAAGAAATAGTTCATTAAAAATTTCTTTTTTTTTTTTTAATATGGTGAAGTATTTGGCTTCATTAAATTTTGTTGCAAGTATAATAGGTGAATTTTCAAGCCAGTTCTTTTTGTATTTGTTTTAAATTCCAGTGTAATTCGATGGAATACTACGTGGCAATGAGAAAGAATGAAATATGGCCTTTTGTAGCAACGTGGATGGAACTGGAGAGTGTGATGTTAAGTGAAATAAGCCATACAGAGAAAGACAGATACCATATGGTTTCACTCTTATGTGGATCCTGAGAAACTTAACAGAAACCCATGGGGGAGGGGAAGGAAAAAAAAAAAAAGAGTTTAGAGTGAGAGAGAGCCAAAGCATAAGAGACTGTTAAAAACTGAGAACAAACTGAAGGTTGATGGGGGGTGGGAGGGAGGGGTGGGTGGGTGATGGGTATTGAGGAGGGCAGCTTTTGGGATGAGCACTGGGTGTTGTATGGAAACCAATTTGACAATAAATTTCATATATTGGAAAAATAAATAAATAAATAAATAAATTCCAGTGTAATTAACATAGTGTTATATTAGTTTCAAGGGTACAATATAGTGATTCAACATATATTGCATATATGTTGGATAGATTCCATATATTACTCAGTGCTCATCAAGAGAAGTGTACTCTTAATTCCCTTCACCTCTTTGACCCATCCCCCAACCACCTCCCCTCTGGTAACCATCTGTTCTCTATAGTTAAGAGTCTCTTTCTTGGTTTGTCCCTTTTTTCCCTTTGTTCTTTTGTTTCTTAAGTTCCACATATGAGTGAAAGCGTATGGTATTTGTTCTTTTCTGACTGGCTTATTTTGCTTAGCATTATACTCCCTACCTCTATCCATGTCATTGCAAATGGCAACATTTCATTCTTTTTTGTAGCTGAATTATATTCCTGTGTGTGTGTGTGTGTGTGTGTGTGTGTGTGTGTGTGTGTGTGTGTGTACACTTCTTCTTTATACATTCATCCATCAATGGACACTTGGGCTTTTTTCATAATTTGGCTATTGTAAATGATGCTGCAATAAACATGGGGGTGCCTATATCCTTTTGAGTTAGTGTTTTTGTAGTCTTTGGGTAAATACCCAGTAGTCCAGTAGTTCAATTACTGGATCATATGATAGTCCTTTTTTTTTTTTTTTTTTTTTTTTTTTTTAAGAGAGAGAATCTCAAGCAGGCCCCATGCCCAGTGTGGAGCTAGAAGCTCATTACCTGAGTAAAAATCAAGAGTCGGACATTCAACCAACTGAGCCACTCAGGCACCCCAAGGATTATATGGTAGTTCTATTTTTGACTTTTCAAGGAACCTCCGTACTATTTTTCAGAGTGCCTGCACCAGTTTGGATTCCCACCAACAGTGCACAAGGGTTCCTTTTTTTTTTTCCCACATCCTCACCAACACTTGTTATTTCCTTGTTTCTGATTTTATCCATTCTGACAGGTGTGAGGAGGTATCTCATTGTGGTTTTGATTTGAATTTCCCTGATGATGAATGATATTAACTATCTGGTCATGTGTTTGTTGGCCATCTGTATATCTTCTTGGGAGAAATTCTGTTCATGTCTTCTGCCCATTTTTAATTGTATTATTTATGGATTTTTAAAAAAAAATTAAGTTCTTTGTATATTTTGGATACTAATCCCTTATCACATATATCATTTGCAAATATCTTCTCCCAATTAATTGGTTGTCTTAGTTTTGTTGATTGTTTCCTTTGTTGAACAGAAACTTTTTACTTTGATATAGTCCCAATAGGTCATTTTTGCTTTTGTTTCCCTTGCCTCAGAGACCTATCTAGAAAATGTTACTGCTGATGTCAGAGAGATTACTGCCTGTTCTGTCTTCTAGGATTTTTATGGTTTCAGGTGTGGCCATTAAAAATATCTTCAGTCCAGGCTTTGTGTGAGATATTTTATTGGATTTGTGGAATCAAAGTTCTAAAAACCATGGTCCTAGGGGCACCTGTGTAGCTCAATCGGTTAAGTGTCCGACTTTGGCTCAGGTCATGATCTTGCAGTTCATGAGTTCAAGCCCTGTGTTGGGCTCTGAGCAGTCAGAGCCTAGAGCCTGTTTTAGATTCTGTGTCTCCCTCTCTCTCTGCCACTCTCCTTCTCATTTTCTCTCTCAAAAATAAATAAAACATTTAAAAAATTTATTTAAGTAAGTAAATAAATAAATGAAAATCATGGCGCTGACCCTTAAGAGCTCCCAGTCTAGTGGTAACAATGAATAGATACAACTAACTGTAATGTAGTGAGATGACCACAATAGTAGAGGTATGGATATTTTGCTCTGGAGTGGATTGGAAGTGCCACTATGTCAACTTTTAGAGATTTCAATATAGATGTTTCACTAGCTCTTTTCCCACCTCACAACAGTATTTTGAAAACCTTCAACATAGTCTTAATTCCTCTTACACCATACCCTCCTCCCTTGTTGTGATGATACTGCCTCAGTAGCAGTAAAACACTGAAAAATATAAATTCTTAAATAATCTGTAAAATAAAGAATAGTAGAAAGTTCTACAGAGACAATGTGTCAATAAAGTCTGAGAATTTTTCTTGATATGATGCAGACAAAAAAGAAGAGAGAAATGATATATATTACAATTTCAGTAAAGCATTTGACACAACATTTATCAAAACTGGAATGAATTAAGATAAATTTTTGGTTGATCAGTCAGCTTTAGAAATTTTAAACCTCATCTTTTCCAAAAATAATAGTAATAATAAAAACATGACAGTGGCAGATTAAGAAGGAATTTGCAAAATTCCACTGGGCTTGGCATTAAGTTCTATTTTGTTTTGCACTGATTTTGGAAATTAAAGTTGCTAGATAAAATCCAATCAGCCATACTATTATAAATGCTTTTAATGTATAAAATTAACTGGATTCTTCTATACCATAAGCCAAAGTTAGTTAATGTAATTTATATAATATTTAATGTATATATTATATACATGTTATCTATATAATGTTAATATATGTTAATTACAATATAATTTTTTATTCCTAGGTATCTTACGGTTTTTGGTGCAATGGTAAATGGGATCTATTCCTTGGTTTCTCTTTCTGCTGCTTTTTATTAGTGTATAGAAATGCAACAAATTTCTGCATGTAGATTTTGTATCCTGTGATTTTACTGAATTTGTGTGTCAGTTCTAGCAAATACCATATGATTTCACTCATAGTTAGAACTAGAGAAACAAAACAGATGAACATAGAGGAAAGAAAAGAAAAGAGAGAGAGAGAGAGAGAGAGAGATACAAACCATAAGAGACTCTTAACGCTAGAGAACAAACTGAAGGTTGCCTGAGGGGAGGTAGGCAGGGGAAGGGCTAACTGGGTGATGATGGGTACTCAGGTGGGCACTTGTGATGAGCACTGAGTGTTAAATGTAAGTGAAGAATCACTAAATTCTACTGAAACTAATATTACACTATGTGTTAACTAGAATTTAAATAAAACCTTGAAATACAATACACACACACACTCACACACACAATTTATAAGATCCTAGAAATAAATCTAGGAATTTCTTAGGAAAAAAATATGAAATTTAATTAAAAGACTTTAGTAAACAAAAAATTGAGAGCTATACCATAATCAAAGATTTAATTCTCTCTCAAGTTAACCTATAAATTCAATGCAGTTTTTAAGTTGTAATTCTAAACTATATATGGAAGAACAAGCAAGAAATGTAAAAAATATTATGGAAAAGATTAGAAAAGTAATAACTTATTAGATATCAAGATTTATTATAAAGCTGTAGTAGTTCGGACAGAAGGTATTTGTACAAGGATAGACAAATAGAATAGAGAACGTGGAAACATGCACACGTGAAAACTCCCTGTAAGGTAAGGTGGCATTGCCAATCCATGGGAAAACATGAATTATTTGCTAAATGGTTATGGAACAATTAGTTATATGTGGGAAAAAATATAATTGACTCCCTGTGTCACACCATATACAAAAATAAATTCCAGCCAGATTAAAGACATAAATGTGAAAAGCAAACACTAAATTATGAAAAAAAAAAAAAACTATATCTGTACCCACAGGGTACTATTTGTTAAACTAAAAAAACCCAAACCATAAATTAACAGACTGACCAATTTGAATCCATTAATATTTAAAATTTTTTGCATACTTAAATTAAAATGAAAAACTGAACCACAAGCTGAAGGAAGATACTTTACAATACATGTCACAGATAAAGATCTCCTGAAAATAGAAAAAGGAAAAAAGGTAGGAAAGTCAAGCCAATAAAAAGTTATCACACGATATAATTTGCAAAAGAGGAAAGAGTAACCAATAAAAATATGAAAATATACTTGCTTTCATTAGAATCAAAGAAATATAATCAATCCCACCGTAAGAAACTCTTTCCCATTTATCAGATACATCCATATTAAAATGCATGACAATACCAGATATGGGTAAATATTAGGAGCAACAGAATCTTACATTCTGCTGTTGGGAATTGAAAAACTCACTCTGAACAGAAATTTGGCAGTAGCTTGTAAAGATGCGTACACCCGAAGCCAAGCAACTTTACTCTTAGCATATAGCCTAAGAAACTTTCCCTATGTAAAAGAAGAAATGCACAATCATGTACAAAGCTGCAGTGTTTATAATAGCAGATCATTGGAAATAAGTGTCAGTTAACACAAGAAGAGATAAGTGAATTTTGATAATACACAGAGGCTTCTAGAACAGTAAAAACTGAATGAGCTAAACCTATCTCTACCAACACGGATGCATTTCACAAATAATGAATCTCAACCTCAGCAAATAATGTTGAGGCATAAGAAGTAAGTTCTAGACTACATTATGATGTCATGTATTTACATTTAAAGCATTTAAAAAATGTATATTGCTTAAGGATAGAAGCAAATGTATAAATAATTCCATGGACTAGTAAGCAACGAATAATGGTTACATCCAAGAATTGGCAGGAGTTGAGATCTGAGATAGTACCTAAGGACTTTACCTGTATTGGTAATGTTTTATTTATAAGGCTGGACAGCTAGTAGATAGATATGTAGATATTCTTTGTACCTGAAGTTGCTGGGCCTCTAATAAGTGAATAAATATAGTCTCGAACTGCGCAAGATTATGTTACAAAAGACAACTATTTGCAAATATGTGTGGGCAACAATGTGTGTGCATGCGCACGTGTGTGTGTGTGTGTGTGCGTGCACATACATACACAGAAAGACTAAAATGTGTATTTGGAAGAGGTTGATAAAATCTGGATAGATAAACAGGAAAGAATTTTGAATTTAATAGAACACTTTGCAGCCACTAAATATAATGACTGGGATTTCCAGGGAGGACACGTGCTAAAGATTTAGATCCTTCTCTTCTGTAGGATGATTGTGTGGTGTTCACTGATGTTCCTGGAGAAGACAATGTGATATCTCAATCATAATGTCGTTGAGTGGATACAATGCCTGGTTTAACGTTTGACAGTTAGTAGGTTTTCAATGAAAATATGCTAAATTAATAAGCGCCTCTTTACATACAGTATATTCTTGAATTTACTCTCAGTTCTCTCTATGACAAGTTACATTTCATAATCAATTGGAGGGGAATGGCAATGGGATTTTGACTTCTTGTTTCAAGGATTCATTCCAGAGGTCTTTTCAGGGTCTGCCTTTAGCAAGCATCTCAATCTGACTTAATACCAACTGATGTTCCAAATGTTCTAAAATAGTGTTCTTGAATGTTATGGAGCATCAGAAGCATCTGGAGGACTTGTTAAAACACACACTGCTGGGCCCAGAGTTTATCATTCAGTAAGACTGAAGATTGAGAAATTTGCCTTTCTAGCAAGTTCCCAGGTGATATCGATGCTGCTGGTCCTAGAACCATTCCTGAAAACCATTGTTGTAGATATTCTAGTGCTTATGTAAACCTTTCATAATAGTCTGAAAGGTTAAAAAAAAACCTACACCATTTTGTAATCCTCTAATAATTATAATTTTGTCCCATACGAAAAGAAGATGCTTTCATGAATCTCTCTCCTTAGATCAGGAAGTGAGAATGTCATAGGTCTTAATAATGATTAGTCCAGAGAATAAAGAGGAGAGAAGCTCTCTAATCCACTCAGGTGTGACTGCAATCCTCGCCCTTAGAGATGGGACAGGGAGGAGTGGGGTCATCCAGTTCTGCATAAATCCTCTGCATAGTATAGGCCACTGCCGACTTAACCATGTCATCTTGAAACTCTCTCACACTTCAGACCCTCAAGTTTCCGAACATCCTACTTCCCAGGTTTCACTTCTATTCCTCCATTTCTTTCATGAGCTTCTCTGACTGTCCCTTAAAAAATGAGATCTTCCTTATTTCCACTCCACTTTCTTACAATGTCATTGCAAGGTGATTTCTCTACTATCGTCAGGTCTCCATTTCCCATTTATGTGGAAATAACTTTAGATCTCTGCCTTCGAGCTGGCCCTTTCTTTATACCCATATTTCCAAACACCTACAGATGTCACATGGTAGATCAAATTAAATGTAATGAAAATTACATTTGTTATTTCGCCAATCTTCCTATCACACCAGTCTACGCCATTTCCCTCCCGCCCCAAATCCAATTTATTTTTCCTACATCTCTCATCTCTCTTATATTGGGAGACAGTGTGCATACGGTTTACGTGCCATACACATTGGATTGAAACTGTTACTTGCCGTTAGGCAAATTACTTAATATCTCTTAGATGCTTATTTTTCTCTTCCATAACATGGAGCTAAAAATAGGTCTGGCTTCACAGTGTTGTTGTTTTTTTTTCTCTTTATGATATATCAGCAGCATCAGGGAACATGCTATAAATGCAACTGGGCCCTATTATGGACACCCTGTATCACAAACTCTGGGGTAGGGCTTTGCGATCTCTATTGACAAGCATCCAGGTGACCTTGATGCATGCTGCTAGAGGATGAGAACCATTGGTCCAAGGGAATGGCTATACCATTTATCTGGGCACCTAAGCCAGCAATCTGGAAAATCATCCCTTTCTTTCCCACATATGGCCAAATTCATCGGTTATCAAGTCTTCTCAAACTAATTTAAATTTTTCATTTCATCTACTTTCCATGCCTATGTTCACCATTGCCATAAATGCTCAAACAGATTGTTGCAATAGCTTTCTAATATCATCTAACTACTTCTTTACGAATCCATGACCCCAGGGATTTTTTTTTAGTCTAATCATTTCTTTCCTTTGTGAAAAATTCTTCCTTGCTCTCTTGTCTCTTACTGGACAGAGCCCAGACTCCTTAGCGGAAAGTAAGCAGTTCTTCATGACTAGCTGGATAATAAAATTATACCTTCCTCCATTCCTGACAAGTTCCTTCTCAGCTGTTGACTCTCTTCTCCAGACTTTCCTCCTTACAGCATCCGTGTCTCCAGGCTTTGCATAAAGTAGCAATTTCTGCAGGGCGAAGCCATGATTCTATGGTACAGGTTTGATACATTAGTGTAGAGTTTGGGCTTTCAAGTTGGGCACACCCAAATTCACCCTCACTTTTCCATTTTAATGTCTCTGTGACCCTGGGGTAAATTAATCTTCCTGTGCTCCTGTTTCCTTGTCTTTACAAATGAGCAAGTTAATAGAATCTGTCGAACCAGGTGACCATAAACATCAAATGGGTGAATACCTGTACTACATCTACCATAATGTCTTCTCCAGAGCAAGTGATCAACTCGTGACATTTCTCTTCATTTCTCTCCAATCCTTTTCATTCTAGGGTCTTTTGGTCTGTATAGGGTATGTGAGCATGCCACGGATATCTGTTTCTTTAATACTTGGGGTACATACACCATGTTGGATTATAAATACTTTATTTGGTATTGGACTCTGTTTGGTATTTGTTTAACAGCATCCATTCCCCTTCCTTATGGCACCTTAGCTGCTCAGAAAGTTATCTGTCACCCAGTACATATACTTTTGGTGAGACAGTAATTCCAGATTATGGCATCTCACCAAGAAAGCCAAGGGAGCGGGATCCTTTTCCTTCCCACCCTCTGAGAGTATCAGAGCTGGCAGATAACCCAAACTCAGGCACTCTAAGTTCTCAGTGGGGGACTTTACTCTTCATAGAGGGTTGCAAGAACTGGGAGCCTTAGTCCCTTATCCCAGCAGCAGTGTCCTGACAGGGATGTTTGTAACTCCTGAATGGTGGCCGTGTTTCTCTCTTTGGGCGTGCGGAATCCCCTTGCTTGCTGACTTTTCCAACAAGGCCCTCCATGTTTCTGTTAGTACTATGATTCCCTGGAGAGTCTTCCAATAAAACCACAGTCAGTTTCTGCTGATTACACCCCAGAGGACTAGTATGTTCTACTTTTCTTTGATTTATTCTTTTATTTTACAGTGGTGTTAAACACAAGGCCCCAAATCCTTTTGTGATTAGAGGAAAGGCCACCGTTTAAGAGGGCCTCATGTGAACCCTTGTGAAAATGCCAGTGTTTTCAGGTTTAGAATTGTGTACACAATTTGTAGGCAGTGCATGACCTCGATTCTCTCTCTTTAGCTCATGTTGATTAAAAATTGTTTTTCTAAAGCAGATTTTCATTGCAAATGAAGACGGAAGCATCGTTAACTATATTTATCACTAACAGCCCTTACTTGCCAGCGATTATCAATTAGTGAAAACAGATTTTAAGGATTAAAACAATAACATACAGTATTTATCCTCCAAACCATACTTCTCATTAAAAAGTCTTTCCAATTGGCCTATAAAGGGCAATGTTGTCTTTTCTCTATGTGGAAAGAGAAGGCTTTCAATTTTGCACCATATTTGTGTCTCTCTTCATAATTACCCATGTGTAAAATGTTTCATTTCATGCTCATGCTTTTTTGTAGTACTCAACAACTAAAGAGATCATTTACACTCCTAATCTACAGATCTAATACTTGGTTATCAAATCTTGTTATGTCACCCCTATGATGGTTACTGGTATAGACACCATCTTCCTGTGACTTGTTTTCTAAAAGATACTTTAGTGTGGGCATTGAACAAACATTTCTCTTTTAATGTTATCTTATGTGTTAAGCTATATTCTCTGCGGTAACAGTAGGATTACCACTTGAAGAAACAAAGAAAATATAATCGCTTTAATAAGTCTATAGTTTTAATTATTCAAAGGAGTATTCATAAGAGGACTTTTAAAATTTTTTTTTAACGTTTATTTATTTTTGAGACAGAGAGAGACAGAGCATGAACAGGGGAGGGGCAGAGACAGAGGGAGACACAGAATCTGAAACAGGCTGCAGGTTCTGAGCGGTCAGCACAGAGCCCGACGCGGGGCTCGAACTCATGGACCGTGGAATCATGACCTGAGCCGAAGTCGGACGCTTAACTGACCAAGCCACCCAGGCGCCCCTCATAAGAGGACTTTTTAATTATGCTTGCTTTGCTAAACGTAAGCTGTCCAATTCCATTCAGAGAACTGGTCTCCAAAAATGCCACCGTGAATTTATTTCTCTTTATTTATTCAGTTAATATGCATTGTGCTCTCTATGTGTACCAAATTCTATGTTAATTCCTAAGACAATGGTTAAAACCAATAGTCCCTGGGATATGCCTGAATTTAGGGTATAGGATGGAGGGAAGACTTAACTCCCTGAGGAGGTTTTTTATGTTCGCTGCTGCAGACAACAGGGGTGTGGGTAAACAGTACACCCAATCCTCTCCCCTCCTGTTTTCAATGTGGGCCTGGGATCTGATCTCAGGTGTGCCTTTCCCCCACCCCCACTGTGAATGTGCAACAAGTTTAATGCTGTTAACATTGACCAGAAATTCAAAGTGACAGAACCGGAGGTATTGCAATCTGGAACTCTTAACTTTTGTAAACTGGTGAGAATAGTGGAATGCACAGAGTCTCTACTTAACGACTTCTCCATCTTCTCTTATAGACGCCTCTGCTCAGCCATTCAGGAATAGGATATGTATTAGACAACCAACATCTGGTCTGAATATCTATTAGGACCATATGCTTTCTTCTGCTATATTATCATCCTAGAATAGATTAAGGGAAATCCAAACCAAATGGGGATTTGGGGGAATTTTCAAGGGTCACTTAATAAAGTAATTTTGGTTTTCTCTTTGCAAAGAACACAACACACTGTAGAGACCATGTTGAGACCTAAGCACTATCTCATGGCAGAAAGAAGTCGCATAAATAGTCATCCTAATCATGAACATCTTCCTCACAATTTTCAAGTGGGAAATAG
Source organism: Panthera leo (assembly GCF_018350215.1). Taxonomy (NCBI): domain Eukaryota; kingdom Metazoa; phylum Chordata; class Mammalia; order Carnivora; family Felidae; genus Panthera; species Panthera leo. The sequence continues at coordinate 183,663,219 of NC_056686.1, forward strand.
AAACTGTTAATTGTCACAAGTTACAAATGGATGTATCCTGCTGGGATTTTACTGGAAAGATGACGTTCTATGGAATAGCCTTGTCTCCTAAATGAAAACCAGTAGCTTTGGATCTGGCTTTGTTTCCCCCAAAAACTTCTTGCTGATAATATTCATGGTGCTTTGGGGGACTGGCTTTGTTCCTGTACCATAAGGATTTCTTGATTTATGGTTGTGAGATTTTCATGGCCAAATGACAAAGGGCTAAGGTTTGATTGCATAAAAGCAAGCACTAACTAATGTTCTCCAAGAACATGTTCTGAGAGTAAAGTTCAGTTCATTTGGTTTTGATTTGACAATTAGAACATAAGATATCTGGCTTTGAGAATGTGTTTCACTTCAAAATTCTATCAATGAAATAGATTTTATCTCTGATTTTAAGACTTATTTTCTCTACTCTCTTAAGAAATTAGATCCACACAGAATTCACAATTAAAATAGTGAACATGACTTATAACTAGAAGCATAAAATAAAATTTGTACTTTATTCTCGACATTCATAACCAGTCAGGGATCATCTGAAATTTTATTGAGAGGATTTAAAGTGGATTAGGAATATGTTTATTAAAATAATTACAAATAAGATCCAAATAAACTAGGGGTAGCATCTGAGGATATGGTTTATATTTTATCATTTTTTGAGTTCTCACATATGTTTTGAAACTTTTGACGTAGTGCAAACATAACTGAGGCAGGTGGGAGACTGTCTGATTCCATCTTTACCTTAAGTTTACTGGTTAAGGACGGGGTTACCTATAGCGACATGCTGTTTCTCAAGTACCCATCTGACTGCATCACGAGTACAGAACTACCTTTGAACCCAGTTCATTTTGAGAGGCTTACATTTATTTAATAAAGGATGTTCTCCTTTCCTTGGTATAAGCAGGACCCTGATGATCAACAGCCAGTAATTAATTCCTTTAACCAGATCTCCAACCATTTTGTACTAAACTAAATCCAGGGTGCCTGTATTTAAACTAAATCCAGGGTGCCTGGGTGGCTGTCAGTTAAGCATCAGACTTCGGCTCAGGGCATGATCTCATGGCTCATGAGTTCAAGCCCCACATCGGGCTCTGTGCTGATGGCTCAGAACTTGGAGCCTGTTTCACAGATTCTAGGTCTCCCTCTCTCTCTGCCCCTCCCCCGCTCACACTGTCTCTTCTCTCTCTCTCTCAAAAATAAAGTAAAATAAAATTTTAAATTAAATCCAAACTGCTGGCAATATGCTAGTCTTTTCTTATTCTCTCTTCTTCCTCATGTCTCATCCTTGCCCTCCTTTCCCATTCCCACTAAATAATAGTATTCTCCCAAGTATGCATTTTTAAAAATTCAGGTTTAGAGATTACTAGTTGACAACTTATTGAGGGATGTGTTGCTGTTAATGTTTAGTATGTCATTACAATTGATAGTAACATTACCATCCTAAGTAAGGAATGAGTAACTTCCAACCAAGAGAATAAATTATGTTTCATCAACAAAGACAAATCTCCAGTGAAAGTATCTTTAAAAAAAAAAAAATTTAACATTTATTTATTTTTGAGACAGAGAGAGACAGAGCATGAACGGGGGAGGGGGAGAGAGAGGGAGACACAGAATCGGAAGCAGGCTCCAGGCTCTGAGCCATCAGCCCAGAGCCTGACGCAGGCTCGAACTCACGGACCGCGAGATCGTGACCTGAGCCGAAGTCAGACGCTTAACCAACTGAGCCACCCAGGCGCCCCTCCAGTGAAAGTATCTTGATGGATTTTTTTTTTTTTTAAATCAGAAGTCTCTATAAAGATGTAGGGGCAAGAGAATAGTACAGCTGACTCACCTAGAGCTACTGATCTCCAACTCAGTATGTGATTTATAGAACAACATTGTAATGCATGTAAAAAAAATTAAAAGATGAATATTTTGTCTTCATTTGTCATGAAAAGAAAGATCCTATATTTTCAAATTCCATTTTTTTCCTTTTTGTCTGAATAAATACGTAAAATATATCCCTATCCTAATATAATAAATTTTCATTACATATGTGAGAATTCAAAAAATGGTAAAATAAAAACCATGTCCTTAAACACTACCCCTACCCAGTCTTTTTAATCTTATTTTTCTTATCAGGTAGCAAAAAAACATGTGCAGTGCCTATATCAATCAGTGGTAATAGGACAAAGATGAAAAGTAAAGCTTGAGACAATCATGAAAAGTTCCAAGAAGTTTTATAGCTAATAAAATGTATCTCTGGTGATTAGTAAAACTGGCTATCTTAAACAAATAAGTCAGATATTTTTAAAATTATGATGGCAACCCATTACAGGTCTTAAGATCAATTAAGTTGGTCATCACCAACTGTTTCATTTTTATTTTATTTTATTATTTTTTTTTAACATTTATTTATTGTTGAGAGAGAGACAGAGCATGAGCAAGGGAGGGACAGAGAGAGAGAGGGAGACACAGAATCCGAAGCAGGCTCCAGACTCTGAGCTGTCAGCACAGAGCCCAACGCGGGGCTCAAACCCACGAACCGTGAAATCATGACCTGAGCCAAAGTCAGACACTCAACAGACTGAGCACCCAGGTGCCCCCCCAACTGTTTCATTTTTTTAATGAAACATAATGCAGTAATACACAACAGTATAGAAATGAAATTATTAGAGTGAATTGCGGTCAGTAAGGGTAATTGGTACTTTTACAAAATTTTAGTGTCAAGATATGTGTTATCCTCACATACACACAAACATATATTTATATTGAGTCACAAAGTGAAATATATATCTTATTGTGAGCCATAGCAAACATGTTTAAATGCCACTGCATTAAGCAGTTAATGAGCTTTGCCTTTGTCCCTCAAAGTTAAAGGCTATAAAAGTGTTGGAAGTGACTTCAGACAGTGACTGTGGGTTAAAAACTTTCATTGAGTGACAAAACTTCTCCAAGTAGTTTTATGAGAAACTAAACAGCAATCAAGGAGAATATGCTTCAGTCATAATGGCACAATGAATGTCATTTATCTAAATATGGAAAATGACAACAGACATTCTTGTCCATTAATATAATCTACTCTAAGCCAAGAGCTGAATCTGTTTTCTATTTGTCAGCTAAAATCAAACAAGCCCTAGTAGATAATATATTCTACATTTGAAAATTAACAGAGCTAACCTTTCATCATACTGAGAATATTAAAAACCTACATAACCTTTCATTTGCCGCATGTTCTGAATTCTGTTTGTTTTTGTGTAATCTATCAAGAGACCTATCATGTCACAAAAAAGAATAAGGAAAATTATCTATCAGATTTTTTTGTTCCAAAGTAGATTCAAATGTCAAAATTGTAAACAACTTTAGTTTTTTATTTCTGAAAATTTACACACACACACACACACACACACACACACACACACACACACACACACACACACAGGTTTTAGATATGCTCAGTGTCGAACTAGATCTTTCAGTCAGTATCATGTGTACAAAAAATTCAAAAATTTTTCTTTACTCTGTGGTTAAGGATTATAGATAGAAAGTCTTTCCTATAACGTTAAATTACATTTAATTTTAACCTGAATGAGGTTGATTAAATGGTCTAGTGGAGGGCACATGATCCTCAAAATTTTGGTTATACTCCTGTGATTTGTGCTAAATAACTGGAATAAGAATTGTAACCCGTGTTACTTCTGTATCTACTACACTGAACACAGTGTTTCTTGCAACATAGTGTTTTAATTGTTTAAATAAAGACTGCCCAGAAATTGTACTACATGTAAAATATGAGTCAGATTTCACTTTGGGAAAACACTGGAAGTGAAATAGAAAACATTCAGGTTATTTTTATAAAATAAAAAATAGTGTACTTTTGCTTAAAATATGATGTCTGAAAGTAAATATATAGCTTTAGCTTTATTATTAGTTTTGAGTTAGTTACATGCTAAATTCTGTTCCTGACATTGATAAAAAGTGAGATTTGGACTAATACATAACTGATATTGTCAAGAGCATGTAATAGCTACAGAGGAATCTTTCTTAACCTTGTCTTTGCAGCCTGTGACTAGTAGAAACATAGACTTTTGAAAAATACATACTGGTTTGACTTTTAGAAAGGGACAGCATCTGGAACACTCTGCCTCGGGTGTAGCTGTCTCAAGAATGGTGAGAGAGCCACTTACAAAAAAGATGAAACCACATACCCGTTGATGAAATCCCCATTGGATTTAATGAAAATAAGAATGGCATAAATACAGAGAAATGGGGAGAATATTTGAATTTTTAGAGGAATTTATATAATCTTGTGAGGTTTTGTACATTCTCAAATTTCCATCCTCTTATTTTTATTAAGGGAATCAATGTACACTGTGGTTAAAAGTGCAGGCTCTTGAGTTACAATGGTGGAGATTCAGCCTCAGCTTTTCCACTTAAAAACAGCAGGGCTGGATGCTTGTTAACCTTTCTTATCCCGTTTTCCCCATCTCTACTATGAGGATAATGTAGGATCTATCACAAAGGGCTGTTTTAAGAATTTAATGAGATAAGCTATGTAAAGTACTTAACATGGTGCACGGCTCATACAAAGTGTTTAAAAAGTGTCAATTAATATTGATATAAGTTTTCTGATTAAATAACAAATGTTGGTAAAAAAAATGCAGATATATGCAAAGGTGAAAATAACCATATGCCCATCACTCATAGTTCATATACTCTGAAATAACAATGCTTCATTTCCTTCTAGTAATATACATATATATGTGTGTGTGTGTGTGCGTGTATAAAGCTAGAATATGTATGTATATGTGTGTACGTTTATTTCCATATGTATTTGGAAATGAATACTATATGTAATTTGTATGTATATATTTTTTTGTATTTTGTTACAAGATTTGAAGAGAATTCTACAGGCTACCAGGCAATTAAAGATGCCTTATAAAATCAGACCAGTTCTGGTGTGTGTGTGTGTGTGTGAGAGAGAGAGAGAGAGAGAGACAGACAGACAGACAGACAGAACTGGCCCGCACTGTTGGTGATATCCTGATGCCCATGCAGTGTTCCTGCTAACTCGGCAAAAGAGAATAACAACACATCCTGAAATTATCTCATTCTGATAACAACAGTGGTCTTATGTGAACTGCCCCCTCCACACATATGCATGGAAACCTTAGCCTCCTACATTATCCTCACAGGTTCCATGATGCAGGAACACTGGTCACTATTTTGGACCCACGTATCTACAGTGTTTCCAGTAACACTCTTCTGCCATTATTTTGTATTTGGCTCCATTCTGCAGATTTACACTTGGTGTAAATAACAGTTATCTTCCCATTTAATTAAAAAAAAATTTTTTTAACATTTATTTATTGAGAGACAGAGAGAGACAGAGCACGAGCAGGGGAGGGGCAGAGAGAGGGGGAGACCCAGAATCCGAAGCAGACTCCAGGCTCTGAGCCGTCAGCACAGAGCCCAACGAGGGGCTCGAACCCACAAACTGTGAGATCATGACCTGAGCCGAAGGCAGATGCTTAACTGACAGAGCCAACAGTTATCTTCCCACTTTAATACAATCTATATATGTTTAATCTTTTCAAAGATTACTCTAAAACTTAACATGGTGCACGGCTCATACAAAGTGTTTAAAAAATGTCAGTTAAGGGGCGCCTGGGTGGCTCAGTCGGTTAAGCGTCCGACTTCGGCTCAGGTCAGGATCTCGCGGTCCATGAGTTCGAGCCCCGCGTCGGTCTCTGGGCTGATGGCTCAGAGCCTGGAGCCTGTTTCCGATTCTGTGTCTCCCTCTCTCTCTGCCCCTCCCCTGTTCATGCTCTGTCTCTCTCTGTCTCAAAAATAAATAAACGTTAAAAAAAAAATTTAAAAATCAATTAATATTGATATATGTTTTCTGATTAAATAATAGATGTTGGTAAAAAATGCAGATATATGCAAAGATGAAAATAACCATATGCCCATCACTCATAATTCATATACTCTGAAATAACAATGCTTCATTTCCTCGATTTGGCCAAGTCCTGTCTCTTCCTCCCTCTCAGCCTCCCTTCCCTTTGATATTACCCACCCTGCTGCCACCACTTGACTGTCCTCTTAATCTCACTATACTTGTATCAGATTTAATTTTTATGCAAATCTGGATGAACTTCCATATCTTCTGTGAAGTTTCCCGGGTCCTTGATGATAGTCTCCTTCACTGAATGCCAGTATAAACTACTGGGTATACCATTCAGTTAGCAATGAGACTAACTTGTTGATGGGACCTTCATTTGGAGCTAGGAAGTATTTGGGACTCCTTACTTAACCTCTAGGAGTCCAAATGGAAAGTGGAAATTCATGTATGTTTCCTATTATTCTTAAAATTTTTGAATTATTTCTTTTCTTTATTAAATCCATTTGTCCTACGGTAGATTATTTTGACTTACCGTTTTGTTGATAAAAGATGAATAAAATTTCGACAATTGTCATATTGATTGACTCATGCTTCCAAAAAGATGTGAAGACCCAAGTAATGCCACTAGGGTCCAACTTTCCAGCTAGGCTGGAAATTTTGGTAGAATAATGCAAAATATCAAGAGTTCACAAGATCATCTCCAAGTTAAAGATAAAATGATAGCCACAGGCTTATTTCTTGGACCTTTTTAATAATGTTATCCATACCCTCATGACACAGGACATGGTTGTAAAAAGTCTGAAGTGACGTGAAAGAGAAGAAAGAGAATAGAACCAAGTGAGTGTCCTGTGCATCTTCTAAGTTCAGTCTTTGTCTATGTATAGGTAACTCCAGGATGCCAAAGGTCCAGAGCATTTGAAAAAGGGCCTAACACTAGCAATGCCACATAGTGTATCTATTTTTTTCTTACATTTCCTGTCTCTGATACCACTTTATACATTATAATGATTAGAGCAGAGACTCCTTCAGGTTAGATGTTTTAAAAGTTGATAATAACACTGATACAATAGTGTAGGGCCCAATTTGACAAGAACATTTTGCCATAGTCTTGAGAACTTATATCTAGTGGGAAAATGAGTAGAACAACAATGTGGGCACACAGCAATGCTCCCGTGATAATGATCCTGATAAAATATTTCCATCTTGATTTAAAATTGCATTTATATGCTTAAAGCAGTGTTTACAAGTTGGGGCAGTTTCGAACCTCTAGTTAGCAGTGTCTGGAGGTATTTTTGGTTTTACGACTGGAGGGTGGCATCTAGTGGGTAGGAGCCAAGGATGCTGCTAAACACCCTACGTGCATAAGATGGCTCCCGCGATAAAGAATTATCTGGCCCAGGTGTATATAGTGCTGAGGCTAAAACACCTGTGTTTAGAGTGTCTAATGGAAGTGTCATTTTCTTGGTGGATTCTTCAGCATCCCGAGAATGGGCCTCTTATTAATTTTGGTAACAAAGCTTCCTGAATGTCCTTCAGGATAAGACAGTGGACTAAAATTTGCTCCAGGAGCTAGATGTATATTGTATTCCTGCAGAAGGTTATGAAACACTCTCACCAACCTGTTGGATGCATGATAGGAGAGCTGCCATTCTCTCCATAAATATTCATCACTATGGAAACCTCCCCACATCCATGCACTCCTATAACCTTAAATGGCAAGCACATATTTTATAAGGATGGCGAGGAAAACAAGCAGATGAAGTCTTATATTGGCATTCTATTGAATGTTTGATTAGAAATTCTAGACCAGTGTTTTTCAATCCAGGCTATTGGTTAAAATCTGCTGAGGAAACTATAAATTCTGACACTCAGGCTCTCCTACCCCCGAAATTAAGTGAGAAATTATGATATTAGGGCCGAGGCATGGCTGTGTGTTGTTTTTTTTTAAAGCTTCCCAGCTAATCCTAAATTCGAATAAAGGCTGAGAACCATTGCTCTAGCTTTTATCAATAATGTTTTGCCTGAGGAGAAAAAAAAGGCTTGATCCTAAATCTTTACCTGTTAATGAGTTACGTATTCCAGTTTCAAGAGAGAGATTCTGTCACTTCGTTAGCATCAAGGTGAACACTGAGTTTTAAGATTATTATTTAAAGAATCGTTTAAAAGCTGGCGAAGAGCTGGGGGTGGGTAAGTAGTCCAATTCCTGTGTGCTTTTATATGTTAAAAGGAGCAAAAGCAGAATGATCTCTTACTGTACTTCAAGGGCAATACCAGGTTTTGACTAGAATGGAATTATAAGACACATAATTCAATGAGAAGTAAAATTTGAAATCATCCCTAAAAATTTCTACAAGAAGGGGAAATGGTGTAAACAAGCCATCTGTGTTGTGATGTGAAACACATTCCCTAGCGGTGGCCCTTGCAGGGTGCCTTTATTATCTTCAAAAAAAAAAAAAAAAAAAAAGGAGGGGAACTTGCTGTGGGACCAAAGGCAGCAGGAATTCTGATCAACTTGTTTTCTAAATACACACAATCGTTCCTGCAAGGAGATGAAATATTCGAAAGTCAGGCAATGGATGAATTAGTATAAATCTAAGAATTAAATAAAATACAGTATTGGCAAAGCAGAGCTTTGATGCTGCTCTACATAAACACAAAAATGAACCGTTAAATTTAGAAATGAACAGATTCAAATGCAGTTTGTCCTTTTTCTATCTATAGTATGAATCCTTCTGATCATGTACTGTACATTTGATGGAAGCATGTGGCTGTGGCAAATGTCCCCCAGGAACAGATCCAAATCAGAAGTTCATTTGCTTCAAGCTCTTTAAAATGTTCCAGGGGTGCAAAGTGGACTCAGTTCCCCAAATTCGTATATTATCTTTTAAAACATTGAAATATACAAAAGGCGGGGTGGGTAGATGTGAAACTTAAAAACGCACAAGTTTGGTTTATCAGAAACAAACATTTTATCTTGATTTTTCTTGTTTTAAGTTTATTTACTTAGAGAGCAGGAGCACAAGTGGGGGAGGGGCAGGGAGCGAAGGAGAAAGAGAGTGGATCTGAAGCAGGCTCTTTGCTCCATGCTGAGCCTGACAGGGGGCTCCATCTCATGACCTTGAGATCAGGCCTGAGCCCAAATCAACAGTTGGGCACTTAACCAACTGAGCCACCCAGACGTCCCTCTTGATTTTCAGCGAGGCAGACTGCTAAGAGAAATCTAAAAATTATTTGCTCCATCTCCTAGACCTGCAACTATTCCTTTTTCTTTTTTCTTTTTTAGTCTCCAAGGTATAGGATATCCTTGTGCTTTGAAGGTAGACAAGCCTGGATGTGAATTGCAGCTTCGGCTCTTATTGGACCTGGATTTCAGGGAACTAATTAAGCGCTTGGATCCTCATTTCTTTCTTCAGTGAAAGGGAGGTGATGACATCTACCGCAGTAGTTAGTTGTGGGGATTGTTGTGATGGCAGTGAAATTGTATCAAATTCATACTCATACTACTCAACAATAAGAAAGATACATGCAAAACATGGATGAGTCTCAAATGTATTATGCTAAATGAAAGAAGTCAGACTCAAAAGGCTCTATACTGTATGATTTCATTTATATTACACTCTGGACAAGGCAGAGCTGTAGGGGCAGAAAACAGATCAGTGGATCCACAGTTTCAGGGTGGGGATAGGGACTTCTTGCAAAAAGAAAGGAGAGAGCTTTTGGGGGTGGTGAAAATATCCTGTAATCTTGATTGTGACATTGGTCACCTGACTGTGTACATTTTTTCAGAACAGTATAACTAAAATGAGTGAATTCTACTAGGTAAATTATATGTCAGTAAACTTAACTGCCACCTGAAAGTAATGTATACAAAGGGTTTTTTTAAAAAGTGAAGGTTAAAAAATTGGAGATGCCTAGCATGATTGCCTATAAATATGCTTTTATCACTTCTCTTTGTTTCACAGTCAAATATTTTAAATACAGAGTTTATCTCTGAATGCAGTTCTTTATTATCTACTTTCTCCCCTTACCTCATGCAACTGATTTTGGCTATTTTGCAAAATACCAGTGACCAGTATATTTGCAAATCTAGTGTTTTCTTCAATCTCTTTGATATTTTTGAAATTGTTTTTTACAGTGTCTCCCTCTTGGTAACTTTTGCTTTTTAGACTTTGAGGACCCAGAGTCTCAACAGACTCTTTTTACTTTTCTGCCCATAAGCATATTAATTCCTCAAAGTTTTATGTCCAGTCCGTTTCTTTATCTTTGTTTCCATTCATACCCGCTTTCCTACAAGTTCAACTATAAATGATTTCCAAAATTGTCCTTCTAGGTATCTATCTCTCCAAAATCCAGAATCAGATTCAAGATTTATTTACTCGTTTGGGGTAGCTGTGATTCTAAAAATAATAGTTTTCTAAGCAAAAAGTCCCAGAATTATTTATTGTTCTTTCAGTACTTTTTTAATGACTTTATGTGTAACATTTATGTTTTACATGATATCACATTATACTATGTGTTTGTGTTAACATCTTGTTTCTAAATTTCCATTCTGTTCCAATGATTCATCATTTCCTGAGCAAATAAATACCTTAGTTTTTCTTACTATGGTGATGTTATAATGTATTTTTATTTCTTATAATGCAAGCCCCCCTCATTGCTTGTCTTTTATGTATCTTCGTTAATTTTGTCCGTGTATTCTTCCAGTTGAAAATTAGAATGATTTTGTGATTATGATTACACTTATATAAATTAATTTGAGGGCAAATAACATCTTCACATCTAGTTTTTCTTTACAGTAACATTTTTTATTTCTGTGCTTATTTAAGTCTTATTTCCTTAAGTAAAATTATATAGTTCTCTTCACATAAACTCTGTTGGTTATTTGCCTAAATATTCTAATACTTTATGTTTTCCTGCTAGTCCAGATAGAGTTAACTCCTCGATATTTTTGAACCTGGTTTTTGCTGCTATCCAGCAGAGGAGTTTCCTTTCTTATCTCAATAATATTTTAGTTTATTCTCTTGGCTTTTCTAATTGTGCAATTAATTGATTTTTAAATACCAATAGTTTCATCTGTTTTCAATAAATTTGCCTCATTCCCTTTTCTCATCTTTTTGATTTAATCAGAAATTCGAAAACTAGGTAAAGTAATAGTGATGCTGGAATTCAATTTTGCTTAGGCTGATTTTTTTTAGTGCCATTGCCTCACGTACTTCCAAATTAACCAATTAAGTGTTAGTTTGAGATTTTAAAAACTGTTGTTAAAGAGTTATCTATCAGTTTTTAGTTTACATGTTTTTTTTTCTAGTGTAGAATGTTTTGTTTTCTGAATACTTGTTTCCGTTATTTTAGAGATACTTATTCTCATTTTTCCCCTTTCACCTGTTGAAATAAAGATTTATGATGTGTGTGAGGGAGGAGGGAGGAGGAAATATGTGGTCTCATTGATATACTATTTATTATTTAAGCCCCCAGAGCTCATAAGATTACATAAGGATGTAAATGTCATCAGAATCCAAAAATATTCACCAACAACATGAACACTTTTAAATTTAGTCCCTTTCTCATGAGCATATCTCATTATAATATTAATTTCACATATTATAATGATTTTAGACAGTAAGCATCAGACAGTGCAAATCAATTGTAAAGCAAAATAGCATAAAACATGATTTCATAAAATTGAAAAAAATAATGTAGAAGAACAATTGCTAGAAACATACACAAAGGCACTGATACAATCATACACAATCCATTAAATCAGACATTTAAACCAGTACAGTGTGTGAAGAAGGAAGCATCAAAAATGTTGATGACATTAAATGCATTTAAGAGAGAATGCTTTGACTCTCAGTGGATCAAAGAGCCCTTGGAAAATGCATGGAGCCCTCCAAAAATTTTGCCAGAGGACCTATTATGATAATTATGAAAATGTGATCATATAATTGTATTGGAAAAGTACTAAAAACAATTCTTAATGTTTGGTTCATTTTTATTAAGTAGAAATTAGGTCATAGTTTCCATTAGCTATATATTTTTTAGATATAAGCAAATACATTTCACAAACTTATTTTTGTATTTAGATAAATTCCCAATAAGCTTTTTATTTTTAAAAACCACATACTATGAAAGTATGGTTTCTCTTTTAACTGAATTGACTTCTAAAGATCAGCTTCTATTATCCTGGGATAATGAAGAACTCCTGGACGTTAATTAATTTTCTAATGCTGAAGCATCTACACATTTCTGAAATGAATCTTACTTCCTTTTTGTATGTTATTAACAATCTTTAGGATACTATTAGCTAGAATTTCATTTTTAAAAATATTTTAGGTATGTATTACTTTTGGAATTGAAAAAAAAAACATTAAGACAAACATTTTAAAAGATTTGCTAGTATAGGATAACTAATATAGAATATACTAGAATAGAATTATATTCTAATATATATTATACTGGTATAGAGTACACGGAATGATTTGTTTATTTACTTACAAATTGGTCTGCAGATTTTGTGTGTGTGGTATCCTTGTCTGGCTTCAGTATCCAGATTATACTGACTCTGTCAATTGAGACATTTGCAACTTCTTGCAATGTTTAAACATTACAGAAAATATCCTTTGTATAAAAATTTGAAATAATTTCCCTATAAAAATCCCTAGAATTATTACATTTTATTTAATAGTAAGGTTTGGTAACTAATTTTCTGCAATCATTAAATTACTTAAATGTCTGCTTTCTTAAAGTCAGTTTTGGAAATCTTTATTATTAAATTCTTAAATGTTATACATATACACCTATACTTAATTTTCAAAAATATATGTCAGGAGTAAAATCTCTTATGGCAAATTTTGTGTAATTGTGCCTTCTTTAATTTTTTAATGACTGGACATACCAATATTTTTTTCTTTGTGCTCGAATAAGTGATTGAACGTACTAGGTGTGTAATTTATATACATCCTACTTTATTCAAAAATATTACATAGCATTTATTTTTTGAGAGAGGGAGCACAAGCAGGAGAGGGGCAGAGGGAGATGGAGAGAGAGAGAATCCTAAGCAGTCTCCATGCCCAGCGCAGAGGCCTATGAACAGGGCTCAATCCCACCACTACGAGATCGTGACCTGAACAGAAATCAAGAGTTAGACACTTAACCAACTGAGCCATCCGGGAGCTCCTGAAAAGGATTTTTTTTGAGTAAACATTTCAGAAATCTTAACTATCAAGAACAAATAAACAACATAGAAAGCACAAGAGAAATTTCAATTGAAAAGAAGAAAAACAGAAAGCTAACAGAAATACAGACAAGTATTTGAGGGAGAAAAGAGAGGGGCAAGGTAAGGGCAGTCCAACACAACTGTGAAAATAATCCACAAAGAAGTAAAACAAAGCCCTGGAATACAACAAATACTAAAAACTATCACAAAAGAAAATTTCCAGAGATGATAAAAAAAAAACCTACTTATTGAAAGGACAACCTGAAAAATTTACCCAATATCATCAACGACAAAGAATATTCCAATTTAACTATTGTATCTTAATAATAAAGTGGGGGTGGCTGCTTTGGATGTCCTGATAAAAATAAGAGGGAAAGAAAAAATTCATAAGAAAAAGAAAGTTGGATTGACCTCGTGCTTTGTGACAAAACATTTTATCTTAAAAAAAAATGTAAGCCAAAATTTTTACATATAGCCAATATCACCTTCAATAAAATTCACAAAGACTTATTACGAACACATAAGAATTCAGAGGATGTTGTTCCCAATGGTTTTCCCTGAAGACTGTAGACACAAATATTTTACATCTACTAAGACGATCTCAGAACCTCTCCTTAAGACCTGCTGGTGGTGTATTAAAGGCAGAGAATCAAGGGCTCCTTTGCTACTAAGTTCCCAGCATGGACAATAGGTGGGGGAAGGTACTTGGTAGTTTGGAGGAAGCTAAAGAGCAATTCAATTTAGAAAACCATTCCATCCATCAGATAACGCTGGAATAAATCTTCCTGACCTTTGCTAACCAATGTAACAAAAGATGATTATACAGAAAAGATGGAGTCCCCCACAAGCAACCTGACAAATCTAGTCACCTCTCCGTATTCATGGGCAGATGAGCAGACAAGTAGGATGATTCTTGTCAAATTCCATGATACAAAGAATCCAGGAAGCTATTCTATTTTGGGGTGGTTTGTTCAAGGTTTTTCTATCCTCAATTGGATATTGTGAATAATTAAGTGTTTGGTTTTTTTATTTTTTATTTTTTTAACGTTTATTTGTTTTTGAGACAGAGAGAGACAGAGCATGAACAGGGGAGGGGCAGAGAGAGAGGGAGACACAGAATCGGAGACAGGCTCCAGGCTCTGAGCCATCAGCCCAGAGACCGACGCGGGGCTCGAACTCACGGACCGCGAGATCGTGACCTGAGCCGAAGTCGGATGCTTAACCGACTGAGCCACCCAGGAGCCCCAAGTTTTTTTTTGAATAAATAAATACAAAAGTATAATTCCCTTGGTCACTCCTCCCCCCTCAAAAACTCTGCTTTCTTCCATTTAGTATTCCAGAGGAGTCTGAAATTAACCTTATTTGATTTACATTGTAGATAAACATTTTTTGTTGTGTTTTGCCTTGCTTTGCTTTTGTTTTCTTCCTGGATGCTTGTATCTTTTTAAATTCAGGTTTTTTAAAACAACAATAACAAAACACAACATTATCATGATCTATCTTGCAATCTAAGTGATCTGTCTTGAGAGGCAGTCTTCCAAAAAGAATGGGGAGGGCAGGGCACCTTTTATTTATTACAACACATATTCTTATTTCCATTTGTTCTTTATAAACTGGCTTAGACCAATCATCATTTCCAGCATCCCATTTCATCACTCAGTCCTTTCCTTTATATTTCCTGCGAGTCTACATCAGGGCTGCTGAGAATTCTGGCTGGAAGAGAAAGGGAAAGCTTCCTCTGCCCTGTAGTCTGAAATGGTTATAAATTCCTAGGCTCCAAACACAACTGCCTGGCGGTTCTGTTTTCTGCTTCTTTCTCTCCCGAGTTTCCCTTCATGGCTGACTTACAAAGGGCAACCTGACTTACATCGCGCCTCTTTGCTTCTTCTCACATTTGCAACCGAGATCTCTCCATCCTCCCAGGTGAAGTTTTCCTTTCATCCCCTCTCACTCTCCACATTCTTTCTGCCCCCATCTCAGACAGCACAGTGTCTTCACTTACTATGTGTTGGCGATTATGGAATTTAGAGCTCCTGCCCAGCTATCTTTCCAGAGCTTCAGCGTCGTATCTCCAACTACCCGTTAGACATTTTCACTCAGATATTTCACAGAAAATTCAAATTCAATATATAATAAGTCCAACTCAGCACCTTTCCCCACTCATCTATGTGTTTTTCCTCTCAGAGTAAATGCGTCATCACCACCACCAAAGCCAGAAAAACCCAGGTTGCCCATGACTCACCCATCTGTGTCATCGCGTTTGTTAAATAATTACCAAATGTTCTTGTTTGCAACTCTTAATTGTCAATAAATTCCATCCACTTCTCTCCATTTTAGCATGTTCTTTAAACATCATTTCAGGCCATTATTTTTACTGATGATGACAATTTCCTCTTGTTTGGTCTCTATTTTCATCTTACCTGCTTCTAAATAATTCTCCATGCTGCAGCAGCAGGTTTTAAAGTCACAAGGGTATCACACGACTCTCCTCAACAGTTATTAATGGCTTTATATTGACCTCAAGATAAAGTCTTCACTCCTTAATGTACCTCAAGAGGCTCCACATGTTCTGGCCTCTGTTTCCCTCTACGACGCCACCCCTGCCATGCCCAGACACTTTCACCAGCTCCTGTCCCTCTCTACTCACACTCCTATGGTCCAGCAAGACTGAACTACTGGAGTTCCTTGCTCTCCTCCATCCAAGCACTATGCTCATGGACATTTTTCCTCTTTTGCCATTTACCAACTCAACCCCTACTAATAAGTTAGGTTACAACTTACATGTCACATTGTCTAGGCCCTCATCTCTGACCAAGTCATCGGACCTTCCCCATTTGGATTGATTGTTCTTTCTGTGTGTTTCTGTGCCGGTCTGTAATTCCACTTTTACAAAATTTGCCACATGAAATTATAAATGCCTGTTTACTTGGCCATATTTCCCCTGAAGAAGATAGACTGAAACTTTATGGAGGCAGAAATTATGTGTGTCTTTTTGTTTTTGTTTTTGTTTATGGAATCTCCCGGAGACCACCAATGGCTAGATATACTAGGCACATAATAAATATTTGTTGAATCAATTAACCTCACTGTAAACTATTTTCCTAGTTTCAAAACATAGGCTCAACCTCTTAGTTTTAAAAATGATGTTTTATTCGTCCTATTTTCAATACCTTTTGCCATACAGCACTTTCTTTTCTCTGTATGAATCTATAAATGAGGTGTGTCACTGCCAAATGTGTCTTAATGCAGAACGCATAGCTGTCCTTTGCCCTTCTCACTGTCCACTTAGTGAACGGCTCTATATCTGGGGAGAAGGTCACTGTACATTGATCCTATTGTAACTTTAGGTTTCTGTTGGGAATTTTCTCATGATTCTCAATAACTGAGTCAGGATCCTCTCCTACTCTCCCTAATCTGGTTCTCTTGAGTCGTCGAACCAGTAGAGTGAATAAAAAAATCACAGTGCCAAAGATGTGTGACAGCCAAGACTCCTCCCCCTGATTACAGAAACTTCCTTGTGACTACGACTCTCATCAGACAGCCTGCCACTATTCTGTCCTCACTCTTGCTTCCCATCACACTTTTTCCTAGAAGTTCTCATCTCTTGAAGAGTGTAGAAAAAAATAGTGGAAAGCTAGAAGAAGGATACATTGGACTGATAGCCTCAATTTTCACATGTTTGATAGTAAAACATCTGTGGAATTAAAAAAAAAAAAAACAGTAAGAGCTTAGTTCTCTGAATCAAGAGCCAAAGTATACTGGTGATGGTATTCATTGGGGGTGCAAGTTTCCCTGCCCTTTTTCTAGGTAAACTGCTGATGAAGCAAAGCTAAATATGTTATAAAATGAAATACGGATCATTTCTCCTCCTCCGTCCAGTTGCTTTAACGTCATATTTAGTTGAAATCTATGACTGATTCTGGCACTCATTTGCCTACCAATCTTAATGTTGGTAGCAAGGGAATTCCTCTTTTTCACTCTCTTCTTAATTATTTCATTTTGAAGTTGGTGGTTTCCAGACAGAAAACTCCTTAAAAGACCACCTTTTTTCTCTGTGATACCAAAACAGTATATCTCCTTAGAACATTGGAAGGCAATAGATGTATTTCAGAACCTGAATTTGCTAATAAAGGGAGCATGACTAATTTTGTTATGCCCCATCTCTGAAAGTCCAGTAAACTACCAACAATCAAAGCAGTACTGTCTACTTTCATACTCCAGCCTTTCCTGGAGATCTTTCCTGGCCCTCATGTCTAAACAGCCAGGGCTCCTTTACACAGCTCCAGTGCTCAACAGCACCCTAGGGCTCCTGCTTTGCTGACTTTCCAATTTACCAGCAGAAATAGTAATTAACTCTAAATCTCCCAAAGTCAAGACAGCTATCTGAGAACAGATTATTATTTTCTTATAGGAATAGACACTCAATGGAGTTGGTTTTGTTTTGCTTGCCTGCCATGTTTGTCTCAACCCACCACCCATGGATTTACTGAATACTTCAAACACTAGTGAGATATTTCATGTGTAAATTCCTCTGAGATAAAAAAAGTAAAGCAGTTTATCAATTTCCATGGAATTTTATTGCAGTTATGTATCCCCTCTTCCAAAACAGGTGACCTTGTACAATAGTAAAATAGCCATTCAGGGCTCTGTGAAAGTGTCAGATGACCAATCACTCTGCAAAGTTGGAATGCTGCCCTGTGAGATTCTATGTATCCTCTGAGTTGTATAATCTCAACCAATATGTGTTGCTGTTTCTTCCCAAATTCCAAAGGAATGGCAGTAAGGTGGCACCCCTCACAATTATAACTAACACCAGATTGGCAAAAACATTTGCTTCTCCACTCTGTGATTCTGGGCTCTACTTTTTAGAGGTTTTATTATCTAAGGGAGCAATGCTTCAATCAGGAGTTATAAAAGTGTTTGTATTGAATTGGAAGTGGATACTTAGACTTTCTGGGGTCCTAATGTCGGGAAAAATAGATGCTAAAAACAAACAAACAATAATGACAACAAAATAGGTAATCTTGTATGAGATACCTCTTTATACAACCAGATCCAGTGGTTAAATTTGATAGCTCTCTATGTGACTAAAAACATCAAGATACAGATTCCTCAAGAAGAAAGGCTTATGTTATGCCATTGAATAAAGAAGGTAAAATGAATATGGAATGGTTAACACAGGAGGAAAGTAATAGATACTATAGATATTGCCATGACAAGCTGTTGAAATAAGTACTAAAACTTTCACCTGCCTTTCCCTCCTTGCTGTGTCATATATATGTTTTAACTATTTTTTCTTTTCACTACTCTTCCTATCTCTCACTATTGAACTTCAAGAGTGTTAGTGACAGATAACTCTACAATTTAACCCACAGGCACCAGAACACCCATTCTGAATTGTGACCAAACTAGAGGAAAAATGGATGTCATTCCAAAGTCTTATGCTTGAGCTTGAGGGCACCGTCTGAAGGAATCTTGGTTTGTCTTCCCTCGAAGAGGAGGTAAGTGTGTTTTTTTATTAAATGAAGGAGTAACACGTATCATATTTTTTGGACCTGTGATTCTAAGAAGGGTGTATATAAATACTGGAGAGCCAAAGAGGTGGAGTTTAGTGGAATTTGAACAACTTTGGCAACCCAGGAATTAAATATGCTTCCTTTTTAAGGAAATTCCAGAATCAGTAGGAGGAAGAGCTCCACATTCCATTTTGGAAACCAAAGTAAAGTGGTTGTTTTTCTTGCTTTTTGCAAGCAAGGACATGGGTTTGACCTAAACTTGTCTAATCCACTGGCTATAGTTGCAGTGAGATTAAGAGACCTGTAGTGTGACAGAGAGGTCTACTTCCAGTGCCAGTGGCTAGTGAGCAGTTCTGTGGCAGCAAATTCTGTTGTGTCATCCTAACCAGATAGCGCCTGTGGTATGAGTTGTGTATTGTCTCTGGTATGGATTCCTGCTGCCCAGTCTCCCTTGGTTCTCCAGTTTTCTTGGTCTGGTTCTCCAAGTCTCTTATTCATTCAGAAAGTTTCTGACATCCGTCTGGTGAATTTCATCTTCTTCATAAGTAAGCCAGAGTTGAGGTCTACTGTTTGCAGATAGCATCCAGATTGATGCAAATACAAAACACAAGGCCTAGAGAGGAATAGAAAGGGCTCAGCTTTCAGCAGTCTAGCTGATAACATCAAGCTCTGTGTTCACAGCCAGAATGTCTGACAACAAAGTGAGTTACCTCAGGATCTCCCCATGTATTTACATTATTGACACAGTTCTCTCATCATGACCTGTTTCCAAAGGCTTTGCTTCCATTAACTCTTCTCTGTGAAAATTAACTCTAGTTTTACCTTTGTGAAGAAGCTGTGCATCTAAACCTGAATTGCATGAGAAGGCCCATTTTGATAAAAGAACTTAGGTTATGACTGTGACCTTCCAAAAGGACAAGCTTGACTTATTGATTCTGTAAAAGCAAAAACTGGTAAAAAGAAAAGTACTACACAACCAAGCAATTTGTCTTCCATAACTATAAGACCTGAAACAATGCAGGGGTGTAGTGTTTTGGAGATAATTTGAATTTTCATCTAAAGCCAAACATAACCTCTCTGTTGTGGAAATATGCAACCAACTTCCAAAAGAAAGGGAGTGTGAGGGAAATTTCCTATTCATAGTTTTATTTACTCTAGAGATAGAAATTTGTGAAAATCTACAAGCTGAATTTTTATAGATAATACAGAAAGCTCCTCATGCAATTTTAATAGCTGCAATTAGCCACTTTGAAAACTTTCTTTCATCTCCCAATTCATTAAAGGGACAGATTTTCAAAACAGCGTCTAAATATTCTTTTAATCTCTTGGCCTAAAATGTTCAGTTCAATGTTTTTCATAATTTCTAATGAAATTTTATTGGGTTCCTCTTTTTACAAACACACACCATATAATCATGTTTTTATATTCAGAGGGAAGTTAAAAAATTGATATTTTGTAAACAAAAATCACTCTGAGTATTTTACAATTTTACCCTCATCTCAATTATTTATAATGCAATATGCAGCATAAGATGTATATGAATGAAGTTTGACTAAATATGCACAGTTGGGGAATATCTGGGTTCATTTGCTAATGCTTTTCAAAAAATTTAAGCACAATAACTGTTCATTACAGTTAAATGACCACAATACTCAGAGGCCTCCACCAAAGCCTGCGCTGGGGTGAATAACCTTGAGGACTTCTCCATACCTGTTATTAATACATATTAAGTATCAAGACAGACCTGGTTAGGGAAACAGGTGCTATAGGAGCTTACTGGCAGGTAACCATCATTTGTCTGTCTGTCATTTGTAAAAGTGAATAACCCCGGATCTAGTCACATTAGTAGCTTAAGCTTCACGATTTCTCTGTATACCACCCAAGGCAGAAAAGCAACTGAGATCCCAGGGGTAAAAACTGAAGCGGAGTTATAGACTTGTGACCCATGGCCTGGGTTTGGCTTGAAGGTATGTTTTGCATGGTCTACCTTGGGATTACAAATAAATTAGACGTTAAAAAGACTGTATGATATGTGTGATACCATAATGATGGATATATGTCATCACACATTTGTCCAAACTCATAGAATGTACAACAAGAGTGAACCCGAACGCAAACCATGGACTTGGGTGATTATGATGTATTAACGTAGGTTCATCAGTTGTAACAAGCCCATCACTCTGGTGGGGGATGTTGATAATAGGAGAGGCTGTGCATCTGTGGGGCAGGAGGTGTATGGAAAATATCTGTACTTTCCTCTTAATTTTGCTGTGAACCTAAAACTGCTCTAAAAAAACAAAGTCTTTAAAAATTAGAAAAAATTAAGGAATTACTGCTAACATTTTAAAATCAGTAAGTTGTGTTTTGAGTTGAATTGTGTCTCCCCGAAACACAAGTATTGAGGTCCTAACCTCTAGTACCTTAGGATGTGATGCTATTCGGAAATAGGTGCAGATGGCGTTGCAAGTAGACGTTGTGAAGGTGACATCATATTGGAGTAGAACAGACCCCCAATGCAGTATGACTTGTGCCATTAAAATAGGGAAATTTGGACACACACATGCAGACAGGAAGAATGCCATGAGAAGATGAAGACAGAGATTGGGGTGATACTTTCTACAAGGCAAGGAATGCCACATTTGCCAGGAAAACCACCAGAAGCTAGGAGAGAGGCACAGTACAGATTCTTTCTTACTGTCCTAAGAAGGAAGCATGACTGTTGACATCTTGATCTCAGACTTACAGCATCCGGAACTGTGAGACAGTAAGTCAGTCACTTAGACACACAGCCCTAGGAAACTAATGTAACTTGCATCTAAAAATTCTGGGTTTTCAGCATCTCTGAATAGTACTCAGGTGTGACAGCACTCAGCTGATCAGCTGGAACAAAGTAGCAGCTGCTCCTTTTCCATAAGAAGTTCTATACTTCACCAAAGCCCCAGCCAGTCCATTTTCATAATTTAAGTTCCCTGCTTGATGTCTGATACCACATCAAAGGAAAATGGGTCAGGGAGTTTGCAAAATGCTAAATAAACATATTGTGACAATGCAATCTCTTGTGATCTTTGAAAGCAAACAAAGTAGAAGGTATAGGAGTTTAAAGAAAAGGAAAAAAACAAGAAAAGCAAAAAAAAAAAAAAAAAAAAGCCTACCCAGGAAGTTTTCTGATAACCTCAAATTTTATTTATTTAAAGAAAAAATTAACGTTTATTTATTATTGAGAGACAGAGAGACACAGAGCATGAGCAGGGGAGGGGCTGAGAGATGGAGAGACACAGAATCCAAAGCAGGCTCCAGGCTCCAAGCTGTCAGCACAGAGCCCAACGCAGGGCTCAAACCCACAGACTGCGAGATCATGACCTGAGCCGAAGTTGGACGCTTAACCAACTGAGCCACCCAGGCGCCCCATGATAACCTCAAATTTTAAATAATTCTTACAAAGATAAAAGGAAAAACATAAAATCAGAAACAAATATGGAAAAGTTAAATGCAACTGTTTTAATGATGCCATGCAGGATCCTCGGGCCCCCTAAACTGAGATATTTGTGGAACAAGAGGAAGACAGAAAAGGTATCTTAACTGCTTGAGGGTGTTGTGGGTGTTGAGACAAATCTCTGGAAAAGGCACTACAGACACAATAGAAAGATGGGACTCAAGGCAGATGTGCATCTGGTTAGAGGGGAGGCTTCTCCACTTAAGCTCCACTTTGAACAAGTTCAAACCATGAAGTTAAGACAAATTACATCCCCAGATTCTCAGGAACATTCATTACAGAAGCACTGCCCATAATGCTTGAGGAACCGAGGCACTGAGAAAGGATGTGAAGATTGGAGATGGACGATAATATTGCCATTTTCAAAGAGCCATAGGAAATCTGTAGAAAATATGGACTCTGTGTCTGAAAACAATCCCTAAGGGGAAAAAACAAAAAAACAAAAAAACCCAAATAATTATGACTCAAATGTATTTTGGAAATTAAGTCAGGTAACAACAGAGGCACCAGGGGGTGAACCCCACCTCCTACTGCTCTGTGCCCCTCTCATTTTTGCAAGCCACACTTCCTTGCTGAATACACGGCATGCTTCTGCTCGACAAGCCTTTGTACCACCTGCTTGTTCATTCTGGAACACTCCTCCTGAAGGTGTCTGTAAGCCTGGAACCCTACTTCTTTAAAGGTTCTATTCCAAGGTCACCTACTCCTCAAGACCTTCCCTGATGACCCTGTGTAAGGTTGCATCTCCTCACTCACCCTCCCCATATCCTACCCTGGCTTTATTTTTCTTCAGAGCGCTTATCCCTATTGTTTATTTTATACTACATCGTGCCAGTCACTGTGAGGCTTTAAAAATATTGCCTCATTTAATCCCCTAACAACACTAAGTGGGAAATACTAGCATTATCCCCATTTTGCTATTGGGGAATTGGAGGCATAGAGAGGTTGTACTTAATCTGTAACAGTGGTAAGAAGTGGTATTGGGTTTGAACACAGGAAATCTGGCTTCAGAGTCTGTTCTTTACTGCTCTTGTTTGCTGTGACTATCTAGTATATCTTGTGTTTAACTTATCTATTTGGTGTTTTATCTTTCTCCACCCCCTTCCCCGTAAAAAAAGGCTCCGTGAAGGCAGGATTTGCCTTTTTTTTCTGTTTAACACTTGCTCTTGGAATAAAGTGTGGCACCTTGTAGATGCTCATTAAATCCTTTTGTTAAATGAATACAGTGTAAATGTAAAAGGTTGGAAATGCAAGAGTCGTTCTTGTAGGATAAGACCCTCCTCTTATTGAGAATAAGGACTACAGGCTATTACCCTTTGAATCTCCGGCGTCTGGCAGACTGCCTGGTGTGGGTAGTGAGAGAACAGAGGGAAGAGAAGAGCTGGAAAGGAAGCTGGAAATCTGAGGTACTTGGTGGAACTTGAGCTGGACTAGCGTGGCATTTCCAAAGCCTGAGGGAGAGGTTTATCAGGAATATGGAAGCTGTTCATTGTTAAAGGAAGATCAGGATACCGTCATTGAATTTTGTAGTCAACTACTTCATTTCTGAGCCATGAGTAAAATCATCTTCCATCATCAAATTAGGAAAAAAAAATTTAATTCATAATATCTATCAAGCTTTGCCTGTATTAAAGCCACTTCGGTAAGTGCTTTTAAGCCCAACCTAAAAGCTTTAAAAACCCTCCAGCTCAGGACAGACTTTCAAGGGAGAATCCTGATAGTCAAAGTAGAATTGAGTAGAAAAACCTATACCCACAAAAGAAGACAACAGCCTAAGCAATGGCATCTGGTCCCACGTGATTAGTGTCAAAAGGTAAACCAGAAGAGTGTGGGGTCACAGTAGGCTGGCAAAATACATTTCTGAAGATCTCTTTCTCATTAGCATAAACGTTTGTCTTCATGAGTAAAATCAACTTCAGTCAGTCAACAAAAGACGGGATTACCAAAATAAATGAGTATAAGGAAAATATTAATAACCGAATAGCATTAGACACCATCATAATCCTACCTAATGCTGTTAGTGTTTGAAAGAAAAGCATTCAGGTTCCTAATCTATTGGGGAATATTAACATAATGTGGCTTTGAAAATTTTAAAAAGACCTCATAATTAATTTAATCACCATTTTGCATAGCATTCCCACTTGTAATCTGCATTTTTGCTTTAAAACTCTTACTATATAGCTGTCATTCTGATCTAATGAAATGTCTCCTACTTAGGAAGAGAGGAAATTTTCAAATGTTGAGGCTACACAGAAATGAAGAATGAAACATGTGTCTGTCATTGCGATTTCACCATGGTAGACTAATTGCAGAGGCCTGTGGGTATGGATTGATGTTGCTGAGTAGTCAGCCTTTACTGCCATTGCTTTCAGGGTAATTTGCATAGCATGGCTCATAGTGTTTTATGATTTTTCTTTTAAAAATAATCCTACTTGTTAGTCACTAAATCTGTTTAACTCTTCCGGTTCTGACTAGCATCTGGGGCACATCCACAGAGCGAGAGACCGCATCTCTTGCTTGGTGAGGGCCAAGGGAGTTTGCAAAGGGTTTCCCAGCTAGTACAGTTAAGTCTCTTTATCCTCTGGGAAGATTGTTAATGTCAGTGGGTCTCCCTAGGAAGTAGGCCTGAGGCAGCCATGAGTGTTTGGGAGGTGTCCTGGGGAGTGCTCATTGGGGTCCACACCTGTGGAAGAGAAGGAAGGGGGATTAGACGGAGGAGTTGGACTACCCCACAGGCTTCATGGAAACCTAGACCAACTCTCAGGGGCATTTTGAAGATGAGATGGTGACCCAGATTTGACCCAAGTAGCGGCAAGAGGACTGGGCTTTTCTACCCCCCAAACTGATCAGTTGCTGAGTATGGGAAGCCCCAGTAAAGGATGTGCCCTTGAGTGGTGCAGTCAGCTGAGACAATCCCTGAGGATGGCTAACAGCTGAGGACTGTCTATTGAGGATACTCCCTACAGCTGAGAAGTAAGTCCTTCATTCCTGAAGGGAAATGGACATGGGTGGCACAGCACAGTGTTCACCATAATCATATTTCTCCTAATAATGAAGGTTCAGTCATATACTACCTGAGCACCAGGGTATAACTTGCTGACTTTTGTGAGAGAGTCTTTCTGTGGAATATTATTCAAGAATCTGTTCCCCATTACCTGATAATTTAATATATCATGAATCACTGGAACAAACCATATATATAATTTTAATATAACAAACTGTTTATACAACCATAAATAATTTAAAGGTGTCTTTGGAAATTTTAGTCATTTGTCTTACCCATGAGAGAGATCAGATGATTATATTACTGCAAGTTCATATAGAAACATATTGATTTTTCTATTTCAACCAAACTTAGGCACCGAAGCTTGGTATTTGCATGGTGTTTTTGGATTGGAGATGATGTTTTTCAAGGGACTTACTAATGGTCCGGTTTTCCTGGATATAATGTTTTACTTCCTTAGACTTCACTAGAAAGAAGTTTGTATAATGTGAGACGCATTTCACTGTATAATTTTAGAGTTGTAACTTTCTCCATCAATAAAATGACTGCTTTAGGAAATTTCTTAAAAAAATATGGAAGAACAGTTTTGAAATGACACGTCAGTCACAGGGGCATTGAATGCATACGCTCTGGGGTGCCCAAAGGGAATCCGCTCACCTCGTGGAATCTGTGCATTTGAGTCAAGGGGAAACACCTAAAGATCCCACAGTCGAAGGCTTAGAACATGGCTCAGATTTAAACACAAACAAAGGGTAATCTGGCCTGGCACAGTCTGGCCACTGCAGCAGTGTATCTGAAGGTTATGTTTTATGTTTATTAGCTCCATCCAGATGGCATTTTATGTCCTTAATAACTTTGTCCCTGACTAAGCCATGAACCTACCATTTGACAAACACAGTAGGAAATGTCTATCAGCAGAAAAGTCATTTTATCATCAGAAACATCACTTGAACATTTGGAATGCATTTTGAAAGAGTTCGATTTCTTCTATATGTCAGTGCCTACAGTTATTTGTTGACAAACACCTACAGCTTTTCCAAACAGAACTTAAATTCAGTGAGCACCTGGATGGCCTTTAAAAGAGCTACATATTTATGCTAATATTTTACGTGAGTAATGGCTTACATTGTTAAGAGATCAAACTGCTTTGATGCACATTTATTCATCTTTATACGTCCATGAAAATTAGTGTATGGTACAAATTGATATTCCAGTGTTACAAACAGGGACTGAAAAGAAGCAGGTCTGAGGTCATCCAGTGAATTTCCCATCAGCCTGTCTTCTTCTGGCTCTGTACTGAGAAGTGTATGTCTAGATCAGCCTACACACTGCATTTGCACTGTTCTTTGGGAAAGTCATCAGTATCTTTCTTGTGATTGTCTTTTATGTCATTGACGAAATTCCGCTTCCAAATTTCAACCTCCTTGAGGGTAGCTATCATGTATCACTTGTCTGTGCCTTTTTCAGAGCACCAGTTTTAGACATTCAATATACATTTGTGGATTTTATTGAAATAATTCACTGCTTTTCCCCTTAAACTCTGGTCTTTCAGCTCCTTAGCAAAAAGTGAAGGGATTATTTTTAATGTCAGAAAAATGCTCTGCATTATACTTCTGCAGACTTCTCAATGGAAACAAAAACTCTTATCTGGAATTTCTTTAGAAATGAATTTAGCTCAGAAAAGTAGGAAAAAGCACATTTTTAATGTCTGTTATTCTTTTATCTGAAAACATGCAGCGTAATTAATGCCATTTATTTTTTAAGTGTTTATTTTGAGAGAGAGAAAATATGTGTGTGTGAGTGGGGTCAGGGGAGAGGCAAAGAGTGAAGAAGAGAGAGAATCCCAAGCAGGCTCCCTGCTGTTAGTGGGGCCAGGCTCTGGGCTCAATCTCACAAACCGTGAGGTCATGACCTGAGCCAAAGCCAAGAGCTGGATGTTGAGCTGACTGAGCCACGCAGGTGCCCCAATGCCAATTAGTTTTTAATTCTAAATTCCTTTCTTCCTTCCTTTCCTTTCTTTCTTGCTTCATTTTTTGATTCAATAAACATTGAAGTGTCTACTGTGGACCAAGAACCAGCTAGATCCTATGCAGGCACATAGTCACTTAAGAAAATTGTCAAGTGTTAAAATTTTTTGAAGCATTTTTTCAAAAACAGTTATTACATATTATAAACGTCTGTGGTGTGACAGGCGCCACGATACCCATTTCCTGCACTATGTGTGCCTCACCCCTTTTTATTAACCTTGGGAAGTTTTTGTCCTATATTCTCAGAGATATCTTTATATCTTTAGATAAAAATCTAAAACCTAATGACATGCTCTGATCACAATTCATGGGAGCAAAACTTCAAATTTTATTAGCATATTTTTAAAATTGTACTAAAATAATAAAAGGCTATCTTTAAGATTACTCCATAGTTGTCTGTATTTTAGAAAAGTTTGCCTAGATCCTAAGGCACACACTCAAAAATTATTTTAAGGGGCAAATTATCCTCCTTAGAACAGAGTAAAGAACTTTTCACACATTTAATTAGTCCACACTAGCCAGGATGCATTTTTAAAGGATTGAGGTTCAACTCCAGGGAATAACGTCTACAAGAGAGGTTCAAAACATGGCAATGTAGTAGGGAGTAAGTTTAAAATCTCTCTCAATAGAGATGGCCTGGGAAGGAATATGAATGTGACTTCCTTGCAATGTGTACTTCATCTTGACTGCAAGATGCTCCTTTGTAACCTTGTCTACAATTTACCATTGAATGATGTCTAAAAACTTGTGGATAGTTTCCATGTGATGAAATTTAGGAAACTAAACAACTTGAAAGTCTTTGTTGGAGAGTGACTATGCCCCCTATACCCATCTCCAAAGTGTGCGTCTTTTTCCCCCCTCGACAGGATCAATTCTCTGACATCAGCTGGGTGTTCTACAGTCAACTCCATTCTGACATTAACTACCTGGAGCTAGCTTCAGATCCCAGAGGTTAAGGACTCGGTCCCACAAGACTGCCATCTACTTCAGGTGCCAATCTCAAGTCTAGGCTGTCACCTGTGCTTCTGACCAACCAGCCATAGATTGCAGGTTTCAACACCCTTCCTGCGTTCAATTAAATTGCTAGAGTGGCTCACAGAACTCAGAGAAACATTTTACTTACTAGATCACCACTTTATTTTAAAAAGGTATCCCAGGAACAGCCAGATGGAAGAGACGCCCAGGGCAAGATCTGGGGAAAGGGTCAGGAGCTTCCATGTTCTCTCTGAGTGTACCACTCTCCCCGGTCTCCACATACTCACCAACTTGGAAACTTTCCCAACCTTGTCCTTTTGCAATTTAATGGCTACTTCATTATACAGGCATGATTGATTCAGTTGGCCACTGGTGATTGACTCAACCTCCAGCCCCTCTCCCCTCCCAGAAGGTCAGGGGTGTGGGATTGAAAATGCCAATCATCTAATCACAGGGTTAGTTCTCCCTGCCCACGTCCTTAGGTGCAGTGCAAAAGTCGTCTCATTAACGTAACAAAAGAGACCTTTTCTGTTCAACTCACTTAGGAAATTCCAAAGGTTTTGGGAACTTTTTGCCAGAAAGGGGAACAAAGACCAAATATATATTTCTTCTTATAAATCGCAATATCACAGTGATACAAAATAAATACCAACTGTTTTTCTTTCAATTAGCATGTAGTTTTCTCACCAAGATGGTGGTATTGAAAGAGCAGCTTCATCTGTTGATTAAAACCAGGAAGCTAGTGTGGTAGAGGACAAATTTGATTCCTCATACAGCTCTGGTCTTAGACACTAATTACTTAACCTTTCTGCACCTCAGCCTCCACATCTGTGTCATAAAGATGATAATATCTATAAGTATTAAGGTGTGGAGAATATTAAAGGATATAAGATGTGTTAGTCACCCACTCATTGTACAGAAGAGTGAGAACAGAAACGATGTTAGTGTTTGACTCTTCCTTTGGAAGAACAGTGGCCTTCCTTCACAGGATAGAACCTCTATTCGGGTGGGGTGCACGGGTGGCTCAGTCAGTTATGTGGCCGTCTCTTGATTTTGGCTCAGGTCATGGTCTCATAGGTCATGAGTTTAAGCCTCTCAGTAGGCTGGTTGGGATTCTCTCTCTCTCTCCTCCTTCTCTCTCTCTCTCTCTCAAAATAAAGAAACTTTAAAAAAAAATCACACTTGGAGACCAATGCAGAGAAAACACCATGAACTAGAAGGGACCAGCCAATAAATTGCCAAACCACACTTGTAAAGAAACAAGATTATTTATAATAAGAAACTTCAAGCAAATTGTATAGTTCCAAACTTCAAGAGGGTACATGGACCTATTAAAAATCAAAATTGTATCATTTGCCAGTTTTCAAGCAGTTTTGCAATTTTGTATGTGCTTAGGTGGCATATTCAAAACAAACAAACAAACAAAAATTGATGGAATGTGGGCTGAGCCCAATCTAGCTCCGGGAAGTGCTTATTAGCATGGATGCTAGAAACCTCCCACCCCCACAGGAGAGGAAAGAAATGGTGCACAGGCAAAGGCCCTCTGCCTGATCTGGAGTTGGCTTTGCCTGAGGAAACTGGAATGATTTGACCTTTCAAAGCTGCCCCTTGCCTTCTGTCCACACCATGAACAACCACAAAATGGTAGCTTATCCACTATCCGACTTCTTCCATGGAAGGTGTTAAAACTGCAGACTGCATTGGATTCAGCTTAGACTCTTGCTTCTTTTTTTTCTGAATGACAGTTTGGGAGACAGATGCAGTTCTTACAAAGAGGACTGTCTTTTATAAACAAAAACAAAAATAGAAGGATACATTCTTTTGCCCCAAAGAAACTGCTCTGAGTCCTGACTCAAGAAAGAAAGAAATGGATGATAGAATGTGTTAGCATAGTAACAGATTTGAACTCTAAATAGCTAATTTGGTCCAATACGCATTACATAGCATAATTATAAAGAAAGTGGTAGCAGAAAAAACAAATTGTTTTGAAGGCATTTGAGGCAGAGGGACAGAAAGATTTCTTGTTCTTATCCAAATGGATTAAAATAGGAAAGAGATGGTGATAAGTCATCTGTGTTCTGCAAAGTGCATGCCATATCCATGGTCCTTCAGGATACAGTTCTAATGAACTTTGAAAACACTCTTGTGTAGTGGGAGATGGAGAAGTAGCCCTTTGCTTCTTACCTCTAAGTGCCTTTGTTAGAGAGACTAAGAAAGGAAGGCTTAAATTTTAATCTTTTTTTAAACTGATGTGTGATTAACATATAATGCTGTATTAGTTTCACGTGTACAACGTAATTTGATATTTGAATATATTACAAAATGATCACCACAGAAGTGTAGCTAACATTTGTCACCTTACATAGCTACATAAAATTTCTTTTTCTCGCAATGAGGACTTTTAAGATATACTCTCTTAGCAACTCTCAAATATGCAATACAATATTATTGACTATAGTCACCATGCTGGACAGTATATCCCCCAAATTTTAATCTCTTGGTGGAATAAAGTCCATCCATTCTACCTTTGTGGCTTTAAATATGGAATGATCTCAAGTGTCATTGCCTTGTTACTAAGAAATGCTGCGTCCGTCACTTTCTTTTGATTTTGTTATAATACAGCTACTAGGAAAGCTATTTCTCCCCAGGAACCAATTCTTGTTAGGTTTCCTCTCTCCAACCACCC
The DNA here is from genome assembly GCF_018350215.1 of Panthera leo. Lineage (NCBI taxonomy): Eukaryota > Metazoa > Chordata > Mammalia > Carnivora > Felidae > Panthera > Panthera leo. The sequence goes on from NC_056686.1 coordinate 183,694,041, forward strand.
CCTAAGTCCCAACAATTTTTGTTCTCAGATAAAATGAAGACCAATGTGGTTTTGTTCCTATATAATTTCAGTACATTCTATTTTTTAAAAAATAATAATTGATCATACCTTTGTAACGGAATACTTTTGTGTTAAAAGAAGATATGTATAATTATTGTGCAGCATGTTCAGTGAATTAGAGCTTATTTCAGATTTATTTTAAATATAAAGATCATAAAGAAAAAAAACTAGAGCGTTTCCAAGTGAACTAAAGTTAGTGTATATGGTATCTGGCTAAATGTATGAGCCATTTTTTTTTTAATAATATGAGGAAACAGATATTGAAACTGCAATCATCTTTCACAGTAAATACTGTTTTTCTTAAAGACTGCCATACAATAAAGTTATAACAGTGCTTGAAGACTTTCTATTTATAATTACACAAATATACGAGAAAACAATCTTACAGTTTTTTGAAAATATCACCTTGTTCATACTAAAATACAAAGTATAATTCTGCACAGGATATTCGGTAACTGCTGAGGAAAACAACCCCCTGCATATGAGACGTATATCTTTGAAGCTTCAAGTTAACTATTTAAATTGGAATGTCACTGTTATTAATTTATCAAGTTCTCTGACACTGCTTAAGTGCCTCTGGTTTTAAGGAAGAATCTGTGAACATGAAATCAGTAGGTTTAAGCAGTGGATATAATTTTTTTGTTTTATAATTATATAGATACATTGTCTACTGTTATAAGGACATAAAATATATATATGGCATAACATAAAATATGTTATTTGTAAAGCATGTGGCATAATACATAATATAGAATTAAATGTATAACATATAAAATGTTTGGTAGCTCTATGATTAATCATAAATTACTTAATACCGAATAATACATTACATGCGGCATATTTACCAAGTATGTTGATAGCACTAAACTATGACAGAACACCCACAGTAGTAAAGTTATCATGTGTTGTTTAATTCTCAAGTGGAAAATACAACTTAAATGGCATCTTTCACTAAGGGAGAAAGAAATGTACACCAACTGATTTTAGGAGCCCTTAGCACGTTGGCTTCATGCTAAACATCTATGATGGCCAAAAGGCAAATAACTAAATGGTATATACTCTTGTGTGTTTTTTTCAAAGAAGAAATGGTCTAAAATCATTAAACTTCCCAGGATCATTTGTCAACTACCTTTTGCTACGGATTAGGATGTATGAGATGTAAAGCCAGCTTTCCCCCCTATTAATAATTCGCTTCACTTTCAGAAATAGCAGCGAGTGAAAGTGCCCTAAGTACTAGTATTCACAGTCTCTACCGTCTAATGCTAAAAAGTTTTTACTCTATTTTGATGCTGCTGTTTCCTGGGATTGTGAAGTACTTTTGTGTCTGCCCCAGTGCCGGGATGTGCCACACCACCTGCTCAGAGACCGATGTGAATTAGCTAAACAATTTCACGTCACCCAGACCTGTTTGCTTGGATTCCTAGAACAGCTGACATGAGTTGGAAACTGCACACCTTAATTAGTTGCTGCAGGATAGTATACCCAAAAGACTGTTGTGAGATGAAGTAACCAGAAAGTTCGTCTGCGTCGCAGCCCCGCCGAGCTGGCGATGTGGCTTGTCACAGAGTTTCTTTTAGCTTATGTGATTGCTCGCTCCACATGCTGCCATTTACAGTACACGGTATACAGTAAATCTATTTTTTGTCAAGATGGGCTGGGTTTTCACAGCTCTGCACATGACATCCAGTCACTCTTCTTGGCTCTTAATGCTTAACATGGTGTAGTCTTGATTTTTGGCTGATTGCCTCCAATATGTTCAATTTTGGATGATTTTTACTGTAGGTTTATGAAACGATGCCCTAGAAATGTGAAAAATGTATAGGTTTCCTTAAAGGGCTTGCAGGAATCAGTCTGCTTCCATAAGCATCATTTTGAAACTGTATTTTCTCAAGCATTTGTGATGTGCCCTCAGTGGGCATTGGAGAACATTCAGAAAGCAGATAAAAGGAGATTGAGTAAACACTAGTGCTGTTTCTGGGAAGAGGAATTAGGAATTGTGGTGGATAAACACTTTTCATTATGTAGTTCATCCGTTTGCTTTTTTTAATTTTTTTTTTAAGCCTGGCACATGTCTCATTTTTCCAGTGAAAAAGTTTAATTAAGAGAAAGTAATATTCCCAATGCTATTGTCTTTGTTAAAATTACCTTCTGTCTGTCACTCATATTTTCATAGCACTGTTAAGTTCTGTAAACATGACTTTCAGTGTATCACGCTGTGCCTCTTTCTGAGCTTTCACTTGCCAATTTCATTTCTAAACCTTTTTACTGTTTCCACATGGACATTAGGATTTGTAATCCCATCATGCATCCCCATAGTCCCCTTCAACTACAGGACTGTTTCTTTTCAATATGTAAAAGTTTGTTATCTGTGTATTATTAAAACAATTTTGCATTATTTGAATTGTCCCGGATCATGTCCTAGGAGGCAGTCCCAACTGAATGCCTTGTAGAACTTACTGGACAGAAGCTTGGGTCAGTTGGTTATGAATCGGCATTATCCACTGCAACCATGTCACTAAAACAAAGTAATAAAGTCATAAAAATAAGTTTTAGTAGAAGATGAAACATGAGTGTGAACCCCAACTGATTTATAGCAAGTTTGGTGTTTTTATTTTATTTGTTTTTAATAATTTAAAATCATCACGTGTAAAAAATTGCCTGAAAGAAACTAGGGAATAGGCATGGAGGAAGTTCAGTATTTCATACTGAATCTCTTTTCTCCTTCACTTTTCCCTTTGTGCTTGATTTGTATTTGAATGTTTGTGAGGAAACTGTGCGTAAACATTTAGTTTCTCTTTTCCTTCTCCTGAATCGGATGACCTTAACAGATGATAACAGTGTAGACCCAAGTAAAAAGAAGAGGATGTTGATACATTCCAGAAGTTATATAAATTATGTACTCCACATTGATTATTTTTAGTGTGCCTTATTAAAATAAATCCCCTGATTAAAAAAAATAGATGACAAATCATATTGTAATTTTAGGGGACTTATATGCCTCACCAGTTGACAGGAGAAAGTGAAACAGAGGCAGAGTGGGGACAGAAGGGGAAGGAAACTGGAGGCTCCCGTACCACAGTTAACTTGCCCAGGGGGGCAATCTACTAACTCTCTTATGAATGATTAAGGGGTTGGACTGGACAATCTTAATGTTCTTTCTAATTCTAACGTCCGTAAGAAAATCATCTAGGGGCTCTCTGGCTTTCATGACCCAGTGCCTAACACTATGCTTGTGGAGTGTTAATTTTACAGCCATTCCGTAAGCTGAGTTCTCTGAATACAAGAAATACTGAGAGCAAGACAAGTTACAAAAAATCCTTCTTGGAGCTTCTGGATAATTAACCTAGGCTTCTAATTTGTATAACTATTCTCTGATCATAGCAATAAACATTTTGTCTGTGTTTATCCAATATGTGCCAGGTATCAGGGTAAGTGTTGTACATCTATTTTTGCCTAGAAGTAGACACTGTAACTTAGGTCTATTTAAAAAAAATTTTTAATGTTTTTATTTATTTTTGAGACAGAGACAGAGCATGAGCAGGGGAGGGGCAGAGAGAGAGGGAGACACAGAATCTGAAACAGGCTCCAGGCTCCGAGCTGTCAGCACAGAGCCTGACGCAGGGCTCGAACTCACGGGCCGTAAGATCATGACCTGAGCCGAAGTCGGAAGGAAGCCCAACCGACCAAGGCACCCAGGCACCCCAAGGTCTATTTTATAGATGGATGAACAGAGGCTTCACATTTGCTCGTTCAACAGATCCATATCGAATGACTATTCTGTGATAGGACCTGTGCTGAGCACTGAATTCATGGTGATGAATCAAATAGGCTGGGGTAGATCTTAGACCTGCCTTGCTCAGTTCCTCATGGGCCAAGTCATGAAGCAGATGATCAGCACAGCCAATAATCAGCACACAAGCAGCCGGTCAGTCTTGAGTCATTGAAGTGCTCCTGTGTGTGTGCGTTAGGGCTAATGGGTGCTAATGGACTTGTGAATAACGTGACACAGAATTATACCTGAAATATGAAAGTTAGATGCAAACATACGGGGTGATTTTAACAGTGTTTCAGGGTGATGTGGCAGGGACTCCAGGAGTGCTAATGAGTAATTTGCACAATGTAGCAGCACCTTCATCTCATTTAGCTTAGTTATCACAACCACCAGGATGTGTCTCATGACGGAACTGAGAGCTGAGGATCACAAACAACTTGATGTTATCTACTGTCCAATTGATTTCAAGCTGGCTGCAGTAAAGTGTAATCTGCATGAAATCTACACATATGAGCATTCTTTCTTCTCAATTTCCAAATCCAATCTCCTGTTGGACTAACCCAGTCTGTGATCTCAGAGAGCTTACAGTCTTTTGGGGGGAAAGAGATGACTAGAAAAAGGAAAACAAAATCAAAATCCTAGATATAAGGTAAAACTATAGTGATAGAAAGCAGAAGGAAGGGGTTGATTGCAAATAGGCACAAAAAAACTAGGGCGATGGAAATGTTCTATATCCTGAGTTTTGTGGTGGTCACAAGAGATTGAATATATTATTTTTCAAAAGGTGTAAAAAGGTACATTTAATTTGTTGAATTGCTGTGTGGTACATCTGAAGCTAACATAACACTGTATGACAACCATATTTCAGTAATTAAAAATTTCTTAAAAAATAAAAATTAGAAATGTACAATTAAAATTATTGAGTTTTATTGTATATAAATTATATTGTAATAAGCTGTAAAATATTGTCACGAACTTTATAATTTTAATACTATTTTAAATGAAAAAATATTTAAGATTTTTAATTTGTTAAAATGTATATATACATGTATGGCTATATATACATACAGACATACATATATATAATCTTAAACAACTATATATAACAGATGAAAATATGTGTATGTACATATAATGCATGTACATATTTTAAGACATTTCTAATTTCTTAAATTATATATAATTGTATGTATATATGTACATACATATGTATGTATTTGTACATATGTATATCACATTTTGAAAAAGTGAAATGTAAAACCAGAATTTTGGAGAGTTTAAAAAAAAAACATCCTCCCTCATATTTAATGTGAGCAATAAATCCAAAATGGATTATTCTTGAGATAATCAAAAGTTACACTTTTCTGCACTGAGTCCTAAAATCATTTAAAACAGGCTTACTGGATTGACTTCTGAAACTGATGAGGGTCAGCTGTCAAGGAATATCACTTCTAAAGTATTTCCACATAGTTAAGAATAAAGCACATAAACAAAGTATGATAAATGCTTTGAAAGGGAAAGGCCAAGAGCGCTATGAAAGAGTCAAGGTGAAGGGATCAGATAATGTATTTTTTAGAAAATAGAGAAATACTTTCAGTATTAATATCTATTTGCTTAGTAAAAATAGGTTCTGGAAAGGGAAAAAAAAAACACCCCACAAAGTTATAGAGCAAGGATTTAGAAGTGATCAAATTAGTTCTCCTATGGAAGCTTCAGAAGGCTTGGATGTTCTTAACTTGCTTATAATGAATTTCCCATAAAGATGCTGCTCAGAATGTTTTTTTTCCCTCAGTAAGCTTCCTTTTTGCTTCCTCTTTTTAAGTGTGTATCTCCAGACCACCAACAAATGGACCACTAATGCTAATGATCATCATGAATAGTTTTCACTAGTATCTTTTTATAAAAGCAATCACAGAAGATATTAGATTTATTTTAAAAGAGCTTCCATATTTAACATAATGTGCTAATAACTATCACACACTTGCCGGAAAAGATGGTAGTGATATGAAGACTGACTTCATTAGACAGTGACTATTACCAAGGAGGAGCCAAGTGCCAGTGTCTCATAAAAGGGTAGGTACTGTGAAACAGAACAAGGTAATGCTGTGTGACTTTATACAGAAAAACACTATAGGGTAAAAACATTGACATGTTCAGTTAAAAATAATCCTTCAAAAGGCCAAAGTTAACAGTTAAAACCATTTTTTATCTAGAAATTGGCAAAAGATTTATCTAAAATGTTTATATTTTTGCCACTCCATAAATCAAAATTAGTTTTCCATTAAAAAAATTGGATCAGAGATGATAATCTTCTTGCCAATTTTTAGCTAAATGCAAATGGAAACATCTGAGATTTTCAACTGAAAACTGAAGTTTATAGATATATAGTAAAACTATTGCCTGTGAGCCTTACATTGTGAGATCTGAATAGCATATGAGGTTATGAATTAACAATAATCTCAGATACACAAAACCTAAAGCCTAGATTTGTTATTAATGTGTACACTTTATTATTTGATTTTGACCCTTTTAATGTTGATGGAATAGTAACGTAACTGCTACCTATACTTTAAGTTTCAATTCAAGGTCAGGTGCTTACAATCTGCCCTCGTCACATCGTATATCTCTGCTTCATAGTACCTGAATTTTAACCTGCAGTCCTATCTGTATTTGATTAATACCTGTCTATTCACAAGTCTATAAACCGCGTAAGATCACATGCAGCTTTATTCACCATTTCACTCCTAGGAGCTGATGTAATACCCAGTACCTTGTTGACTCTTAAACTTTTATTAAACGAATGAAATCTGATTGCCATAGGGTAATTCCTATGGTTTTTCAAAATATAGCCATTAGTTTATTCATGACTATCAACATGAGGTTTTCCTTTCTGTGTTTTCCAACTTTTATCTGCAGAAATTGCACCTTGTGCCTCAGGCTAGTGGTGGTGTTTCTCTCATCTCTGATTTCCATCCTCTTTCCCCTCTCCACGAATGTTACCATGCCCAAGGATATGCTGAGGGTATTGGCTCTTCCTTCCCTGTCACATCACACAGCATTATTTCCAGCTTGAACTCCATTATCTGAGCCCTCTCTCTTACCTCCCCTGAGAGTATCAAAACCTCTGGGGAGAGGAAGCACAGATTTTCTTCCCCAAAATAATTTTGAGATTTTGGAATCCTAATAAAATGCTGGGAAAACATTATCTAAAAATGTTTTTTGTTTCTCGAGAGAGTCTGTATTTTTAGAATGAAATAGCTTCAGATCACCCTGGTCAAGATTTACTATATCCATGCAAGCTACAGATTACTTTCAGAATATGATGGTCTCCAGGCTTGGAAGAATTGGGCTCAGACTTCTGACATCCTTTCAGTTAAAACTATTAGGCCAATAGATGCTGCATGTATTTACATGACAAGCGTGTAACCAGACTGAGGATATATAAGATAGATCACCAGGTAGTAGTGTCTTAATAGTCAAAACGTATTTTATGAGGTGGAAAGTCAATGAACACGGAAGAGATTATTGGCAACAGTGTGACAACAGAGTTCCTGTTCTCCTTACCCTGGGGACAGAAGCAGACTGCTAACACGGAAACCAAAATACAGTTTTACGTTGGGCCATAAAGACAAAGCCAGCAATAAAAAAGACATTCATCCTTGATGATCAATTTCATTTATCCCATGTAGGCCCATTGTGGTAAAAGGGATGATTTTTACCAAAAGAAAAACTTTGAACAAATGAGCTCATTTCCATCATGTTGACAAGTCTTAAGTCATGAGACGTGCTGAAGTATGTATCCCAAAGCGCCATTATAGAATCATTAAGCTGATTTCCTCATCAAAATATATACTTTTTTTCTATTTAAATTTTAAGGGAGAAGACAGGTGGTTAAAGACTAATACATTTTAAAAGAACTGATGGTATCTGGCCAGCTCCCCCTTGTCACACAACTCTTTGAATGATTAGGGGTACCGACTGCCAAATGTGTTTAAAAACTCATTTGAAATGAAGAAAAGACTCAGAAATAAACAAAAAGGGGAGGGAGAAGGAGGATATTTTAGTTTCTCATTTTTTCCTCGCTTTATTTTAAGATGAGAAGTAAAAGGGTTCTTTTATTAAAAAATGGCAAAAGTTGTATTGAGGTAGTCTGAAAACTCACATTTCAACTCTAAAGTCTGAAGGATTTTTTCACTGTAATTGTCGATCCGCAGATTTGAAGTCAGTAGGAGAATGAATGATATGGTTTTAACATTTACAGTATTATAAAACTGCTTTCTTACAGATTAAGGGTTCTACTTAGGTATCCACGACAGCAATAGTTCTGTATTAAAGTATGCAGATAAAGTATGATAGTCCTGAAGTATCAAGAAAGCAATGCTTTTATGTGTTTAAATGTAAAAGTTGGATGCATCAGATAGCTATCTGTATTGGCATACAGAAAATACGCGGGCCAGTGTAAAGATGCACTCACACATATAGGTAGGCGTATGCTGAAACACAGAGCTTAAAAGTTACCTGTGTCTTTTCCAAGGTTTTCACTGTCCATTCAATAGCCGTCCCTCCTGCCCAGAAGAAAAGGGAATATTTTTCAAGACAAGCTATAAAATACTTAAAAGTGTACAGAATCCCGAGTTTTCAAACAAGATAGAAGAAATGCTGATACTATGTAAAGGGTATTTTAGAATGTACTTGAGTATTTGCCATTGCCGTAAGTGCAGGGAGGCACATGCCCATGGATGGGGGTCAAGAACGCGATTAGCGCCCCAGCGCACGGGACCAAAATCTGTCATGGTTCATTTGAACTGTGGCACTCCTTACAAAATAAAGGACATGCTCTGCAATTACCAATCTGCCCGGGCATGTACATAAAGAGAGCTGACAAATGATAAAGGAAATTGGAAAGGTTGAGAGGATGAAGTCAATAATAGATTTATCTCCAGACATTTAGCACTTGAAGTGCATCTGTTATACAATATGTAGACATATTTTACAGCAAATTTGGAGATACTGTGAGCCCACTGGGAAGGGACAATATCTAATTTTATATTCTATATAATTCTGAGCATAACTTTGGTGCTTAATCACTAGGAGGGGGAGGGGCCCCCCCGCGCTTACAAAAGGAGAAATGCGTGAACAGAAGCATAACCTAGGGTGTTGCAGGCAGGAGCTGTGTGAAGGTACAGTGCAAAAAGAGCGGAGACACAAACCCGATCAGAGAACTACATCTTATAAGCAACATGAGAAGATTGCATGCTGAAAGTTCTTTTGACTTAAAAGTCAAAATTTCTATTTTGTTCTCAAACTCAAGGGAAGTTATTGCAAGGTTTTATTGGAAAAGAGTAGAAAAGTTCAGTAAGAAATTGAAAACAAATTTTAACCAGATCTCATTGGGAGGCGTTTAGGAAACAATTTCATGCCAGCTTGAACATTATTTCCCCCCAAAGAATTCATCTTGTTCTTTCAAAGACGTTATTTTACTTCCTGAATGCTGTAAATAGGATTAACCAGAGATATCATAAAGTATTAGCTTGTGTATTTCTAGTATTTACAATAATATGGCCCCGTGTGTAATATGCACGCGAAAGGAAAAAATTATGCCTCTTTATTTATAAAATTGTGATTTGTATGTGTACTTGAAAAATCTCTATTTTACTATCCATGCTTTCCTCTCCACCTATCTGTTTTCTTTCCTCTACCACACATGTATGGAAAAACACACATGTCTGAAGGCTTAATTTTGTGTAAATTTGTTTGGTATAGTTAAAAATGTGGAAAGACTGAAAAGGAAACAATACTTGAAAATATTTTTGCATCATATCTTATTGCCCTAGGGAAAGGAAAATATATGCGTTAGCCCTATTGTTACTTGTTCCATTGTACATGATGCTGAAGCAATCAGTCAATTCAGCTAAAAAATTTTTACCCAAAGCAGTACTTATGGCCCTGTAACTGAAATAGGCAGTCAGTTGGTTGACTTCTGCCACACCTCTCCACACATTTAATTTTGTAGCCAGTGTGTGAATTTCTCTCTGAAGTCTCTGTTTCAGTTGCCAATTAAAATGACTTATTTCACTTGGTTGTTGGAGAAGGTTATGTGACCAGGAATGAAGAGGAGTTGGGGCAGGGTCCCTTGCTGTGGGAGGGTTTTACGCTGTTACTGAGAAGCCAATGGCTTAGAATTTGGTGTATGTGATACCATTCTCTCCCCAAGCCACAGTCCTCTGTTCTGTCTTGAGAACGCATGCCTGTACAATTTTTAAGACATTTCATATCAGAATCATCTGTCTTAGATGGGGAGTAACCCTAAGATGGAGTGTGGAAAGGCATAGCTTATTATTTTTCACTTCCCATACTGCCTATAGCGCACATGTATGAAAACTTTCCGGTAAGAAAAATGACAAACTTACCACAACCTGGTACAAATATTTAAAAAGATTTACCAGTCTTATTATTACTTATGTTTACCATATTCTTACAGTTATATCTATTCATTTTCTTCCCCACATTTCCTTCTTCTGAAAAATAAAATACACGAATATTCTCCATTACATCAACAAGAAAGAAAAAGTTTAAAAATACTTTTAATAGGTAAGATTTATGCTCAGAAAAAAAAAGCTTCTATTTTTCTGATTTCAATATTTAAAGTAGTTATCATGATCTATATATTGATTAAAATAAAAAGTTTCTCTTTAAAAAAAAAAAAGAAAGAAAGAACACCAGATCCTGGCATTATCTTAGCAAAGCTTACCCTAACATTCAGGAAAGAATACAGAAAACAGGAAGAGCCGATGACTCTCTTTTTTGGAAGACACAGTGTAGTATCCTCTTTGGAACTTCAGCTGATAAAATCCAGCTACTTAACCAGACAGTTGTCTGAAAAAGAAGATATGCAACATCGTTTTAACGGAAGAGTTTTCTAACAGACTCCAGGGCATTCTCCCTTGCATTGGGAAGGGACTTAAGACAACAGTTCTACCAGAATTTAACTGTATTTTACTTCAGCTTTCAGTAGTCATGTGGATCAAAGTAACCTTTGCATTCATAATGCAGACTCGGACTACACTCTGATTAGTTCCTGCCAATCAAGAAAAATCATAGCTCTTAAACATCCCCAGTAAATCACTCTTTGAAATAGTGTGGAAAAGAATAATATACGGTCAAATGTACTAGGAGGAAATTGCAAGAAGCAATGGAATCTTTTAAACATATAGATAGATCTCTACTATTGCTTTTAAAGACACGAACACAGTTTAAGAGAGTAAACATCAAGAACGGAGCAGTGAACTAAAGAAGATACAACGTTCAATTGTATACTGGACACTAGCTGTATTTTTCAGCTGTATACTATTATTTTTAAATAAAACATGAGAGAAAAGAGCCAAATACAACTTTCTGAAAGAAAAAGAATAGAATGCAAGTTCAATAAGCTAAGATTTTAGTGTGCTTGACATAAAATAAAAATGCACAACTGTGATTTGGAGAATGGTTAGGCAAAAGATTATTATGTGCTCCTGTATATTCAGAAAACTGTGTCCAGATCCATTTTATATTATGGGTCCCCAAAGTCCTGTGTGTGTCTTCTCATGTGAACATGAAGAATTCTGAACTAGACACTGTGGATGCACTCAGATAGGATGCATTTTGAATTATTTTATAACAAAATTTAAGTCAGAAAAAGAAATGTGAATTTTTGTTTTGGAATTTTGCAAATAGAAAAGAAAGAATGAGTCAAAATAGGTGCTTCCAGCCTTTTTTTATTGATCAATTTATGGTTTCAAATAAAAATATTCTTTTAGATTTTCAAAATGGGAAAAATATATGTATATGAGTATATGTATTTTCTTCATGTTTCCAATATTAGCAATTACAAAATTGTTTTAAACATCGCTTCTTCTAAGAATGGATTCTCCTTTTTTCATGAATAAATATGGACTTATAAGAATTTTCTCAGATGTTTATAAAATACTATGGCAGATTATATTACCACATTTTATTCTTCTGTATACAATATGAAGGTCACTTATGTTCTGTAATGAGCGAAGACTCTATTTTACTAATGTTTTCCATATCACATTTCCAACCTGATCTCCAGCTTTATCCTTGTAGTCTGGAAGTCATTGGGCAGACCAATTTATTGTCTAGGGTTAAATGAAAACAATTCTAAGAAAAAGCTGCAGTTGAGGAAAATGGAAATTAAGAGAATGATTTAATTTTAACATTTAAAAAATCAGGTGTTTGGTTTCCTTTCTCTTTCTTTAATGTCTGTTTGACTATGTGAACCTCTCATAATTGTTTTCCAAGTTAATTATCAAGAAAGCTTAGGCCTTTTCTGTTTTAGGTATTTTAACATGTTCTGTAGTGCCTTTTTCTATGTTCATGCTCTTTTCCCTTCTTCCATTCTGTATGTTTTCTTGACTCTTTTTAGTTGCTTCCTTTGATCCCTTTTCCCTCACTTAGAAGCTTTCTTTGACTCTTCAGATTCTGGATGAATCAAAGCCCACCTCCGTTGATACCTGGTCCTCCCCGGTCCCTGGTCCTTCCCAGCCCAGATATGCTAAGTGACACGACTGAGTTTCTCAGTAGATAATATTCTGCTTTTCCCTATACTCCATAGTTTCACTCACAAAAAGGAAAAAAATTCAAAATAGTGATTTTTTTTGAAAAGGGTAATGAAATTACACATGCTAAAAATTAAATTTCATAAGCAAAATATATTATTTGTGTGGTAAGTTATTACAGTTTGGATCTTTCAAAGCTTTGTTGAGACAAGAATAAAATAGGAATCTGTATGATTGCTATCATATATCTTTTTTCAACTAGAGCAACCTCCTTTTGGTTGGAGATATAGGAAATCAGGTAGTATCCTTTTGAAAACATGAGAAAAGTACATGTTGTGCAATTCTTTGAGGCTTTTGATATTATTGTTTCAAAATCGGTCAGAAATCAGGAAATATCCTTCTATGTTTTATTTTGGTCATTCTTTTTCTAATCAGAAACGTAGGATGACAAAGGCATAAAGTTAAATTCTGAGGGGGTATCAACCTTAGTAAATCATTGACATGCACAAATATGATATTTGTGCCTAAAATGGTATTGAGCCATGTACATCACACAATGTAGAATTTTCCCAGCAAAGAGGAGGCTCTTGTGTGATTTGGAAAGCTGTAGAAAAAATTTGGCCTCTGGTGTCTAAGGCAGTTGCCACCAGAGGGCGATGACTGTAGCAAACTTCATTCTACACAATTGCCTTTTGCTTTTTTTTTTTTTTTTTTTTTTTTTTTTTTGTCCTGGTGGTCCAGTTAACAAAAAATGTAACATACTCACAATGGAATGTTAAGCCTTATACAGGATCTCTGACTGTAAGTTTATTTTCGACTTCAAAAAAGAAGTAAATATTGTTGGTGTTAGTAAGGAAGGGCAAAGGGAAATGAAATTTCTTGCTAGATTTGCTAGTAGATTTCCCAATGAAAAATTGAAAGAAGACAATAGCACCTGAGTGGATGATTGAAACTCCAATGTACTTCTTCCCAAAAAGATATTTATTTACTCTGTTTTACTCCTCTGTTTTCCTTAGGAGTGACAGAACAAGTTGATGCCTATTGCCAGTGGTTTCAGAAGTCATTAATTTTGAAAGGATTTTTTTCTTCTTCTCCTTGCCAAGAGGCATCTTAGTGAGATATTTTGGATTTGGTCCTAAACATCCTTTATAGTTTTGTATACATTTTATCTTGATCTGAGCATCAGACTACATAAGCGATAGAGTGATGCATTTAATAGCACGAAATATAACATAATGCAAGCTTTAATACCTGGAATACAGTAAACCAGTAGCTTTGAGTTATATTACCCATCATAAACTTCTTTAACCTGTGGCTCATTTTCAAAATAATAAACGTAACTATTCCATAAAAATATCTCAACACAGAAGAGCCAGAAAAGTGAAGGACATGAACAGATGGTACATCAATCTTCTGCATTTATACAATTTGTTTTTTAATGCAAATAGTGTGGGTTGCCTGCTCATGCCTTGGATATTTGTTCCAAAGATGAGCACATTTTCTTATCTTTCTGGATCAATGTGACATTTGCAGTTATCATAAAGTGAGAGCCCATTTAATGATGCTAATGCTTCCTTAATGTAAAAATAAAATCACCTTCTTTATAAAAGCAAACAGATTAAAAGTCCCAAAGAGACCATTGAAATCTGTGACATTTGCAGTTACTGGTAACTAGATGGCTTGATTATACACAGGTTAAAAAAAAAATCTTAAAAGCATTGTTTATGATCATTAATCAGAACATTAAATATGAATTCTGGGTTCCCCTATGAGCAAGAAGATAAATAAGAATCTGTTTGTATAAAGAAACCAGCAAGTTGCAGGCTTCTGAAAAAGAGTTACCACAATTAAATGTTACGTTAATAAGCTTCTCTAAACTTTAAGAGAGCTTGCAAGGATCTTTGAGGATCCTTAAAAATAAATGATAGTATTTCTGAGGTGTAATATTTTTCTAAAACAGAAAACACACTTAAAAATAGTACAGTGATTTAGATAGTAAAGCAGTTTAGGTGTGGCACTATTTTTTTTTAACTAAATTCATAGAAGGATTCCAGTGTGTACCCACCCACCCCCATATATTTCCACTTGCAAGGAGAAAAGTCATTTATAGAAGAAAAGAGTGATGTTTCTAAGGCTCATTTCGTTCCATCAGTAGAGCCTACTTGGCTACTTCATGGGGAGCCTGGTTTGGGAATATATTTCTTTTTCGTGTGTATTGTGTCTGTTTTCGATGTTTCATACACATGCCCAGAGGCCGTCTGGCAGCATATACACTTTTTAAAGCCAATTTGAAAAAGCAAATCATTTTCCTTCCTGATAAGACAGCTGGCTGTTGCATACAGCCTTTTCCACTAGAAATGAGTTATGGTCACTAACTAATTCCAGAAGGTCCAAAGAGTTGGCATTTGATGAGAGCAAATTTTGATCACTATCAACTTGGCATCAACTCCAGTAATGAGCTGACCTATGAGATAGAGGGCACAGGAGTGTCATCTAAGTAACCTAAGCTGCTTTGTGTAGTTCCCCAAAGAGCCTACGGATATAGAACAGCAACAACACCACCACCTCAAGAATGTTCTCTGAAACAAATGGAGATATGTCTTAGGTGTTTTTTATAGATCTTTTTGTAGATCTTATTTCCTGTGGAATCATTAGTGACTCCCGTCACTGGTAGGCGGGGCCAAGTCAACAAAGGCTAACTATATACACACCCAATTTAATAAATAGAACTGATGGAGTGAGGGAAATTTAAATCTGGGTAAAAGGGCTCTTATTGCAGCAATTAAATTCTTTTCAGGCTCAGGCCTAAGTGCCCAGGGTGAAAATAAAAAATCATATTGACTTGAAATAATTATATTTTGAAATTTTGAAAAGAAAATACACATGCTGGCTAGGGCTTCAGCCTCTGAGGAAGGTTGCTCATTCAATCATCCATTTACCAACAAATATTTATTGAACACTTGTTTTGCAAGCCAAGCATACATAGTGACAGGTGTTAAGGGTACAGTAATAAGATGGGAATGCTCCCTGTCTTCACAGAGCCTGTTGTCCACTGGGGAAAATATATTAGACCAGTAATTATAATAAATAAGAATAAAGATAACCATAGAGGATGTATAGAGTGTTTATGGAAGCAGAGTTGGAGACGTAATCTAGCTTGGAAGTCAGGAATGAGAGAAAAGAAAAGATTACTTCTAGAAGAGGGACTGGTAAGTGTCCAGGCTCAGTGCTGAGACAGAGAGATTGGAGGACATAAAAGTTCTGGAAGGCTCACATGGGTATAATGGAAAAGAGAGACTGATGAGCAGCGAAGATGGAGAGACAGTAGGCTCCAAGTAGTAGTGGGTCTTGAGAAGAGAGGCCGCTGAAGGATTTTACAACATAACAATCAGAGGAGATGGAGAAGGAATCACCAGGATTGGCTGAAAGGGTCAGGAAAGACTGTGTAATGCTGGGCATGTTGACAGCAGAAGCTTAGATGGTAAATCTTTACTTCCGGTAGCTAAAGAGTGTTCATGAGCCTCACACCTTCCTGCAGAACTGGTTAAACCCATATTCGCCTCCGCATACTCAAAAACGCTTTCTCAGTTCCAGCACAGCAACTGGCTAATAGTAGCAGCTTGATAAAATGTCGTGAAACAGAATCCAGAGCATGTATTAGTACTTGTGACTGCTGTACCACATTACCACTGACTTGGTGTCTTAAAACAACAGAAATTGATTCCGTCACAGTTCTGGAGGCCAGACGTCCAAGATCAGCCCCAAATCAAGGTGCTGGCAGGCTGCCCTCCCTCCTGAGGCTCTAGGGGAGAATTTACTCCTTGTTCTTTCTACTCCTGGAGTTTGTTGGCATCCCTTGGTTTGCAGCTGCATCATCCCACTCCATCTCTGTCTTTACTCTGTCATCTCCTCTGTGTGTTTGGCCAACCTCTCTCTGCCTTTCTCTTGTAAGGACACTTGTAAGAGCCTTTAGGGCCCACCCTGATTACACAAGATAACCTTCCCACCTCAAGGCCCTTAACTTAATCACACCAGCAAAGACTTTGCCATATTAGGTAACATTTAAACCTTCTAGGGATTAGGATCTGGTATCTTTGAAGGATCAGTTTTCAGCTTACCACAGTACTTATTCACAGTCCTTAGTATCTTCAGTATTGAAGGAAAGGGTAAAATAGCATTAGATGTCGCTGTTCTAGGATTTTAGGTCTTAAACTCCATTGTGCAAGCAACCATTCAACCTTGCTCTCGGTACGACTCTAGAACTCTGGCAGTTCTGTGCTGGAAGGGCCATGTTGGTGTCAGAAAGGTACTTCGGAATAGGTTATCACAAAGGTGCCTCGAGTATTTAGGGCTTGCTTGTGGTAGTTAAGTGTATTGTAACGAATGTGAGAGTAAAGCCAGTGCCATTTTCTGTTTCCCACAGGGATTACTTCCAAACGAGTGTTCTCTGTGGTCTCTGGAGGGCCTTGGCATCTGCTTAGCAGTTTCACTGAGATGGGTTAAACTTCCAAAGTAGGGTCTTTGTTTGAACCATACACTCAATGCTGGGAATGGTTCTTTTACTAAAACCAAACAAAAACCAACCAAGATAAATACCTTCTATATGCCAGGCACTGTCCTAAGTTCCAGCTCACAATTATTAGATCTTATGGGGGAAGTTCTGCACTAGAAATAAATAAAATAAGTTCCAGGTGTCTCTGGTTCTGTAACATATTAGTCCTAGCCCAGAACATGGTGCCAGGGAAACTCAGAAGTGTTTTGGTCACTTTACATGTACTGTAGTACTCAATTCTCCCAACTTTGTGAGATAATATCATCAGCACCATTTAACAAATAATAGATCGTGCCTCAAAAGTTCAACAAATTTGTGAAGCCATATAGCTAATTTGGAGTGGATCTGTGATTAGAATTCAAACCAGTCTGACCCCAGTGCTCATGATTATTTCATCATGACAACCTTATTGCTCAGAAGCAGAAATGGAGATTAGATGTCCTTAGATCCAATTTTGGGTTTGCCATTATGCCACACACCACAAGATCAATTCCTGAAAGAGGCCATTTCAGGATAAGTAGGAGGATGCATCATTTCACCACTACATTTAAGAAGTTTATTTCCTTAAGATGTAGTGGAGTCCAAAACAGCAAATAAGTTTAGCTAAACCAGTAGATCACAGGGCCATAAACATCCAGAAAATATCTTCACGAAATATTGCTCACCTTTTGAGGCTGCTGTTGTGGAGAACAGCCATGACCTTACATAAATCAAATATCCTTAAGGACATTGATAAAGACAGCCATCTTTCTGATTTCTTTTGTTTCAGATGAGACATGAGAAATGTGTGCCATTCTTGTCTTTTCTAAGTTTAATGATATGGCTTACTAGTATCAGCAGAGCTCTGAAAACATATTTTTCTGATTTACATGGCTTTTACATGAGTCAGAAACACAACTACAAATAGTAAAATTTTCTTATTAAGTCAATGGTAGAGTAAAATGTTCTGGACATGCCAAGGACATGGCTACTGCCTTCTCTTCAACAACCCTTGGCATCCTAAGGATGTCACACAATTTCTTCCCACAGCAAAGGACAGATTCATGCTGTTACTTTTTTTTTTTTTTTTTAAAGAAATCTTGGTTGAAAGCACCAACAGTGATACAACTTGGTTCATTTTGTCATTTTTTACTCCCTTGAATTACTACATAAATATTAATAGCTAAACACATTGCAAACAGGTGGAGCTCATTCTGTCTCTGGAGCGCTGCCACCGTTATGTGATATCTCAGATGGGTGACGAGATTTTCCATGTGGGGAGGGCGGTCTGTCATTGCATGCCAACCCCATTGGACACACCCTTGGCTTGGAGTTCTTTATTTCCTGTGATATCTCTATGACAGCCTTCTTGGTCTTTTAACAGTTCATTCAGTAGAGTGGGAAGGAGTAACACACTCCATTTAAGAACCACATTCACTTCACTGTATATCTGGTTACTTTTTTTCAGACAGTGGCTGTTACTGATAAGATCATGGAAGAAAGCCCCCAGTGTTTAAAGGT
The DNA here is from genome assembly GCF_018350215.1 of Panthera leo. Taxonomy (NCBI): domain Eukaryota; kingdom Metazoa; phylum Chordata; class Mammalia; order Carnivora; family Felidae; genus Panthera; species Panthera leo. Next base: position 183,712,486 of record NC_056686.1, read on the forward strand.
ACATATCAGCTATGCATGGAATATTTGTTTACCACGCATCCAAAAATTTATGTATGCTTGATGACCTTTTCAAACTAAGGGAGTCACAGATTTATTATGGTAGATAATATTATGATAAAGTCCCCCTTTTGTCCCCTGATTTGCAAATGCACAGCTTAAACTATATATCCATTCGAAGTAAAAATTTGTTATCTTACAGTTATCAATTTGTAAGTGGCATGATTGTTTTTCAAAGGCCTTATACGTAGAGGCATGATATTTATCTACCTTTTCATGCTGAATTATTTTCTTTATGTATATTTACCTTCAATGCACAGACATATTTCAAAATGAAATTCAGAGATCCGGCTGGACATAATGCTAGACCTGATGACTAGGTTATTCCTCCTGTGTCAGTAAAATAATCCACTTAAAATGTACTTGTTTTCACGAGAAGCAAGCACATTTAGACTCATCCTGGAATATGTTGAATGTATGTGATTGTGTGTGACGTGTTATGACTAGAGCATGCGTGAAGTTCAGTGTACTTGAATTTCTAAACTGGTTGACAACAGATGCACTAATAATTTTTGTAATAAAATTTTAAAAATTTGATTTGTGAGTCCAAAAGGCCCATCTTCAAAACCTTATGCATTATAGGAGTTTCTGATTAAGCCCTGCAGTTAGGCAAAATTTAAATTTTATAAGTTCATGGAGGAGGTTTGATTTAGTCTAAATCATGGGGCAAGATTATATTTCTATTGTCATCTCATTGGTTATTTATCACTTGTTAACAAAGAGCAAAATATTGAGGTAAAATCACATCTTTTGTTTTTCCAATGAGTTAGCTGCACTACACATCTTTGACATTAATACTTTTAGTACCCATTTAAAAATCTGCATTAAAATCAATTAGTAGTTCTATTAGACTTGAAACAGTTGGCCAGTTTTTAGGAACTTTTTCCTTCTCCATTTTTAGGTCAGATTCAGCTCCTTCCCCATTTTCTCTGCCTGTTGAGCATTGCCTGGGGGCAAAGGGGCCCTCTTCAAGGCGGGTTCCACATGTGCTTTTGGGGAGAGAGCCCATAACTTCCATCCATTTGTACAGGAATCTGTGACAATCTACTGTATGAACCCATACACTTAAATGATTCAAACTATGGTAGAAGTATCCAGAGAAATGAAAACCAACAAATGATGAGAAGATGGGGACATGGCTTCCATTTTCATCAGACTTTCTACAGATGGACAATTTTGTTACAGGGAAGATGAGCCTGGTGTGACTTAGGACTTCAAATTTTCCACACAGCCTTTTGTTCAGAGGTGTTCCTGAATCAGAGATCTGCAGATACTCTATTAGATATTCAAATGTATTTTGATGTTTTCTTATTCTTGTAAATACTGTTAAACGTATGCACTCCTAAATACAAGTTGAACAAACTCACAAAACCATAATTTCTTATTTAATGGTTCCTTTGTGTCCTCATGGGAACCCTTCTTAGTAGGTGTAACAGAATACTGAGCCATTAAGCAGAGAGCCTGAATGCTAGCCTGATTCTACTACTGGTTAACCGGCGACTCTGAAGAAGTCACCTTCAGGGCCTCATTTTCCTCATATGTATTATATAGAAGACATTAGATGGAGTCAGATGGACCTGGATTCAAATTCCAGGCCTATCACTTACTATTGTGTAAACTTGGGCAAGGTACTTATTTTCTTGCTGCCTCAGTCTCCCCACTTGTTAGAAAATATGTATAACCATGAAATTATTTCAGTAATTAAATGAGGCAATACAGATAAGGGGTTAGCATAAGACCTGACACATGACAAACATTATAATTATTATCCATAAAGGGTGATTTAATGATAATTCTTAAGAATTAAAGTTTTGTTCTCCTGACTTAAAATTATTCCATCACTTTATTTTTCTCATAAGCTCAATAAAAGGTAAAGAAAGAATATTGCTCACTTGTAGTAAGTAATATTATGTCCTTTTCTCCTATACCTTATTTTGCTTCTATTATGTGCAAGCCCCAAAAGGGGTTAAATAAAATTTGCTAAAAAGGGGCTAAATTTGCTAAGTAAAAATGGAGCATTGGCATGGATGTATAAGGAGAACACTGAGTGAAGGGGACCATGTTACAGGAGAGATGACTGGTTTATGAGTCTGGGGATGTTCAACCTAAAGAGACATTGGCCCAAAGCAAATATTAGGTCGTCATAGAGTATTTAAAAGAAGGGTTCATGGAAGTCTCAGCACATATTCCCATGATGCTCATGGGCAGGTGTGTGACAAGGTGAGCGGAAGTTACGTGAGAACAGAATTTGTCTCTCAGTAACATCACCTTTAATGTCAGAGCTCACCTGAAAATGGAAGCATCAAATTACTCAGGGGCACACTGGTTTTCAGTGGTAAGAGGTTTCAGACTTGACCCAAGCCTCACAAAAAAAAAAAAATTTGCTATTGAAGAAAAGTTGTCCTATATTTGAGCCAAAATCTGTCTTTCTATATTTTCTACTTTTTCACTTCACATTTTTCACATCTTTTTTCTAAATTAGCCATTTGATCAACTGTTCTTTGTGATGTCATTAATGAATTTCTGAATCTGATAAGCAAAGTTTCAGTTCTTAAATATGTTACATCTGGTTTTCAGTGCATACTCTGTAAATGTTATTGTCATGACCCTATCATTCTCTAAGGCTGAGATTTTGTCATAATTGACATTGTTTTTTTTTCTCGATACTTTCTCTGGTTTCTACAAATCCATTTGCAAACTGCACATTTGAAATATCTTATGCAGTCATTTTTTTTTGGCTGTTCTTAGGTTCTTTTTTTTTTTTTTTGGAATTTTCTTTCCTTGACCCAGAAATATAAGAGGCTCTTGATTCTTTTCTCTTTTCCCTGGGTAAACTTATCCCATCTCAACATTGGTGCATAGGGAGAATGAAATTTTGATGCCCTAATTGTCCATTCTGTGTCATGACTTAACTTTTCTTCTATGCATTTGGAATGCTGCCAGCTTTGAACCATCTTTGGGAGAATTGAGAAAGTGGTCACTCAATTTTCTTTAAGATTTAATTCCCCCATGGAATTCAGGTTGAGGAAGGTAACTCTCCAAAATCTCTCTGGTCCAGACCACTGAAGACACATTTTCCAGCCATTTCCTGAACAGACCAGAGCCCTTCAAACTTGTCATTTTTCTCCCCAAAGCTTTCTCTTCATGCTTATGCCTAGGGATGTACAACCGTCCAATCACTTGCTCAAGAAGTTCAGGAGGAATTCTGGCCTTTTTCTCCCTGAAACTTGAAGAGATTAGGTCTCAAATCAGCTGCCTTCTGTTCTGTCTCACTGGCAACATTTTGCTCTTTATTACATTTTATTTGGATTGTTATCAGAGGGAAATAGCCTATACCTACATTTCTCGCTACATGATATATCACCTAACCATCACCACCATCTTCAATCTATACTTCAAGATAGTCAAAAGGAAATCTTCTGAATGTAAATAAAATCTGTGTTCACTTGGTTCAATCTTGGCTCATTCACTGGCATGGCATACAAATTTTTCTACCAGCCAGCCCAGGTTAACTTTCCTAAGCCCCTAGTACAGTCTGTCTTCTCCTCCTGTTAGACTACTTGAAGTTCTTTGAATGCATAACATTTTGTTTTTCTTAGCCTTTATGTTTGCTATTACCCTTTCCTAAATGCCATTTACCTCTTTATCTATCTGGTGAACGTGACCTTTCTTTCATTATTTAATTTAAATTCACCATTCTTGTTAAAATACTTTGATCCCCCAACTGGGGGGTATTGAATAGAGTGTCTGGAACATAAAACATTCTTAATAAGTATTAAATTTTAAATATATTATTTTTAAATGGGAGTATAATTGGCATATAACATATTGGTTTTAGATACACAACAAATATACAGTTGACCCTTGAACAATGTGAGAGTTTGGGGCACTGATAAAATCTGTATGTAATTTTGACTCCCCGCCCCCCCCCTCCAAATTTAACTACCAGTAGCCTACTATTGACCAGAAGCCTTATCAATAACAAACAGTCAAATAGTCAATTGGCATATATTTTGTATGGTAGCTGTATTTTATCTATCCTTACAATAAAGGATAAGGATCTATCTATCCTTACTCTATCCTTACAATAAAGTAAGCTAGGGGAAAAAATGTTATTGAAATCACAAGGAAGAGAAATACATTGACAGTCCTGTAGTGTATCAAAAAAAAATCTGTCTATAAGTGAGCGTGCCCAGTTTAAACCCGTGTTGTTCAAGGGTCAGCTGTATTGTGAACTGACCACCGCAATAAGTCTAGTTAAATATTTTATGAAAAATACATGTTACATTATGATTATGCTATTGAAGATGGAATGCAGGCTCTGGATATCAGGTTGTACCAACATAATTCTAGGTTTCTTCCAATCCAAGATTCTACAGTTCTGTGATTTATTTTGAACTGTTTAGAAAAATCTAATATTAATTCCATTTCTATTTTCCTTCAGTTAATATGGCAAAAATACATTAAAGCCTCAACAATATTTCTCAATTGACTAGGCTTGAATTCCTGGAATTAATATTGCAATCCTAACTCTAAGACTGTAATGTCATATTGACATTTCAAAAAATACATCTTTTAGCTCACTGGCACCTCAATGGAATTCTTTATCCATGAAGGTTCCTCATTTATTTTGTGCCCTGTATAAGGCATATTTTATAGGATGTAAACATTAAATCACATTTTATTACTTCCCTACCTAGCCCTACGGTCTATTTTAAGTTTGAACAATTCCAAGCCAATGGTCTTGCCTTACCTTATAAAGGAAGAATCCTGGAAAAGAAAAATCTCTAATTTTTCCATCAAAATGTGTCCTTAAATCTCTCTCTACCCCACCACAGTGCTCTGTGTTTTTACTTTCCTCTTTCCCTCTCCCTCTCTGCTGACATTAGCATAAAAATGTGCTACCCTAACTAAGCAGTCTGTTAACTGATAAGCTATCAAAAAATCATCTGTTATTTTTATAGCTCAAAGGCAGATGCCATTTCAAGAACTAGAGTTGAATGAGTAGGGTTTGTTAGTGCTTTTTAGATTCATCATTGTAAACTTGAGGTATTTTAAAATGGAATGATTGGAAGCTTGAAATATTATCCCATGAGCAATCAAGCTTTAGAATTTTGTTAGCCTTAAATTTTTGTCTGCATAAAATCATTTCATATCATATTGTATCATAAAGAATCTTGGTTGTTGTCTAATGTTTGTATGGAAAATCCTGCATCAAATCAGACCATTGTAATTATCCAGGAAAACTCAGATCAGAACATCCCCTTCTGGTCCAGCAGGGGCCCCTTTTGCCATGAGATGCTTTTCAAAGAGTCTCCAAAACAGCAAACATGTGCTTGGTAAACAATTGTGTTCTCAGGTTGCTTTTTGGAATTACTTTGGGCATAATAAGGTGGCAAGCGGGTCTGCTCCAGGTCCCAGGCCTCAAGACTTCCGGGATTGCTCTTGGAGGCTTGGATTAGAAGTCAATTTGAATAAAAGGATTATTTAAAAACCAGGGAACCTGGCCTGCCAAGATTTGTCACTGTTATAAACTGCTTTTGTATCACAGGAGCTAGTCACCCATTTTAAGATCACCCATTTACAGAAAAAAAGTCACGATTTACAGAAAAGGAAAAGAAATCCACAAACGGTGGAGAGGCAGATGACCCATTTAATACCACAGATACCAGAGCAGTGAACATGACAGTGGGTCAAGATGTATGTATTATTATACTCCAATATATTTTATATTGTGCAATCCTCCAAAAGCGCCTTGAGGGATTGAAATTTGATTTACTGACTGGTGAACTATTTGAAGTATATGATCTCAACAGCTCTTAAATTCTAGCCATTGTTATCATAATCAATACATAATTTTCACAAATAACCAACATCTTATAGAGGGTAAACCAAGTAAGTGTGTGTGTGTGTGTGTGTGTGTGTGTGTGTGTGTGTGTGTGTATGATCATTAGGTGATTATTTTTAAATAATATTTTATATTATACAAGTATTAAATGAATACATACTTGTAAAACTTCGAACAGGACAGAAATATATTGACTAAAAAGATATTTTCTCCATCTCCACATACTCAAAAACTAAATACCATTAATAATTTAATATATATCCTTTGAGGTCTTTTACCATGCATTCATAGTGTATCTGTCTTTCTATCTGCCTATCTACCTGCCTGACCAACTATCCATGTGGAGTTTTAGACATAATACAATTTTATTTCCTTTATTTTGTTTTTAGGGAGACATTGTTTCATATGCACCCAAGATTCAGGAATTAAACTGCCTGAATTCAAAATCTTTAACTTTCAGGGTGCCTGAGTGACTCAGTTGGTTAAGCATCCGACTTTGACTCAGGTCATGATCTCATGGTTTGTTGAGTTCGAGCCCTGCCTCGGGCTCTGTGCTGACAGCTCAGAGCCTGAAGCCTGCTCCAGATTCTGTGTCTTCCTCCTCCCCTACTCGCACTCTGTCTCTCTCAAAAATAAATAAACATTAAAACAAAAACTTAAAAAAATAAAATAAAAAACACAAAATCTTTAACCTTCCACAAGTCATTTGACTTCTCTGGGCCTCAGTTTCCTCACACTTAAAATATGTGTAATAATAGTACTCACCTCAAAGAATTTTTGGGAGAAATGTATGTGGGCTGCACAGTTCTGAATATTTCACATATTGTACACATGAAATGCTCCTAATTATCCTTAGCACATAGTAAACATTACATTATGTTATTATTATTTTTTACTCCAACATCTTCTTTTTGCTTAATAATATATCTAATATGTCAGGCACCTGGGTGGCTCAGTGGGTTAAGTATCTGACTTTGGCTTGGGTCATGATCTCTTGGTTTGTGAGTTTGAGCCCCGCATTGGGCTATTTGCTGACAGTGCAGAGCCTGCTTCAGATTCTCTGTTTCCCTCTCTCTCTCTGCCCCTCCCCCACTCATGCTTACTGTCTCTTTCTCTCTCTCTCTCTCTCTCTCTCTCTCTCTCTCAAAAATAAACATTAAAGCACACACACACATCTTTCCAGATCACTCCTTAAAGATCTATCATATTCATTTTATTTTTTCTTTTATTTATTTAATTTTTTTAGAGAGAGCGCACACACACACACCTGTGCATGCATACTGGTGAGGGGCAGAGGGAGAAGAGAGAATCTTAAGCAGTCTCCACACCTAGCATGGAGCCAGATGTGGGGATCCATCTCACCCCCCTGGGATCATTACCTGAGCCGAAATCAAGAGTTGGACACTTAACCAACTGAGCCATCCAGGAACCCCTATCATATTCACCTCAAATGCTGCATAGTATTCTAGACTCTGGAAGTAATTTATTTATTCCCCTATAGAGGAAATTTTAGTTCTTTCCTTTCCTTTTCTTTTCTTCTCTTTTCTTCTTGTTTTATTTTTTTTTGCAATTAGCATAATGTAATGAGCATCTCCGTGTGTGTGTCTGTGCACGCATGTGCATGTATCTGCATTTATGTGTCTGTTTATAGCACAGATTCTTAGAATTGCTAGATCAAATGTTATACATATTAATAAAATTTTAGAAACCCCCAGATAGTCCTCTAAAATGCTACAGAAATGTGCATTTGCACCAACAATGACTACAAACATCTTTACCACCTCCCTTAAATCCTGCACTGTAACCAAATCATTCCTTACAACTTCTGTAAAGTTGAAATGTTGTTTTTTTTTTTTTTAATTACAATGGTCTCAGTGGCACAATTTGGCATTCCCAACCAAATAGAATGTTACAACTTTCAAATTTCCATGTAATCTGACGGGCAAAAAAAAATAGTAATTTTTTTTTTCTTTCTAACTTTGTATTTCCCTTATTAATGATGAGGTTGGGCATCTTTTCATGGATAGTGTTTATTTATGTTTTGCTTTTTCTTTAAATTGATGATTTTAATGATCTTATATATTATAGATGTTAATCATTTGAATCATGTGTGTGAAATAATTCACCCTGTTCTTTTACCTGCTTTTTAATTTAATGTGCTTTTTGTTATAAAAGCTTTAAATTTTAATGTTTTTAAAAAGACAGTATTATTTTTAATGGCTTCTGCATTTTGTGTTCTATTGTGAGATAACGGAATATGTGTGTGTGTGTGTATGTATATATATATATATATATATATATATATATATATATATATATATATATATATGCCTCTGTCCCTGGTTCCTGGTACAGAACTCTTAAAACCCTTGTAAATTCCTAAGTGATAAGAACATTGGGAGCATCTATTGTTCTAATATTGACTTTGATCCCATCCCCGACACAAGGCTCCTAAAAACCTATGAATTCCTAAGTGGTAAGAATTCTAGGAGCACTTTTTTGTTCTAGTGAGATGACTCTGGCTGGGCTCCTGGATGGGGGCTGGTCCCCCAAAAGACCAAGTCATGATTAGAAATTTGAAATTTTCAACCTTACCCTCTCATCCTCCAGAAAGAAGGAGGAGCTGGAAATGGAGTTCATAATCGGTCATGCAGTGAGGATGGCTCCATGAAATCCCAATAAGATGGAGTTCAGAGAGCTTTCAGGTTGGTAAATTCACAAGAGAAGGATGATGCACCCCAACTCCATGGGGATAGAAGCTCCTGTATTGGAGAACCTCATAGACTTTGTCCTATGTATCTCTTTATCTGACTGTTTGTCTGTATTCTTTATTATATACTTCAGTAAATTGGTAAATGTATAAGTGTTTCCCTGAGTTCTGTGAGCCACTCAAGCAAACTAATTGAACACAAGCAGTGGTGGAGGGTCATTGGGCACTCCGATCTATAGCCCATAGGTCGGAAGCACAGGTGATAGCCTGGGCTTACTACTGGCATCTGCAGCGGGGATGGGGGTACTGGGCAGTCTATGGGACTAAGTCCATACCTGAGACATCTGACAGTGTCTTCAGGTAGTATCAGATAGAGTTAAATTGTAGGACACTCAGATGGTGATGTAGAGAATTGTTTGATGTGGGGAAGAACCCCAACATGTTTGGTGGCCATCATTGTCACAAGTGAAGTGTTCTCTGTGAGTAGTAAAGGAAATACACAGTAGAGAAACACTGTGGGAAGAACTGGGTTTTTCCTTTACATATGTGTAACATATATTGATCCTTTTTATTATTTTTGGTAAGTTTTAAATCTATAACTCTTGACTCCACCTGAAATCCATGTTTCTGTAAGATAATGCATGAGGTTTTTTGGTGTGAGACAGAGATCTGTTTTACATCCCCCATATAAAGAGCCATGTCTAATACCACTTATTAAGCAGTCTACCTTTCCCCTAATTATTTAAAATGATATCATGTCACATACTAAATACACATAAATAAGGAGTGTAATTCTTCTCTATTCTGTTCTATTAGTGATTATCTATTCTTGTGCCAATACCACACGTTTAAAAAAAAATTTAATGTTTCTTTTTGAGAGAGACAAAATGTGAGTGGGGAAGGGGCAGAGAGTGAGGGACAGAGAGACACAGAATCTGAAGCAGGCTCCAGGCTCTGAGCTGTCAGCACAGACCCTGACACGGAGCTCGAACTCACGAACCATAAGATCGTGACCTGAACCGAAGTCAGATGCTCAACCGACTAAGCCACCCAGGTGACCCAATACCACATGTTTTTAATTAAAATAGCTTTATAGTATATTTTATTACGTGTCAGAGCATTATCATTATTACTCTTTTTTTTTTTGGAAAATCTTGTCAGCTGTGTCCATGCATAATCTCTTCCAAATTAACTTAATAATCAATTTACCAAGCTCTGTAAAACCAAATTGGAATTCTGATCAGAACTGTGTAAAATTTATAGATTAATTTAGTTTATTTTTTTAAAATCTTAGGTTCATTTGAATTATTCCATTCAGGTACATGTTATCCATTTTCTTCTGTTCTTCCTATTTTCTTTCTAACCTATTATCTTAGTTCATTTGAATTTGGCTTTACCTACCCTGGAACATGGTATTTATTTCAGTTTCCATCTATTGCATAGTATGTTCCTCATGATCATTTTGTAATTTTCATTATGAAATACTAACAATAATAATGATAAACTAACCCAGCGATAGCACTTACTTTTTGCCAGCCACTTTACCATCAGCTTTACATGGATTCACTTATTTAATCCATTCAGTAACTCTGAAGTAGTTGTAATCTGCACTTTTAACACATGAGGAGACAGAGGGGCATCTGGAAATTTGCCCAGGGTCATAGAGCTAGAAAGCAGTGGAGCCAGGATTCACATCCTGGCAGTCTGGCTCCAGCATCTTTGTCCTTAAGGACTATTCAGATATTTTAAGATTATATTTATTATATGATGATACTTTGTATTGCAAGGGATAGTGTGATCTTTTTTCCTGTTAATTTTCTAATTGCTTATTGATTATATATAGAGAAAGGTTAATTTTTGGCAAAGTCTTGTATTGTAAACATAGCTACTAGAGACAGTTTTAAATATCAAATATGCTACTGCTTTACATCCAAAATTAAGCAAAGTGTCAGTCAGCGGATGCTTAGTTTTACCTCCAACTCACCAGTGGAATGACCATGTTGCACCGAATCACTGGTATGTTTTGGAGTTCATCAAAAAAATTAAAATGGAGTCTTCTTTCTTACTGTGTCTTCTAAGGAGTAAAGGGACCCTTCGCTCATTTATCAAACCTTTATTAAACATGATGGAAGCTGTGCTCGTTGTAGCATATGGACAAGGCGAATGTGAAATATGATTGCAAATTGATAGTTTGTCACTAATGAGGGTTTTTTAAAAGTAAGTATTGAAAATAATTATGCTATTTACATAGATATTTGTTGATCCTGTATTTGAGTTAAAGCAACACTTTTTAAAAAATTATTATGGATAAAATTAGGTGGTTTGCAACTGCATGACATAACGTGGGGAAAGGGTCATCCATGATTTTTCCTGTCCTACCTGTATCTGTTATTCTCTTTCTCTTATCCTATACCTGTTCCTAAGTTTTCATTTTACTTAGAACACTTTTCTACCCAGTGAAAACCCTAAGCAAGCAATGTGACTTCCAGTAAAACAAACAAACAAAGCCAGGGGGTGACATCCAGGAGATGATGGGATAGGAAGCCTTGGACCCTCCACCCTCACACGAAAACACCAGTTTAACAATACATGGATCAACTTCCTCTGGGGGAAATCCAGGAAACAGTTAGGAGGTCCCTGAATCCCAGATACATCCAGGTACATCAGGTATCCAGGTACACTGACGCTGGCAGGAACATGTGTGGCACTCACCCACCACAGTCCTTCCCCCCAGCTCAGTGTGGCACAAATGTGACAAAACTCCCAGCTCCTGGTTTCACCATAGAGAGGGAAAGAGAAGACTAAAACCTAAGTCTAACATGCAGGCTTTTCTGGGGGCTGCCCAAGGACCAGCCAGAATCTAAGCACCGACAAGAAAGGGCACCAGGTTGGAGGCTGCTAAGTGTAAAGGCGAAGATTTGTGCTGCTTTCATTTACACACAGTAGTTCTTCCTTCTGGGTCAGCATGGAGCGAGTAGGAGAAAACCCCCAACATCCAGCTTCTCCCTCAGGAGACTTAGAGTTGGAGCATTTATCCAACATTTCAGATTTGCCAGGGACTGCCTATGAGACTGGTTTCTATTTTACCTGCTTCAGAGCATTGATGGGACTTGGCATACTCTATGCCCCAGGGGCTACTGAGAACAAAAGAGCTCATGGTGGCCCCAGAGAACCTATAGTCCTGCAAACACCCAAGGGGAGCAAAAGATTACACGCTCTTGAAAAGAGAAACTGGAAAAATCTTCTCAATGGGAATTTAAATGTACTAGCCCAGAGAGGATATGTGCACAAGAAAAGGTTTGAGAAGCCCCAAGAATCTCTAATGGGGCTGATTGGTGAAGGTCTTTGCTTATACAGACTATACACTTGGAGAGGAGGCTGTTTTTTATGTGTGATCCCAAAACAAAGTTAGAAAGCAGATTTAGAAAATAGGGAAACATGGCCCAATAAACAGAACAAAATAAATAACCAGAAGTAGTCTCTAGAGAGATAGAGGTATATGAATTACCTGACAAAGAATTCAAATTAACCATTATAAAGATGCTCAACCAGCTCAGCAAAATGGTGCATGAACAAACTGAGAATATTGATGGAGAGATAGAAAATATAAAAAAGAGTCAAGCAAAAATTTTCAAGCTGAAGAATATTCAAATTGAATTGAAATTGAATGAAAACATTCAATAGAGAAGTTGAACAGCAAAAGAATGAATCCATGAACTTGAGGAGAGTCCATTTGAAATTATCCAGTCAGAGGAGCAAAAGGTAAAAGAAGAATGAAAAGGAGTGATGTATCTCCGAAGAGATTCATGGGACACTGTCATGAAATAAAATAATATATATATATTATAGGAATCTTGGAAATGAGAGAGAGAAAGAGCACGGAAAGCTTATTGAAGAAATTATGCCCCCCCAGATTTGCCAGCCTAGGAAAGGAAATAGACGTCCAGATTCAAGAAGCTCAAAAGGTTAAAATCAGAGTAAATCCAAAGAAGTCAATAATGAAACACATTGTAATCAAACTATCAAAAGTTAAAGAGAGTATTTTGAAAGCAGGAAGAGAAAAGACACATACAAGGGGTAACCATAAGATTATAAGCAGATTTCTCAGCAGAAGTCTTGCAGGCCAGGAGGGAGTGGAAGGATATTTTCAAACTGGTGAAACAAACAAACAAACAAACAAACATGCCATCCAAAAACTATGCCTGGGGGGCTCAGTGGGTTAAGTGTCAGACTCTTGATTTTGGTGCAGGGCATGATCCCAGGGTGGAGGGATTGAGCCCCACATTGGGCTCCCCGCTGAGCGTGGAGCCTGCTTGAGATTCTTTCCTCCTGTCCCTCTCCCCCTCTCACACACGCATAGTCTCTCCCTTTCTCTCTGTCAAAAAAAAAAAAAAAAAAAAAAATATGTCTGGAAAAACTGTCCTTCAAAAATGAAGTAGAAATAAAGATTTTAGGGATGCCTGGGTGGCTCAGTAGGTTAAGTGTCTGACTTCACCACAGGTCATGATCTCATGGTTTGTGAGTTTGATCCCCACATGGAGCTCTGTGCTGACAGCTCAGAGCCTGGAGCCTGTTTCAGATTCTGTGTCTCCCTCTCTCTCTCTCTGCCCCTCCCCCCGCTCATGCTTTGTCTCTCTCTGTTTCTCAAGGGTGAAGAAATATTAAAAAAAAAAAAAAAAAGACTTTACTGGATGGGCAAAAGCTGAGGGGATTCATCATCACTAGACCTACCTTACAAGAAATTCAAAGAGAGGGTCCTCCAAGTTGAAATAAAACAACACTAGACAACAACACAAAGCCCATGAAAGTATGGAAAGCTTGTTGGAGAGGGCAAATACACTGAATACTGTGATGGGAGTGTGGAAATAACTTTAGTTCTGGTATGGAAGTTAAAAGGCAAAAGTATAAAAGACAACTGTAAATTAAACGTATGCTAATGGGTACACAATATAAAAAATGTATTTTGTGAAAGTGTGAGGGAGGAGAAGTAGAAGAGTAGAGTTTTTATATGTGATTTGATATCAACTCAAAATAGATTATTATAACTACAGCCTATTTTATGTGAGGAATTAGAAAAAGAAGAACAAATTTATCCCAAAGTTAGCAGAAGGTAGAAAATAATGAAAAACAGAGAAGAAATAAAATAGAGAATAGAAAAACAATTAAAAATCAGCAGAAATAAGAATCAGCTTTTTTTAAATCTCAACAAAATTGACAAACCTTTGGCTAGACTAAAAAAAAAAAAAAAGACTCAAAATTAGAAGGAGGAGACGTTACGACTGATGCCACAGAAAAGAAAAAGATTATAAGAGACTACTGTAATTATACAACAACAATTTGGATAACCTAGAAGAAATGAATAAATTTCTGGAAACATTCAACCACCACAACTGGAAATCTGAATAGAACTATAAAAGTAGGAAGATTGAATCAGTAATCAAAAATCTCCCAACAATAACAACAAAACTCCCCAAAACTTCCCTGGAGAATGGCTTCCCTGGAGAATTCTACCAAACATTTTATCAAACATTACCAAAACTCTTCCAAAAGATCAAAGAAGAGAGAGTATTTGCAAACTCATTTTATGAGGCCATCAACAATCTCATACCAAAGCCAGAAAAAGACAACATAAGAAAAGAAAAAGTACAGGCCATTTCCCTGATAAACATAGATGCAAAAGTCTTCAAGAAAATATCAGCAAACAGAATCCAACAGCACATTAAAAGGATCATAAACCATCACCAGGGGGACTTATCACTTGGATTCAAAGATGGTTCAACATAAGAACATCAATCCCATGAACGGATCTGTATACTAAAAACTATAAAACATTGATGAAAGAAATTGAGAAGGCACAAATAAATAGAAAGATATTCTGAGTTCATGGATTGGAAGAATTAATATTGTTAAAATATCCATACTTCCCAAAGGAATATACACTTTAAATGCAATCCCTATCAAAATTCCAATAACATTTGTCACAAAAATAGAAAAAAAATACTAAAATTCTTACAGGACCACAAAAGATCTTGAATAGCCAAAGTAATCTTAAGAAAGAAGAGACAGAGGAAACACATTTCCTGACTTCAAATTATATTACAAAACCACAGTAATCAAAATAGTATGGTAATGGTATCAAAACATACACATAGACCAAAAGAACAGAATAGAAAGCCTAGCAATAAGTTAACACATATATGGTCAATTAATTTATGACAAAGGAACCAAGAATATACAATAGGGAAAGAATAGTCTCTTCCATAAATAGTGTTGGGAGAATCGGATATCCACATGAAAAAGAATGAAACTGGACCCTTACCTTATTCAATACATAAGAAGTAACCAGAAATAAATTAAAGATTTAAGTGTAGGACAAAATATGAGACTCATAGAAGAAAAATCTCCTTGACATTGGCTTGCCTTGGCATTGATCTTTTAGATATGATACCAAAAGCCCAGGCAACCAAAGCAAACTAAGTGATTCCATCAAACTCAAAGTCTTCTGCACAGTAAAGGAAACAATCAACAAAATGAAAAGACAACCCGTGAATCAGGAGAAAATATTTGCAAACCATATATCTGATAAGGGGTTCATATTCAAAATATATAAGGAATTCATATGACTCAAAACCAAAAATATAAATAATTCAATTTAAAAAGTGAGTAAAGGACTTGAATAGACATTTTTTCTCCAAAGAAGATGTGCAAATGGCCAATAGATATATGAGAAGATGGACAACATCACTAATCCTTAAGGAAATGCAAATCAAAACCATAAGGAGATATCATCTTATTAGATGAGCCATTATAAAACAAAACCAAAACAAAAAAAAAAAAACAAAAATAACAAGTGTTGGTGAGGATGTGAAGAAACTGGAACTATTCCACACTGTTAGTAGGAATGTAAAATGGTGCAGCCACTATGGAAAGCAGTATGGAGATTCCCTCAAAAAACAAATAAAACAACAATAACGAAACTGCCTTATGACGCAGCAATCCTACTTCTGGGTATTTATCCAAAAGAGTTGAAAATAGGTCTTGAAGAAATATTTGAGCTCCTATGTTCATTACATCATCATTAACAATATCCAAGAGGTAGAAGCAACCTGAATGTCCACTGACAGATGAATTGATAATGAAAATATTGTGTATATGTACAATATAATATAATTCATCCTTTAAAAAGAAGAAAATTCTGTTACATGTTACAACATGGATAAACATTAAGGATATTGTGCTAAGTGAAATAAACTAGTCCTAGAAGGATAAATACTACATGATTCTATTTATAAGAGGTATCTACAATAGTGAAACTCACAGAAGCCAAAAGTAGAATGGTGCTTTCCAGGGACTGGGGAGGAGAGAAATGAGGAGTTACTGTCCAATAGGTATTGAGGTTCAGTCATGCAAGATTAAAAAGTTCTAGAAATCTGTAGAACAATGTGCATATAGTTAATAATACTATGCTATATGCTGAAACATTTATCAAGAGTATACAACTCATATAGTGTGGTTTTTTACCACACACACAAAAAATGAAATGCCCATGCTGATTTGCATGGGCATTTCTGTATTCTTTCCTTTTTAACAATAGCAGAGTTGTCTGGTTTCAGTGGTTTCTTGCTAAGTGATTGGCAAACTACTACCATGGGCCAAATTCAGTCTGCCATCTATTTTTGTAAATAATCTTTTATTTGAACACGGCCAGGCCCAATTATTTATATATTGTCTGTGGTCACTTTTGTGCTACAGTGAGAGCTGCATAGGTGTGACTGAGAACCTGTGGCCCACAAAACCTAAACTATTTGCTATCTGTCCTTTTACGGGAGAAGTTTGCCAACTTGTGTTCTAGATGGTGGGGAATTTCTTTAACAAATCTTGCTTAGTCCTATTTACAGCTAAGCATGTGTATGTTCAATAACTGTGGGTCATGACGGTACTGCTGCTACTGATGATAACATTGAAATGTAAACTCTATAATTCTTTGAACATGTAAAATTAATATGAAGAATTAGTATAGAATTTCAAAACTGGACTGAAATTCTGTCTCATCTGTTCCAATGGACAGGGGAAATGAGACACAGCAGAGCAAATTCTGATAGTTATTACTGTAATACAAACCACTCCAAAACATAGTGGCTTAAACCGGCAACTGCCTATTATTTCTTGAGTCTATGGGTTCACTTAGCAGATCTGTTCTCTGGCTGGCCTCTGGTGATATCAACTAGCCTTGCTCAAGCATTTACAATGAGCTAGTGACTTGGCTAGCAGCTGGCTGGGCAGGGCTGGCCTCAATTTAGTGACTTAGCTCTCTTCCAAATGCCTCTCCTATTCCTTCCGCAGGGTGGCCTGGACATACTTTCATAAAAATGGGAAATCAGAAGGTTCCTGAGACACAATGGACATGTACTTTTTTAAGCATTTGTTTTTATCAACTTTGCTAGTGTTCACTGACCAAAGTAAGTCCTATGACAGAGCCCAGAGTCTTTGTGAGCCCAAGGGGTATGGATACTGGGAATTATGAAAAAGTAGGACCACTGGTATGATCCGTTACAATGAATAACTCATGCTAAACCAGAGTATTTTAGCAGCTGCCATGCCTCTCCTAAGCTCTTCGTATCACACCAAATAATTATTATTAATGTTGTTTATTACATAAGTGAAAGCATTCTATTGTAGATAAAAAAATAGTAAACAGAGTTTAAATTGGTTGATCATAATCATACACACCGTTCTTCGAACAGATATACAACATAAGGTGGTTAGCAAAAGCATGAGTAGGGCAGTGGTCACCTCAGGGCAGATCTGTTTTTTTCTGTAACTCTCTCACTACCTCCCCCTTAGCACACGCTATACTATTTCAGAATATTAAGGGAAAAAAAAAGATAATATATTTTAAAAGTGAACTCATTCTCTTAAGCTTCAAATAAGGTATCTTAATGGGCACTAAAAAAGAAATAATTTTTTACTTATGTATACATTGGCATTTTTCCATAAAGAATTGGTATGGTGCTTATATAGTAAAGAATAACATTAATCAATGAATCAATCCATCTTTTCCATGAAGGCTCGAATCCGATATAAAGGAAATGCATGAAGCTGAGGCTATTTTTGTGTTACACATATTTGGGACTTAATAAGATAAAAGATAAAGACCAAATAACTTTAATATTCAAATATTTGCTGACCTAGGGTACAGAAGTGATTTACAGAAGGTAAAACAGCAGAGACCCTGTACAGTACATGCTTTTATTTATTTCAGCGCATATTAGTTGAGCAGTTGCTAAGCATCTACACACACACACACACACACACACACATACAGTAAGTCATTGATCTTTCTTTTGCACACTCACTATTTGGCTGTTCTGCTGTTCACTTTGATTAGTACTAGCACAAAATTCAGTGGAAAGCACAAAACTTAAAAATGCCATTGGACACAGTGCATTCAGATTCCGTTCGCATCAGAACCATAACTTTTTCTGGATGGTTAGGGGTTTAGTATTAGCAGTGTGTGAACTAGCCCAGTGTGTAGACTTTGGAATTAACTGACCCGTTTTGGAATTCTTATTCTGTTAACTCCTAAGTGTATGACCGTGGACAAGTACCTTGACTTCACCAAGCTTTCATGTGAAGAGCCTAGTGTGCTCTGTCAGTGACCCATAAGCATGATTGCTTATTAAGTTTCTAAAACAAATAGCACTAGGATTTATTGAGCACTTTCTTTGTGTCAGATATTGATCCAGGTGTTAGGATCCAAATAATGATGATGGCTAATAGATTTTGACCGATATCTCTCAATTTTTCCAGTAAGCAAAATTCCTAATCTGAAACTTTTGGAGTCACATATGATTCAGAATTCGAAGTTTTTAAGATACTAAAACAGCACCGTAACATTTATAGAATATATAACATCCCTAGAGCGTCTGAGGCAGCGTCCCTAATCAAACACATTAACTTTCCTGTACTGAAATACGTGAATAGTTACATTAAATGAGATTAAGTCTCTAAATACTTTCACATTAGTTTAGGCCATCAAATGGGTTTAATTTGAATTTCAGAATTGTGAATAAGGGATTTTGTCCCACTTGATTTAAAATTTTTTTTTTAACGTTTATTTATTTTTGAGACAGAGAGAGACAGAGCATGAATGGGGGAGGGTCAGAGAGAGGGAGACACAGAATCTGAAACAGGCTCCAGGCTCTGAGCTGTCAGCACAGAGCCTGACGTGGGGCTCGAACTCAGGACTGCGAGATCATGACCTGAGCCAAAGTCGGCCGCTTAACTGACTGAGCCACCCAGGCGCCCCGATTTTGTCCCACTTTAACCTATGAAGTTGGTACCATTATTTATTCTTGCCACTTCCGGTTTTAGGAAATTGAGGCGTAATGAGGTTAAATAACTTATCCAATTGTACCCAGCTACAAAGAAGCAAACCAAGGTAATGCGGCTCCAGAATAACTCTCTGAACTAAATGATGTCAGCGATAAAGAAGATAGACTATGAGGAGCTGGAGACACTCAAGAGTCCACCGGAAGAGGCATGCAGTTGACAGGCATGGCGCACAGCACGAAGAGAGGTGCCAGGGGTGCCCAGGGTGTGTGGGAACCACAGGAAGGTGCAGATGACCCTCAGGGGTGGTGGGGCGTGGCCCACAACCCCAGAACAAACAGGACCTCTGTAGCTCTTAGGTAGCTACCAGTCTAAAGGTTAATTTACAATCTACAGTTTCTTGTGGTATGAGGTTTGCAGCGGTAGAATCTTGACTTCTAAAAGATACCCTATTTGTTTTAAACAAAACCTGGATTTCCATTGCTAAGGAAAGCTGGCCAGAAAACCCAAGGCATTTGAGGGCAGCCAAGTTAAATATTGTATCTCTTTTTAAGAAGTTAATCCCCCTGGGTCTTTGACCTTTGTTCTTTGCTCCCAAAGGCAGCGACATATGCTGTTTATCTTGCCAAAAATAGTTAAAAGTCATCTAGGAGCTCTCTGCTGAGTGGGCCAACCCGCTTTGACCTTTCTGACTAGACCAACTCCTGTTACGTTAACCTCTGACTTCAGTCCTCTTAATGGCAATATTCCCCAGCACTGTAATTTCCCTCCCACTGTGTTCTCTCAGGCAAATATTTACTACTGAGGTTTCACAATTTATTTTTCAAACAAAGTGGCAGGGACCACCCCATGCCACCACATCCTCATTTCATATTAGAACCCATCATTGCCGAGATATAATTTTACCAGAACAAATGTGCTTTAGGGACTTTTGACATGAGATGAAGGCTCGACTTCCTATCAAAACCAAAACCGGGCCCTTGTCAGCGTCGAGATGGATATAAACAAGAAATGCAAGCCTGTAATTGGTGATGGAAATCAGATAAGACCTCTTTGAATACAACCATTGATACAAAAATGTGAACTCGAATTACCTTTGATTAAGTCACTTAAGAAAATAAAGCCGGGGCGGGTTTAAAAGAGATTCTGAACACGCTTGTGAACAAGATCTTGTAGTTTCCAGCCTCTCAAAGGCAAGCTGAAGAAAATTAAAGTCAGAACCCAAGGCTTATGAAATGACACAGAACTCAGAATAGACCTCCCCGCAATCTTCAACAATCCGTAGGTCTCAACTATGGTAGAAGTCCAGTGATGATTCCTTTGGAAGCTGCAGTGGGTTCTTTCTATGCAACGGACATCCAACTCTCTATGGAGTCAACATTCGTACTTAACTTTTTGTGAGCTCTGAGAAATTGAGCCCAACCAGTGACTAACAAGTTACCAAACAACCTCTACTTAGCTGCCTGGTGTGAATTATTCAGTGATCCTCTTAATAAAAATTGTTCAATAATCCTCTTTATCCCTGATGAGTTCTTGTACAGAAGGACAGCCTGTTCTAACCTTGGACATCTAACTCTAGAAGAAATGAAATTCAAAAGGATGAAGTTATTTTCTGCTCCGTTTTTTACTTTTTGCTTGAAGCTTCCCAGGTTAATCCACTATGCACAATTCCTTAAAGCTAATTTTCTCATGTATTGACATGGAAGAAATAATAATTGAATATTATATATTTTATTTGGTTAAAAATGTTCTAAGCTATGTTCCGATGCCAAAAAGGAGTTGGTGGCATTTCTTTAATAATTATCTAAAATGCTTAAGAAAGGAGGTGGATATAGATGTAAATAGAACTGTATTTTAAATCATTAGGCTTTATCAGTTAACAAACATGTAGGCAAATATAGGAAGAAAATAAATATACCATATGAAAACATGTTTTAGGTTCTTTGGATTTTTTAGCATGTGAGTATTGCTTTCTATCATTATGTTATAAAAGCCAGATCTTATTATCTCATTTGGGCTCTATCTTAGAAAAAATGGGAACATTCTACAATACATATGTAACCTTTCAAAGTCTGCTTCAGGCTTCATAGACAATACCACATAAAAATCTTACATATTTAAAAAAGAAAGAAAAAAAGAAAATGACAGTATCTTTTAACAGATGGTAATGCAACAAGTTGAAATTTTGATACTCTGTATTATATTTAGAGTGTTACTTTAAAAATAGTAAATGCTCCATTACCTACCCTGGCTATTTTTAGTCCCGACTTGTAGCCTAAGTTATTCTATATTCATAGTTATTATTAAAAAATAATTATATGGTATGCTTCAACCCACCCACATATCATATTTATGGAATAATTTTCTATCGGGATAAAATTACATTTCCACAAAGTAGTGATGTGAGGACAATTTTTGTGGGGCAGCACACAACATTCCACGTTAGAATGTCCTCCAAAATACATAGGAAAGCATTACGCGAGCTCCTTTTTTTATACATAACTGTGAGCATTGGTGTAAGGAAACACATATGCAAATAAAATTAGATTCTCTAAATAATAAAGTATACTTGTCTAGAGAGAGATAAATATTAAAATTCTTTCTTTCTTTCTTTTCTTTCTTTCTTTCTTTCTTTCTTTCTTTTTCTTTTTTTTATTTCTTTTCTTTTCCTTCCTTCCTTCCTTCCTTCCTTCCTTCCTTCCTTCCTTCCTTCCTTCTTTCCAATCAGAGGCATTATGAAGCCATTATATCACAACCTTCCTATTTTCTTGGGGCTGCTGTTGACACCCCTGAAGAAGTACCAGGAGAAAGGATGGGAAAGAGAAAGTATTTAATTTGGCATTTATTTCTTTATGTAGCTTCTTAGTGGAACTAAATGGTAACTGTAGTGTTAGCCCCGTCCCCTCTTTGTCACACCTGTGCTGAAGGGACCAGTAAAGCTAACATACAACCATTGCTGGGCTACCTGTTTGCCACATTTTCCTTACAAAATAGGGTGAGTTATGAACATGTGAAGGGCATCCATTCCCCAGTATAGAGTTCAAATGAGGCATGGGGAAAATACGGGTGTTATGTTACAAATCTCATTAAAATAGATGGGTTTCTTTATAAAAACGGTGAATAAGTAAGCCCTTAGATTTTAAAATTAAACCTGTAATAATTTTTAGGGGAAGTTGTTTTTTGTAATGGAAATATCTTTTTTTTTTCCTTTTAAACAAGAGCCCTGGCTGTGCTCTTAATGACCACAGTAATGACAGTTACCTGGAATATAAGCAGTGTCATGTGTGACTTTATCACACTTACATATCTGCAAGTCTATTCCACATAAAAAAGTAGAAAATCTCTAGGAATTGTAATATTTCCAAACCAAACAGTCAAAACAAGTTTCCTCCTGATTATTTTTTATAAGACCTATTTACAAGAGGAAGATATCTTTAGAACAGCCCACTGAAATATAGCTCCATGCACAACTGAACTCCAATTGGTCCCTTTGTACAGATAAAACTAAGACCCCTTTTTTTCTCTCTTTCTCCAAATCGTTATTGTATTTGTGCTGAAGGACTGATTGTGGGAAAATTGCATTCTCTACCATAAAAAAGAAAAAGAAAATATAATAAAACAGTAATTGGTCAATGACGATTGAAGCAACAATTTTACGGTGCGAGTCAGACACACATCGTGACTGATCTTTGTACTTTTCTCAAGGTACAGTGCTTTCCATAAAACAAGTACTACTTGATAAAGTTCTTATTTTACACCAGGTCTCTTTATCTTGGCGTATGCAATTCTATAAGTTACGTAGGCTATTAAAGTTACTTTTTTTTGTTCTATAGTGCTGCCATCAATAAAAGGTCACTGATAGCATACGTGAACATAGACTATTTTAGAAATAGAAGAATAAAACGTTCATTCCATAGGTTTCAGTATTGAGGCTATCAAGGCACGTGTGTGACCAGTGAGAAGATCTGGGTCACGGGAAGGACTTGCTAACAAACGCATGTTTAAACTTAGCCAACTCAGACAAAGCTGGTGAGGTTCAGCCAATATCCAGGGATTTTGCCATTGAATTTATATCTCTGATTACTCTTCTTATGAGTCTTTCAGAAATTATTCAGAAATGGATTAGATTACTTTTTATTTACAAGACATCCCTATGACATTTTAAATTTTACCCTGGTATCCTCCTTATTGGCTTTTCTCCTTAAGAAAGAACAGAATGCATTCATGTTAAAAGGTGGGGTACAAAACATGGAGATTTTTTTTTTAACGTTTATTTATTTTTGAGAGAGACAGAGACAGAATGCGAGTGGATTAGGGCAGAGAGAGAGGGAGGGACAGAATCTGAAGCAGGCTCCAGGCTCCAAGCTGTCAGCACAGAGTCTGACGTGGGGCTCGAACTCACAAGCTGTGAGATCATGACCTGAGCTGAAGTTGGACGCTAAACTGACTGAGCCACCCACCCAGGCGCCCCAAAATGTGAAGATTGTAAAATGAGGTTTGAGGAACTGCTAATCTCAAAAATTTCTCCTTTTTAGGCTTCCAGCATTAAAACAGACAAGTAATCAGAAAATATGTAATTAGTTGACATATTTACTCTGAGAAATTACCACAGAAGAAATGTAACTAGTGGTTAAATTTCTCATATTTTTGAGAATGAGAAACATTGAAAATAAGTTTATCTTCGGAAGAAGAGCACCATGCGTTCATTGTCATTTCCTCTTACAGCATTGTTTTGCATGTGATAAGTATGTAATCGATTCTTACTTAATACTTTGCAAGTGATAGCATTTTCATTCTCACTGCTTTGTTTTATGCAGCTTTTAAGTAATGCAGTTACTTTCATTTTGATCCTTTGAGCATTTACTCAGAAAACATGTATTGATATGTACTATGTGAATAATGTCGTATCTAAAAAGGCAGGTTCTGTAGTTGCCTGAGTTCAAATCCTAGCCCTTCTACTTACTAGCTGCAGGGTCTTGGACAACTTATTTAATCTCTCTGTTGCTCATTTGACAGTACTAGTACTTATTCCACAGGAATTAAATGAGATAATATGTGCAAAGCACATAACACAGTACAAGGCACATAGTAAGCACTCGCTAATAGTAGCATTTATCATCAGGACTCAGATTGACATTATTGATGAGGTGATCATCTCTAGGGCATTATAATAGGTTCACTAGAAGCTATAAGGAAGAGTTAGAGCCTTTAATTTCAAGCAACTCAAAGACATGTAAATCCTGTTGCAATCATGGGCCAACTGATAAAACAGTTGCTGAAGAATGAATAACTAGAGAGTACTTAAGGAAGATATGTCTTGAGGGCCTATGTACATGACAAATCCTAAGCAAAGGTGAGCTGTAAAAGGTTTGAAAGCGCACTTAATTTATATTTTATATTTATAATTCAGGCGGCAGTGTAGAGAATGTACCAGATGGGAAAGGAAGAAGAGGCTAGTTGGGTGTTGAAAATATATTAGAACCATCTAAGAGAGAGCGAGTGGGGATCTACTAGACGGAAGACATTAAAGAACTGGATAGACATGAAGTGACCAACTGAATCTGAGGAATAATTTAAAGACAATTCTTAGATTTTGGCTTATGATTTTGCTCTTCACTGAATTAGAAGAAGCATGGATGTAAGGGCAAAATGTGAATTTCTGTTTGTACTTAGGGGTCAATATTCAATGACTGTGAAAGAGATCAAAGACAGGAGCGAGGGAGATAGAGACCCAAAGTATTAGATGATAAGTTCTTTACATTAATTACCTCACTTAATCCCTTGGTAATCTTGCAAGGCTCCCATTTTCAGATAATAAAATCCAAGGTGCCTATGACGCTAAGTTGTGGTCTTAACCATGATCTTATATTGTTCTGCATTAAACTTGAGGCAGTTGGAAAAATGAGTTTGAAGCTGAAGAAAACAGTTAGAACTAGTAATATAAGTGCCTACATGAATGTGTAAAATCACCCATAAGTTTGTGGTAAAAAGAGAAAAAGAACCAGGAGTGAAGCCTGAGTAACAATACCATTCAGCAGGAGGGTCCAACAGTAGTTGCTGATAGAAAGAAAAAGAAGGAGAAGTCAGGGACGTAGAAGAGCCAGGGACCCATGTTGGGAAGACAAAGGCAAGGAGGAAGGGGAGATGTGGATCATGGGAGCACATGAGAAGGAAAAGAGAACAGGCAAGTTTGGCAAGTAGTTCATCTGTAGAGCAAAGGAGTATGAAGCCCAATTACAGTAGATGGAGGACAAGGCAAGGCTGAGGAAACAGAGCCTATGAGTGTAGATAACTCTGGGATGAGGTTTGGCAGGAGGAGAGGGAGAAAATGTGACAGTGGTTTGAGGGAGTCAGTACAGCACAGAAAAAGCTAACTGACCTCATATGTACCAAGAATTCTCCTCCTGATTTAGAGATTTTATATCACCTAATCCCCATAGCAACCTAAAAAGTGAGTATTATTACCTCCATCTTAAAAATGAGGTAACTGAAATTCAGTGATTGCATTAAATCATTTAACCAAGATTGTCTAGGTGGGAAAAGTTGCGAATGAGGGCAGCCTTTGCCGAGGAAGTGGCTTGTCTCTGTTTCTCAAAGATTAGGATTTTTGGCAAGTGGAGATGAGGGGAGAGGATACTTCACAGGGAAGGAAGAACATGAGTAAAGCCAGAGGTGGTGAAGAAAGGGGGTTCAGCCTGGCACCCCTGGCGTGAGGGGTACACTGAGACAGGCTGGATGCCACGTTGAGAAGCAGAAGGGTGGGTGAACAATGTCACTGTAGAAAGGCCAGGGCAAGTTTTTTTTTTTTTTTTTAGTAAAGAGAGAGCAATGAGGCTATGCTTTAGAAAATAATTTAAAATTTTCTTTATTTGAAAAACAAGTAAAAACTCAAGCCATTAAAAACTTTAAATCACCCATCTAAAGCAATCTTTGAAACAGGAAAGCATATCAAAGTGTAGTTATAGCATACTGAAAAAATAATTATGGCAATAACATTATGCATTAGGTTGAACCATATGAAATGGTCATTTTTGTTATGTCAAAAATTGTCAACCATTGATGCCAACTTCAGACGGTTCAACCTAAGATTTCTTGCTAGTTACAATCAGAGAAAATGCCGTAGTTTTAAATACTTTTATTGTTCAACAAGACAGAACTAACCTACCATTAAATTCAAGGAACTAAAAAGA
Organism: Panthera leo; assembly: GCF_018350215.1. Classification (NCBI taxonomy): domain Eukaryota; kingdom Metazoa; phylum Chordata; class Mammalia; order Carnivora; family Felidae; genus Panthera; species Panthera leo. Next base: position 183,738,623 of record NC_056686.1, read on the forward strand.
CAGCGAAGATACACCTGAGTATGACGATCACAATCAAAAGTAGTGAATTTTTTAAAAGGAGAAAAGGTAGAATTTGTTAGTAAAGCCAAGAAATTGGTTCTCTACCAAATAGACAGAGACTCTGGCAAGAGACTCTCTGGCAAGACTAATGGAGGAAAAAAGAAAAGAAATGCAAACACAAATACACATAGGTTTAGGAGGGTGGCTTCTGATGGTAGGTAGAGGGGATGGAATTGCGCACTGCCATACTGCTCCGTGCGACTTTGAACAAAACTGTCTCAGTATTTGGGGATCTACTATTATCTTTCATTTATTGGAGGAGAAAAATACAGCCATCATAGCAAATGCCTTAGCTTTCTCATCTCAAAATGGAAAATGTCAGCATCCACATCCTAGAACTGTTACGAGGATTAAAGAACGTCAGGTGTGTACAGTGGTTAAGCATGTTGCCCTGCAAATAGTATTATCACTATTACAATTACTAATATGTTTATTAATATGGGAAAGAAAGAGGGGGGATATCATCAGAGATAGGAACATTTAAACCTTTAAATACCTGCCACGTATACCTCTAATCTAAGGACATTCAATTCTCAATGAAATGGATATTTCCAATAAAATCAAAAATGCCAAAGCAATATAAAAATTATATTCGTTATGGTAGAAGAAATGTTTAAACTGGTCAGTGATTTGCAAAATATTTATCAAGCCAGAATGGTTTCATCAGCAAATTTTTTGAAATCTTCAAGAGAGAAACACTCAGGGAACAATGAAGTCCTGTTACAGTTGAACTGTTTCAGGATGTAAATAAAGAATAAACGGCTTCCCAAATCCTTTTTCATAGTTAACATAACTCTAATCTCAAATCGAAAAATAATAGCATAAAAATGAAAACAACGAACAAGTTTAATTTCTAATAGATGCAGAATTCTTTTTTTTTTAATAAAGTTTATTTATTTATTTGAGAGAGAGAGGGAGGGAGGGAGGGATGGAAAGAAGGAGAATTCCAAGCAGGCTCTGCACTGTCAGTGCAGAGCCCAATGTGGGGCTCAAACTCACAAACAATGAGCTGAAGTCAGACACTTAACTGACTGAGCCACCCAGGGGCCCCTAGATGTAGAATTCCTAAGTTAAAGTACAATAAAGGAATATTAGCAGGAGTTATTCTAGGACTTAAAGGATGTGTTAATATAAATCACAGATAAAAAGGGAAAAAAAAACACAGCTTTGTGGTCAGATTAGCAAAGGCATGTCTGATTTGTTAGTATTTCTGTCCCTTTCCTGCTTGTCTATGGATATTAAAATATTTCCCTTTGGCTGTATGGGAACGTTTGTGCTCTCATCCCACTGTATCCTAATGCCATCTCCTTTTTCACCCTTTTGGCTTTCTTTATTCTGGAGTTCTTTTTATCAGTGTCACACATCTGAAAAACTTTCAGTCTGGTTCATATTAAGAGCAGAAGCTTATCCAAGCCCTGTGGTCCTTCCCTACAAAGCCTACAGAGCCCCAAAGCAAACCGTTTGTGGCACAATATTTTCTGTCTTTAACATTCCTGCTGTAAGTGGTAAGTGAAAGCAAGCTGATACATTAGAGACAATGAAGGAGGTACCTGGGAAGACAGGTGCATCACTCAGAGTCCCTGCAGTATACAAATGACACATTCACACCGGGTAATTTGAGGAGACTTTAAGAGGGGTTTACACATCATGTGAACAAGTTACAATTACATGAACAAATTCAAGAAAATGATCAAGGAATAGGTTAGTATTCCTGGTAATAACAAGCCTCTGTACTTGAAGGGTTAAGGGAAGGGTGTTGAATACTGTACTGGGTTGCATAGTATGCCCCGAGAATTCATGTCCGCCTGACACGCCCTTTAAATCCTGACATTATTTGGAACTAGAGTCTTTAAAGATATAATGCAGTTAAGATGAGGTCCTCCTGGGCCCTACTTCGATGACTAGTGTCTTCTGAAGAAGAGGGAAGTTTAGACACCATGTGAAGGCAGTGTGAGGACAGAGACAGACATTGCAATGACGCATCACCACACCAAGAAGTGCTGGCGACCATCAGAAGCTAGAAGAGGCAAGCAAGGAATCTACCGAGAGTCTCAGAGAGAGTGGCCTTGCCAACCCTATGACTTTTTACTTCTAGACTCCAGAACTGGAAAAGAATGAAGTTTGTTAGTTTAAGCCACCCAATGTGTGGTACTTTGTTACAGCAACCAGAGCAAGCTAAGACAGATACCAAAGACAAGATAGAGGGCAAACAGAATCTGTCCAGATGGCAGAGGAGTGGTAACAATGAGAAATAGACAGTGTTGGCTGGAGTCTTCTTGAGCGTTCATTGAGCCATCTGTCTCTCTTCGACTGACTGACTCTTAGAAGTACTGACCATTCAACTCGGGACAATTCAGGACCTCCGGCTTCCTCAGGATTGCTGTGCTCTGGCCAGTCACCAGGCTGGGCAGTAGCTGGGGCAAGGGGATAGTAAATCAGTCTGGAGGGTGCTCATACTTCTTCAAGAAAAGAAAAGAGGTGTCCCAGAATGCAGATGGTATGCTAGTGCTGGTGAAACAAACAAACAAAGCAAACAAAACATGCTGTTCCATAAACGAAGGGAGAACATACCAAAAAGATGCTGCCTGATGGAAGAATTGTACTTGAAATACTAAGAAAAAACTGAAAGATGGGAGACAGAGCCTGAGACTGAGAGGGTGCCCCACAAACGTGTGCTCTGCGTATTTGTGGCTGGCTGACTTGCTGAATGAATGAATGAAGGGCTTACATAAACTACTCTTGCCCAGTCTTTTTTTTTTTTTTTTAGATTTTTTTAAATGTTTATTTGAGAGAGAGAGAGAGAGAGAGCATGAGCGGGAGAGAGGCAGAGAAAGAGGGAGACAGAATCCGAAGCAGGCTCCAGGCTCTGAGCTGTCAGCACAGAGCCCAAGGCGGGGCTCAAACCCGTGAACCTCAAGATCGTGACCTGAGCCAAAGCTGGACGCCTCACTGACTGAGCCACCCAGGTGCCCTGTACTCTTCCCCAGTCTTGAACACCAATTCTGTGACAGAGTTCTATGTAAAAAAAAATAATAATAATTAAAAAATTTAAAAAAATTCACCTAATAAAAGAGACTTTTGATCATACTTGGTTAAGAACTTTATTCTCATCTAGAGTTAAAATGAACCAGAAATTGTATTCTAGTCCAGAGCCAAAATGTCAAAGAATAAATTCTCTTACTCAGACAATTTAACCTTTAAACTGTTTCAGTTGTTTAAATTATTTTACTTTAAGAATTTTACTTTAAAAAGCACCTTAAGTTCTTAGGGGAAATGAATATTTACTTTTCAAAAATTAATTATAATGACTCGAGCTGTATCACTTCCACTTATTGTTTGATTTAACAGTGTCCAAAAAAATACTTAGGACCCCGGAACTGGTGCATACTCCTGGCCTGACCCGTCTTTTGAGAGCACTCTAAAGGCTAGAAAAGTTTCCCTTGGGAAATCTGTTTCTCTGAAGAGCAACTTGGCAGCCGGCCCTTTGCATCTCTTATCTCTGCAAGTCCTGTACTTACCCTGGCACACAGTAGGTGCCTGGTAAATATGCAATGAGTTGAATCAGACTAATTTGATGCATGGATCTTCAGAAGAAGCTGCTTTCCTTTTACCACTGTCTCTGCTTTCAGCCTTTAAACTCAAAACTTAAAGGGCAAAACATATAAATATATGCAAAGCTACTCGTGTTTTCATTTTGCTAAAGGTATTTATATCATAAGGCATTTAGAGTCATCTGCAGTGCTTTGTGAGACATTTAACTGGTACTGCCTTGGTTTCTCACTAATTAAAAATCAAGTTATTAGAATATAAATCTACTGGCAGCAGATTTCGGCAAGCACAGCACAGACACGGTATCAAATAGAGGGAGGGGTCGGTGCTAAGTTTTATGACTTTGACATGCGGAAAATGACTTCCTCATTAAGAAAACATCTTGCCTCCAAGTGCGGTGGCTAGTCTCAGGGGTCCTAGGACCCATAAAGTAATTACTCTGATGGCATGTTTTTATTATTATTTTTGTGTAAAAATAGCTCATGTTTCTAAATGTCCATGGCTAAGCTAGAGGCAAAAAAAAAAAAAAAAAAAAAAAAAAAAAGCATTATCAACACAACTGTGTAAGAGTAGTGTGCGGTGGGCTGCGGGCTGTATGCAGCATATGCACGAAACAGATGAGCACCAAGCAGTGCTGTGTCACTGGCGACTCCTAAAGGCCATTCGTGGGCTCCTGGTGCTATTTGAGACACTAACATGAACTCTGCTAAAATCCAGATGTATATTTATATTGAAATTTCCTTTCCAGTTCCATCTATGCCCACGCCCCTAAAGGACCAAAAGAAGCTGCAAATAAATCAAGAGTAGCTGCAGAGCAATTACCAAAGGGTTTATAACTGTCCAAAGGTGATCTTGAAGTGCCGTCCATCTCAGCCTAGATCCTGGGGCTATTGAGTGGATGACGGATTGTAGACTGTGGGCCTTTAAATGCCCTCTGTTTGGCTCTTTGTCTATCTATATGGATGGGAGAATGGCATAGGCTGATGGTTTTAAAATATAATGTGTTAAATGTGTCTCAAGCTTTTATGTCCTTCAGATAAAGTTATTCAACAGTGATCATGTGTTTCCTGGATTCTAGGGGTACAAAGTGGAGGGAGACTCCCTACTGATGACAAAGCTCAAAGACAAAACATATCCAGTCAAGGCAAGGCGATTGGCCCGTTCCCCGAGGCTGTTCAGGAGAGCATGAGAACATCGGGGATGTGTGTAACTCCCCTTGGAGAAAAGGTAATACCCAGGCTCCCTTTGAAAGGTAAGCTGGACATTGCAACATAGAGGATAAAGTCAAAGAAATCTTTGGCAGAAGAGACAGTGAGTGCTGAAACATGGAGAAGGGAGAAATCACAGTCTGCAGAAAAGAAGTGGGCAGCTCATTATGGCTGAGGCTGCAGGTACCTTGTGCAGAAGTGATGGCAAAGGAAGCTGCATAGGAAGAATGAGCACAGGAGGTGTCATGCATATGATAGAAAGCTTAGGTTGTATCCTGGAAAGGATAGGAGATGATTGAAATATATTAAGGGAGCAAAAACATAACCAGATATAAATTTTAGAAAAACTGTTCTATTTGTGGAGAACGGAGAGAAATGTATTCCTTGTCCATTCTTGCCCATCTCAGTAACTGGTAAAACCGGCCATTCAGATGTTCGAACCCCAAACCTAGGTGTCATTCTTTACTTCTCATTTGGGCTCACTCCCCGTATCCAAAATACAGACTAAATCTGTTTTCTTCATTTCATTTTCCATCACCATCTTCTCTTACCTGGATTGTCGTAATAGTGTCCTAATTCACCTTTCTGATTCAGGCTCTGGTCGTATGCAATCCAATCTCCCAGGACATCAAGAGTGAACTAATCAAAAATTAAATTATATTTAATAATATGCCTCCCTGCTTAAAACTCTCCAGTACCATCCTAATGCTCCTAGAGTGAAATCCAGACTCCTTTCAATTGCTGATAATGCCATGTGATCTGCTACCAGCCCCTCTTTCCATCTCAGCTTCTATGACACTTTCACCTTTTCTATTCTCTGTTCATGCTGGCTTACTCTCTATTCCGGTTTTGTGCCTCTGTCTATTTCTGGGAGACTCTCTACCCAGTTTCAGCTGGCTGGTTCCTTTTCATCTTTCCAAACCCGGCTAAATGCTACAAACTCAAAATACCTTTCCTAAAAAAAGTACCCTCCCTTAATACCCTCCAGTCAGTAATAAAATAATTTCCTTTGTAGTACTCAAAACCATCGGAAATCATCTAGTTTGTTTTCTTGGTTACTGTTTATCTCTGGACATTAGAATGAAAGCCCCTTGACAGCAGAGATTTGGTCCTTACCCTCAGTGCCTAGGAAGCACCAGGGTGATTGTCGGTACTCAATAAATAGGTAGTGAGTGATTCAACTAAAAAGTGGATGCAGCAAAATCAACTTGGAGGGTTGTGAAACAATCCAGGTGGAAGACACGAGGGTCTGAATCAGGACAGCAGAACTAAGGGTAGAGGGGAAGAAGGGGATGGGAGAGAGATTTGGTGGATGAAACTGATGAAGCTTTGTAATCAGATGTATGTGGTGAGAAGAGAAAAGTGAGGAGAATGAACGGGGCCCACTCAGCACAAGAATGAACCAGACATAAAATGCCCTATGGTCTCTACCACTTTAAAGGTTTGGAGCATTTCTGTTTCTAAATGAAAGGATAAACAGCATGTGCTATTGAATGAATGAAAGGATCATTCTAACAAAGGAGTTACTGAATTCTTCATGTTACCTAGGAGAACTTACAAAATATGTATTAAAATTGCACTGAATGTTAACTCTGTGTTGTATATTACAGGGGATATGGCACAAGTAAAAGATGCTGTCCTTGCCCTTTTTTACTTGAGAATATAAAAAGAATCATAAAACCATTAGAGAGAAATCCAGGGTAGTATAGATCATCAGTTTTGAAAATGTGTGATTCACCAGGACTTCAGGAATCACAGATCAGACATAACATCTTAAATGAGCTTCTAGGGCAGAAAATATTCTGACTTCTCAGATCCTTTCTCTGGCCAAGAATGTTCTTACATTAAGCAAGCTATCTTTTGGAATTCCGCAAGGTATTGGCATTTTGAGAATTAATTTGGTAACATTTAAAGAGGGAAGAGGATGATTCATTTTATTGGATGGTAAGTGGGTTTAATATTTACATAGAAGTGCCAGAGTGGCACAGATTTCTCCAATGCTCTGTTGATAACATAGACCAAGTTTTGAACAGAACAGGTCAAGAAGAAGGAATAGATTGAAATTGTTTTAGGAGGCATTTCCTCATAGGCTGTTTATTCTCCTCTGTAATATCTTGCTTGGTTTCTCACTACCGTACCGGAAGCTCTCCCACAATTTCATCTCTTAAAAGACAGTTCGTAGCTCAGCACAGATCTTTGCTTAACCAGGATTTAGTAGTTGATGAGAAAAATCTAGGTCATCAGCCCTAAGTAAAGTATGTAGACGATTTTTGTTTATTATCTTCATTTGTTAAAAATGACTGGAGTCAAAATGAGATAGGCCACAGGATTTCTGAAGATCCCTCTGAAGTTTATGGATCTGAATGTAAAATAGCTTATTCTGTATCATCACATACATAGCCTGTATTAATGCAACTGCTAACTTGAAAAATCTCTGGATTCTTTAACAATGTAGTGGACTTGGACGAAGGCCATCACGATTGTACAGTCATGCTTTATAACTTTGATATCTTTTTGCATGTGCTACCTCATTTTTTTCTTCTCCCAAGCATGTAGCAAAGTTGATCTCTACCAGTAATAGTCTCACTTTACAGATAAGACTTCTGGGGATTTTGTATGGCTCGCAGAGAGTCATCATGAAGCTCAGGTTAGATCCTGACCCCTGGCCTCTAGGTTGCTCACTTGTTCCATGCTAAGTATCATGGGAACTATTATACATACAATAGTGATTTGCAGGCATCAGCAGCTTACATTTGAAGGATCCACAGCCACTCCCAAGCCTTGCTGCTCTTATAATATTTGAAATCATAAAAGCATATCATAGCCTTACACTGACAGTCAGTATTATGAACACTTACTATACTGATAAAAATTTATATTTACTCTGTACACTTGGCAGTCTCAGCCATGAACACTTCTGTTACAGAGCGGTGCCAAAACACATAAAGTTTAAGGCTTGACCAAGCACTAAAGCAGAAGCTTTCACCCTTGAGAGTACTGAATAGGAGAATTAAGTAAACACTTTCAGGCTGTAGCAAAAGCATCGCTCACCCTGCTAATTAAGATCAAATTGAAATAATAAACAATTGCACTAGTTTATCTTCAATAACTGGTAAGTATATTTTAAATATGAACTTGGTTAACTTCGCAGTTCTTAATGACAAAATCCTACAAAGAACAGGTGCCATTAAAAGCCTAACATATAATTGATATTCAAAAGAATCACATATGTAACTTAAAAGCAGAGAATAAAGAGTTCCACATGCCTACAGTTTATACTGTCCTAAATCTTTCACATGTGGTATCTTCTTTAATCCTTGAAACATCCTAGGGAAGCCAATATCATTATCTGCATTTTCTAGATGAGGAAACTCAGGTTTGGATGTTAAGTAATTTCTGGAGAGTTGAATAAATATTTCTCCAATTCTGATTTCTTAACCTGTACATAAATGATTTCCACTGTTGCCTGAGAAAACACACACAGCAGGAGTTTGCTCTAAAATACCAAAAGACCTACCAGAGTCACAAGGAAGGGCCTTGACCTTCAGGACAAAGACGAAGGAATAGAGCTCTCAAAGTAATGGGAAATCCAGAATATGAGGGAATAAATGTAGCAATAGCAAGTAACCAAAGGCAATGAAGTCACTATTTAACAGAAGTAGAAACATCAGTGAGCAACCAATGAGGTTGAAGAAACCGACATTGAAACAGCAAAGGAAACTATATACTCAATTGGAAAACTTCACTCAAGTGTATGTGCATGTTGAAACTCATGCTCTGTATCTGTGGTTCTCAGATCCCCTGATTTAATGTTCCTCCTTTACAACAAATATTTTGTAAAAATATGAGAACTTTAAAAAATCAGTATAATGTCCTAGCTGCAATAAAAGGAAGAATAAAGAACAGTACAAAATTAAAAATCTATTTCAGTGTATAAATATCCAGGGATGCCTAATCTAGAAGACAAATCCTTGTATTTCCAAACTGCCCGTATGAGCAAGCCCCCCACATCCTGCAGGTTAGATTGGTCTAGGTGCACTAGCCTGGACTTTCATTAGATCTTGGTCTGAGCTAAAATGAAAAGGGAGAGTAGGACTTTCTGCCCTATCTATCTATGATCTATCTATCTATCTATCTATCTATCTATCTATCTATCTATTTTCTTATTTCCAAGGAAGTTACTGATGCAGACATAGGGTTCAGGTGGAAATCAGTGGAATTTTTTCCAAGATAGACTTCTCCAATGGGAAAACACAGTTCAGAAGTTAAAGGGAAGAGGGCTAATTGACTCAAGTTGCCCCACTCCTAATCTTCAGGAAAATTTGTGATATTTTTCTCAGAAGGCTAGAGGAGGAGCTTCCAGAGGGTCTCTTGGCTTCCATCCCAGATGAAAGCAATGTATCTGATTTGGTGGGAAATTCAGCATCTTGATGGTGGAAAGGGGAATCTCTACCTGAATCCCTCTCTAAACTGATGTGCACTATATTTTCCTTCATCAGGAAAAGGACTTGTGATTAATCCACCTTGAGAAAAGAGTAAAGGGAACCCCAACCCTTGCACAGACTTTTGATAATACACTAAAGCATAGGATTTTGTAACTCTTAAATCACCTTCCATTTGACTGCTCAGATATATATGTAATTGAGGTCTGTCAAATTCCTTCTCAAAGTTGGCACCATGTCAATGACCTCCTGGCAATGGTCTCAGAGGGGTAAAGTGTTCAATGGAAGGAAGTATTTCCTTTTATTGGTTCTAAATTTACTAGCCTTTAGCTTCATTGAATTAAATTATGGCACAGGGTGAACATTATAGTTATAACTGACATTTATAAACTACATTCCATCCATTAATCCTGAAATGCTATGCAAACTGATTAACAAAATTAAATGTACAGATGTATGCTCCTTCAGGCTTTCTGACAACTCTCTGGGTACTTCTAGGTCTTCCACAGTTTGAGTGGTGTAGAAGCTGCCCCTACTGCCTCCATTTCCAATCCCAACCTTCCCACCAGAACAGATCTTTAGATGCACAATGTCCTGCATGTTTCTGATTCTTCCTCTGACTTAGGACTTTCTTTCTTTCTGTCTTTCTTTCTGCATTTCTGCCTTTCTTTCTTTCTGTCTTTCTCTCTGTCTTCCTCCCTTCCTTCCTTGCTTCCTTCCTTTCTTCCTTCTTCACCTTTGAGAGAGAGTGTGGTATATCTATTTTGTTCCTCTGCCCATTCTTAAATTGGATTGTTTGCATTCTTTGCTATTGAGCTGTATGAGTTCTTTACATATTTTGGATATTAAACCTTTATCAAAGAATTTTTTTTTTATATCTGACACAAGACAGTCAGTAAGGTACCAAGTATTTTGTGAATGTCTCGGGAGACAAATAATGAAAAGTAGTCATTAGAGGAGGAGGTGTTTTGTTTACTAGCCAGAGAACACTATTGGAGCCTGGCACAGCCAATGAGCAAAATAATGAGTTATGCCATGCATCAGACTCCGGGCCCAAATGCCAGCAAGGCAAACAGTGGTGTACAAAGCGCATTGCCCTGCTGACACGTGAGAGCACAGGATGTCATGAGAGAAGTCCTTCATCTCTGTTGTTATGAAGTCATGTAAGCTACGTGTAGACTCAGACTTTAGGAAGAAAACAGAAGAGAGAGGCTACCTGAGAGTTTGCATACATGTATATGTGTAAATGAAAGACTGATCTCTAAATTGACTATTTAAATAGTTGGAGCTGATCAGACTTTAAACCATATTTGACTTTTTTTTTCCCTGCTAACCAATGTGTGGGAGTTTGGGATGGGGGTGGTAGTAATTGGCAGAGGACAACTGGATTAAATTTAGACAGAATTAAAACTACACTCCTTTCTCTCACAAACCAAATTGTAGAGTGAGTTAAATTTTGTGTCTCCATTAAAAAATAAATGGGGAAAGGAAAGATAATCCTAGTATACAGATCTCGTGAAACATTCTCAGATGTCAGGAAAAAAAGAGAAGGAAGACAGAACTTTGGTGGGTGGAAATGTGCAAATACACCATTAATTTTAGTGTAGGCTGAGTCCTAAAATCTAGAATAACAGCAATTATTATTTAAATTAATTCATTCATTTAGTTAATGTAGTTTTTAATGGCTACCATGTGTCAGGCACTATGTTAGGCCCTGGGGATGCAATAATGAGCAAAAAGGCATGGTCCCTGCCTTCATGGAAATTAAAGTTTTGTGGGAGAGGCAGATATTAGCCAACGGTCACACAAATGAATGTAAGATCACCACAGTGATAAAATGCTTTGAAGGACAATACTGAGCCCAGCAACAGAGAGCTATGAGGTTGCACAATGAAGAAACTACCTAGGGATGGGAATAAACTGGGGAGACAGGACAGGGTTAAAGTCAGAAGAAGAGCCTTTAAGGCTAGGCTGGGAGTGATGAATCCAGAGGCGTGGCCAGGGCAGAGGAATCTTTGCATGAAAAGGGCGTGGCCTAGGTAGAAAGTGCATGTTTTTAAGAGGTCTGCAACTGAAGAGTAGCAGAGAGGTGGGAGGGAGGTGAGGCTTGATCAGTCCTCTGAAGCGCACTGGTGTTTATCCTAAGTGGAATAGTAAACCATGAGATGTTTTAAAGGAGTATGTGTGTATCTTGAGAAGACAAATGTATTCTTTCTACCTTTAAAATTAACTCCATCCACACACACACTTTGCTTTGAGGTGTTAGGTGGCATTTCTGCAGATAAATTATGTCTAACTGAATGTCTATGCTCATTACTATTAATTACTCAAAAACTGCCATCCAGCATCCCTAGGAAAGCAAAGCATTTACAAATTCTCTGAGAATATTTGTATATTGAATGGTGCTCACCTCATGTCATATGATTATTTCTCTTAAAGTTATAATGGTCATTCTCTCAACTGACAGCTTTTCTATTTAGTCATGGTCTTGAATAAGAGACTGGATCCTCAGTCTAGAGGATTTGTAGGTTTCCTGAATACGTCGTTCTTGTTTAATTGGGTATATATTAAACACTACTTTGTGTGTGTGTCAGTGTGTGTTGGGGACATTAGATTAAGAAAGAGACAGAGATCCTTGAGCAATAATATAGTCTCTTTTCCATCAATCTGAACCACATAGAAAAGCTTCATTTGCACTTTGAAAGGTTCCATTGGCAATAAGCAATATGCATGCATTCTATTACTAAAAATTTTACTAAACCCCTTTTAATTATGATGGGGGGGGTGGGGGCAGGAAATTAACCCTTAAAGGCAACTCGTGTTGTGTAATTACACTATGTGTGTAATGTCTTTATTGCCTTATCTAATTATAAAAGGAATGCATATTTATTAAGTATGCACACATCACTGAAAAGAATAAGCAAAACAAACCCCAAAAGAATGTCTCCTCTAAAGATGAGGCCAGGGGAGAAGTAGAGATGGAACACCGGCTAGGGATGCTTGCTGTTTGTAGTAGATGATACCAAACAATGGTGTCTTTACATTATTAAGGTTCCTTTTTGACACAGATGCATCAAAGTAGTGGTTACACCCAAATCTAAGCTGCTTTGTCAAAAGGTCTTCCTGTGAGATAGTGTGAAAAATATATCCAATGAGAAATTTTGTTCTTACTTTCTTAAAAAAGTTTTTCCCCCCTCTGTTATGTTTCTTATTGTTATTTTCGTATTTTCTTTTTCATTTTATACTGTCCTGTCTTTCTCAAAATAGACGACTCTTAAACCTAAAGCAATTCTATTCCTGGACCAATAATCTGAGTGCTGGTTAATATATTATAGGGGATGGCGTTTTCTGATTTCTCCACTACCCAACTCAAGAAGTTTGGAGGATTTGCTCTCCCAAAATTGGTTTTTACAAGGCAAGTTCTACTTGTGAGCCGAGTAGACTCTATTGTCTGTGATGTATGTAGACCTCTCTCTACCACCTATTTTATGTGGGCACTATAGCCATCACACATACACACTACTCATTTTCCCCAATCCCGGAAGACAAATATCAACCATTATATATAGTGAACCAAATTCATCTGCTGTTGGTGATGCCTCTGCCCATATCAGTTATATTTATTTCTGGGAAAACTCATCTGTTTTGCTTTGAATAGAAGAAAAAAATGATCTAAAAAAGTTCAACAAAGAAAAACTAAGAAAGTGTTTTTGTTTCTTTTATTTTGGAGTGATTTTGAGTCTAGCAGACTATGTATGTGGCTGTATTGTGAGATTAATTACAACTCCTTCCAGGAGTTACTCCTTTAAATTACCACCCATTTACAAATACAAGCATAAATGTAAATTCCTCTGATATTTTTGATAGCAAATTAAAAATGCAACAAAGGAAAGTATTGTGATATCTAGTACTATTAAGTTTTTTATTGTCCAAGTTAGGCAGGTATTCACGAAAGGCAGTACTCTTAACCTCTTTCAGACAAATAAATGTAATTTTCCACTAATTATCTAAAACACGTGTGAAAGAAAAATAAGAAGCTTTAAGATATTTTTTTGGGTGCCTTTAAAGACTTTTTGAAGGTCTCCTATTCTTCCTCTCTAGTCTATGCCTTCCAGGTACGTTTTTTGACAGGTAGTGGTGTCTATGGCAACATGAATAACAAGGTAGCAGCATATCCAGGGCCAGCCCCAGACAAAAGAGGCACCCCACTTCATCTCTCTTTCGGACAGTTCTAGTACTCCTGACACATTCAGATGCCAGCCCCTAGCATACAAGTTCCTCTCCGCTCAGGTCCTAACTCTTGCCTTCTGTCAGGTTGTGGTAAGGAGAAATTGACATGGCTGTGTCTTGGAGTAGCCGTATCTTTTCTAGCCCTCACGCTTCTGCTGGTAACAGTTACTGCTCCCCGGCCCCAGAGAGTGATGCACGTGACTCAGGCTGGCCACACCGTCTGCTTCAGTTAACTACTCCTATGTACCAAACCACTCTACAACTTAGTGACTTAAAATACAACTGCAAGTTCTGCGGTTGGGTAGTTGGGTCCAAGGACAGTTTGTCTCTGCTCCAAGTGGTGTCGATGGAGTTGACTGGGTCACCCATTAAGCTGGGAGCTTAATGAGGGATGAAAGGTCACAAAATGGCTTTAGTCCCATACCTAGTGCCTCAGCTGGAATGACTAAGGAGACCAGTATGCCTTGGTTTTCCTTTAAATACAGATTTCTCCTTATTTTTCACTCTCCCAAGCTTCTTTACATGGTAGCCGGCTCCCAAGAAGGCAATAGCAGAAAGTGCCAAGCCTCTTCAGGCCTAGACAAGCAGCTGGCACAGCACCATTTTCGCAAGATACCATGTCAGCGTAGATTCAAGGGGGTGGTAAATAGATCTGTCTCCCAATGAGGGGAGTGCAATGGATGCAGAGGTGGAAGGAAGAGTTGACAGCCATGTTTGTAAACAGTCTACCACAGTATCTCACCCTAGATGGTTGGTCACCCTGGTCACCCTACCCAGAGGGTACACCCGGCATGAATTAGGACAAAGGAACTCCCTAGATCTCCAAACTGAAACTGACAGGAAAAAGAGCAAAGAAGCAAAAAAAAAAAAAAAACAAGAACAAAACTTTTCCTCTCAGGTTATTGATCTGGAAGGATAGAAGTCTGGTGCTGTAAGTGGCCTTCTTCTCTGGTGCAAAGAGCACAGCCAATCCTGGAAACAGAAAAGGAGAGAAAGAAAAGAGGGAGGGAGAGGGAGAGTGGGAGAGGAAATGAGTGAATGAATGAATGAATGAATGAATAGGAATTGAATTCCTGGATCTGGTGCCCCAGACCAGCTTAGTTTGCTTAAATTAAAGGGAAATAAGTTTCTGTTATTTTCAGTCCAGAAGTTAAAAAAAAAAAAAAAAATCTTCAAGACCTAAAGTCATCATCTAAAAAATTTAGACACATGGAAAAGTATGTGTTTTTAGAAAGGTGGGGAGAGGCAAGCAGGAATTGGGGTAAGTTTGAAAAGAATTAGTTAAATCAAGCCCTATAGGAAACTCATTCTATGGCTTTTTCATACTGATTTGACTTTTATAATTATATGTGCTTCTTTGTTCTTTAAAACTAATGTGAAAAGACAGAAATTTTTAATTGTGCCCTCAACAGACTAGCTTAGGGTTTGGAACTTTTAACCGCATGTAGTTTGTTTTCAGATGAAGTTATTCTATAAAGTATGCCCTCAAATAGGATAAGAAAGAAAATCAATACACCAACACTGTATATTTAAATGTTTGGCATTCTAAAATTAAAAGTGCTTCCAGGATTATTTTACTTAATAATACGCTAGGTACTTTGTTTTAGTGAGGCAAATAATGGATGTGAAGTAATAGGAAATATGTATGTATGTATGTATGTATGTATGTATGTATGTATGTATTGGTCTCTGTCCTGGTTCCTGGCTCAAAGCTCCTAAAACCCTTATAATTTCCTAAGTGATAAGAGTACGAGGAGCCTCTTTTGTTGTAACATTTGGTCTTTGACGTGGGTTCCTGACACAGAGTTCTTATATCCCTTGGAATTTCCTGGGTGATGGGAGCATCTTTTGTTCAAGGTGACCCTGGGTAGGCTCCTGGATGGGGACTGGTCACCAGGAAGACCAAGTCATGATTAAAAGATTGGAATTTTCAGCCTCACTCCCATTCTCTGGGAGTGGAGAGGGACTGGAAATGGCATTAAAGATTGATTATACCCACATGGTGAAGCCATAGAAATTTCCACAGAAATCCAAAAGGTATTCAGAGGAGCTTTTGAGTTGGTGAACACTTGGACGGGCCGGGAGAATGGTGCTCTGGGAGGGGACATAGAAGCTTAAGGCCCCTTCCCACATACCTTACCCTGAGTATCTCTTCCATCTAGATGTTCATCTATCCTTTATCACATCCTTTATAATAAATTAGTAAATATCAGGTAAGCTTTTCCACTCTAGCAAATTAATCAAACCCAAGGTTGTGGCAACCTCTGAATTATAACTGGTCAGTCAGAAGCCTAGGTAATAACCTTGGACTTACGTTTGGCAAGACACTGCAGTCTTATATGACCGATCCCTTAATCTGTGGGAGCTGACACTCTCTCCAGTGTCAGTGCGTTAAATTGTAGGACATCCAGCTGTTGTCCCAGAATTGCTTGGTTTGTGAAAATGCCAATACATCTGGTGACCAGAAGTATCAGAAGTGAAGTGTTCTCTGTGAGTAGTAAAGGAGAGACACACAGCAGAAGAAATGAGGTTTTCTTTACACTGGATTGAATTTTATATAACTATTAATGGATTTTCAAGTTGTATAACTAATACCGTATAAAGATGTGATAACAACAGCTACAATTTATTCAGTATTTATTGCGGGCTAAGCACAAAGAGAATTGCTGTATATATGTAATAGAACATAAGTGATCTTTTTCCTCTTGTACCAGCACTACGATTTAGGATCAATAGGGTTAAGTACATTCACACCCATATATACTCCTTGGGGGGAGGAACTTTTCTTGCTCCCAAATTATTCCTATCTGAATGTATGCATATAGCAAAAAAGAATACCACATCATAGTGACTTAACTAGACATGGGCTTATTTTTATTAATATTTATTTATTTATTTTTGAAAGAGAGGGAGAGAATGTAAACAAGAGTGCGTGGGGGAGGGGCAGAAAGCTAGGAAGAGAGAGAGAATCCCAAGCAGACTCTGCTCTGTCAGCGCAGAGCCCAACACAGGGCTCTATCTCATAACTGCGAGATCACAACCTGAGCTGAAATCAAGAGTCAGAAGCTTAACCGAATAAGCAACCCAGGTGCCCCAACGTGGGCTTATTTTTAAACAAAACAAGAAATCCAGTAGTAGTAAGTCAAGATTAGTGAAGCTACTCCAGAAAGTCATGAAGAACCCAAGTTATCATCCTTAGTATATAGTATTTATCTTCATGTTTGCAAGATGGTTCTTCTCTTCTAGAACTGGGTTTGCACTCCATACAAGAAGAAAAGGAAAGAAGGAGGGCATGTAAATCATTATGATAATGGCCCTCAGTGAGTCACACTGTGCTTTCCCATGCCCTTTTGAGTGTGACATAGTCACTCTTTCCATAAGGAGGTGAGAGTCTCTTTCTTTGGACTTGTGATTTGCTTTCACCAAGAGAATGGTGGCAGAAGTGACGTTATATGAGTTCTAGAGCATAGGGCTTAAGAGACCTTTTAGCTTCTTGCTCTAATCCTTGAGACCCTTAGAAAATCATGCTGTAAAAAGTCCAATAAAACCTACGTAAGGATGAGATGCCTCACGGAGCTCTGAGGGCCTCAGCCAACAGCCAGCACCAACTGTCAGATGTGTGAGTGAAGAAAGCTTGGACCCTCTAAGCCAGCCTTGCTCTCACATGAGCTGCATGGTGAGCTCAGGAAAGACCAGAGAAGAACTCAGATTTTCAAGGGATAGAACTGTGAAAAATAATAAATAATAAATTATTGTTGGCTTAGGTCAACAAGTTTGGAGTGGCTTATTATGAAGCAATAGATAAATGATATACTGGGTTATGGAGCCATTCATTTCTAAGTAAGAAACAAAAACAAAAAACCTGGGCCTTAATTAAGGTACATTCCCTACTTCTAGAGTAGTGGTAACTGATAACATGTGCATGACTAAATTTCAGAATTGTAATAGATCACTGATTAGATGAGACATTGGAAGTCTGAGGAGGAGCGGGTGTATACCTGCATACGAAGGACATGAATCACTGAGGCCAGATGATGACTTTGGTAGATTGTTAGAAATGGCCACCAGGGAGTCAAAGCTCCATGAGTCCCTGGGTAGTCCTTCCCCCGACTCATTGAACATGGGCTGCTTAGACCAAAGACTAGGGTAGAAGTGCCAGTTCCAGATCCAGACCTTAGGGTCTGGACCTTAGGAGGCTTTGCAGCTGCCACTTTTGCTCTCTAGCCTCCCTGAAACACCAGCTAAGGAAGCCCAGGCTAGTCAACTTGAGGGTGAGTGGCCTTCTGAGAGGAAAGCCCTGGAGAATGAACAAACTCAAGGACAGAAAAAGAAGCTCAGCCAGGCACCTTCCACCCAGCCATTCCAGCTGAGGACCAACCAGATGTGAGAGTGAGATCTATGACCCTCCAGCTCTAGGCAAGCCAGCTGCCTGCAAACACGTTAAGTGAGCACAGCCAGAACCGCCTGGAGCAGAGATAAGCCACTGATCGGAGCCTAGCTCAGACAGCACAGTTAAGACTAAATAAGTGGTTATTTTTGTCTTAAGTCATCAATTCTTAAGAATAAGGCTAAGCTAATGAAACTCTACCAAGAGGCTAAGCTAATGAAAGGCTAAGCTAATGAAACTCTACCCATTCAGTCATCTTCTATCATCTTAGCTGGAAATAAGGTACACAGGTACCCTTAGGTGCCAGCCTGGAGATACCAACTACTTCAGTTTTTCATTGTCAGTGGGAGATCACAAAGGACAGGGGAATAAGGATGTTTTCTTGGTAATCAGCCCCAAGTATCTGCCACATTGCTGTATCACCTATGACTATGAGAGTGAGTGCTTACCACATAATAGGGTTTCATCAAATACGAGTAAAATTAAGTTTAAGGAGCTTCCAGCAGGCAGCTTGCCTCACAGGAATTTTTCAGAAGTACCTGGTGAGAATACTATCTCCACCCCACTATCTAATACCCACTTCTCTTCCAGCGGACTCTGAAAGACTTGTTGGCCTTGTGGGGAGCACCATTTATATTTATATCGCCTTTCCATGGAAATGAGTGGGACACGTTTCTCCAACCTGGGGCTAAGTGAAAGGGGTCACTGTTAAAGACTGGGGGCAACCTTTAGGAGAGAGAGTCTGGCACCACATTCCCTGGTGAACTGCTTTCTGAGTTTCAGACCCCCTCGGTCACTCCAGAGCCAAATATACTGAGAGCAGGGCAGACGTGTGTGGACCCAGGACCCCCAACAGGGAGAAGAATAAAAGGATATTTGGCACCCATTTCCTGTGCTTTAAAATATAGTGCGTTAATACAAAATCTGAGGTATAATAAGATCAACAGCTCAGGAGACAATTGCCACTGAAACATTAGTTTGTTACTCACAGTTCCCGAGAGGAGGGCATATGTTCCACCTCAAGGGACACATCAGGGAGCACCAGGGAGAAGCACTAGGGTCAATTACAGGGCCCAACGGGGGAGAGGGGGAAAGTATGGGAAAGAGCCTTTATTATGGTTTCCACAGGAAGGAAGAGGTGAGGCAATCAGGGCTAGGTGGACTGGTTTGAATAATTCTATAGGCTCTGGTGCATAGGGGCTGTTCCTAGTTGTCTGGCACCTGGCTTAGGGGCAGTAAGGACAGGCGTATAGTTGCCCAGAGTGTGGGAGCTCAATAAAGAGGGCGGTTGGGAGGTATGGACTCTGAATCAGTTGGTTTGTATTTGAACAGCACACCTCTCAGAGAAGCGGGGGTGGGAGGGGAGGCGTGGTTGATGGCGGGGTAGGAGTGAGGGAGATAGGCCAAGGTGAGGTGACTCAGGCATATTATCTGGTTGTCCAGAACAAGTTATGTCTGGCATATACATGTGGGACAGATGTCAAAGGATCAAGTTTACAGAAGCCAGAAACATGGTTAATATATCCTGAGGACTGGAGGTGTCTACTCCTGGTGTAGAGATTTCTGTAGGTGAGACTCCCATAGGAATTGTCAAAGTCGAAGGTGCTTCAGGAGACCAGGGTGAGAGTGCTCCAGAGAGGACAGGTGATTCCCCATCCCTGTTCTCTACTGCTCTCAGGCAGCCCTGGGAGCTCGAAGGGCCCAGGCCTTATAAGCAACATGCTGAAAAGAGAAGCTGGTGTGATGCTTCTCAGCCTCAGCCGGGGCGAGGCTGCGTGAAGGCCTCTGCACACCTGAAGATGGCACCTCACCTGAGCAGAACTGGCACTGTCTCTGCAGTGGAGCTCGGAAGAGAAATGCTCTGGAAGAGGCTGGGTTCTGGAGTCTGGGTTCGGGAATGGAAAGTAGGAGAAGACGAAATAAACATACGAAAGGTGAAAATGCACATCACGCTCTGTTCCTGCTTACACACGGTCCACCCCAGGCCCGAGTCTGAACTGAATATGAGATTATGAGATTGAAGTTTTAAAATCACCGGGAGTGAGTTTGCTTCCGATATACCAGAATGGTTTTTCATACACGACCTTGGTCGGTCTGAGTAGCAACCTCACGCAGTGAATGTTATTCAACCCCTCTGACAGTTAGGAAAGCGAGGTGCGGACAGGTGAACTAAAGAAATGGTTTGAGGTGGCACAGGTGAAGTGTGAACTCAGATTTGTTGATGCCAATGCCTGAATTCTTAAGTCCCGAGCTACAGCAGTACCTTTCAAGTCTCGTTCAGTGGTTTTGTTGCCAATATAGTATTTGAGTCCACCTGTCCTTTTTTTCTCTAACTATTCCATTTCACTTTATATAAAGCCTTGAGAGATGGTCTCATTTTTCTGAGCTGGCAGCTGAAAGGGCAGGAGCCATCCTAGGCCAGAGGTGGCTGCTGAGGCCAGATCTGAACTCAGGGTTTCAGGTTCCTGAGACTAGTCTTTGTTCTAGTTTTGTCACCTTGCCTCTTTAATTTGCCTTGTCCTATCCGGGTAATTTCAACCAATCTTCTTTGCAAATGGAAGACAGGTTTGTAAGTACCAACTTCAGTATTCCCATGATTCCTAGAGTTCCCCTCAAGTTTTAGCTTTTCACACTGATGTGGTGAGGTCCAATCTTCTTTCTATAAGACCATTAAGTAAATTTTTCCTAAATTATCTATTCCACGTAAAAAATAGTCCTGAAGGAAACTAGAAGATCAGATCATCCCGTCCCGGACTCCCTTCTGAACCATTCGAGAGACGGAAAAAGGCTGGAGGTTGTGAAGGAGAAATGATTTTATATTTACCTTTAGAAATATATTTTTGAAATACTTCTCATACAGAACCGGAGTTCAGCTTTTGATGTACTTTCCCTGTATCCTGTCATCCCCAGCACTAGTAAGTGAAAGAAGCATAGAATCAGGTGTGAAGTACAAAATTTAATTTTGTTTCAAAGAACATTTCGTTGAAACGATTAAATCGCTTTTCTAAAAAAAAAAAAAAAAAAAAAATGACAGGATGCATCATCTGTCGAGAAGGAAGTGTGTTTTGGTTGCCACTTCAGAACTTCTGTTAAGATTGTCCAAGGCATGTGGTATGAGAGGAAGATGCACTTCCTAGGTCACTGAGCATTTGCCGCTGAACATATGCTACCTCACAATGGCGCACATCACGGCTTCGTATTGCACAGTGAGCTGAATATTTGATGGATATTCTGAATAGTAAGATAATTGATGATAGAACACGGGAGGAGAGAGCCGATAGCTTTTTTGTTGGTAGCATTTATCAGATTGTCAATTAAAGGCTTGTCGTGTGGTGGAGAAAAAATATTTATTGCTGTGGCAGTCATCAAGTGCCAGTGGCCGGGAGAAGGCGCAGAGATCTACCCCTTCTGGAAGGACTCGCTGCTCTGTTTTGCCAGCCAAAAGTACTGTAGCGTTTACATTTAGTAACAAAGATTGGGGTTGCTTGTCTTGTTTAAAGTTTATTGTGTCCCGGTGCTGGTTTTACAGATACGTAAGCCGAATTGGCTAACTGAAGTATGAGCTGTCTCCAATCATTTTGGGGAGGAGGGCAGCGTGTGAAAATTTTACAGCTTTGAAATATTTACGTGTAATGTACAGAAGAGAACTATTCGCTAATCCAGTGAAATGGGTTTTTAAGTGCTTCTCATGACAGGTGTAATGGGTTAATCCCCCTTTTCCATGCTCCCACGGTGGTCTTTACTCAACTTGGATAAGACTCCCGGTTCACACACCCTCCTCCACAGACTATAAATGCTATGGAAGCAGGAACCAGGCCTGTCTTGTTATGACTGTAACTGCCAATGCCCAGCATTGGGCTTGACACAGAGTAGTCGTCCATGAATATTTGATGATTCATTGATAGTTGCCTAAAAATGAGTTTTCCAAGATAAACAGGCAGTTAGTTGACATTTACCGTGTACCTTTAGCAAAATCTGCCTCAGAATCTTCTAACAGTAGGAAGTGGTTACGTTTTCAGTGCAACAATAGTAATACTAAATCAAAGACCTATTCAGAGTAGGACGAAAATGTTAGATTTCTTCATAGGGAAGAATGCCCTGAGAACTCTAAATTATTCTGTAATGATGAGCTTTGTGTTAAAAATGATGGGTAGGTAAGAGAAATTTCAACCAGGAAGTTGTGTTCCATGACACTGGACGATGGACTTTTTCTTATTTTTAAAAATCATCTGGCCAGTTGCTTTAATAATATCCATATATCATGAATTCATGTTTATGTGCTATAGTTTAATTATAAAGCCTATCAATACTCAGTTCTCTAGATTTCAGGATCTCTAATCTCTGTATGTACTTGTACTTTAATGGTTACTTTCTGTTGATACTTTTGTAAATGTTGTGCTCTCTCTAGAAAGTTTGATGGTGACTCAAGTTTTTACTGCTTTTCAATGCCAGGCACATAAATAGGCTTAAAATTACAGTTTGCTTAAATAACCTTTTAAAATAATCTATAGATAGAAGTAATCCAATAATGATATCCTGAGATGCAGCAGCGTGGCCATTCACTTTGGCAGCCCTTAGATCACGTTCTGTGGGGCAAGGCTCTCATGAATGCCTAATATGGTCCTGAAATCTGGGACTGTGGTGGGTTTAATAAGTCCCAGCCTTTTTACAGAAACCAAAGTCAAAGACATTGTCACGATTTCTGGAGCGGCAACTGAGAGTCACTTAATATTAGAGAGAACTGGTTCCAGGGGACCAGCTTCATTCCCTGAAATCAACTAAGAATTTTTAGTTTGCTTATTCTTTCCCAGCCCACTCACCCTAAATTACAGAGCTTTCATTTCTTTGGCAACCGCTAAAAAAATGACATCAAACCAGGCGGTGGTCATTCAGCTCATACCTTCTATGTGTTCTTATAACTGTGTTTGAAAAGAAGCCTCTGCATCCTCAATTTGGTAACGCTGAATCCTGAATACCTCGAATGTGACAGTTCACATGATTTTCAGGGTCAAAGAAACTCTTAAATATCACACATTATCTTCTAGATTTTTTAAGCATATCAGAAATTGAGTGTCTTGGCTTTGCACCACGTGACCAATTATTCCACCAGATCAAGAGATGAGGAAGAGGCAATCTTGCCTTTTAAATCATGACAGCATCGTAATTGTTCTACTGCTAACAACCGTGTGTCAAATCCCCTTCTGTGCCAGCACTGTGCTCACTTACCATTTTCAGTAGCTTCATGAGCTAGTACTATTCTTGCCTTCACCTTATAGATCTGGAGACTGAGGCTGAGAGAGTGTCATGCTTAAATTCATACAACTGGGAAGTGATAGATCAGCATTCAAACATAGCCAGTCTGATGTCAGCAATTAACTACTATGCTACAAAACACAGATTATATAGACACCAGGGGAGAAGAGTGTGTTTTGAGCCATGTGAGACACAACTATCCATTCCTGTTCGAAAAAACAAGTTATTGAGATCTCAAGAAGATATTATAAAACTGTAAAGGCACAGGGTGGAGAACTGAGGGCAGAGTGTTTTAAACTATTCATAGACAATATTTTATAGTTGCCATCAAAATCACAAGTTAGAGCCCAACCTTCACATAGTTCAACATATAGACACAAAAACTAAGAAACATGAATGCATGTAAAAAAAAATAAAAAGCTAATTTCAGATTTGAAGCCATGAATGTTACAGGAACAGAATAAGCAGTGTATGATGTTTGGTGTGTATCTGCAGGGAGGGGGCACACGTGTTATTGTTTATATCAAGGGATGTGAGCCAAGAAGAGTCTAAACATTTAAACAAAGGAAGGTGTCTGGGTTAAGTGCTGAGTACTCTCAACAAGCCAGGTTTCGGAGACACAGGAGTAACACAGGGGCTTTGGATGCTTTGAAAAGGAAAGCGAATGGAAGGTTGGGAGGTTTACCCTTGTTAGTGGTGAGTACTAGTTGCTGCTTGCTTTCCAGCCCTAGAGGTACAGTAACATGGTGGCAACACTCAGGGGACTGTAAGTCCACACTGCCTTTCCCGGACCCTCACTCTTCAGTTAAATCTCTGCCTCCTACCCTGTTCACCCTCATACACATTTCCTAAGGCAGATGTTTCCAACCAGACCCTCACCATCCTGGGGACAGTCCCACCTGCTGCTTTCACAGGGCTTCATCCTCTTCCTCTCCGTTCAACCTTAAATTTCTTTTTATAATCAGAATCCCATTCTTTCTGTAGAATACTTGCCTACTGGTGCCATTGACCCAAGCCCACTTTCCATTCCCCAGGAATCCTTTTTTGTTTAGTTGCTCCTGAGTGAAACTTCCATCACTGCCTCTCCCCTGGCGTGAGTGAGTGTGTGTGTGTGTGTGTGTGTGTGTGCGCGTGCGTGTGCATGCGCGTGTGCATGTACTCCTCCAGAAATCTTTGCTTGACCTCAATGTCACTGTTGCTCCTCATGGTCACTAGATTTCTCAAATTAATCACACCCAAGGGCTCTATGTTTCACTTAACTGTCAGTGCCCAGACCATGCTGTCTGAGCCTTTCTGTGGCTTCTGGTCCAACCACCTGCTGAGCCTTAACTCTGAGAGGTCCCCATTGACTGCCTTATTGTTAGAGCAAGTGTTTTTCTCCTTTCCCATTCCCCATAGCTTGTAACGTAGGTGTAAGATGATATTAACCATTCTCTCCTCTTCCAAAATCTCTCCTGATATATTTCTTCTGACTCCTTCTGTGGCTAATTTATTTGTTACCTATCTGATCATCCTCTAATCTATTTAGCAAACACTCTTTAAAGGCCTATGTTGTGCAAATATAAGTAAAAAATGCACTTACAGGAGTGAAAGCCCAGTCTGTAAGTAGGAGACAAAAAACAAAACAATTACAAAGGAGTATGGTTAATGCATCATAGAGCCATGGGAAGCTTTCTGCAAAGAGAGATGGTCTCTGATCAACTTAGAAAAGTAAGGGAAGGCTTCTAAGAGGAGGGGATACTGGGTCTACTTTGATAGGTTTTACCCAGGCCGTAGAGAAAGTAATTACAAGATTGTGCAGCAGCGGGAGAAGACCACAGGTCTTTCAGTGAGGCTGACATGAAGCTGGCTCGGTGATAGTCACAGGAGATGGAACACTGGCTGGATATATGATGACAACAAAAAGAGCAGGCTATCGCGTTTGGAAATCAGCCTGAAGCAATAAAGGGTTTTGGCCAGTGGAGGTGACATGATCAATTTGTGGCTTAGAAATATTATTCTGGCATCGATGTGAAGAATAAATTGGAGGAGGACAAGACTTCCTTTATTTAGCTTCCTCCCTCTCCCCTGTTAAGGAAATTCTTCAAGGCCTATGCTGTTATTTCACATTCTTTTCCTGAGAGAATGTGTCCATTCCTGTGTAGTCAATTATCATAATAACTAGATGACTATTAAATATTATTTTCTGCCTCTGACCTCACTCCTTAATGAGGTCCATTCCACTTCTGTGTGCTTTAAGTAATTTCCTCTCCAGTGCTGCTGTCTTCCAACAGCAACTGGGC
The DNA here is from genome assembly GCF_018350215.1 of Panthera leo. Classification (NCBI taxonomy): domain Eukaryota; kingdom Metazoa; phylum Chordata; class Mammalia; order Carnivora; family Felidae; genus Panthera; species Panthera leo. Next base: position 183,764,034 of record NC_056686.1, read on the forward strand.
TTCACAGTGTGGACATGTCTTAGATCGCCTCCCTTCTCTTATTCCATTGACCAGAAGCCAGCAGGTTTGATTACTCTGTATATTCTATTGCCTTCTGGATTTTTTTCTTTCCTTCCATTCCCACTCCTACCAGTGTAGCCCAGATCTATCCCATTATCTAGATTACTGATAAAGACTCTTACCTAAGACTGTCGACTATTTCTTCTTCCTCAGTTGTTCCTTTCTGGTACATACACATGATCTTCCTCAGTTGTTCCTTTCTGGTACATACACATGAATACTGCACTGTGAAAAATAGCATGCACATAAAACAACATATAAAGCATGTTATACTGTAAAAATCATAAAATGGTCATTCATATATCTCCCCTCAAGGTTAAGACTTTGAACATGATTAATAAATTAGAAGCCTTCTGTATACTCCTCCTTAATCTCATCTCCTCCCTCCATCACCCAAAAGTAACCATAATCCTGAATTTTGTGTTTATCAACCCCTTCCATTTCTTTTAGCCACCAATGGGTAATGCATTGTTTGTTTATTTTAAAAAAACTTTATATGGGATGAATGATACTATGTGTATTCGTCAAGGACTTATTTCTTTCACTTAATATTACATTTTTGAGATTTATCTAAGTTGATGCATATATGTAGCAATAGCTTGGTTATCTTCACTGCTAGTAACATTCCATCATTGTAGAATAGAAAAGAATGATGGAATGTTACTAGCAGTGAAGATAACCAAGCTATTGCTACATATATGCATCAACTTAGATAAATCTCAAAAATGTAATATTAAGTGAAAGAAATAAGTATATAAAATATGTGTATAAAAATATAAAAAATATTAAAAAAAGTATATAAAATAATGTATATAAAATATGTATACATTTATATGTATTTTGTGATTTACATGTGCAGGCATTTCTTTTGGAAATAGGAAATGCTAGATTGTGAGGCTTGTGCATGTTCAACTTTAATGATTAATGCCAATTGGCTTTTTAATGTGGTTATATCAATTTAATACCTCCAGCAAAGTTTTTCTTGTTCTACATTCTTGACAATTTATATTGTCCCATTAAAAAAAATTTACCAATCTGATAAACTGAAACTATATCACATTATTCTTCTAATTTGCATTTCTCTTATCATTAATTAGATTAGGCATCTTTTCATATGTGTTAGGCCACTTGAGCTTCTTTCTCTATGAAATTCCTATTAGTATGCTAGGCTTTCTATTGGCCGTTTATCTTTTATTGATTCCTAGAAGTTCTTTATATATTGTAGGTTATAACACTTTGTATTATATGTACAATTATATTCTATTTTGCTTATTTTTATTATGGATTATTTTCCATAAATAACACATGCCATCTGTAAACAAAATTACAAATGATGGTACAGTTGGAAATTTTCATGCATAAGTGCATTAGTTGCAGACTTTGGTTCTCAGCATTGACCACCCAAGACAAGAAAAGGGACTAACAATCTGAGAATGTTGCACAGATATCAGTAAATAAATACATATGAAGTTATATATGTTTAAGGATAAAGCTAGAGATTAATTTCTTTTTTGTCTTTTGAAACCTTGAAAATACCTAAGGACATTTTAGTGATGCTAGTTAGAAAAGTGCTCCAACAAGTATTAATCCTATTTATGGTATCCCTAAATGGCAAGATCTTGTAACCAGCCCCAGGGACATAAATTTTATCCCCAGACATTACACACCTTTTCTTACACCTTAAAACAAATAAGCTATTTTTACATTGTTACATGCATATTTTTAACATAGTTCTATTTTTAATTTTTGTATGCACACCTAAAGTGGTATGCCAGCCTGGTTTTCTCCTGCTTGCAAAAGCCAATTGTGCATAACATCTTCCAGTTTCATATTTGGTGATGCCATGTTGGCAATTTAAAATTGGCAATGGTGGGAGTGTTTACACCATGGAAATTGGAAAATGCTCCACTTCATTTTTTACAGACACACCACTGCCCACCTACCATTCGTGACAAATCACTGTTGGTGACCAGTGATCACAAAGCTGCAAAATCCAGTGGCTTTCTGTTTGTTTTTGGCCTCAATCATATCTGATACAGCTCATCCCTACTTCTTGAAATGTTTTCTTCAGTTGGACTCCACGACTTTTTTCTACCTTGGTTCCCCAGCTACTTCACTGACCACTCTTTTTTGGTCCCCTGATCTATTTTCTTTTTATCTCTCCAGCCTCTGAATATTGGATAGTTCAAGGCTCAAACCCTAGTACTCTTGTGTTTTCTATCTATACTCACTCCTTAGGTGCACTCGCCTGGGCCGGGTCTTTAAATACCTTCCATAGACTGACTCCTCTCAAATGAGCATTTCCGGGCTTAGCAGTTCTTCCAATTAACAGACTCATACGTCAGCTCCCAGCTTGGCCTCACCTCATGAAGGTCTCATGGGCAGTTCAAATTTAAGATGTCTGAAACCCAAGTTTTGATTGCTCTTCCTAAATTTGTTCTCCAGCCGTCCCCATCTCAGCGTAACACAGTTATATTCCACCAGTTACTCATACCAGAAACCTTCAATTCTTGACTCCTCTTTTCTCTCATTCCCCACCTCGGTCTAAGCCACAGTCTGATGCTCTGGATTATGCCTCCTAGCTTCTACACTTGTCCCTTCATGATCTGTGCTCCTTACAGTACAGAATACAATACATACAATAGACAGAATAATTTTTTGAAATCACAAGTCAGATCATGTTATATCTTTGCTAAACACTTCAGTTGTTTCCATCTGACCCTGGTAAAATCCAAAGTCCGTATCACAGCTTTCAAATCCCTCTCTGATCTGACCACCCACCACCTCTTTGACCCGATCTTCTACCTTTCTGCGTGGCATCTTGCCCCACTCTGGCTATGTATGCAATTTTTCAAACAGTCCAAGTCCATTTGTGCCACAGGACCTTTGCATGTAACTATTCTGTCTGTAATGCTGTTTCTTCCCAGAGCCTTAAGGCTCACTCCCTCACATGATATTTTATCAAAGAGGCCATGGTGACCATTATCTCCTCATTCTTTACCATCTCCTCCTCACCTTACTCCTTATTATCTTTCTTCATGGCACTTTTCACTACTTAGCTCATGGTTCGTGTGCTTTTTGTTTCTGTTATATATCTCCCCAATAGCACCTAAGCTAGGTAAGAACAGAGGCCCTGTTTTCTGACTGCTATACCCCAGTAACCTAGAAAAAAAGCTTGGTCTATAGTAGGCACTTTTATTTTTTAAAATAGAGTATATGTGTGGTAGGTACTTTTCTGTTTTTAAATAAAAAGTGTTTAAAATAACATTTTGTTTTATTTATTTTGTATTAGTTTTCATATGCAAAGATAATTATAAGAAAATGGATTTTAATGCCATACTGTCATCAAGTCTGTCCATTTTATAAAGGAGATATCAAGTATAGGAAAGAGGTTTTATGTAGTGGGAAGTGAGCTGCCTGCTTGCTAAGGTATCCAACACAGAAAACCAGGTGTGAAAAATAAAATGTTAAAACCTACATGGATACTACAGGTATTTTGCCCACTTAGTTGTATAGCGGATGATCCTGGATAACTGTCATTTTTCTAAGTGCAAAAAAGTGGTTTGATGGGGCACATATTGGCTTTAATCTTGCTATTCACACTGATTACGAAAGTTTGCTCTTCACCAGAGAGAGTCCCATATAGACATCCCATCAGTTCTGTGAAGAATTTCTGAAATCCTCCACTTGATATCTTCCTGCCAAATTCCTGCTGACTGCAAATGAGCACAAAATGTCAGCTTTTGTTATTTGAAGCACTAATGATGGATTTGAAATATTATTCTAACTTTGATTTCAGGATTCACTCTTAAGATTTAACTGATGCAATATCCCAAGTTCTGTTAACAGAAGAATCAGATTTTAATAGGGAGGATGCTCAAATCTAAATCGATCAAATTGGGGGAAATTATTTCAAGAGTTTTTTTTTTCAGATTCTAATAAAATTTTAAAAATCATGTCTGCCTCAAACATGTTGAATTTCTTGAGGAACAAGGGGTGTAGTCCTATTGCTAAGGAATAGTCTCTTTTGTTTTCTTTTGTGATTTAAATTTTACTCAACTGATGCAATCACAATCAATCAAATATTTAATGACAGACCAGGTCAATAAAGTTTAAATATTATAAGACTAAGTCATTTTAGCTTATTCTTATTTTTCAGTAAGAACTATCTTTATGAGAATGTGGTACTTATAAAGAAAGTAAAAGTTATAATGCCCTATCTTTCCTCAGTTCATGCATTTGTTTCCCTGAACTCTGGTTTTTAACTCATCTCTGTGTTCATTGTGACTTGTTAAATTATGTGCCGTACTCATTTCTAGAACAAAGAAAACTGAACTGAGAGGTGAAGTGATATCTGTGACTGATCTGAAAACAAAAGCCTATTCTCCAAAACCCCAGCCCAGTTTTGAAAATACCAGAGTTGTTCTTGAAAACCTCGCAAAATCTGATATTGTTCCCCCATAAAAACAATTTAAAAGACTGGTACATTTGTATAATGTCTTTATTCAAGACAATGGAAAAGTTATGAAGTAATACCTCTATTCTTACATGAATTAACTCATTAAGTTGGTTGTTACATGTTTCCATCTGTCATGTTTGTAGCTTTCTTTTTATCAAGACTTTATTTTTTTGAGAGCAGTTTCAGATGCATAGTAAAATTGAGAGGAAAGTAGAGATTTCCACACACCCCCACCAGATTGGTACATTTGTTACCATTGATGAGCCCACACTGACATATCATTATCACTTAAAGTCTATAACTTACTTAGAGTTAACTCATGTTGTACATTCTATGTATTTTGACAAATGTATGATGACATATACATAATCCATCATTAGGTTATCACACAGAGTAGTTTCTCTGCCCTAAAAATCCCCTGTGTTCCACCTATTCATCCCTCCCCCAACCAACCTCTGGTAACCACTGATCTTTTTACTGTCCCTACAGTCTTGCCTTTTCCAGAATGTCATATTGTTGGAATCATACAGTATTAGCCATTCAGATTGGCTTCTTTCACTTAGTAATATGTCTTTTAGGTTCCTCCATGTCTTTTAATGGCGTGACAGTTCATTTCTTTTTAGTGCTTGAATAGTATTCCGCTGCGTGATGTACCCACCATTGTTATTGATTCACCTGCTGAAGGACATCTTGGTTCCTTCCAAGTCTGAGTGATTCTGAATAAAGGTGCTATAAACTTCCGTGTGCCTATTTTTGTGTAGATCTAAGTCTTCAGCTCTTTTGGGTAAATACCAAGGAATGCAATTGCTGGATCATAGAGGGAGAGTACATTTAGATTTGTAAGAAACCACCAACTTATAATTCAAAGTAGCTGTACCATTTTGCATTCCCACCAGCAGTGATTGAGAGTTCCTGTTGCTCCACATCCTCATTAGCATTTGGTGTTGTCGGTGTTCCAGATTTTGGCCACTTTAATAGGTATCTAATGGCATCTCATTGTTTTAATTGGCATTTCCCTGTTGATATCTGGTGTAGAGCATTTTTTCATATGCTGATTTCCCATTTGTATATATTCTTTGGTGAAGTGTCAAGGTCTTTGGCCCATTTTAAAAATTGAGTTGTTTTTTTATTGTTGAGTTTTAAGAGTTTGTCATATATTTTGGATGAGTCCTTTATCAGATGTTCCTTTTGCAAATATTTTCTCCCAGTCTGTGGTTTGTCTTCTCATTCTCTTGGCATTGTCTATGACAGAGCAGAAGCTTTTAATTTAAATGAGTCCAGCTTATCAATTATTTTCTTCATGGATCACGGCTTTGGTATTGTATCTAAAAGGTGATTGCCATATCCAAGGGCATCTGCGTTATTTCCTTTATATTCTAGGAATTTAATAGTTTTGCATTTTATACTTAGGTCTGTGATCTAATTTTTGTGAAGGGGGTAGGGTCTGTGTAAAGATTCCATTTTTTACATGTAGATGTCCAGTTGTTCCAACACCATTTCTTGAAAAGACTGTCTTTGCTCCATTGTTTCATCTTTGCTCCATTGTCAGAAACCAATTGCCTATTTGTGGGTCTATTTCTAGGCTCTTCATTCTATTCCACTGGTCTATTTGTCTTTTTTTTCCCCCACCAGTACCACTGTCTTGATTACTGTAGCTTTATACTAAGTCTTGAAGTAAGGTAGTATTAGTACTCCAACTATGTTCTTCCCTTTATTTTGTTGGCTGTTCTGGTCTTTTACCTCTCACTTATGACTTTATTATTCTAATATTGGCTAATTGTCTGGAAAATAGCTCTTGTGTTTTTTTTATGTTTTGTTTTTTTAAAATGTATTCATTTATTTTGAGAGAGACACAGAGATAGCATGAGTGGGGGAGGGGCAGAGAGAGAGGGAGACAGAATCCCATGCAGGCTCCACACTGTCAGCACTGAGCTGAAACCAAGAGTTGGACGCTTAACTGGCTGAGCGCCCCAGATTCCCCTAATTCCTGTGCATTTTTAAGACAACTATGTGGAATGTTAAAAAAGAAGAAGAAGATTCCCAAGTCAGTAGCATGTATCTACGGCAGGAAAGGAGTAAGACATGCACGTGATTTTTTTCCATTACAGAATAAGGATCCAGACAGAGAGCCAAATCAGTATTTTTTAAACACTTAATCATATTGGAAGGATAAAAAGGAAAAAATACAGAATTTGTTTTAAAATGAGTACCTTTTAATTCTTAGAATAAAAGAATATATTATTATACATATAATATATATTATATATTAATATATACCATATATATTATATTGATATAATATCAAAACAAATATATATGTTTTGATATAGGAGCTAAAATGGAGGCTAAATATCTAGAAAAATCTGAATCCTGACACTAAGTGCTAATAAATAATTCTAATAAATAGATAACTTACCAAAAGTAATATTTTACATAGCATTTACATAAATATTAATAAACATAATATACTAAATATGTAAATACTTTATTTGTATATGCATATAGTAATATCTACTATGTGCCAACACTCTACCTGATGGTTGTAATCTGAAATGAATACAACATACCTGCTCTTAAAGATTCGTAGTCCAGTAAAAGGGAGGGATAAGCACAGACTTAATTCCCAGGCCAGTTTGGGTATTATTATAGGGTCTAATAAAACACCCAGAAGTGGTTGTTCTTCATTCTAGTCCACAAGCTAGATTGCTTTAACGATAGCCTCCCTGAGGCCCTTTATCTCAAAGGCTACAAGTAAGAGACTGGAGACTTAGAGCTGTGAGTCTCTTACCAACATGAATATTCCCATGATTCCCAGGCTCCCAGATAGGGTTACCAGATAAAGTACAAGATTCTCAGTTAAATGTACATTTCAGATGAATGTATACATTTTTAGTATAAGTATGTCCCATGCAGTATATGGGATATATTTATACTTTAAAAATTGATGTTTATCTGAAATTCAAACTATTTTTATTTGATAAATCTGGCAGCTTTATTGCATGTCATTGTGATAAATGGCCCTGACCAACTGCTACCAACGTATGCAACTGGCTGACTGATTTTGTACACACACATACACATGCACACCTCACCTGGTTATCTCCTACTCCATCTTACTCCACTATTGTGTCAAGATTTTTTTCAAAATATCCAGTGATACAACTTTTATTTAACCCAGTCTTTATTGCAGCTTTTGTTTTCCCAGAACTTTGTCATTAATTTAAAATACTGGGTCAGGGGGTACCTGGGTGGCTCAGTCAGTTAAGTGTCCGACTCATGCTTTCAGCTCAGGTCATGATCTCAGTAAGATCTAGTCTGGCATCAGACTATGCACTTGACAGCACAGAGCCTGCTTGGGATTCTCTCTCTCTCTCTCTCTCTCTCTCTCTCTCTCAAAATAAATCAGCTCTCTCAAAATAAATTTAAATCTCTCTCTCAAAATAAATTTAAAAATGACTGACTGAATGAATGAATGAATGAATGAGTCAGGTGACAATCCAATTTTCCACCAGTCCACAAATTGGATTCTATCCCATCCAGAGCCACAGGGCAACCAACCAATGCTTTCTCATTTCCAACACAGTTTATCACCAATGCCCAAGTTTGTTCCACTTAATTCTCTTTTCCCTCAAAGTGAATTCCTTTCTCACTGACAGTGTTCAGGAATTGAGGTGATATTTGGTGATATATTGGTGATATTTGCCCACCAATTGTTACCATTTCCTAGATCAGAAGCTATAATTATGGTATAACAGAATGGTAAGTATGATGGAAGTATGTGTGCACATGGAAATACCTGATTGGACCATTGGTGGGGGTGGTCCTAGTGAACTGAGGATGAAGGTAAGTAAGGGAGGAGTCTTCTCAGCCAAAAAAGCATCTACAAAGATACAATGGCATGTAAGAACACATGATCTACACACAGAATGTGTAGAATGGCAAGTTGCTGAATGTTGCTAGTATAGGAAGCATGTGCGACAGCCAGTGGGAGATTAAGCATAGGTTAGATCCTGAAGCATCTTCTTTGATCATCTTGCCAAAGAGTTTGGGCTTTATCGTGGGGGGAGAAAAGAATCATTAAGAACTTTAAGAGGCAAACTGCAAAGTCGGAGTCTTAGATTAGGTTCCTTTGAAAGCAGAACCCAAGGTAAGGATCTGAGTGTCAGTAGTTTATTTGGGAAGTGATGAAAGGAAGTAGGAGCGAGGGAGCAGAGATAGCTAGTAGGAAAGGAGGAAACACCAGTAAAAGAGCAGATTGGGTACATGGCTGCTGTAGACATGGGCTTAATTTATCAGTATTGCTGAGGAGGGTACAACATGTATTCCATCCTTGAGAAGGACAGAGGTGAGGCCATTTATCAGATGGTTCCTGTCCCCCATTGGTTAAAGGTTTCCTGAGGGCAGGTGTTGATAACTCCTATAGACCTCTAGGTCTAGCAGATGCACAGGGCAAGGAGGCTCTAGTGGCTTCTTGGCTTGGCAGACAGAAAGCAGAGGTGAAATACTTGTTTTAGGTGGGACACTGTGCAGAAATCTGAAATTATGGCTAAAATTAAAAGTAGCCCAGGGAGTGAGATGCCAGGCACCAAGAGTGTCTGCTACAATCAGAGATCCATCTACAATTTACATCGTAAATCTAATTTGCTAAATTATGATCTAATCATAGCAATTAAGAGAGAATCATCCACAAGAAACCCAAGAGTAGAAGAAATACTAATTGATGCATGAATGTTATAATTTAATATTTAGAATTAGTTTTTCTATCCACTAGGAACCTGTTACCTGAAAGCCATGGCACTATTAATACCTTCCAAAAATATGAAATTAGTCAAAAGATATAAACGGAGGAGGAAATATAAAAATTTTCAATCTCTATGAAGAACAAATTTGTTTTTAAAAAATAGGAAGAATGTTTCTTAGTGTGATTCATATGTAGTTTTAAAAATTATAAATAAATATTAATTCACATATAAATTGCCTTAAATTGAATTTGCTGAGGGCCGCTTGGGTGCCTCAGTTGGTTAAGCGTCCGACTCTTGATTTTGACTCAGGTCATGATCTCATGGTCATGTGATCAAGCCTCATGTTTGTGCTGACAGTGAAGAGCCTGCTTGGAACTCTCTCTCTTCCTTTCCCTCTGCTCCTCCTCTCTCTCTCTCTCTCTCAAGAGAAAGAGAGAGAGAGATAAGAAAGAAAGAAAGAAAGAAAGAAAGAAAGAAAGAAAGAAAGAAAGAAAGAAAGAAAGAAAAGGAAAAGAAAGAAAGAAAGAAAGAAAGAACGAACCTGAACTTGGAAAGACATGAGGCATTGGAGGCATTATTTACTGACTGTCCCATATACGAGGTTTTTCATTTTTGTTACTTCCATATATCTCACAGCCATCCTGGGAAATAGATATTGTTGTCCTCTATAAAGTTAAGGAATCTGAGGGTCAGGGTGGTTAAAAGCTTGTTCAGTTACATAGCTAGTAAATAGTAATGCCTAGACTCAAATCCGTATCTTCCTGACTCTCCTCTCCACTTTGTCTTAAAACGTCATTGTTTTGTAAGGTAAAACATTGAAAATACTTGAAATTGTAAAAAAAGAAAATTATGGTTATATCATCAGAAGTATTAGAACATATAGCACTGTATGTAGAATGTGTGCTTTGATATTTTTATAACCACAATAATGTCTACAGTAGGATATATTCAGACCACATGAAAGAAATCTCTGAGTATGTTAAAATGTGAAGAATGTTCTTTTGGCCATGGGCAAAAGTTTAGCAATAATAAAAGTATATCAGGGTGTTTAGTAAAGAGGAAAAAATGTTTTCTGTGGTCATGTTTTCCAACTTTAAGTATATTTGTCTATCATTTTATTATAAACAGGGTGTATTTATATAGCCTAAAGAAATAGGAACCAGATTCCTTGTTTTGAAGATGCCAAAAAAAATATATCTTCTAGGATGATAAGCAATAACAGAGAAGAGTGAATCAAAAATATCAAGCTTCTATCTGATTCCTGACCAAGATTTTAATTTTATTGCACAAATATGCCATGACAACAGATATATACAGTAGTACCACCCACCCAAACCTGATGCAGGGAAGGGTCTGCCAGCATTCCCATTATAATCCTTGAAGGGAATTCTGATATTTTTAATACACATGAAATTGGCATCTAGGTTCTCAGCAAGATGTGTTTTGTTAAATTAAAAAAAAAAAAAAAGAGGTTTTAAAAAAGAGACCTAAATAGCATCAGCTGGCTTTGTTTAGAAGGCATGTAGCAATGCAAATTCTGGTGAGCCATTAGATCTTATGATGTCAGCGGAACGTGTGTACTAGTCCTGCTGACCCTGAAGCACATCCAGAGGATAATGCCAAAGGAGAGATTTTTATTTACAGGGTAGTAAAAAAGTTGCAGTATCCAAATTCTCCAGACTATTACAGAAACAACACACGTCATAATCACCACGTCTTAATTTAAATCACTCTGTTTTTCATTTTAGAAAGGGAAAAACTGTCATCGACCAAGAGAGTTGCACAATGGTAGAAGTGAAGGCTCTGGAGGCAGACTGCCTGGTTTTGAATCCCAGGTTCATTTCGTTCTTAGCCACGAGACTATGGGCAAATTACCTAACCTCTTAATGCCTCCATTTCCCTCTCTATAAAATGAGACTAGTAACAGTGCTTGTCTTACAGTTTTGGGGATCGATGAATTAATAGAGGCATGCCTTGGAGGTATATCGGGTTTGGTTCAAGACCACCACAGTAGAGGATATATCTTAATGAAGCAAGTCAAATGATTTTTTTTGTTTGTTTGTTTTTCAGTGCATATAAAAATTGTATTTATACTATACTGTAGTCTATTAAGTGTGCAATAGCATTATGTCTAGATAAAAATGTTCGGACCTCAATTTAAAAATATTCTGTTGCTAAAAACTGCTATCATCTGAGCTTTCAGCGAATCATAATGTTTTTGCTGGTGGAGGGTCTTGCCTCAATGTTGATGGCTGCCTATTGATCAGGGTGGTGGTTGCTGAAGGTTGGGATGGCTGTGGCATATTCTTAAAATAATGAAGTTTGCCACATTGATTGACTTTCCCTTCCATGAACAATTTCTCTTTAGGATTTGATGCTGTTTGATGACATTTTACCCACAGGAGAACTTCTTTCAAAATGGGAGTCAAGCCCCTCAACCGCTTGACTTTATCAACTGCTTTATCAACTAAGTTCATGCAGTATTCTAAATTTTTTGTTGTCATTTCAACAGTCTTCACAGCATCTTCACCAGGAATAGATTATGTTACCAACCTGGCACCTTGGGGGTCTCTAATCAATAAATCAATGAAATTTGACAAGAGCCAAAGGGGAGTTTTCTTGGGGTTTATGCTTGAGCATAAGGGAAACAGCACAGAGGAAACAGTCCTCAGGCTGACTCCCTGAAGAGGTCGGAGTGAGTTTTTAAAAGGCTTAGAGGAGGAAAGTGTGACATTATGAACGTAGAGGTGGGCTATCTCTTGGCACTTGCACACTTAAAGATCATGCTTTTCCGTACATTGCACGTATTATTAGCATGTTAAACCTCCACCAATGGGTATGATTTTTAGCATTTAAATGAGCGACTTGTAACTTTGAGTATACTCCTGGTAGTCACTGCGCATACTCTAATGCCAGTGTTGGGAGTCCATCCTGGTGCTGACTGGTTTGGTCTGGATTTCACTAGTTCTTTCGGGTGGCTGACTCCCTCTTTTAAGGTGAGGTTGTGTTTTCTGCATTCCTGTAAGATGTATTACTCAAGAGACACAGACTCATGAGTTTTCTTTTAGGGAGTTTTCTTTTTATGGTATAGTTGTATCACATTAGGGTTTTAAGAGGGGCCCTGGGTCCTGTCCCTATTCTATCTCAATCCCATCTCAAGAAGCCACTGTCTTTCGCTCATCTATAAGAAGGCAACTCGTCATCTGTTCAAGTTTTATCATGAGATTGTAGCAACTCAGTCACATCTTCAGGCTCCACTTCTAATTCTAGTTCTCTTGCTATTTCCACCACATCTGCAGTAACTTCCTCCACTGAAGCCTCAAACCCTTCAAAGTCATCCATGTGGGTTGGAATCAACTTCCAAAGTCCTATTAATGTTGATATTTTGACTCCTTTCCATGAATCATAAATGTTATTAATGGCATCTAGAATGGTGAATTCTTTCCAAAAGGTTTTAAATTTACTTTTCCCAAATCCATCAGATGAATCACTATCTGTAGAAACTATAGCCTTATGAAATGTACTTCTTAAACAATAAGACTTGTAAGTTGAGGGGCGCCTGGGTGACTCAATCAGTCAAGCATCTGATTCTTGATTTCAGCTCAGGTCATGATCTCATAGTCTGTGAGGTTGAGCCCCACATTGGGCCTGCTTGAGATTCTCTCTTTCTCTCTCTGTCCCTCCACCACTTGTGCATGCTCACTTGCTCTCTCTCTCTCTCTCTCTCTCTCTCTCTCTCTTTCTCAAATAAACAAATAAACATTAAAAAAATAATAATATTAAAAAGACTTGTAAGTTAAAATGACTGCTTGATCCATAGACTGCACAACGGATATTGTTTTAGCAGGCATGAAAATAACATTAACCTCATCATACGTTTCCATCAGAGTGCTTGGGAGACCATGTGCATTGTCAATGAGCAGTAATATTTTGAAAGGAATCTTTTTTTATCTGAGAAGTAGGTCTCAACAGTGGGCTTAAAATATTCAGCAAACCATCTTGTAAACAGATGTGCTGCCATTTAGGCTTTGTTCTTCCATTTATAGAGCATGGGCAGAGTAGATTTAGCATGACTCTTAAGGGCTCTGGGAATTTCAGAATGGTCAATGCGCATTGGCTTCCACTTAAAGTTAGGGGCATTAGCCTGGTTTTGAAACCAGGCATTGACTTCTGTCTAGCTGTGAAAGTCCTAGACAGCACCTTTTTCCAGTAGAAGGCTATTTCATATACACTGAAAATCCACTTAGTGTAGCCACTTTCATTAACTGTCTGTGTTGGATCTTCTGGAAAACTTGCTGCAGCTTCTACATCAGCACTTGCTGCTCACCTTGCTTTTTAAACTTCTTATTCAGCTTCCTCACAACTCTCCATAGAATTGAAGAGAGTTAGGGCTTTGCTCTGGGTTAGGCTTTGGCTTAAGGGAACGTTTAGGCTGGTTTGATCTTCTATCCAGACCACTACAACTTTCTCCATATCAGAGATAAGGCTGTGTTGCTTTCTTATCATTCATGTGTTCACTGGAGTTGCACTTTTAATTCCCTTCAAGAATTTTTCCTTTGCATTCATGACTTGGGTAACTGTCACAAGAGGCCTGGCTTTTGGCCTTTCTTGGCTTTTGACATGCCATCTTCACTAAGCTTAATCATTTCTAGCTTTTGATTTAAAGTGAGAGATGTGCAACTGTTCAATTCACTTGAACACTTAGAAGCCATTGTAGGGTTATCTATTCATCTAATTTCCACACTGTTGTCTTAGAGAATAGGGAGGCCCAAAGAGAGAGAGAGAGAGATGAGGGAAGAGCTGGTCAGTGGAGCAGTCAGAATCCATTTATGGATTAAGTTTGTGTCTTGTATGATTGTGGTTCATGATGCCCCTAAACAGTTACAGTAGGAACATCAAAGATCACTGGTCATAGATTACAATAACAAATACAATAATAATGACAAAGGTTGAAATACTGGAAGAATTGCTGAAATGTGACACAGAGACACAAAGTGAGCAAATGCTTTTGGAAAAATGGTGCTGACAGACTGGCTAGATGCAGGGTTGTTACAAAGCTTCAGTTTGTCAAAAAACACAATATCTGCAAAGCACAATGAAGTGAAGTGCAATAAAACAAGGTATGCTTGTGCCAGTAAGTGCTTATAATAGCAAACATTCATTAAATGTTGAAAACTGAGTAAAAAGCCATTATGTTCACATACGTTCTGAATAAGTAAATGTACTCTGAAACTGCAGGAAGGAACAGGTATGACATTCGTGTGTGTGTGTGTATTTGTTTTTCTCTCTAAAATATAGATGCTGTGGAAATTGTCAAGATATAAATTAAAACTTTTTTATAAAAATAATATATTTCTTATAGTTTTTAATATTGTAGTGAGAGAAATCTGCATGTCAAAATGTATGCAGATTCTCAGGGTGAGGGTGAGGTCAGATGCACCAGCAAACTCATGTACAGGGTCAGGACCATTTTAACCATTAGACATTATGATCCATGAATAGAGCAGTAGTGTTCAGTAGAAATATAATGCAAGCCACATATGTAATGTTAAATTTTCTCGTAGGCATACCTAAAATTTTAAAAAATAAAATTAATTTTAATAATATATATTATGACAATATGTCAAAAATATTTCACTAGGTAATAAATGTAAAAATTAATGAGAAATTTTACATCCTTTTTTTGTACTAAGTCATGGAAATCCAGTGTATATTTCATACTTGCAGTGTTCCTTAATTCACACTAGCCAAATTTAGGTGCTCAATAAACATATGTGATTAGTGGCTACCACATTGGAAGGTATTGGTCTAGCACTACATACTTTTCAAAGTTCTAAAACCTGAAAAAAAACTGGTTCCACAATATTAAAATAATAGGAGATTTTAATTTAATAAAGACTCATCAAACATCTCCAAAATACAAAATCTGCCAAAGTTGTTAATATTTAATCTTCGTTTAATCTTTGTTAAAATATACATGTGTATAAATATACATTTGGAATAAACTTATAGGCTTGAGTGTGCATGATTTTGGAGATATCATAGCCTATTATACATTAAATATTCAGAGCCTCAATCTCAAAAGCAAAAATATCTTTCAAAAGTTTGCTAAGTGTTTTATTTATCATGGAATTAGAAGCATTTTAACATGTTTGATATCATATGTAATGGGGACTCAAAAATGTCTTTAAATGCCTTTAAATGGCCTGAGTATAATCATAGGGTCATATTACTGGCCATCATGGCCATGATGATTTCAGGCTAAGACCCCCTGGACAAGACAAAACATCTGTCCCCTTCCCTGACCCTGTGACTTGGACTGCTCAGCACCTGCTTACTCACATCCCATTTGTTCCCCCTAGCGAAAGTGTAAAGCTCTGTGCAATCTGTTCCTACCAGTTACACTCCCCACTTGACCTCTTTTTTCTTTTCTCCAATTCAGTTTCCAGGCAGAAAGTCTGGAAGAGCCATCTCTGGAACTAGAATCCAGTTCTAACACCGTCATTCAGAAGCGCAATGACCTTTGGAAATTCATGTATTTCTCCCTTAGTCGGGGGCTTCAGCTATGGATGCTCAGTTATTTCTAAGATTCTATATTCAACTTCTAACAAAACAAGCTAATGGTCACTGGGCACCATCCACATCCCAACCATCCCCTGATGTAGATGTTAGTGTTTGTCATCTCATTTTTACATTTTCATGACAACTCTGTGAGTTAGGAATTATTCATGCCACTTTACTGGTGAATAAGATGAGGTTCATGGAGGTTAAGTGACCTGTCCAAGGTCACACCATATCAGTGGGTGGAGCAAGATGGATCATAGGAGTTTTGTAATGGTTTCATCTAGCAGACTGAGAAGTACAACGAGTGAAGAAGCATATGCTTAAAAATATAATCAACTCTTATTTACTCAGTGACTGAATAGCCCGTTTGTATTGTTTTCTTAAAATTTATGCCACAAGCTCATAGTGGCCTTAATCCCTTTGCAGATAGGAAGTGGGTATTAATACATATATTCACACGGACATAGTGGGGAAAAAATATCACAGACTCCCACTGTAAAGTTAGACTTTGTTGCTTACGAATAATTATCTTATAGGAAGGAAGGACTAAGAGTGTTTACCTCCAAGGCCGGCTGACCACCACAATGCAGTTCCTTAACACATCAACTTTCAGGCTTCCTTTTAAACACATTTCCGCTTAATAATACCCCTCCAATTCAAGTGATGGCTGAAGGCGGGGGAGATCATGGAGTTCCAAATTAGCAAACTGCAAAAAGCAACTTGTAAGGGGCAGGTTGGTGGAGGGGGTGGGGGAGATGACATACCTATGAAGGCATTCACAGTTGTTTATTCAGTAAAACATTAGGTTTTTTTCATTTTGCTAAGACTTTAACATTTTTCTAACTGGATTTTTCACAGCATGAGGTTGTGTCCATAACGGCAGCCAGGGCTAGGGCTCAGGGGACAGAGAAGGGAATGTGGGTGGCGAGGTGGCGGCTGGGGTTACCTGTCCTGCATCACCATGCAAGTCTCCTACGCTTCTCTCTGGCATTCTGTCTGTCTCTGGTGAGCCGTAGGGTTTTCTTCTTTCTCCTTTAAGCTAAAACTCAGAGAGGAAAATTAAAAAGAAAAAAAAAAGAGGTCCTTCCTATGCTTTTACTTTTATCTTGCAAATTCTGCTATCCTAACATGTTAATAATTTCCTTTACGGAAGTTTTAAGTAATAGTTGGTCCCATGTACACACTTAATTTATCACATATATTAGAATATTTAAAGCTGCATTTATTAACCTGATTTCCTTCTTAAGGACTTCAATTAAATGTTTAAGTAATTCAAATAGGGACTTCCCAGTGAGTAATTACTGTAACTTTAAATAAGTTAAATTTATAAATAGGGCAGAATGTAAGTTATTTTAAAAGCTTTAATACCGAACATAAAATTAGTAGGATTCTAATTTAAAATCCTAAGCCAACATCAATTATTCAACTACTTATTTCACATGAGGTTTACCCTAAGATGATAACTCATTTTAGTTTATAATCATACAAAATAGAAAATATACACAGATATTTTCTCTTAATTAAAATGTATTAATGTCATAGCTTTAAGTTGTTTGAAGTTTTTTTTATGTTAAATTCAAATCCTCCAAGAGTTGAGAGATGTTTGACATAAGGAAAAGATTTGCCATTGAAAGTAGCTGAGGTAATCACCTGATATTTGGACTAAGATGTTGTGAAGATTCTTACTCATTCTTGTGAGCGTCCGCGAACTCTGTAATTGTTGTATCAGTGGTTCTGTAACTCATACAAGAAGTGAACCTTTTTGTGGGGTGCCTGGGTGGCTCAGTGAGTTGGGCGAACGACTTCAGCTCAGGTCATGATCTCGCGGTCCGTGGGTTCGAGCCCCGCATCGGGCTCTGTGCTGACAGCTCAGAGCCTGGAGCCTGCTTCGGATTCCGTGTCTCCCCCTCTCTCTGCCCCTCCCATGCTCATGCTCTATCTTTCTCTGTCTCTCAATAATAAATAAACATTAAAAAAAAAAAGAAGTTACCTCATTCTGTCTGCTCATCTGTTCCTGGAACCCTAAGTGCTTGCCCTATACGGTCCTTTGATTCAATATAGCACTTTGATTCTGAACTCATACCAATGAATTTTCAACTGTAAATAACTTTTAAATTATTTAAACTTAGAACTTAGTGGGTTTTCCACTTTTTGTCTTCTTAGAACAATATAATTCATATGGATAGTTGAAATGATATTTGGTTAAATTTTAATTTAATGCCTTTGGCTTGCTGGTTGTCACAACTTATGGGGTCATCCTAATGACATGTCCCCTTTAGTTAGAAATGCATTCTTACACACTTATTTGACAGTCATCCATTTCTATGTTATTCATTGATACAATAAATGAATTAGAAATACCAACATGATCCAGTGAGGAGATTTAATAAGAGAATGTTTTATTCTTTTTCTTTAGGATATTTTAGATTAAGTGTTCTCTTTTTGTGTAACATTGTAGAGTTCTGGCTTTTCATAAATTGCATGTTTTTTGGTCACCATCATTAATATTTTTTCTACTTTGGATGCTCATGCCATAGCAATTCTGGCCTGTGGAGCCCCTTAGGTTAACACCTGTGTCACTTTGATATGGCCCCATGAATCTTTGATAAGTGTTTTGCTTTCTTGCACTAGTTGTTTTAGGCTCACAGTGTTCCTGCTCCAGATTTAAAAGCCTAAGTTTCGATAGAGGGGGGGAAAAGAAGCATCAGAGATAATAATGTCAACGATCTAGGCACTAAGATAAATGATGGTAAAACATTGCTTCTGGATCTTATCACTGCACCAAGCTCAGGAAACATATGTGTATTGATGTTTACTACTTAGTTCTAAGAACAGTGTTTCTATACTTTTTTAATTCTAAACTTGTATCTCCATTCCTTTTTATACCAAAAACCAAATTCTGTGAGAAAATAAACAAAGTACTTACCTGATATCTATCTATCTATCTATCTTTCTTTCTTTCTTTCTTTCTTTCTTTCTTTCTTTCTTTCTTTCTTTTTCAAAATAACAATGCTGGGTGGCTTAGTGGGTTAAGGGTCCTCTTGATTTTGGCTCAGGTCACGATCTCACGGTTAGTGAGTTTGAGCCCTGCGTGGGGCTCTGCGCTGACAGTGTGGAGCCTGCTTGGTTTCTCTCTTTCTTTCTGCCCCACACTCTAAATAAATAAAATAATAATGCCAGTAATAATGCCAATAATGCCACTCTTGAATGAAACTCAAGTTTTCTATGTAGTCCTCTCTATTCTTAAAACGCACCCCCTAGAGTGGTATACCAAGGTAGGGGAGGACAGTGGGAGCCATCTGCCCCATGGGAGAAACATCTTATTATTAACATTGTTAGAAGTGCTTGTACACAGTTCCCGTAAAAAGCAGACCAAGCTTTAGTCACTGGATTATTGTTTCTAATTTTTTTCAGTCAGTGCACTGTTCTTGCCTGAGCCCAGGTTATCCCACTTCTAAAACCTCCACCCCCAGAATCCCAGTTAGCCCTTCTACCAGGTGTGCCCAGTCCTATTTCTTTATTCTCGAGTCATTCACAAATTCTCACTCAGTTTTGCCACGAATGAGCTTCCTTGGATAGTTCTTTCAATAATTGCAGTGCATTCTCCACTGAAAGACATTTGCATTTGTAAAGCTGACTGTTTAGAGTTCTCAGAAGGTGACTGTTTCAAGCCACTAGTCGTTTCTTGGTGGCAGAGCTCACCTCATGGAAGAAGGTGAAGTCCACAGTCCCATTCCACCTTGAGAAGATAGGAAAACTGGAACAGCTCAGTATCCAAAATTTTGTACATGAGTTTCATTTCACCACCATCTGGTTCATCCACAATGAGATAATGTATATTTATAAGTGCAAGATTTATATATTTCAGTTCTGGCTGGCACACAAAAAAAGAAAATCTGCTTCCTACTATTTAATTTCTAGTGATATTAGAACCATCATATTTTCATATATTCAAATACATAGCAACTTTTCTAAATCCGGTTCTGATATTAAAGACTTTAAATTTATCTTGCTCCTTTTTCAAAATGACAAACTCTTCTTTTTTACACCATGCAACCTTCCTTATCAACACAATATTCGTGCTATGTATTGTAATAGTGAAGTTTGGGGAATACAGAGCCAAATGATTTCATAGTCAAAGTTAGATTAGCAAAGAACTAAGTGTAAATACAGGCTCTTGAGTTTTTATCCAAAATTCTCTTTTGACTCCTATCATGAGAGGATATAATTTTAATTTCTATAACTTATAATATATATAAAATACATAAATACATGTGTGTATATATATATGTACATATATATGAATCTTTATTTTAATTAAAGATAGCCCTACCAAAGAACTCAAATTTTTCAGCAGACTGAAAGAAGTATAATTCATACTTCTAAAATCTAATTAAAAAAAAAGAAAACCTAGAATCTATCAAGATAGAATATAGATACATAGTTCGATTGATACATAGATATATGGATATTAGGGGGATGTAGCAGTAAAATTTAATATGGATCATATAAAATATACTTAGAGATTTCTGCTAGAACTAATTCATAAAAAGTCAGTTTTTCTACTTGTAATATACTTTATTGTAATATATTTTGGTTATGTCTATATTTTATAAAACATTAATATAAAACTTTAGATACTTAAAGTAGACATCCAATTCCTTCACGTAATAATCAAAATCTGTCATGCCCAACATTCTACGGTTTGTAGTAATTGCACTAAACTCTACAGAGGAAAAAAACAAACAAACAAAAAAAAACACCATATCATTTAAATTTAGGACAAAGCATTATTTTTTGTAGGTTTAGCGTACAATATATTTTAATCAACCTGGAATATTTAAAAGGCACAGATAATTTGTTAATACAGAAGAGAGGGATAGTTGATTTGGCTCTTAATTTTCTAGAATCATGTCTTTTGCTAATGGTAAAAAAAAAATAAAGCTTCCACTTTTTTTCTTTCTCTCTGCCTCAGACTTCTAATTGTTCTTTAGCCTGTGGACTGTTTTTTCCTTCTCCACCCCAAAATTAAATCTCTGTTTTTGACTTCAAATCTGGCAGGGCCAGGTGAAAGAATTACTGATTTAAATACATCCATCTTTCTCACCTCATGACGGGGTTATGTCGCAATAAATCCATCAGAACTAGAAAATATCACAGGTCAAAATGCATTTACACACCTATCATACCAAACATCATCTTCGCCTAGCCTACCTTACATGTGCTCAGAACACTTTCATTAGCCTCCAGTTGGGTAAAATCATCTACCACAAAGCCTATTTTATAATAAGGTGTTGAAAATTTTGTGTACTTTATTGACTACAGTACTGAAAGTGAGAAACAGAATGGCCGTATGGGTACAGCATGATTGTCAGTGTACAGGTTGTTGTTGACCCTTGTGATCGCGAGTGACAGGGAGCTATGGCTGCAGCCCCCCAGCCTCATGAGAGCATGGTGTACCACATATGGCTAGCCCAGGAAAAGATCAAAATTCAAAATCTGAAGTACAGCTTCTACTGAATCCGTATTGCTTTCGCACCATGGTAAAGTCGAAAAATTGTAAGTCAAGCCGTCGGAAGTCTGGAACCGTCTGTAGTTTTTAGCCTTCTACAGATATATTTACAATGTCATCCTGTTTTCCTGGCTAGAAACACATTAATACTTGCTAGCAAAAATAGTCAAACACAAGCTCTTTACATTTCATAATGTTACCAATTCAAACGTCCATGATTTCAACTGAGTATGTTTTAACAGTTTCATTCTTGAGACCCGAAATCTAAAGATATCCTTTTTAATTCAATAAATGTATGTTTGTATCAAATTCAGCGCTCCAAGCAATTTTCAGAGAGAGTTGCTTCCCATATATATTCAAGCTTTCTTCTGGATTAGGATCCTTTTCAATGGGAGCAGTTCTTCCACCTTTGTCCTTTTGAAATTCAGGCTTATTCTGAAGACTTATTCTAATTTAATTACTCTTCATTTTTCAAAACCTAAGGTTTAACTGATGGAGTTATAAATTCAACAAAAATAGACTTCTTCTGGGGAGGCACTGTAGATTTTCTAAGTGCATCATTTGTAGGGTATGGCCCCTCAAGAATCAAAAACCAGGGTGTTAATTCCTTGAGGATACAATACTCTGTGAGAAGGTTTCTGTTCTTACGTCGGCTTTTTACAGGTATAGGAAAAGGCTTCTCCTGGAGTTTCCTTTTCTTTTCCTCTTCTTGCCTCAAGTTCCCTTGCCTTGTTTCTCCTTCCCTTCCTTTCTCTTTTCTTTCCCTCCCTTCCTCCCTCCTTCCTTCTTTGTATCCTTCCTTCCTCTTCTTTTCCCCCTTGAGTGCTTAATGCAGGTTTTTGACCTCTGTTAATCCCTGAAGGAGGAAATTAAGAATGTATCTTTTGTTAAATCTCAGCCTCCAACACACACAAGCAACTACAGGATTGAGATTTTTTTTTCTTGGATGTTTGATAACAGCAAGAGTCATGAGAGGTAATTATGAGTATCCTTGGTGTTATGGTTCCACATTTTAGAGATCTGGGACCACAAAGATCCAGTATGATTTAAGCACATGCTGGGTTCCTCTTCTGATTCTTAAATGGAGGAGAGCCCATGATCTGTTGATCTAGGCTAGGGAGAAAAATAGTCTACTCAATTTTTTATGAGATCATAAGAGAAAAATTTTAATTGTAGGTCTGGGAGGTCGAGAGGGTAGGTGGAGAGACAGGCAGGTTCAGTTTATGTCCCTGCCCAAAATGGCAAGGTGTTTCAGAACTAGAATGAGTTCAGGAAGAAGCCTACCCGCAGCTGAAAGAATATAAGGTAAGTTATATCCTTATATCTTTCCATAGCTAAAAGGATATAAGGAAGAGGGAAAAAAAGTAAGATAGCAATGGATCTTACTTGTGTGTTTTACAAAAGATGAGTATTTGTCTATTACTGGGCAAAGGAACTGACACCCTCACACACACACACACACACACACACACACACACACACACACAGAGTGAACTCTCTGCAAAGAAAAAAATTAAAAATATGAACTAAAGTAAACTCCTCAATACGAGTGCATTCAAACCCCCCATGATATCCTTGAGATTGCCCATTTCCAGAGAGTTCAAGAGAAGAGGGACTGAGTCCACGAAACTTTTCACTTTGTGGTTCAAGATTAATAAAACTTATTTGATGTATGGCAAAGGCATTGAGTAAAGTCAGGTGGCAGAAAAGTCCCAGAGGAGTCTGTGAAAGGAAAATGACAATGAAGGCAGAAAGTGGGAGTTTCCTCTGATGATTTAGACCCCAAACCAAAGCCAAGGACTTTGTCATTCTGATACACTGAGGAAAAGGGCTACTTGTCTGTGAGAGAACAGTAACTTCAAAATTAATAAACATGAGTCCCAGGAGCTTTGCTATAGGGTCTCTGATGGAACATTACTCATGCAAGGAGTATCTTGCTTTGTACTTTATTATTTTTTTTTTAATGTTTATTTATTTTTGAGACAGAGAGAGACAGAGCATGAACGGGGGAGGGTCAGAGAGAGAGGGAGACACAGGATCTGAAACAGGCTCCAGGCTCTGAGCTGTCAGCACAGAGCCTGACACGGGGCTCGAACTCACATACCACGAGATCGTGACCTGAGCCGAAGTCGGACGCTTAACCGACTGAGCCACCCAGGCGCCCCTTGCTTTGTACTTTAAAATCCACCCAAATTTGGCAAATGGCGGAGACCCACACCAAGGACAAATGTAGAAAGAACTGGAGTTAGTAGCCTGCTCAGGTCTTTAGTAAGAGGGCAACACAACATAATTTCTGTCTTTAGGAAAAGTAACTCAGGCAGTTGGCATCTCTAAAAGGTCTTCAGAAGGGTGCCTGGGTGGCTCAGTCAGTGAAGCGTGCCACTCTTGATTTCAACTCCTGTCATGATCTCACGGTTCATGAGTTGGAGCCCCACACTGGGCTCCACGCTGGCAGTGGGGAACCTACATGGGATTCTCCAACTCTCTCCCTCTCTCTCTGCCCCTCCCCCTGTTCACTCTCTAAAATAAATAATCTTAACAAAAACAAAAAAAAAGGGAAATGGTCTTCAGATATTTGTCATGACTAGAATGTGTGTACATCCAACCATGCCTACTCCAGGCCTCTGGTAATCCACTTCCAATAACCTCCAGCCTGGAGGAGGTGGTGCTGTGGTCAATGGTCAGGAAGAACTGCAGACCCTCATGTCTGGGAGTGGAGGAGCTGACATCTGGGAGCCTAAAATTTCACATGTCAGCTCTAGGGAAGTTTGTGGGTGGCAGCGGGTGAACGGCATGGACAAATATAAGAAAACTCACAAGACTGCATCATACACCAAGTGGGAGCCAAGGAAAGTGACTAGATTACTAATTTGCCATAAGGGGTCCACAGTTGTACAACTCTGACCGTTTGTTGGCCACACCAGTTGGTAAAGTCTGGGATATTGTGGTACACATAGAAACTTTTTGCTGAATGAATTATAACTTAATGTAAATATTTACCATTCTTTACAAGTATTTTATGAAATGATTTTTGGCTGCAGCATAGTATCTTATCATATGGACATACAACATAATCCGTTTAACTAATCTTCCAGATTTGGAAATTTAAGATTGTTTCTATTTTCTTTCAAATTTAAATGGTGCCACCACAAATATATTTATAGATATATCTTTGTAGATATACCTTTGTGTAAATCTCCAATAATTTTCCAGTTAGGGTTTTTATAGTTTTTTTTTCATTTTTCTAGTTTCTATAGTTCACAAACCATAATCTGAATGTCAATTCTTCTTTTTTTATTTGCTATATTTTAAAAAGTCACCATCTCCTCAGTGAGTAGAATATTTTTGAAACCATACCTAGCAAAAAAGGAAAAATATTTTTACTGATTCGATGCTTAGTTGCATTATTCCACTCAAATCTTACCTATGGTACTAAAATTTATTTTCACATCAGCACTGACACTGTTAATTTAACCAATTTTAACAAACTTGAGAAAAGTTTTTTTTTCTCTGCTAAGACCCCCCCTCATTTTCTCTTATCACTCCTTTAAGATGGTGAATATCAAATTCAAATCACAAACATCGAATCACATTAACAAAGAGAATTTCAAGTTATGTCTTTGTCACAGCGACAATGTCCAGATATTTCAATACATTTATGTTCCTGTTCACTGCTATAGAGAAAAACTTATCTGCTATATGAATTGGGAGTCATACCACAATGTGAATGTAACTTTTCTACAAAAAGAAGGCTTTTTTTTCCTAAAGCATTTTGGAAGTAAATTAAATATTAAAATTCATGCCCAGATTTTTTTTCATAAAGCTGTCAACTTTCCTTACCTTAAAAGTAAACTATGTGAGGGGAAAAAAAAAAAGGCTAGACAAAGAAACACCCAGCCAAGAATTCTGAATTGGAAGAAAACTGAGCTTTTCTCTATGGCTACAAATTGCCTCGCTGACAGGGAGAGAATTCTGCTTTTTACCGGGCACTTAATATATATATTAACTCATTCTCCGAACAACTTTGTGAGGGAAGTCATTATTATTTACAGACAAACTGAGGCTTAGAAATCTTCAGAACTTTGTCCAGTATCACATAGCAAGTAGATTGTGGACATCTGTAGGACTCTAGAACGTGTGTACATCCAACTGTGCCTACAGGTTTTCCACACAAAACTGGTTATGGATTCACAATGACTGGCCTGAGTAGACCTGCCTTGATTGCACTCACCCTACGGTTAATTCAACTAGAAACTATTGGGAATGTATACATCTAATATTCTCTCAACTTGTTTCCTGGGTATAGAATGAATGCAATCCAGGAAGTCAGTAGGGTGCTTCTTCAGGGAGAAGGGATAGTCAAGCTGGCACTCCCCTCCCCGACTCACACATGTTCCGTCGGTCCCTTTACTGCCCACTCTCTGTCCGCAGGTTCTGCTCTCGCCAGACTGTGGTCATTCTCTGCAGGTTAGAAATGGGGGATGAAGAGGCTGTCTTGGAGGTCTAGTCCATGAAAGAACCCCTGAAATAAAATCAGAACTTTTGTGATTAATCTTGTGCTACTTTATCTCCTGTGCCTTATATTAAAAGACTTTCTCTTTCTCAGCCTTGAATTACTTTGCAAAAGGAAATACTCCCTTTTGCTAATTAAACCACGCTCTGATCAGGGGAGGTGATTGGCAGGTGAGGCAGCAGAGAAATCCAGAGAGTTTGTGGAGGTGTGGAGGTGGGGGCTGCTTCACACTGCTCTAAAGTCACACACCCAGCAAGTATTTCCTAGAAAACAATAGGCAATGACTAGGATTTGAATATTTACTTTTCCTTAAATGGTTTGGTGAGTGGACTATAGGTTCCCAGTCTTATTCCTCATCTGCAAACAGGACCTTTCCTTTGAGAAAAATTTAAAAGGGTAAATGCCCCAACCAAAGCCTTAGGATGGAAGGATAGGGTAAGTCAGTATGTTTTTCATCACCTTTCCTCTGGATGGTCTGCTCTAAATAAGTGTATGATAATTTTTAAAATCCAGTTCAGATCAAGACATCTTTCTCATTTCTATTTCTCAGTCTAATAATTCACACATACACACACAAAAGGAAGCCCTGTAGATGTCTGATACTGTCCCCAAGTTGAGACTCTAAAGATAAATAAGACATGACTTGTCCTGGAGGAACTTACCACCTAAAACTGAAGGCAGAATAGCAAATAAGAATATTACTAATACTTTAAAAATGCTGATTAGTGTGCTTTGATTTTCCACACATTCTGATAGGTGATTCTCCCCCCTTGTCAGTTGGAAGAATCCATTCTTCTGGGCAGCTTTAGGTTTTTGTGACAAAGAGAAACAGCGGTCAGGTTTTGGCCTCCAGAATGGGCTATTTAAGCCTGTGTCAGAAAGCCAAAGCTTTTCTCTGCAGAAATTGGGCTTTTGAGAGCAGAAAATGTTGAGAATCAAAAAGCAGAGTCGAAAAGGCACGGGACATAAAGAATATCCACAAATGGTAATGCAGAAACCAATCGAGGCCATCAGTACCTGTGCTGACCTGGTAGGGAGAAGCAGGGGGAGCAGGAGAGATTTCCCAAGGTCTCTATACCAGCACTGTCCATCACCAACACTAAGGGCAACGTGGGAGCTGAGCCAGCACTGACCCGCCTCTAGGAGCATTCGGTGTGTGGCTGGTCACCGCTTGGATTTACATTGGGGAGCTCAGCTAGCTGGCCCGGTTGCTTTTTGAACAGGGCCTCCCAAAATGCTTATAGATTGTCTACCACAGTTAGTACTCATCTGTGTCTTAAATGCAGCCCCTTTGAATTATCCTATGGGGTCCAACTGTTTTCAAAGGCCCAGGGAATTTTCATTTCCCTGGGACAAAGCCTGGACCATGCCGTAGAGAGTGCCATTGCAGCTATGGAAGGTCAAGCCCCATAGCACACACTGTAGAACCATTACAGCTACAAGCCTGGAGAGTGCTGTGCAGACCCAGCCAGCCCCAGTGGCCCTTCTTCCCTTCTTTTGTACTCATAAAGCCTCCAGATTTTTGGCTGGATACATGATGCCTCAGTGTAGAGGTTGTGCTTCCCTGCCCCACCATCTCCATTTCTGTGTTTGACACCTGCCATCCATTCTGTTCCCTTCCCAGCACCAGGCTTC
The DNA here is from genome assembly GCF_018350215.1 of Panthera leo. Classification (NCBI taxonomy): domain Eukaryota; kingdom Metazoa; phylum Chordata; class Mammalia; order Carnivora; family Felidae; genus Panthera; species Panthera leo. The sequence goes on from NC_056686.1 coordinate 183,791,519, forward strand.
TTGTGACTTTTTCATTCCATCACTTCTGTCTTGCTGTCTTCATATATCAGCACACCATGGCCAAGTACCCTTTCCAAATAATCCATTTTTGTTCTCTTAGAAATCTTAGAAATTTATTAACTGCTTCCCCAGAAAGTGGCCCAGCCTCGTCTTCTAGGTGAACCTGCTTGATGAGATCCTGATTCATCAAACTCTATACAACAAGTAAGGGACTGCTGGTAGATATATGAGCTGCTTATTAGAAATGTGAATGTATCAAAGATTTACCATATGACTGAATTACTGGAATTAGTAAACATTACTATATTACTGAATTGATATAACAGATTACCTAATTGGTTATATTAGCAGAAGTCCGCTAGACCTTATACATGCCTAGTTCTAACAAGTTTGCCTGACACTTATTAAAGAGGTCTGTCTCAAGGAAACAAAATTCTGTTAGAAACTGTACTTATAAAGCACATGCTACTAATAATATAATCTGAACCATATTACTAGATGTGACAGATCTGACATTTGCTGACAGATACAAATTGACTTAATTAAGTATTAATAGTAATAAATTGAGGGAGGATTTAAATATGTTGTCTAAGATGACTTTCCTATCAATAAAAACCTGTGATCTTGCTGCCCTCAAAAGAGATAAATTTCTATTGCTTCGGACAGTGTGGTAACTACTTCATAATGAGGCCTACCTGTCATCAGAGAGCAGTGGTATCTTCAAACATATGTGATGGCTCATTTACATAGTTAAGTGGTTTGTCTGCACACTTAGCATAGAACTATTCATTTTAAAAATACAGAAAACATTCACAGAGTTCATATAGAAAATGAGAAGGCCTCTTTAATTCTCATGAAACAATATCAAGTATGTAAGTGAGTGTGTGTGTGTGTGTGTGTGTGTGTGTGTGTCTGTGTGTGTGTCCATAGTCTATTGTATAATGTAGAATATTAATACTCTACATCCACGGGCCATAAACTGGTGGTCCTACAGGCAAATTCAGCCTGCAGACATGAAGACATGCTTTGTTTTCAGCATAGGGATATTTCACACACACACACACACACACACACACACACACACACATACACACACACACACACAAAACTGTATTTCTGATTTCATTTTGGAAAATCAGGTAACAGTGGGCATTCCACACAGTTTGTTTGATCTGGGTGGGGGCTGTCCCATTTAGGTAGAATACTCACACTCAGGTTTTCTGTGATCTTCCTTCCATACTTTTCTGTTCTAGCCTACTTCTCTCATTTGGATAACCTACCTGGCCTTAACACGTATTTGGGTTTTTTACCTGTTTTAGGCACTCAAAGCAGCATGAGATAATGTAGAAAGGAATGAAGAGTAATGAAGAATAAAGTATTCAAAGATTGCTTCATGAATAAAGGGAATTAATGTGGAAACATAAAGGCGAATTTAAAAGAACTCGGTATAGACAAAAGGGGGAAAGGAAGGTTCTAAGGGAAAATAGAATGAGTAAGGCCTCAATAGTCATGGTAACCTGGACTTCAAGGATTTAAGTAGACAGATAAAAGTAACATTCCACATGAAGGGAATAAAAAGTATTTGTGTTTAGTCTCATTTGGTCAGAAATGAAAATCCAGTAAAGGAATTTTAGGAAGGAGGTAATATGATGCCCTGAAAGTGGTATTTTATGGATAATAGTAGGTTGAGGAATATGTTGGGAGTCTGGACGCAGCGGGACCTGGTGGGTAGCAGTGTGGTAATTAGGTGTGAAATAAGAAGGAACTTCCAGATGAGGGTTTATATCAATGGGAAAGACTATGGATGAGATATTTTGAATGACAAAGCAACTGGCCTTTGAAGGACATATAATTTCCCATAACTGATAACTTCATAGGTAAATGGTTATCCTGACTTTAGAATATTAGGTACATATGTTTCACAAATTAACTAATACTTAATCTATCTTGAAAATAAATCTATTTTTATTTCTTTGCATTTCATTAATGCATTTAATTCATAATTCATTTGCATTTCCTTCCAGTTGTAGGAGTTTGGGTAAATCAGCTCCCATGTGAGACCTGCACTGGTTCTCTGCAAGCTCATACATGTACTACTCAGTCAGTCAAGAAATGCTGAGAATTAGTACCTGTCATGAAGCTTTGTGTTAGAAAACAGAGAAAATCCATCTCCAGGGTAATAGTGGAGGACACGTTTATAAGATATCTAGGCGGTTGGCTCATGCCAAGATCGTCAAGTCTTTCTTAGGGCTAGATGTCTCTAACACATTGCTATTTCAGACACGGTGGTATGAAATCTTAATGTTGGTTATACTAAATTTTATTTTACTTTGCTGAGATTATCAGAGGCCTGAAGCAGAAGATTTCATGGGCCCATACCACTAAGCATGTCTCAGGTTAAACAGTATAGGTCTCAATACAACGTCTTGCTCAAGGACCTGTTCCATTTGTAGTCTGGCTCAGATGTATCAGCTCAGGGGTAAATTTTATCCTCATTAAAATTTATAGGTATTTTAACCCACATATTAATTAAAATGCCTTCTACCTGAATTGAAAGATTACACTATCAACACATTATCTAATAAAACAATTTATATACAAAGATTTTATTCTCTCATTTTGGAAGATCCGCTTCTAAATTTTAATGCCATGATTGGATGTTGGCCAGTGTAACTCTCACTCCACAGATATCATAAATCCAGATCTTTTAAAGATGATTTCAGTAGATGTTGTTGGTATCGATGCTAATAAATCCTAGCTAAAATAAAGTACTATTTCATGATGATTTTTCTAAAAGTAAAAACAAATATATATGTAATTTATATCACTTAATCTATTTATGAGTCTATAGTAATGTGTAAATATAATAAATTGATAAAATTAACCTTAAAATTAACTATATTTTCTGTTTGCTAGAATAAATCTTATATTTAAAACCTATAGTAGCTTATCAATCAAGGGGGAAAATATGTAAAGTGAGAATAATACACATAACTATGTTTTTCTAAATATATATACATTATATAGTTATAACATGGAATAGCTTAAATAATTATAATGGTGAGTAGCCATAAACTTCTAGGAGAAACTATTAAATAGTTGTGTTCAGTGATATATTTGGTTATCTTTCTGAAATTATCTTCAAAGTGAGTTGTCCAGCTCATTTTTAAAACCAATCCTTACTTTAAGAAACTGAGGGTTAAATACCATGCAAGCCTAACATTAAAAATTATAGATTAATTTATAGCCCTTCCTTGGTAGATAGGAAAGAGTCAAGAGGTTGAATGTTTAGAGAGCCCTTTCCAGGATGGCAATTTTCCTACGATAAAAGTTGGCCGCCTTTTGATTTCCGAAGGCATCATTGCCACCAGGGATGATTTTTAAAATTATGGAACAAGAAACCCTTTAGATAGATGGAGCATCTTAGCACTGTCCTTTGAACTGCATTTCTAATAATCTGTTATTTCTTCATTCCAAAATGCCAGTTACTTAAGAAAAATGCAAAATCTGAAATCTGAATCCTTCAGGAAAACCCAGAAAGTTAGAACTTGAATTCAGATTTCCATTGTGACGGAAATACACTTCTTCAGAAAACTCTGATCACACTGTTCCCTTATTGTTTTAATTTCAAATCTCGTGCTTGCTTGGGCAGCACATATATCATTTCAGTTTCTCAAGATATTAACGAGACTGTGTATCTTTTCTTTCATTAGCGGTTTGTTTTCCCTAAACTAGCCTTGGCTCCATCTGTTTCAGAAATCTGACCCATCTGACCAATACATAAAGTAATATTTGACCCACTATGACTCACTCTCTCTGCTCTTTTTCACTTAATTTATTTTTTTTTTTGTTTTTTGTTTTTTTGGGGGTTTTTTTTTGTTTTGTTTTGTTTTTTTAGAGCACTCACCATCTGGCATCTTACAGATCTGCCTGTAATATTTGTTTGTTGGCTTGTCACTGCCTCCACTCAAAGGTGAGCTTGGTGAGGACAAGGGCTTAATCTGTTCTGTTTGTTGCTGGGTCCTGAGAGCCCACAATGCCTGGCATACAGCAGGTGCTACATAAACAGGCGTTTATACATTTGATGAATTACTGAACTTTTAAAGAAAGGTTTACTTTCGTATCCAGAACACTGATCCTGCCCATCGTTTTCTTCCATCTCAGAGAGGAATGATAAGTGGAAATAAAACTTAAGCATCTTACAAAACCAATTCATCACACCATCCCTCCTGGAGATTTATCCTGCTGTGTACAGAGCTTCCACGGCACAAGTTGAGGAGAATGAGGGAAAAGGAGTCAATGTGGCCTATAAAAAGATGTGACTAACTAACTCAGTGTATCAGAGAATCATAATAATGGTAATCAATCACTTATGATAAATTCAAACATTTACTTTTGGCAGGCAACTTTGTGCCAAGAATTTATCCTGCATTCCCTTTATTTATGATAAAAATGACATTACACTTTGTCATGAAAGAATGTTTTAAGTGATGCTTTTAAAAATATATACACTGTTCTTGAACAACTCCTTCCTGATTTACGATTATAGAAGCCACAATGCACATGGCTTTTGTACTTGATATAAAAAGGAGTGTGGTCAGCCACCGTGTGAGTAAGGATTAATGCACTTCCCATTAGACTAGAAATCTTAATACCTTAGCCATTCCCAATTCTTTCTTCAGCAAGCATCACTTTCTGGTTCGTCTTTGGACATGCTAATACTGATCTGCCACTGGAATGAAATTCAGATGCCTTCAGATCTGTGGTTTTAACATACTTGCATTATATGTGCTTTACTGGAAGACTTCTCTTCTGTGGGAACCCTTAAGAGATTTTGCTTTCTGTCCAGCATTATCTTTCAGCATTCAAAGCTACATATTTTCAGACTGGTAGCATTTTGACTTTATAGAATATATAAATCTTCTAGCAATTTGACTTTTATTATAGTCTGTGTATGTTTGTGCACACATACATGTGTCCCCTCCCACGTCATCCTTTGTGCACCTAATAGCCTCCAATTCTTTGGTAAGTGCATGTTCTAGCCTCTGGCAATAATTAGTCCCCTCCATACTCTTGTGGGTGCTTTGAGAGTAAGGATCCTGTATTAACCTGGTGCTTTGATTAATACTGAACACACAGCTGGCAGAACTATTTGTTTCTTTTATTAGCTGTGTAATCTTTTATTAGCTGTGTGACCTTGGACAAGTCACTAACCACTCTGGAAATAATTTTTCTTAGCTTTAAACTAAGGGAATTGAGCTAGAGAGCTGACATAATGCTGCTTTTCTGGATAATGGCATAGAATAAGCAGATATGGCTCTGGTGTTCTATTCTCACTAGGGTAGATCCTTGTGATTTATTTTGCATATTGAACATTTGGATAATGAGAGAATCCCCAAACTAATACAAGTTTGGAAGTCTCTGGGCTAGATGATTATCAAGGCTCTTTCTAGTATTAACTTATTTTTATATTATTTTAGAGCATCATTTTGATCTGTTGATTACACAAGCAGTAAAGAAAAATGAAAGCACTTTGCATGGTGAGATTAGGCGAACTTTTTAATTTGTTTTTTCCCCTGTATTTTCTACAGTGAGCATATATTGTCATTATTATTTGAAAATTAATACTCTTTTAAAAAGAACTAAAATAAATACCTACAATATACACTTAAGAAAAACCCATTGGTTTTAAAGAAACTTTTTATTGGAATACATATATTTTATATATATATACATATATATATATATACACACACACATATACATACATATATATATATACACATATATGTATATATATAGGATATAGAGAGAAGGTGGGGGAGAAAGAGAGACAGTGACAGAGGAAAAGGTACAGTTATGGGTTGATTGTTTTTCAAAGCATAGAATTTTAAAATAATTTCATATAGATTAGAACATGAATTATGACTTACATAACCAAAATTGGCCCCAACTTATATTTGTTTCAGGGGCTTTCCATTTTCAGAAAATTTTTTAGAAGATATAGTTTATATTTGTTGAGTATATACATTAAATAGTAATATTTTTAAGACCAATTTAATTTTTAACGGTTGGTCTTTAGAAAATTGAATAAAAGAAAATTAGCACCTGGTATTAATTAGTAAATGAGAAATATTACATAGAGTTAAAAAAAAATCTAACTTAAAGCTGAGGAAATTGTTTATTCATTCTATAGTCCAGTCTAACTTTTCAAAAAACAACATATTATACTCAAATTTTATCTAATATTTTTCAGTTGCCTCTAATAAGCCATTTCCTCAAATCATTCTGGCTTTGAAAGTAATCACTATTCAAGCTCCGATGAGCAGTAGAGCCAAAAACCATTGTTTTAGTTTTTGCTGCTTTTAAAACCAGTTTGTTTTCCTGGAACCAGTCTGCCAAAGTCTTTTTGCAGTTCAGTAGTTAAGTGAGAAACAGATTTGCCATTAAAATGCACAGTCGTGCCATCTGCATAAAGATGTATAGAGCAGTAATGACATATCCATGTTAAATCATTAATAAAAAGAGAAAGAGGAACGGGTCCATGACTGACACTGTGGCTTAATAACTGGAAGGAGAAGGCGGGGAAGAGGCAGCCTTGTGAACAGTAACAGATTGATGTCTGTCGGAGCCATTTCTTACTTTTGACAGCGTTTGGGCTAAAGCCCATGCTCCCTACCTTCTGTAGTCAAAGCCCACGGTTCACTAGGCCAAAGCAGTTTGAGAAATTAATAAAAACCATCACTTAAATCAGAATTCCCCTTCAAGACATGTATTCATTAATATTAGGTTGTCATGGAGTGACATATGAAGCGTTGGCAAATTCCTTAAAGGCTTTTCATACATGAAACTCGTGTGTGTTTCCCTTATCGGCATCTCTGAGCCTTCTGAATACTTATTATCAGAATTAAGCACTGATACTAATAGGTTTTACTGCATGATTTCTTATTTTATTTTATACTGGGGAGATAGAGTTTGTGAGAATGCTAAATCGAGTCGTGAATTAAGTAATTGGTACAAAATATAAATTTCAAATTTAGAGATCTCTTTGAGAAGAAAAGATGAGACAAATAAATGAATTTTACTCTCGGGTAAAGTTATATATTTTGATCCTCATTTTTCCAGTGCCAGAGTCAGTGAAGAATATTTATTCTGATGTAATGTGTGAAGTTACAGAAGGAACTGTAGATATGATCCACTTTACCCTTAGGAACTAACAATTTAAAAGGAACTCTTAACCCATAAAAAAGATATATACTCCAGGCATCGAAAATAAATAAAGAAGGTCATAACTAATTTTGGCCAGCCACAATAAATATAAATTATAGGAGCCCTAGACTGATGAGATTAAATATAGTTAAGTGGCATTAATCTGGGAAGATTTTTTAAAAAGACATAACTTTGGGCAAATGCTGATGTCTTATTTTGATAGTCTAAACCCACCTTATACTATGGATAATAGTCCAATTGTATAGTTCATGGTTGTACATTTCAACATTCAGTGAGACCTGAGTCTGGATAAAATGTCCTTTCTGTTTATATGTGCAAACATTTCCTCCGTGATATAAACATACATGTGCGATGGAAATGATCACAGGTTGTGGGTCAAGGAGTCTAAGTGCCAGAGTCTCCCTTGGAAACTAACTGGTTGAGTCATAGTGAGCAAATCAGCTACCCTCTTCATCAGACTTTACTCCTATATATGTATATCCCTTTTAGCCTTTTAATTCTAGAATCCTTTTATGTTATTAACCATCTTATAGTTGTTAGAACACCAATTTGTGTTAAGAACCATCTTGAGAGCATTATAAATGAGTGAGTAGATTCCTTACAAGTGCAAAGTACAAGTATCAGTAAAAGAAAATAACTGAGACAACCCAGTTATGTGTCAGGAAGGAGCAAAACAAACCCAGTTCCTGTATGTATGGAGCTTTTAGTTTAATGAGGGACATGACATAATTGAGGAAAGAAATAAATGTATATTTGCTAATTATGTTTACTGATTTGGAAAAAGGCATAAGGTGCTAGAAGGAATTTACCATGCACTGGGGTCTCAGGGAACCCTTTGGAGAGAATCCATTTTTTTTTTAAATCTGAGGTACAGTTGACATACAACACTATGTTACTTTCAGGTATGCAACATATTGATTTGATATTTGTATATATTGTGAAATGATCACCACAGTGAGTCTAGTTAACATCTATCACCACACATAGTTATAAAATTGTTCTTGTGATGAGAACTTTGTGTATTTTTCTAATCTATTTTTTAATTCCAGTATAATTAATGCACGGTGTTCTATTAGCTTCAGGTGTACAGTGTTTCTGTATTCTTCGGGTAAATAGTAGTGCAATTACTGGATAATATGGCAATTATGTTCATGTCTTCTGTCCATTTTTAATTGATTTTTTTTTGCTGTTGAGTTGTAGAAGTTCTTTATATAGTTCAGATACTAACCACTTATTACCTAACTCATTTGCAAATATCTTCTCCCATTCAGCAGGTTGTCTTTTAGTTTTATTGGTGGTTTCCTTTTCTGTGCAAAAGCTTTTTATTTTGATGTAGTCCCAATAGTTTATTTTTGCTTTTGTTTCCCTTGACTCAGGAGACACATCTAGAAAAATGTTGTTACGACCAATGTCAGAGAAATTACTGCCTATTCTCTCTTCTAGGATTTTTACGGTTGCAGGTCTCACATTTAGGTCTTTAATCCATTTTGAGTTTATTTTTGTATATGGTGTAAGAAAGTGGTCCAGTTTCTTTCCAATGTATGTTGCTGTCCAGTTTTCCCAACACTAGTTATTGAAGAGACTGTCTTTTTCCCACTGGATATTCTTTCTTGCTTTGTCAGAAATTAATTGACCATATAGTTGTGGATTTATTTCTGGGCTTTCTATTCTGTTCCATTGATCTATGGGTCTATTTTTGTGCCAGTACCATACTGCTTTGATCACTACAGATTTGATCACTACGGCTTTGTTTTGATCACTTTGTAATATAAATTGAAGTCTAGAATTGTGATACCTCCAGCTTTGCCTTTCTTTTTCAAGATTGCTTTGGCTATTCAAGGTGATTAATATTTGATTCCATCCAAATATTAGAATTGTTTGTTCCACTGGAGAGTGTGATGCTAAGCGAAATAAGCCATACAGAGAAAGACAGATACCATGTTTTCACTCTTATATGGATCCTGAGAAACTTAACAGAAACCCATGGGGGAGGGGAAGGAAAAAAAAAAAAAAGAGGTTAGAGTGGGACAGAGCCAAAGCATAGGAGACTCTTAAAAACTAAGAACAAACTGAGGGTTGATGGGGGGTGGGAGGGAGGGGAGGGTGGGTGATGGGTATTGAGGAGGGCACCTTTTGGGATGAGCAGTGGGTGTTGTATGGAAACCAATTTGACAATAAATTTCATAAAAAAAAATTAAAAAAAAAGAATTGTTTGTTCCAGTTCTGTGAAAAATGCTGTTGGTATTTTGATAGGGATTGCATTAAATCTGTAGATTGCTTTGGGTAGTATAGACATTTTAACAATATTTGTTCTTCCAACCCATCAGCATGGAGTGTCTTTCCATTTCTTTGCAACAACTTGAACTGCTTTCATCAGCATTTCAGAGTACAAGTCTTTCACTTCTTTGGTTAGATTTATTCCTAAGTACCTTATGATTTTGGTGCAGTTATAAATGGGACCGTTTTCTTAATTTCTTTTTCTGCTAGTTCATTATTAGTGTATAGATATACAACAGATTTCTGGTATATTGATTTTGTATCCTGCAACTTTACTGAATTGGTCTGTTCAAACTTTCTTTCTTCCTGATTCAATTTTGGAAGGTTATGTTTCTAGGAATTTATCCATTTGTTCTATGCTATCCAATTTGTTGGCATATGATTTTTCATAATATTCTTTTATAATCCTTTGTCTTTCTGTGGTGTTCATTGTTATATCTCTTTCATTATTTTGTTTGGGTTCTCTCTCTCTCTCTCTCTCTCCCTTTTTGATGAGTCTGACTAAATAAAGGCTTATCAGTTTTGTTGACCTTTTTAAAGAACCTGATTTCATTGATCTGTTGTCTGTGTGTGTGTGTATATATATATATATTTTAGTTTCCATTTTGTTTATTTCTGCTGTAATCTTTATTTTTTTCCTTCTACTGGTTTTAGGTTTTGTTTATTGTTCTTTTTCTACCTCCTTTACGTGAAAGATTAGGTTGTTTGAGATTTTTCTTGCTTCTTGAGGTAGGCCTGTATTGTTATAAATTTTCCTCTTAGAACAGCTTTTGCTGCTTCCCAAGGATTTTGGACCATAGCGCTTTTTATAGCTCTGTTTTTTTTTTTTTTAATTTTCTCTTTGATTTCTTGGTTGACCCATTTATTATTTAGTAGCATTTATTTAACCTTCGTGTATTTGTGCTTTTTCCAGATTTTCTTTTTTTGTGATTGATTTCTAGTTTCACAGTGTTGTGATCAGAAAGTATTTATAATATGCCTTCAATCTTTCTGACTTTGTTGAAACTTGTTTTGTGGTCTAATATGTGATCTATTTTGGAGAATGTTCCATGTACACGTGAAAAGAATGTGTATTTGCTGTTTTAAAATGGATATTCTGAATGTATCTGTTTGATCCATCTGGTCCGTGTCATTAAAAAACCACTGTTTCTTTGTTGATTTTCTGTTTGGATGATCTATCCACAGTTGTAAGTGGGTTGTTAATGTCCCCGGCTATTATTGCATTACTACTGATTACTTCCTTTACATTTGTTAATTGCTGCTTTATGTATTTGGTTGCTTTCATGTTGGGTTCATAAATATTTACAATGTTCTATCTTCTTGTTGGATTGTTCCATTTATGATTATGTAGTATCTTCATTAACTCTTGTTACAGTCTTTGTTTTAAACTCTATTTTGTCTGATATAAGTGCTGCTACCTCGGCTTTCTTTTCACTTCCATTTGTGTTTTTCCATTCCTTCATGATATATGTTTTTGATATATGTTTTTCCATTCCTTCACTTTGAATCTGCATGTGTCTCTAGGTCTGAAATGAGTCTCCTATAGGCAGTGTATAGATGGGTGTTGCTTTTTTTTTTCAATCCATTCTGTCACCCACCCTGTGTCTTTTGATTAGAGTATTTAGTCCATTGTCATTCAAAGTAATTATTGATAGGTATGTACTCAATATCATTTTGTTAGTTGTCGTATGGTTGTTTTTGTAGTTCTCTGTTCCTCTTGCAGTTTGCTGGTTTTATTAGAGATGTACTAGGATTCCTTTCTCTTTCTTTTTTGTGTATCTATTACTGGTTTTTGATTTATGGTTACTACTAGGTTTTTATATAACGTCTTATGCATATAGCAGTCTAAAATAAGTTGATGGTTGTTTATGTTTATATCATTCTTTACTCCTCTCCCCACCGTGGCGTTAGGAACATGGTGTCACACATTACATCCTTTTACTTTGTGAATCCTTTAACTGATTTTTATAGATATACTTAATTTTACTGCTTTTTTGCATCCTACTTATCTTCTACTTCTGGTTGTTGGTTTTTTTGTTGTTGTTGTTTTTGTTTTTTTCCTACTCAAAGAGTTCCCTTTAATATTTCTTGTGGGTCTGGTTTAGTGGTGATGAATTCCTTTAAGTTTTGTCTGGGAAACTCTGTATCTCTTATTATATTCTGACTGATAGCCTTTCTAGATAGAGCATTCTTGGTTGCAGGATATCATGTCACTCCCTTTTGGCCTGCAACATTTCTGCTGAAAAATCAACTGGTAGTCTTGTGGGGTTTCCCTTGTTTTCTTGCCCTTGCTGCTTTTAAAATTCTCTTTATCACTATTTTTTGCCATTTTATTTACTATGTGTCTTGGTGTGGATCTCCTTGGGTTGATTTTTGGGCGGAGGACCTTCTGTGCCTCCTGGATCTGGATTTCTCTTTCCTTTCCCAGATTTGGGAAAATTTCAGCTATTATTCAAATAAATTTTCTTCTCCCTTTTCTCTCTGTTCTTCTAGGATTTCTATAATGTGAATGTTGTTATGCTTGATGGTGTTGCTGAGTTCCAATATTCTATTTTCATCCTTTTATTATTCTCTTTTATTTCTCCTGTTCAGCTTGATTGCTTTCTATTACTCTGTCTTCTGGGTTGTGGATTCTTTCTTCTGCTTCCTCTAGTTTTTCATTTATTCCCTCTAATGTATATTTAGCTAAGTTCTTCATCTCTGGTTTTTATGTTTTCTATATCTTTCTTGGGGGTTTCACTGAGATCCTCCACTCTTTTCTCATGTGCAGTGAGTGTATTTATGACAATTACTTTAAACTCTCCATTAGGCATCTTACTTATCTCTGTTTTGTTTAGGTCTTCTGCTGTGATTTTTCCTGTTCTTTCATTTGGGACATATCTCCCTGTCTCCTCATTTTGTGTAACTCTGTGTGTCTATTTATGTGTGTAAGGAAAATCAGCTCTGCTTCCTGTTCTTGAAAGTAGTGGCCTTATGATGAAGAGGTCTTATAGTGCCTTGTAATGCAGTGTCCACTGTTCACCAGAAACTGGTCCTTGAAAAGTATGTCCTAGGTGTGTGTACACCCTACTGTTATGGCTGAGCCATGTTTGTCTTCAGTCCAATCATCTGCAATGGTTCTCTTTGCCTATTGTGGGTGGGGTTGGTCCTTATGTTGTCAATGGGCCAGTCTGAGGTCACTTTGGGACTGAGTTGGGTCAGACCAGGAACTTGCCAGAGCTGCAGTAGCACTGAACTGTGGGGTGCTCTTCCTGTGTTCTGAGAGACTTTTGTTGATGGGTGGGGCCCACAGTCAAACCAGAGGTCTACTCCCAGCTGGGGTCACAGTTGAACTGAGGCGTATGTGCTTTCTCTTCCTCTTCCTCTTCCCAGGGCAGGAGTCACTTTGGAATGGTGCTAGCCCCTGTTTGGGTTGCCTGCACAATGTCAGACTTGTGGCTATCACTTTGGATAGACTTCTGCTAAGGGCATGTTGGATGGGATGGGTCCACAGAAGAAGGTTGAGGAAAGCACAGGGTGTTAGCAAGTTTTGAGGTCTGTTGTGGGAAAAGTCCTGAGCAGCTCTGGAGAACTGCCGAGGGCAGGTTGGAAAGGGCCAATGGCTAAAGAGTGCAGGGGCTGAGCATGCTGTTAGCAAGATAGGTGGAGAGTATTCAAGCTGGTTTACACAGGTGTCCATGTATCTAGGCTGGGAGATAGGGGAGACAATGGTACCTGCCAGCTCTTTTGTTCTTGGAGAAGTCTCCTAAAGATCCCTGCCCCTCCAGCACACATTCTGAAATTAGTAAATAAATCTCCCTCCTGTAAACTCCAGGTGATTTTCAAACTGCTACATCTATGTTGTATCTCCAAAGGGCTGTTTGTTATGCTGTCTCTTTAAGGTGGGGACTCAGTTTCCTATCAAAGTTACACCCCTTTGGTTTTCAAAGCTAAATATTATGGGAACTTGTCTTCCCAGTGAGGGTGCCCCATGCTGAGGGTAACTGGCATGGAGTATGCTCTTCCCCCTCTCTCCCTCTCCATGCTGGCACTGTCCCTCCCTCTCACATACAGTCTCATGGGTCAGTTTGGTTCCCAAACACATCTCTGCTTCCTACCATTTTCAACATGGCCTCTTCTTTACATTTAGCTGTGGAGAGTCTGCTCTGCCGGTCTTCAGGTTGTTTTCTGGATTACTTACACTTATGTGGTTGTTATCTAGCCATATCTGTGGGATATGGTGAACTTAGGATCCTCCTACTCCACCATCTTCCCTGGAAGTTGTGATAAGAACTTTTAAGATCTACTCTCCTAGCGACTTTCGAGTATGCAATACAGTATTTTTTATCATAATCGCCATGCTATACATGACACCCCCCCATGACTAATTTTTTTTATACTTGCAAATTTGTACCTTTTGACCCCCTTCACATATTCATCCATTCTTAACTCCCAGCTTCTGGCAACTATTAATCTGTTCTCTGTGTCTATGAGCTCAGTTTTGTCATTGTTGTTGTTGTTGTTTTTAGATTCAACGTATAAGTGAGATCATACCATATTTGTCTTTCTCTGTCTGACTGATTTCACTTAGCATAATGTCCTTAACATCAATGCATGTTGTCAAAAATAGCAAGCTTTTATTCCTTTTTATGGCTCAGTAATATTTCATTGTATATATACACCACTTTTTCTTTATCCATTCATCCATCAATGGGTACTTAAGTTGTTTCCATATCTTAGCTACTGTAACTAATACTGCAATGAACATGGGGGGTACATATATTCAAGTTAGTCTTTTAATTTTCTTCAGATAAGTACCCAGGAGTGGATCACATGGTAGTTGTATTTTTAGTTTTTTGACAAATCTCCACACTTTTTTCCGTAGTGGCTGCACCATTTTACATTCCCATCAACAGTGCACAAGAGTACTCCTTTCTTCATATCCTTGCCAGCCTTTAGTATCTATTTTTTGATAACAGCCATTCTAACAGGGGTGAGGTGGTCTCATTGTGGTTTTGACTTACATTTTTCCTGCCTATAAATGATTTTGAGCACCTTTCTATGTACCACTTGGCCATCTAAATGTCTTCTTTGGAAAAGCGTCTATTCAGATGCAATGCTCATTTTTTAATCAGACTGTGGCTTTTTTTTTTTTTTTTTTTTTTTGCTATTGAATTGTCTCATCCCTTTGAGCTGAGATGTGTAAAATAGTATATGTAGGAAGCATATGTATGTATATGCATGAATAGTATAAGCAGAGGTTAATTGGTTATTGGGATTTGGGATGAAGAGACAGTGCCAAAGTGTGCAAGGCAAGGAAAATAGTAAATTTGCAAAGGTTCTAGGCACACTGTAGAAACCAAAAGAAGGCTGGTGTCACTCCCCTGAGGGAAGAGGAATGGCAGAGGTTGAAGGGTCAGGTAGGGGCCACTTCATGCAAGGGCTTGCAGACTGGACTATTAATATCATTTTGATAAGTTGCTGAGAAATTGTTCTAAGAAAAATTCCTAGTGATTCATAAAATGCCTTTCCACGTCTGTGATGGAAAGAAATAATGTGCATTATCTCAGACATTATGTTGGATTCATTTCCCTCTGAGTGGCCTAATGAAGGAGTCGCTTTCTTCCCAGCATACAGCAGCTCAGTTTTCTGACTACTTATGAATGCCGTAAGTAACAGTGATAAAATGTGAGAGTCTGAGGCTCAATTATGCTTACCTGAAGTTGCCATTTCCAGAAAAAAAATGTATTCAGATCAACAAAATTTGCACTTTGGAACAATTCTAAACTGTAGAATTGCCATTCCCGTATTTTATTTGGCTAGATGGTAGACCCAAAAAAACATTCCCTAAACTATCTGTAGTTTGCACCTTCTGAAAGACACTGGATCCTCTCTACTCAAGGATGCCTGTGGTCTGCAGGCCAGCAGCATCACAGGGAAAGTGTTAGAAATGCAGAGTCGCAGGTCCTCCCCCCTAGACCCACTGAATCCGGAATCTGCATTTTTCTCAAGACCTTCTAGGGGATTTTTGTGCATATTAAACGTTAGGAAGAGCTGCTTTAGGTACTAGAAGAAATGAATTCAAAATAATGTATAAATTAGAGCATAGAGAGTAAATTTAAAATTAGCTTCCTTGTAGTTAATTATCATTTTAATGTAAAATGTCCTTAACACTTTCATAAATTCAAATTTAATTATTGTTATGGAAAATGTTTCACTAGGAAACAATTACTCTAGGCATGATGCCAACAGTTTCAAGGTTTAAAATTTACTCAAAACACAGCAAAATATTTTGAGTGTATCCATATTTCCTTGTAGGGCAGAAATAGCCATGCTAAATACCAATTATTGATCACCAAAATTTCTTGTAAGTAAACAATGTGCATAGTGGTCAAAGGCAAAGCAACAATTCAGTGGTATGTTCTTTGTACTAAAATCATGGTTAAATAATTATTTAGCCCTTAAGATCCTTACAGTCAAAATGTAGAACTATTTATGGGATTCATGTTTGAAATTTCCAAGAGTATTTGGACTTATTTGGAGCTCAAGTTTATATAATAAAAACACATTCTTAACAATTTATTTAACTAAATTTGGAGCTCCAAGCTCTCAATGGATGTATGAATCATGGGAGACTTGCCAGATGTTTTGGAGTGTGGAATTCAAAACGCATTAGCAGCACAGCACGTCATGAAGTTTGAGGCAAAACATTTCTTCTCTCTTTCCAAAAAGCCTTGTTTAGTTTCTATTGTAAGGCATGAACTATGGTGACAGTTCATAGCTCTAGGGAAACCTCTAAAGTCCATAAGTAGTATCTACCCAGGCAGTGGAAATATGAGGCAATTATCTACACAATCTATGCCATAAAGAAGCCTGCCTACTCAAGCATACCCTGATGACCAAGTCCAAAATGCATACTTACCTATTAGGATTATTTCACTGTTTTATGTCTACATTCTATAAATGATCTCTTCTCCCTTGCTCCATCCCCATCCTCCTCACCCTCAGCAGATGACCTTCTTTATCCTTTACAGAGAAAATACATCTAAAAACTCTTCTGAAAAGTCCCATAATTTTACCAATATGGGGGTCCTAATCTATTTCTCTGGGATACTACAGTACCATTTATACCTTGTTTATATTGTGCCTTTCCTCTGAATCTTTCATCTTTCAAATTTGTTCCAATATTTATGAGCATCAAATTTGATATAAGTAGTGGGGTTTTCAGTCAATGTGTAAGATGAAGGCTTTATTCTCCAACATGTAAAACCACATAAAACACACTCAATTATCTTCCCCTGATCCTGTTTTCTCCTGAAGATGCCATTTATCTTTCCCTCTTCTTTTAGGATTAGGCTTCTAGAAGGAGAAAATAACACTTTTCAACTCCTGTTTGGTCCTGAACCAATCCTCCTAACTCAACTGCAATGGTTGATGGCAGGATCACCAATTACTGCCTTCCTACAAAGTTTAAGAGTTCGTTTTTCATTCCTCATTGTGCTTAATCTCTCTTTAGCACAGTGCTGTCTTCTCTCACCTTCTTGAAATTCTCTGCTTCCTTCTTCCTTGAATTCCCTGTTACCTTCTTCCCAGTGCTTCCTCCCAGTTCCTTTTAGTTTCCATTTTAGCCTCATCTCCAGAATTGGACACCTCCCCTCTATTTTCTATCCCACTGATTAACTCAGTCAGTTTTCCCGTCTCCCATTGTTTTTCTTGGCATTAGCTTGTTGCCTTTTGAGCATTTTCACTGACTACTAGAATTATGGTCCTTCAAAAGAAAATGAGGTTCTCTTCTAAGTTCCCTATGCCCCATTACTTATGAACAAAGGTGCCTCCTTTATTTAAAATATCAATGATCACAAATGGTGGTTTATATGTATATTATAATGCTTTTGTCAGTGTTTATGTCCTGCCTAAGTAGCTATGTTGGGGTAATAATCTGTAATGATAACACCTGGCATTTATTAAGAGTTTCTATGTTTTAGGCATTGTGCTATTTACTTTAAATGCGTATAATTTTTTTAAGTTTATTTATTTTGAGAGAGAGCAAGAGCACACATGTGCGTGAGCCAGGGAGGGCCAGAGAGAGGGAACCCCAAGCAGGTTCTACACTGTCAGCACAGAGCCAGATGCGGGGTTCTATCTTACAACTGCCGAGATCATGACCTGAACCCAATTCAAGAGTCAGATGCTTAACTGACTGAGCCACACAGGCACCCCTTAAATGCATATTTTATTTGATTTTCACAATGAGGTCTTCTTATCATTCTCTTCATTTACTGACAACAGAAATGAAGGGTAATAAAATTGCTGAAGGTCACCTAGAAGACAAGTGATGGATATAGGATATGAAACTAGATAGGCATAATTTTAGATTCCAGGATTTGGCCAGATTCTACATGGTCTTACGATGCAGTATGTTCAGAAATTCACAGAATTGCCAGTAGTACTACCCTCAGACCAAAGGATGAAGAGCCCTCACCTGGGTCTCATAGCAGGTTCTGTTCTAAATCTTCCCCACAAGGTAAGAAAGTTGGTACTTGCCACTGAAAGTCCATGTCCTCTCCTCTACCCCGTGTCCATTTCCAGGGTATACACATACCTCTTTCCTAGGTCTGTTCTCCTGAGCAAAGACCACAGTGTCAGAGTCCATACGTCTAGCGATGCCCACAAAAGTGTATTTGAGACCTCATGGTGTGGGACAGAACTGGGTCAGGAGAAAGGGAACAGACGGCAAACCAGGGATTGGACTCTTTCTGCTCTACCATGTTCTAGCACAGAAATCGAAGGAGTCTAAAGATCCTAAGCCCTGGCCTTCCAGGTAATACAAAGATAAATTTTTCAAAGTAGAACAGAAAACAATTTTATTTTACAGTTGCTTAAGCTTGATTGAAAACTCTTAAATATTTAAATTGTTAGGAGCAGGTCTGGATGTCAAGTTATTTTTTTTTGTCATTTAAAGCTATGGGAGGCCAAACATCACAAAGGTTTTGTTTTGTTTTGTTTTGTTTTGTTTTTAATACCTACCACAATATTATAGCTTTTAGAGCATATTTTTAAAGTTTATTATGTTTAAGAATCACCCTGAGCAATAATTTTTAAAGTTTAATGTGCCTAGAAATTGCCTGGGAATTTGTTAAAATGCAGGTACTAATTCAGCAGGTTGTAGGTAGGGCCTGAGAGTGGGAATTTCTAACAAGCTCCCAAGTGATGCTGATCCTGTTGGTCTTTGGATCACATTTTGAGCATCAAGGACCTGAAGTTCTTGTTTAAAATGCAAATTTGTAGGCATCACCCTCAGAAATTCTGATTAACGAGATCTAAATGGAATCCAGATGGTAAGAAAAACAAGAATTTTTAAGAAGCAACCCAGGTGGTGCTGGTAAGGTAGTCTGTAGCCCACATTTTAAGAACAAATGCTTTAGAACATGCCTCTCAATCTTAACTATGCATATGGATTCCTGGGGATCTTGTTAAAATGCAGATTCTGAGTTAGAGTCTGCATTTCTGAATGGCCTGTGCTGCGGACCTGCCAACCACACTCTGAGTAGCAAGACGTTAGGAGGCAGCCTCAGGGTTGTCATCTGTTGGCCATTTTGAATACCATGTATTTAATTGTGAGGTCAATAGTGAGAAGGTGATTTGGGGTGCTAGACAACATCCTCAATCCTTTGCTTCACAATTTTCATAGAAATAATCTTCAGACCCTTTGTATGGCACCAGATTTGTTGGTAGTCCCTGTTTGGGAGCAAGAATTTCTGTTCTCTTCACTGGTCCTTCTTGCTGGACTGAGAAGCAAATTGACATGAGACAGATTAACAGGAGAAAATCAAGTTTAATAGCATACATATGGGGCATCTGCACGGACAGTGGGGCAAAATGGGGTGTAGATGTCATCTTGAAGGAGAATTGGGTAGGGGACTGGGACCTCAGAGGAAAGGAGTGTAATTCACAGGGTGATAAGAAAAGCACATGTTTGGTAATTAGGTGTTGCCCTGCCATGCAGATGGGTCACTCTGATAAAATTTATCTCTGCTAATAATCCTTATTCTGGGAAAGACCCTCCCCCCCACTTTAGATTCTTCTGTGTAGTTGGTGGGGGGGGGCAAAACTTATCTCTTGAGCCCACAGTGTCGCCAGTATCTTCAGCTCAAAATAATCCACATGCCAAAGTAGCACATTGGAAGTTGGGGGGGGGGGGTCTGGCTGTCCTGAACCCTATCAGTTTTCCTTGGGAGTTTTGCACATTAAAAGTTGAGCTGGTAGCTTGTCTCATTTCATCGACCCAGTCTCTGAGAGGTCAGTTGAATCAAACTCATTTCAGGAGGCAGTATTTCAGGTATATTTTCAAAGTGAGACCTATAGTTCAAGTGATCAGGTATTCAATAAGAGACATTTCTATGGAAACAAAAGAAAACCAATGGTTAGTAATTGGATCAAGTGATAAAGCCAGTTACTGAGTTCTGAAGGTAGTTACTTGAGAAGACTTCCAGATATCAGACTCAAAGCATCCTCAGATAGAGTGGTGATCGGTGATGTGACAGATAGTCCTAGGTTGTAGTTCAAGTGTTTCTAATGATCTTTGAGTGGGCCAATGAGCAGCGGGCACAAAGATGGTCTATGCATGAGCTATTGTGATTTCTTTACATCTGTCACTTACATTTAGTTTGCAGGGTTTCAGGAAAAAGGGCAGTTTTAGTTCTCAAATGATTCCAAGTCAGAAAGGTAGGAGAAAAATCAAAATGTTAGTTTGAAGAATTGTAGCCAGGCATTGGAGGATACCAGAGGAAATGAGGATATAGTCCATTTTATAATGAATAGTATTAAAATCTAATATTCTCAAAGAAGTGTTACTGAAATATAGTTTCTCCATCTAATCACCATCATTTTTACCAAAGATAGCCAAATTAGCCAAATTAACACTACTTTGTTTGCAAAATAAGTCCAGGTTTAAAAAACTTGGCTTAATTATTTATATTGAGTACAATAAGAGTAGTGGTTGACCACATAAACTCTTTTAATAACCTCTAGAGGCCAGAAGTCAGGCCAAATACTTGCCATCAGAGTTCACCAGCAATGCCTATATGTTCGGGTGAATTCCTCTCTTTTCGAGGTCCCCAAAATATCCTGAGGTTCCTGCACCTGTGAGGAAGTGACCTTCCTTACTTACCTTGTAAGGTTGCTGGGAACTCTGGAAGCAAGGTATCAGGCTTCTATTTCCATTGGGACTTTACTGGCTCCAGAAATTCAACCTCAAAATCTTAAAGCTTTCTGATCGAATCAGTCGATGCAGATCGTTCTCAGATATGACATTCCAGTCAAAGCCTTAGTAATATAACCAGTGTTTCCAATTGTGTCCTATAAGAGGGAGAACAGATTCTTACTGAACTTATACAGTAAATATATTGCCATCAAAACATAAGAATACTCACTGAGAGTTTCTGAATTCTGGAGCATTCCAGTAGGGAGAAAAGACAAATGTTTAAATGTGTTCACAAAGATATATTTTATCAAATTGCTGTAAGTCAGTTAGCTTAAGAGAAAAGAAAACCCCGTTTTTAAAAAGTCAGTAATGCTTAGAACAAAAGGTCATGAAAAATATAATTATCTTCCTCAATTCATTTAGTTCCATGTTACTAATTTTTTTTTTCCTGCTTGAATCCAATTTTTTCATCAGTTCTGGAAATTTTTACCTAGTTCAGTTTTATGATCTTAAAGTTATCAGAAACCTGGACTCAGAGTTTTTTTTTTTTTTTTTTTCCCCATGATTCTTACTGAAGATGAAATACATCTCCAGGAAACTTTTATAGAAGTATCTGAGTAAAAGTATAACTGTAAATGACAGAAGACTTAAAAATGACCATATTTAAAGATTTAAAGAGTTTATTACGGTGCAATTGACATAAGGAAATTTGGTTATTTTTGTGACATATAGCACTTCAAGATAATAACATATCAGGATACAGATTTCTAGGAGTTTTGTATAATTTTAGGATACTTATTTTAATAATATATCAACATAAATACAATCTAAGAGGGTTTAACATCACTTTGCTTGACAAAACTTCCCATGTAATTTAACAAACCAAATAAGCCTAATTAGTTTAATTTCCTACATTCCAGGGGCCTACTGAAAAATTTCACATAAACTGTGGTCAGAAGACCTCATTTTACAATTTAATTTTGGGAAGTATGTCAAAAAATATCAAAAGGTTTGAACACTTGGAGTACCTGGGTGGCTCAGTCAGTCAAGCGTCCGAATTTTATTTCCACTCAGGTCGTGATCCCAGTGTCATGGGATAGAGCCCTGCTTAGGCCCCGTGCAGAGCCTGCTTGGGATTTTCTCTCTCTCTCCCTCTCCCAAATTCATGCACACACTCTCTAGAAAGATTAAAAAAAGGTTTGAACACTTGATTAAATAGGATCACAAATCATTATGAAACATTATTTAATCATACATTTAATTGAAGTGATTTAATTGAAGTAATTTGTCTTAAATTTTCCTTCTTTAAATAACCAGTCTTATTTTAGGACAGTATTATTTTCTTTCCCCTCAACAAATATGTATTTTTATTCCTCATACTTTTTCTTACCAAAAACACATTATCTTACTTTCCTTGCATACAGGGTTGTTTCCCTTATTTCCTGTAGTCTTAATTGCATTTATTAGAATACTTAGTGCTCATAAATCTTAATTTCTAGTGAAAACTAAGTAGTAAGCAATTGTGAACTGTTACACCAGAACTCTTTAGATTGGCAAATTTATTAACATATTACATTATTTTCAGAAACCTTTTTTCATAGCACAATCTTTCAATAAAAGATGAAACATGTTTGTTAACAGACCCAAATCTACCCTTAGTTTTTCTATAATATATAAGACAAAAGTAGATAAACCATGCTCCGTCTTAATGTTTCATTATTTTATCTGGTTTGTAAATGATATAGACAATCAGTGAACTTTACACATCATTTAACGTAGAAACACTTTAGAATTCTAGGTTATCCAAACATTTTGGAAGCTGTTTAAACGTTTACCTACAAATCTTTTTCTTTTATTTACTTGTTCTTAACAATTATGCTTAGATCTCCTACACAATCGTCAAAAGGCTTTAGACAAAGTCCACCATTATTCCAAGTGTTTTTCCCTGACAAATTTTGTAACAAATTTTGTAACAAAGATACCATGCACTCATTTGACTTTTAAAACAAAAGCAGAATAAGAGTTTATATTTAATGCTGATAACTCTAAAGACATGTCTATTTTAAACCGCTAACCTCAAATTAGCTTTAATACCAAGTATTTTCCAATCATGTGAATTGAGAAACATTTGAGTTAGTTCTATATTTCTGAGTTTTAGAATGCCCAGTCCTTACAAGTACTTGCCTTCAAACCAATTAAATCAAGCTCCTTTACAAATTAATTTTAGCAATACCATCCCGATGTAAAGAAAATATTTCACATTTATACATGGACACACACACATAAAAAACACAGACAAGATGTAAACAAAATCTGTTTTGTTTCTACTAATATTTGTGGAAAGGACATTATAGGCCCAATTTTTAAATACTTCTATGTATGTATGTATTTTTATGAAAAACTTTTCTGTAAAGTTTGCATGTCAGAGAAGGGCCCTTAAGAGAAGATGAGGTTAGAAAATTTATATCAAAGACACAGAAAGAGTATCTAAAGTGTTCTCCAAGGTGGATATTTGGAGTTTACCTGTCATCAGAGGTGCTAGAGTCTGAGCATAAAAGCCCCTTCACAGCACTTTGTATTTTAAAAAGGCCTCTTTCCCTCTTTCTTTTTTTCCAGCCTCAGGAGACTGTGGGCTGTTTACATATCAGAGACAGGATAAGATTTAAAATTTCAAGAGACAGAAAAAGAATGTAAAAAATATATATATTTTTTTAAGTATAGAAAAATTTTGTTCTAGAATCCGGATGTTTTAAATAGGAGGAGGAGCGCCTGGGTGGCTCAGTTAGTTGGGCGGCCGACTTTGGCTTAGGTCATGATCTCACAGTTGGTGGGTCTGAGCCCTGTGTTGGGCTCTATACTGACAGCTCAGAGCCTGGAGCCTGCTTTGAATTCTGTGTCTCCTTCTCTGCCCCTCCCCCACTTGTGCTCTGCTTCTCTCTCTCTCAAAAATAAATAAACATTTAAAAAAATTAAATAAGAGGAATAGGTGAGGTTTGGAGATTGGTAAAGATAAGTGGACTCTAACTGGTTTCTAGAGTTATAGCTCTGCTTTTGCAGAGATTTGTATAAAGACCGTTATTCCTAGGGTGGCTCAGTTTGTTAAGCGTCTGACTCCTGGTTTCTGTTCAGGTCATGATCTCATGGGTTCGTAGCTGAGCCCTGCTTAGGATTCTCTCTCTCCCCCTCAAAAATAAAGAAATAAACATTAAAAAAAGTTGTTTCTAATTCTGGAAAGAACTGGATTCCAACGTGAATATCTTTTTAAATACATTTGCTTCTTCACACCAGCGAGAATGTTTTCTTAATGTTTATTTCTGAGAGAGAGAGAGAGACAAATAATCTGAAGCAGGCTCCAGGCTCTGAGTGGTCAGCACAGAGCCTGACACAGGGATGGAACCCATGAGCCATGAGATCATGACCTGAACCAAAGTCAGAGGCTTAACCTACTGAGCTACCCAGCCGCCCCTATGCATCAAGGAGAATTTTTTTTTTTAATATATGAAATTTATTGTCAAATTGGTTTCCATACAACACCCAGTGCTCATCCCAAAAGATGCCCTCTTCAATGCCCATCACCTACCCTCCCCTCCCTCCCACCCCCCATCAACCCTCAGTTTGTTCTCAGTTTTTAAGAGGAGAATTTTTAAACTAAAACGGGAACCAACAAACTTATGCCTTTGTAAAGTCTGTTTAAGCATTTTAACAAAGTCCTTTTTTTCTGGGTATACAATTCAACGTTGGCTTCTATTAGCTCCTCGATATTGACCTTTTGCAAATCATTTCTATGAGGGTCTTGGGGAAATTTTGGTCATCTATTTCCTCAGAAGGGAAGGTTGTGAATATAGCCAAATAACATCTCTAATTACTCTCTATAGTCGGTAGGATCTTTTTTGAAAGTAGAGGTAAAAGAACTTTATAATTTAGAAGCTCTGCTGTTGTACAGGGAACATTTTTTTTTTTCTTTGGCCTTGGGGCATCTGGGATATTCCTGCAAAGGACATGTATAAGAATGCCTGAGGCTTAGCAGGGCCTGATTATAGAGTCCTGGAAGGTAGATGCAAAGCAAGCCTTATTGCCAGTCTTGGGTGCCTTTGTTAAATTTATTTTCTGGCTTTCAGCATTTACATAACAACCTGTGAACTCTGAACCTAGAGATTAAGACAGAGTCATCTCTATAAATCTTGTAGGAAAAGAGGAGTTAAAACAGGCAGATGTGGTCAGATTTTATGGGAAATTTGTATTGGATGGTTTGGGACATTTCTTTTTGCCTTAAGTCTAACTTATTTTATCTTGTCAAGGGAGTCTGTAAGGTTAGCTCTTGTACTAATAAGATAATTGAGAGCTCTTCATTATATATATCATATATTTATTATATCAATACAAAATATATTATATGTATATAAAATATATTTATTATATGTATGTAATATATATTATGTATAAGATATAAAATATATACAATATATATTTTTATATAATCTATAGTACATAGAATATATATTAATATATATAATAAAAATATAATACACAATACATATATATTATATATTTATTATATATAATATGTATCATATATATATTATATAGTACATTACACATATATATGATATATATTTTTATATATTATATATTTCATATTATATATTATATACACAATACATTATATGTTTATTGTATATATTTAATATATAATACATATTTATATATGTAATATATATTTATTACATTATATATATATATATATATATATATATATATATACACACATACACACACACACACACACACATACACACATACACATTGCCAATTTAAAGGACCCATCATTTATAAAACCAAACCAAACAAGGAATGCCTGGGTGGCTCAGTCGGTTAAGCATCTATCTCTCTGACTCTTGGTTTCAGGTCAGGTCATGATCTCATGGTTCATGAGTTCGAGGCCCACATTGGGCTCTGTGCCAATGGTGGGAAGCCTGCTTTAGATTCTCTCTCCCTCCCTCTCTGCCCCTCCTCTATTCTCTCTCTCCTAAAATAAATAAACAAAGGATCCATCATCTGGCCATTGATGAATAGGATCTATTCACAGTGACTCAAATCAATAGCAATTTTTAATGGCTTAACAAAAGACACAAGAGGAGTTCAGCAGCCTCCATTATCTAAAAGTTTACTCCCCAGAGTAGTCTAAAAAAGCAAAGGCTTTCACTGCATAAGGATGGTCTCTGGTCTCCCATGAAAATGAAAGATAACCTCCAGTCACAGACCTACTAATCTGTGACATCAAATAGGAGCTCTGGAAGGGACTTTCTAGCATTAATCAAGCCATGAAGGTTGAGACAACAAAAGTTACTATGAGCTAGAACCTGTCATGATAAACACCCCTGAGAGCTGGCACAGCTAGGCGATAAGAGAGGGGCTCAGATCTCCAGTCTATTTAACTCTTCACCAAGGTGCACCCTGGTAAGTGCACTCTCCAGATAGTGGAGACCAAAGAGAATATTCTCAGTGGTTACCAAGCCATGCTCTTAGATTTTTCCTTTCCTCTTTTTCAGTGTCCTGACAGCTTTCTTATCTACACCTTGAGTCTCTTGAACTCGCACTAATACCTAGGTGGGAAGTGCTGCAGGGTTAGGGACTGTGTGTTGTTTTTATAGTGTCCCTCATTGCACAGAAGTTTTCTTGAGGTTGGAGGATGACCTAGTGTCAATCTAATCCATTTTGTGGCCAACTTATCCTATCACACATGGGAGTCTTCTTGAGGTAGCTAGTGCTCTAACAGCCTTTAAGTGTTCCACCCATGTCCACCAATTTTGCAGCTTTGGCTTGCAAGATGTCCCTTAGCAACAGATGACAAACAACATAAGAGACATAGGCAAAGGGAAATAAAGACCCTCTATGGGAGGAAGGGATCAGTAACCAGGGTACTTAACCAAATTTAACCAGAGTCCCTTAGCCTAAGGAACTAATTCCATGACTATTTTCTCCTGCTAATCTAGATTTAGAAAGAGCAAAAAAGGACTCTCACCATTCCTGCTCCATTGGACTCTGCAGATAGAAAGGCTGACATGGTAAGAAATCTCACCTTCTGCCACAGTATGTCAGATGTCCCAGGATCTCTCAGCTGTAGCAGTGTCTGGGTGAGTGGTGTCCAGCGAGTGAAAGGATTCTGCCAAGTACACCAACTGTTTGGGAGCAAATAATTCCTGTCCCTTCAAGGGTCCTTCTAGCTGGACGAAGAATCAAAATGACATGAGAAAGATTAACAGGAGAAAATCGAATTTAATAGCATACATACTGGGGATTCGCATACAGAGTGGGGCAAAATGAGGTAGAGATGTGACTCTCAACTAAGGAGAAGGGGGTAGGGGCCTGGGACCTCAGAGGAAAGGAATGTAATTCACAAGGTGATAAGAGTAGATGTTGGGTAATTAGATGTTTGCCCTGTCATGCAGATGGGTCACTCAGATAAAATTTATCTATGCTAATAACCTTTATTCTGGGAAACACCCCCATTTTAGATTCTTCTGTGTAGTAAGGGAGGGGCAAAAGTTTCTTGAGCCCACAGCGTCTTGAGTGTCTTCAGCTCAAAATAATCTGCATGTCTAAGTGGCATATTCTGAGGGGACCTGGCCCAAACCCCTTCATCCCTTTCCTATGCTTCTGCTAAAGTTTGGCCCATCTTATATCCCTGAGTAACAACTGAGCTGATACTACAATGTAGAAGTTTCCAAGAAGCATCTGTGGTTGTTGAACACCTTGAATAGACCCTAGACATTCCAGACCTTTGGGCCAAAAGGGATGCTTAACAACTGAGGAAATGGAGGTCCTGTAGGAGCCTACTGAGTGATACTGAATGCCATGAGTGTTTAGTGTATGTTGTGAGAGGTTATTAATCTCATAAATTGGGGATGTAGAGACGAATAACTCAGCTGCTGGGGTTCTTCTGGATAATCCATTTTACAGCCTGAATCATGCTCTGTGGTCAGAGGAGTTTGTGCCTATTCGTCACGCTAGTTCTAGTATTTGTGATCAGATTAGTGACAGGCTGTGTCCACAGAGCAGCTCACAAAGGTGAAACAGGTAACACAAGGGTTGTTAACAATGCAGAGCTTGGCTTTCTGCGAGGCCCAGAGATGCCGTTCTCCTGAGGCACCCAGGGTCAGTGTGCGTTCAACATGCTTCTGTGAAATAAAGGAGGCAAAGTCCTCCACATTGAGCTAGCTTTCTTAAGATGTGTTAGATCACGCTTATTTTGAGAGACATCCATTACAAAATCGTGTAACACCTTTATAGTGTTGCAGATTTTAATATCTCCTTACATCTGCCTGCTTTTAAATACTGGAACACATACACAAGATTCATTAAACATAAAAATAAAAATGGGGCAGCAAATTCTTTAAGCTGGTAGAATACTTAAAAGGTTTTACTTTTCCTCTTCAGTAATCTGTAAATAAGTCAAATCCACCTCTCCATCAGTGAGAATATCGGTTTATTCATCTCAGAGAATGATGAACCAATAAAATGTACTTGATTCCTAAGGACACTTCCTCAAAAAAATGTAAATTTCTTTACCATTCAATGACAGACACTCTCTAATATATATCACAGATATTTTGCATATTTCAGCATGTGGAAACAAGAAATTGAGAGCCCTTCAAGGTCACCTACCCCAGGGTTATCAGCGTGTGGTCTTTAGACCAGCAGCATCAGCCAAATTTGGGATTTGGTTAGAAATGCAGATTTTTAAGCTACATCCTTGACCAAATAGGTTCACCCCAAAAGTGTGTATTTTAATAAGCCTTCTAATGATTCTGGCACAGGCTCAAATTTGAAAGCCACTAATCTATACAAATTCCTTCCAATTAAATTAATTGAAAAGATATTTCTTATCCACCTCAAGAGGAGGAAGCAGAAGCTTTGGCTCAGAAGCGATTTTAAATATTTTTTTAAAATTTATTTATTTTGAGAGAGACAGAGAGAGACAGTACAAATGGGGGAGGGGCAGAGAGAGGGAGAGAGAGAATCCTAAGCAGGCTCTGCACTGTCAGCACGGAGTCCAATGTGGAGCTCGAACCCACGAACCATGAGATCATGACCTGAGCCGAAACCAAGAGTTGGACACTCAACTGAATGAGCTGCCCAGGCACCCCCAGAAGAGATTTTAGTGGAGAAATGTTATCATGAATGTAGAACTTTAAAGATGAGACTAGAATTGCCATAAAAATTAAAATTTTAAATGAATTCATAAACAGAGGTCTCTTTTCACTTTTTCACTACATACCAACAAGAGGAAACCACTTTTGCTGGAAAGATAGGATAAGAAGCCCAGTCGGTTTTGCCCCCATCATGAGGTTCTGGAATAGGATCAGTTCTCTGGAAAGCTCATAAGAAAAGAGCAACTTGAGAGTGCAAAGGTAAAATGAGCATAGAATGTTATAAAAGCATTTTCAAGCAGCCCACCCAGACAAGGGAATGGGAACGTGGGGGGGTGAGTGGAAGGGAAGTCTGCTATTACGTCCTTACTGTAGGGATTTCTCTTCCTCATCATGTTATGCCATTCCATGAGCTTTGAGCCTCACAGTGTTCTCTTTGAAATGACAGAAAAAATAATGAAGGTGAGAGAGCTGTTTTACAGCATTAATGATCTCAATTGAACTGTCTGGCATTTATTATTTACAGTATTTCCCACATTAATTTTTGGCACAAGAGTATGTTAGTGGATTGCATACCATGGACAGGATAGAAGGTTTTTGAATTTATTTCATGCAAGCTAAAAAGTTCACACTGATTTATAAATGTACAATGGAATAAGATTCAATGAGCCTTGATGAGACAAAGCTGAAATCATTCTGAATCAGGAGCCTGAAATATTATAGGCAGTTCGTTCATCTCTGAAATCTCATACTGTTATTTAAATTCCTCTAAGTTCATTAATCCCATTTAATAGCAGCTGATGCAAATCCACTTGGACTTTGGGGAGGGAAAAAAATAATGGGCCATATAATGCCTTTGTGCCACAGAAAATAATACAATTATTTTTACTTTGCAAGAAGTCACAATTGAAGAGTTTGAGATTTTGAGCTGCCATAACTACAAATTTAGCAAAAAGTAGGCATTTAATGATAGAGTTCACTTTGGTGGTTTAGGTTTTATTTTGAATGTTTGTTTTGTCTTAAAAACACTAATGCTGAAATGTTGTCTCAAATCTTTATTTTCAAATCACTTATTATATTACCATAAATTACAGGGTGCAGTAAAGGCCAGATTTGAAAGAAAGCACACTTTACTGTCTCATTTTTCTATAAATAACATGACACTTTATGAAATAAGGATTATCATAAAAGTTTCTCTTTTTTTTCTCCTATAACTCCAGTTAGCTAGTGCTGAGCTAATGGCCTTCCTCCAAGTAGCTCAGTGGACTATTCCAAATATAGGAGCATAATGGGTAGAGGTTAACTGTAGGAAGTCTGAGAAAAACGGTAATCTATAATTTTGCCACAATTATAATGTTTCCCTTAAATAATAGTGAAGTCTATGGGGTGAGTGCTAACAAATACCTTTTAAAGATGCTCTTATTACTTTCGTTGTCTTGATGCTTTTGCACTCTCCATAGATGCCATTAGAAGCAGTGACAGAGCTGGGCCTCTGACCCACAGCGGCTTAGAGGTTGTGGTTAACAAGCAAACAGAGGACCTCAGCCCATTGGCCCATCCTCCAGGGTGGGGTGCATCGTTATCTAGGAGACTGTCTGTGCCACTCTTACAGGAAGCAAATCTAGCAAAACTAAGAGACTGTCAGGTTTAACCAGGCCTCCATGTAAGCCTCTCAGGGGAGAAAATCATGTTTGGTGCCATTGGGATGACTCTGAGAAAACCTTTATTTTTTCAATAGAGGCAGAAGATAGCTAAAATTTCTCAAAGTTAACGCGTTTAGGTGTAAATCCTATTTTGTCTGTTTTGCACCATGCCTTTGAGAAAAGAAATGTTACCAGGAGAACCATCTCTTGGATAAAGGACCCAGTAAATCATACAGACAGCTCTGTGGGAATATCCTAGGTGCAGTCTGCCTGGGGCACACTCATGTCCCGAGAATCAAAGCAGAACATGTGAGTCGCACATTGAAAACAAATGGTGAGCAGTGAGTGAGCTGAGCATCTCTGTAATTAGGCCTGTAATTGTGAAGTAAAAGATACACAGTTAGCAGGCTTCAGGATCTCTGTTTATCAAATATCTTGGGAACAAAGAAAGGTCTGTGTGGAGGGAAAATTCTCCCGGAGATCAGGGACAGAGGAGCAGTAAAACACAAACTGTCCTGGGTGGATTTATTGGTATATTTCAGGAGAGTCCTCCTTCTGTCCCCACTGTCACACACTGTACTATTATGGATTGTGATTAGGGATGGGATCATGTGTTTTGCCAAGTTTAAAACCCACACAAAATTGTAGGGTTAGAGTCTGGAACAAAACTCCAACTTCTTGGTGTGGAGTTTTTCTACTTATGGCAAAATGTGGCTTCCGGGAGGGTGAGTTAAGATGCCTCAAAGGGAAAAAATTCTTCCAAAGGAACATTTTGATAATTCAAGTGTAAATAAATATAAATCCAAAACACATTTTTAATTAAAGGGAAATTGCTTAGAAAAACATATTTATATCCACTCCCCTTCCGCATACACTCACTCACAATCCTCTCCAAATAAAGTTCAAAAGGGGTAGCTCTGGAAAGGGAGGGTTTATAAACCCACACTAGATTGCCTCTTTGAGATAGCGTCTGAGAATCAGGCTTTTTTGAACACACATAAGGCTTATTAAAGTAATGCTAAAAAGTGTTCTCAATCACAATAAATCATGATTAAAAATACTTATGAAGCTTCTTTCACCATTTCCCCACATTAAACATCTCTAAATTTTTGCCCTTTTATCCTGAGAACCTCATCTCTCCACAATCAGGTTTTCTACTTCTGACAAGTCCCTGTGCTGTGAAAGCTGCAATTCCTCTGCGTTTTCACCTGTTTGTTACCTTTCCATCACACCGACGCACTTGAACGACTGCATGTGAAATAGGAAGATTTAGTTTTAGCTTTGTTCTTTCTTTTAAGCTCTCTTTCTCTTGTGGCTTTTGTGGTACCTTATAATTATGTTTCATAAGATGCCTTCAGGCCTATCTTCTCCATATATAGATATATAAAAATATATATAATAAGCAACCATTCAGAAGAAAAGAAGACAGGAACAATGGGAGAGAAAATATGAAAAGAAGTATTCAGTTACCCTCAAACATGCGTACTATCTCTGGTGTAGTATTTTTTTCTTCAAACCCGGCTTCAAAAGGAAATGGAAAGACACTGATACATAACCTCTTAAAGAGCTCTCACCAGCTGTCTACAAGGACAAGCAGAATTTAGTATTTGTTTCACTATTTATACAAGAAAGACCAAAGGAAGTTTCTCTTGAAGATATGAAGTAATTAAAAGAGCACATAGAAGTTAGCCTTGAATTTTTATTTTCAATTGTGTTGTTTTTTTACAATGTCCTTCTACCCCCATATAGAGATCTGTCTCCTCCATGAGCTGAACTCAGGCGAAAGGGTGTATCTCACTCATTTTGATATTGTCACTGCCCACCACTGACCTGGAACTTCCAGGAGGTGCCCAATAAATGTTTTAAAAAAATTTGTACATACATGCGTGTGTGTGCATGCACTTTCCTCTTTTGTCCATAGTAACAAAAGCCATTTATCCTCTCTGAAATCCTCCACTGTGTCCAAGGCTGCTGTGAACAAAAATACCACAGAGTTATGGCTAAACTCCACCGGTCAGTCAGGTGTATATTTATACAGACTGTAACCAAAAATTTACTCAAATATTTTGGAATCTAAATTAAGAGGCTTATAATCACATTTACCATATCATCCATGATTGTTTTTTTACTGTTACAAATATCGTCTAAGATAAGATGGGTTTCAGATATGATTTTGGTTTTAATTACTAATGGCACTTGCCAGTAATGAGTTTGTAAAATGCATTTAGAAACTAATGAAACAAATGCCTTTTTTTCTCCCCAGCTTGAAACCATATGTAGTTGAAAGGCAAAATCAATAAATAAAGTTGATTCATTGATCTGGACTATATGTATTATGAATATATTATTTTCATTTACATTCAAATCCCAAGAAACTCACTCAAAGGACATTTTTGGGGTATCAAAATTGTATTACCTTTCATTGAAAGAAACAAGAAATCAAAGGATTATATAAGAAATTAGAATTAAATTTTTCTTCTAAATTCTAAAATTCAATCTGCCCTATATTTATGGCAGAAAGAACCTTTATTATTTTAAGTAAATGTTTGGTGTTTGACATCAACTGCAGAGAAGATCTTAAGCTCCTACTTTCAGGGAAAAAAGAAAGCTATTTTTAATTTTCTTTGCCATTCAATGCTTACCATCACACTAATCGAGAGATAATTTAGCAGTAACAATGAAGACTTATGATTCCTTTTTTCTTTAACTGAATTTCTTCTTTTCAAGTTAATGATTAAACATACCTAGTAGCATAAATTGGGGGAAAATGAGATTTCCCAGGCAATGAATGGCTTTCTGATAGGTTACAAATTTATTCTGAACAGATAAGCTACTGTATTTTCAACTGGACAATCAAAATCTCATTTTACTTCAAAGGAAAGGGAGCAATAATTGAATGCCTTGACTGACTTCATATTTATGGCTATTTTCCCATTACAGCATACAGTTGGATATAGTTTTATATGCCTGTGAATTGAACATATTTCTTCTGCACATGGAACTTACTACGTGAAGAGGGGTATTGTATCGAAGATAAAATGAGAGGCATACAAGAATCAGGTCAGTGGCAATAAACTGTTCTTGCTAAGTACTCAGTTGTCCTCTCAACAAAATAAAGACTATCTTGGGTTATCTTTTCTTAGAATCCACTCCTTTGCCCCTGAAGTTTAAATATCCATATATTTCTATTTAAGGGCACCTTTTTTTCCATTATAGAGCTTGAGGAATATGGGAATATACATACTTACAACACCGGTTCTAAAGATGTGAGCAACAACCCAAAGTTGAGACAAAAATAAATAATGTTAATTGGAAATTAAGAACTTGATACAACAATGAAATGGCAGCCAAATTTGTTACGCTGGTGAATGCAGATGTTTTGGAGGGAACTTGAAAGGGCCCGTCCCTTAATCACATATAGTTATCCTCAAACCAAGAGCAGTGAGGACAAACAGATGCCACTGTAGACACAGAGGGTTCATTTTTCCATTTCACACAGACTTATCTAAAACTAGGCTTCGGTTAGCCTCAATGTTATCATTAACTTTTATCAAATGCCAATGATGCACTTTACCGTGAATGTAACATCAACTGGTCTTGGTCTTTCCTACGTGTTTTTATGTAAAGGGCAAACCCAGACCTCTAACAAGGGTAAGAACCAAGCTGATATTATTCTTCAAATGTAATGGATAAGGTCCTTGTTTGTAGTTCTCCTTGAATCTTTGATTAAGCCAAATTGCAATCCTGCCAAATCTTATGGCGTGTATTGCAGGTAACCTAACTTCATGGGGCTTGTTCTTTTAATTTATTTTTTAAGACCTAAGGCTCAAGGGATCCTACCTTTGGGAAACAGGCTGCTATTAATCCAAAGGAATTAAAAATCAGAAACTATGAATATTCACTTTGATATACAAAAGGCAGGTCTAGAAGAGCTTCATAGGAACAGCTCATCATGTCATGTGACGTTTATTGAGATTATATTGTAAGTGATGACGACCACGATGCTGCTCTTGGCCTCAAACACTCACAACCCGGGGGGCGGGGGGGGTGGTTACTGGGATACTGGGATATGTAAAAGAGAATTGCATGCAGTTGCACAGGGGTAGGGAATTGCACACTTGGGTTCTCTTACTCAATAGAGCGGAGTGGCAGTAAGGAGAGGAAATTCTTCCTCAAGGACGAATGTGGTTGAGCTGCATCTTGAAAGACTAACGAAAATTAGCCTGTCCAAGGGCTAGAGGTAGAGTGTTCAAAGAGGAGGAAATGATACAGAAGTCAAGTAATGGAAACAAAGGAGAGGTCAGGGCATCAAGGCAACTTGCCAGTAGTGTGTTGGGCTGACTGAACATGCAGAAAGTGGTCCCAGGTGAGGCTGCAAAAATGAGGGCAATTCCAGAGGACTTTGCAGAATGCTTCAGGATTTACGCTAACATCCCTGGGGGCCTGTTGGACCCTTCAAAGGAAGTGAGTGCTACGGGCAGTTTTACATTAACAACAATAACAACAAAATTACTGGCACCCTGTAGAGGATTTTTGGAGAAAACGAGTAATTGGAGAGGAGTGACTGGTGCTTTAACAGATTCTGAGATAGCACTGTGGTTTCTCTCTTCAGGTCTAATTCCTAAACATAATAGTACTGTTTGTTTGAAGTCTCTAAGAAAATATGGACTTCTGCCATGTCTCATTGGAATGCTTCCTCACTCAGCCAATGGGCTTATAGGAAAGGCACCAGAAACATGACTATTCCAGAAAGGCGAACCAAAGCAGATAATATTTTCTTCTTCAGGGAGTGGCCCCATCAGAAGCTGTATGGCAAGTCCCTCCGTTTCCCATTTCACCAGGAAGATCATTGCCACAGTTTCACTGTTGAGATTTATTAAATCTCTCTTTGATGTAACCATATCCACGGTAATCATGGTCCCCCTTCAGCAATCTCACTATGACCAGCGGCTCTTGGTAATATTCATGCCTTGTGCTGTGATAAGCATATACGTGCATTACTGTATCAAATCCTCCAACAACCCGTTGAGATAAGATGTCATCATCATCAGCTTCTTCATCACCATAGCCCCATTTTACATATGAAGAAACGAAGGCTTGGGGCACCTAGGTGGCTCAGTCAGTTAAGCGTCTGACTTTGGTTCAGGTCATGATCTCATGGTTCGTGGGTTCAAGCCCCACATCAGGCTCTGTGCTGACAGCTCAGAGCCTGGAGCCTGCTTCAGATTCTGTGTCTCCCTTTCTCTGCCCTTCCCCCACTCTCTCTCAAAAACAAAAGTTAAAAAAAAAAAATGGAAGAAACGAAGGCTTGAAGAAGTTCTGTGATTTGCTCCCAGGCAACACCAGGAAGTGGCAGGGCCAGGATAGGAACCCAGAGCTGTTTTATATCAAAGCCTGTCCCCTTGGAAGTTTCTATGTCCTGCCTGTTTGCACCAGTTTTCACCAGTTTGCACCAGTTTTCACCAGTTTGCACCAGTTTTCACAAGAATGTTTTAACTTTTAACTCTCGGTTCTAACGTATTTCTCTTTAGCAGATGATATACTGCCCTTCAAATGAAAATATTTTAGCATCTTCAATAGCATTTTTTAAATAAACTCTTTATAGTTTTATTTGTGTCTATTGGCCTTTTAGAAGTCTCTGTTTTGTTGCCACTTTGGTTTTATTTGTATTTTAAAGCAAGATCTTTCTTCCTGTGGAATCCACACAGGCCACTCTTGGGACTTCCTTACGTTGCAGCAAAGGCTAAAAATGGAAAATTCAGGGTCCTTAACTGGACTCTGGCTTTATAATTGCCTCTGTGGTGCTCTCCCCACATTCCCAGATGTGCCAGAGAGACAGAGGGTAGTGAGGGAAGTGAAATGTTAAAATAAGGCTAAGCAAACAGTTTGCCCAACAGATGTTAACCCAATTCATAATTTAAAAGTTCCTATTTTTGTTCACCACTTAGACAATGGACATTTTAATTTCTCCTCAAAACACTGCCTGTGAATTAGGTTCAGAAAGCTACAGTCATCAATATTTCCCTCAAACTTTTTTCCTAGTCATGGGTCAAAAAAAAAAACAAAACAAAAGGAATACGTGTTCTTTTTATTTGAAGCATAGCATTATTATGAAGCCTTGTTAGGACTTAAAACAGTTTGTTTAAATATGTCTTAGTTAATATGGTTACCAGGACTAGATTTAATCATGGTTGAGTAACTTATTGTTATAGCACAAATCCTATTGGAAAAGCAATACCCAAGAGTTACATTTACATAATTTTAAATAGAATAATTGAAATTAACTATAACTAATCAGCATTTTTCCCCCAAGACACTCTTCATAGTAACCTTTGTCCTTAGATGTAATTTAGGCATTAAACAACCCAGTCGGTTCAGTGAAGCAGTATGATCTCCCTATTGAGGTATGTTAGCAGAACGCTTATAGCTGTTACAATGAGAAGAGGAAAATAATACTTGCATAACCTCTAAAATATATTTGACAAGTTACCTGGCACAATCAAGTTTCAGAATGCAGGTTTCCTAATTTCTTGTGTTATGCTGAAACCACAAGAAAGCTGCACCCCCTCGTCTCCCACATTTGGGTCCCACGACCCCCATACCACAAGTCCCACAAACAGGACCAGTGCATGGGTGCAGGAAGAGAAAGCTGACACACAGCTGGTAAGAATGTTGGCGGTAAAAGTCAAATATATATCGCAGGAGCTTAAAATAACTGCAAGCCCAGCCCTTGTGGTATAAACGGCAATAAAGAGAGTACACACACGTGGAAAAGAACAAAGAAAATAAAACCCCCAAGAAAATCTAAAGAATAATCAAATGTTATGTGAAAGCTCAGGATAATGAAAGAACATCTTTCAAAGAGAGAAATTCTTTGCTGATCTTGCATGAGTACTTGTAGACTTCCATACTTTTGTGTTTTTTTTTTTTTCATGGCATCTTAATCATTTCTCATAGGTCAAAATTATACCCTTCGACACTCATGGGCTTTCTACTTAACAGAGGACTGACCCAGGAGTACTGGGATGCTAGAAGAGGGAGGGATAGCCTCCTTATAATTTTAGGTGGATGTACCAAAAAAAAAATAATAATAAAACAAAAAACAACCCAGCAAAAGGAACACGATGATGATAATTTAAAGACATTTTATGGAATTATATGATCAGAGACCTGATCATGGTGACAAAGGTTAAATCCTCAGTCTTACATTTCACAGATGAAAGACAATAACCATCAGATTATTTGAACTGAACTGCTGTAGGTTCTGTATTTCAGTTCTAGATTCTCTAATATGCTTTCAGTTCCATGAGTATCCTAGGTAAGTCAGAGATACTGAGAGTGTTTGAATCCTTAATAGTTGGGGCAACATATATGTTTGCCAGAATCACGTTTAAAACTTCAACTTATTTATTTTTAAAGTTTATTTTGAGAGAGTGTGAGAGAGCAAGCAGGACAGAGGCAGAGAGAGAGAATCCCAAGCAGGCTCAGTGCTGTCAGCACAGAGTCGGATGTGGGCTGCTCCTAAGAATAGGGAGATCATAACCTGAGCAGAAATCAAGAGCCAGAAGTTTAACTGAGTGAGTGACCCACGCACCTCTAAAACTTCAACAACTTTAAATTGTTTCTTTCAACCACATTAAAGTTATATTTTCTACTTTTTTCCCCCTGGGAAATTGTCTTTTACTTCCCAGTGGGAATAGCTTGGCTTTGGAATAATTTGTATGTTGTACATTTTTACATCCTCGTTTCCAACAAGTCTGTGAACATGAATGTAATTCTTTCCCTTCCCATTCTGAACTTCTGTGAGAATATAACTGCAAAGATGTAGTATATGACGAGGTTGAGGACTTCTTTTTTTTTTTTTTTTTTTGAGCCCAATGTGGGACTTGAACTCATGACCCTGAGATCAAGACCTAAGCTAGTATCAAGAGTCAGATGCTTAACCAACTGAGGCACCCAGGAGCCCCAAGGAGTTTCTAAGAAGTTATTGCATAAGTAACTTTTGTTATTAAAGCAATATGAAGAGAGATTTTACTGAAGTTGCTTTGCAACCACAAAAATCTTACAGAGGTAATATTTTAACATAGGCTTCTATTTGCAATATTTATGGACTCAAGTATCTGTGAAAATGAAACCAAATATGAATCATTGTATCATATCAATGCAATATGTAGAATGCATTTTCTACATATGTATTGGTTGTTACTACATGTTTTTATTATTCAATATAATACAAATTATTATATAGTATAAACATGTATTGAAACTAAAATATTGGGTATTTTTAATCTTCCTGATCTTTTTTTTTATTTTTTTTTAACGTTTTATTTATTTTTGAGACAGGGAGAGACAGAGCATGAACAGGGGAGGGTCAGAGAGAGGGAGACACAGAATCTGAAACAGGCTCCAGGCTCTGAGCTGTCAGCACAGAGCCCGACGCGGGGCTCAAACTCAGGGACAGTGAGATCATGACCTGAGCCAAAGTCGGACGCTCAACCAACTGAGCTACCCAGGCGCCCCTTCCTGATCGTTTGTAAGCTCTAAAACCATGTCTCATTATGATGGCTTTGAATCTTATATTAAAATATAGACTTAAAATACAGACTTTGAAAACTCAGTAATTTTTTAATGGCCCCTCAGAAGGCTTTTTGTAACTTTATGTCATCTTTCTAGTGATGCTAATAGGAAGAAAGGTAATACATATATAACCAAATAGATGGAAAGATTTTTCATACCAAACCTACTGGCTTGCTCATCAAGGTCCTTGGGCTAAGGAAAAATAATAAGTCCTCACTTGGCTCTCCAGGGAACCCAGGGCCAACTTTTATCCCCACAAAGAATGATATATTCCAGGAAAAACTGGGCAGCTTGGTGCAAAAAGAGGGCACACAGTCAATAAATAAGGCACATGATTAGAGACTTTGTTACTAATTACAATTAAACTGAAAAATAAACAGATTCCTTTTGACTGGAGGATATAGTGTCTGAAGGACAAAGGCTGTCTGGAATGACAGTCCTTTAATATTGTCATTAGCAACACAGGTTTTTTTCAACATTAAGGCCTATGTTCACGATGAAAGTGGAATAATTAGAAAAATTATAAAAGTCACCTTAAAAATTTCTCTTTTCCATTTCTGGATTTATAAAAGAAATGTGAAGTACAAGCAGAGATATGAAGAAGAGAGCAATGAAAAACAATGTTTTAATTCATCAGACCTATCATGATTGTAAGACCAGACAAAGAGCAACGGAACAGAAAATCTGGTTCACATTTAGAATTGCTTTGTAGTAAATTTCATTCTACACAAATTAGATTTTTTAGGTGAATATCTGAATCTCTAAAGAATGCATTTTCTACATATCTGGAGTCTAAAAGCAAGTCACAGGTACGTGAGCAAAGAGAAAGTAAAATGACTATCATTTTCTGTATGTGTTTATGTATATATATATATATATATATGCACACACATACATATAATACATATGTACATATAAATATAAAATATAGTGTATATACATAATATGCATAAAAATACCTCATATATATTTATATATTATATATACACATAGGTCTTTATATATATTATATATATGAATATATATATATGTCTTTGATTTAAATACAGTATTGATTTTTAAGAATTATTCAGGTAGTACATGAAAAGGTATTGTTGATTCAGTAGATGGCAGTCTTCCCACTAAGCCAATAAAAACCATTGTGGAAATCACACTTTAAGAGAAGGAAAAACTGCTTTTGAAGTTAAGATATAGCTTTTCTGCACTGATTATTAAAGAGTACATTTAGTGGAAAAATTCAGAGTCTTTATGCTAAAGTTAAACAATTTAATTTTTCCTAATATCAAATCAGTGAGAGAGGTCAAAGCTATTCCCCTAATCAGATTAGGAATGACAAGAAAGAGAATCCCCTCCACCCCATCTCTGAGTACTTACATCTCTGAGTACTTTTTAAGAAAGGAACCTGGACATTGAACCCAAAGTATCATCACCTCTCTGATCATATATCCTCCCATCAATGAAACAAAAGCAAAACCGTTTCATGTTGTGATCCCCTACCAGAGTTTCAGAGGTAGGTGAGATGAAAAACTTTGGTAGCCTCTCTACAGAGTGATTCTTGGTTTTGCTGGATACTTTACAATCCTGAGCAAGTCACTTCAGCTGAGACTGACATCCTCCCTCTGTAAAAGCAAGGATAATAAAACCACCACCACGGGATAGCCATAAGAATTAAAAAATAAACTTCTATCATTCGATAGAAATTTGTTTCCTTCCTCTTACAGTCTACTCTTCCTAAAAATGATCTTAGGGAGATATAGATGTATATAGTCAAGTATGTGGATTTTTTAACTAAAGTGAATTGAAATTAATTTCATTCTGATAATTTTAAGCTCCTCTTATAAAAATTCGCACTACTCTTAAAGAAATGTGGGCTCAACAATCCACAACTGAAGATCTCACTCTTTTAAATATCTTTATTTTCTTTATTGCATATTCACAGTATATTGACCATTAATTATATTTTGTACTATGTAGGAGTTTGTGCATCAGTGTCAATCTGATATGAAAATATTTCTATTATAAGTATATTATTCAATATTAATATTTGAAAAGAAAATGCAATTTAGATCTATTCAGTGTGGACACTAAGCAATACTTTGGAAGTTATTACAAAAGGAAAAGTTCTAAATACATTTATCATTTTCATTTACTGTCTTTTCCATCCAAATACAGTGCAAGGATTTATTATTTATAGTCTAGCAAATGAGAATCATTAGAAAGCGACAGAAGCCCAATGTTCCTAGTTCTGCTAATATTTTGCTGGATAGTATTTAATTCAGTTATCAAACTGACTTCTGATTATATGTGAAGAGCAAAAAATATGTTACGTATAATAGTCTCTTCCTTCCTAACAAATGAAAAGTGATTTAAAAAAATTACTTGCCCAATGAAATGTCACTGACTATCCACTCTCATCTGTTTCTTCAGTTGCCTGCCCTTGATGCCTTAATTCTGGAAAGCACATGAACTTTCCTGGAGTAAGGACCTTAGAAAAGCTTATATTCTCCTGAGTTCTGATCTGCTATCCATGCAATAGAAGACTCTGATTTCCACTTCTGAGGAACAGATCCTCTGCCATCAAAAGGATTCAGAGAGTGAAAAAACAGACCAAGCTCAGGTACTCAGAAAGTGCAATATTTAGGATGGTGCATCTCAGTTTGAAGGGCTGACAGGAAGAGTTGTTTTCTTTAGGACCTCCTCCGATCCTGTATTATTGGTCTGAAAGCTCACTGCTCTAAGGAATGTGATCTTTTGTTTGGGAGTTTTGTTTTGCTTTGTTTTGTCAAGGTAAAGTATATAAGAGTCATTGCCATTGACACATTTTTGAAATTTCATTCCTTAAAGGCTTTCCGCATCACTTTCACTCCGTCAGCACCAGTGCCTTCAAAGGAAAAGAGAACGTATTTGCAAAGGAATAAAAAGGTGGGACTAGGGGAACCCGGAATGCAGATCTGAGAGAACAGTATTCCTCCGGGTGCTTTCCCAAAGCA
The DNA here is from genome assembly GCF_018350215.1 of Panthera leo. NCBI lineage: Eukaryota > Metazoa > Chordata > Mammalia > Carnivora > Felidae > Panthera > Panthera leo. The sequence continues at coordinate 183,833,568 of NC_056686.1, forward strand.
GCAAGGGTAGAGGGAGAGCTGTTCCACACAGGAATAGTTACTAAATGAGATGAATAAAGCCTGCTGGGGGGGAGGGTTTCGCCTCTTGTTGTACATTTCTAATTCACTATAGCGAATGTATGCCTCCCTGCCCCAGTGATTATCAAAATAGGCATACTTCAAATGTGTGGTGTTAGTTAACAATATTCACTGGGGGAAATTGTGAGTTTCTTGAAAGGGAGGATGTCATAGCATTTTTCACTGAATTCTCCATCTAAGCACAATGCCTTACACACCACACGTTTTCCAAAAAGTGGCTGCTGAATGAACGAATGCAGGAATAAATGAATGATGCTCTCTGATCATAAAGTTACAAACTCAGGCTAGAGACTGCCGATGTAAAGAATCAAATCCTGGTATGTATCTGTAACGTAAGCTCGACAATCTTACAAACACCTTACTATCCCCCAGCTGTGACATGTAATCATTTTTATTTGCTTGTTTTTAAAAACCACTGTGGTTTGGAGTAACTAACGTGTATAAACCCTATCTCCATTTAAAGGCTTGGCAGCACCCATTAAGTAAATTTATCATTGCTCTTAAACCATTCAAACACTGGGAATGCCTTTCCAACATTTAGATATTGGCAAATAGATCCAAAATTCCACTGTTTTTGCCAAAAGTGGCAGAAATGTTCGATCATGTGCTAGTCTTCGTCTCCAGACAATAAGTAGAGTGTGGTTGATGATGTACTGGTATACAGCATTTCTAAATTCAAAAATAGCTTCACTCACCTGATTGGTAATTAGGGTCAAGGTCTTCTGTTTCATAAGACAAATTTCTCATTGTGACTATTATGAGCTATAGCAATGATTGATAACAGGATGTGACTTAAGCTTATAGGCTTCAACAAACACAGGAACAAAGAAACACACCCAAGTAAGCACAGGGAGATAATTCGTGCAACAAAGGTACCTGGGAAGCTCTGACCCAATCAGGATGGATTTGTGATTAGTGGTATGATCATTTGGCTTTCCTGTCTAACCCAGTCATGTGTGTGCTTGTAATCTCCTCTCCTCTGGTTCCGAATTAGACTACTTCTACAAAATGCCTAAGTGTTTTATTCATTCGATCAACACAGTGTTGTGATTTTTTTTAGTTAACTTTACAGTGTATGTACACACATTATTCTCAGACGAAAACTATTCTCAGTAGAAGCTTTACTTTCATTGCCATGGCTCCAGAAATAATACCACGGACTGAGAGAAAAAGTGAAAGTGTCCGACATGTTATGAAATGATAGGTCACTCTTTCCCATATTCCTCATTGAAAACAAGGTCAGAATGGTACTTTTAACTCCCTTTGAGATTATCAAGAAGAGTTTTTTTAACTTATAAATTGACAACCTTTTCACAAAGGGAAACTATATCTGGTATTTTTTATGCTGGACGTGCAATTTTATGCACATTAATAACCATTAGTGGAACATAAAAAGGAAGGTTTCATCATACTCTTAGAATTAGGTGGTTCAGAATAATACCAAATATATTGTTCTGAATTAGCAAACCATTTAGGACAAGGGGGATTAAAGAGACACAGGGAGAAAAGAGAGACAACCGTCACTGTGGCCGAGATCATACCAAGCACTTCTGTGTGTGGATTTTTCTGCTTGCTGTCACAACAACAGGATGTATGTGACGTATGGGTTAAGCCAAGATAAAACGCCCAGTCTCTACCTTTTTAGATATCAAAGAGAATTCACAAAATGATGGCACCAAGTTCTTCCTGCCATTGTTTTTCCCAGCTGTTATTGTGGACTATGTGGGACAGAAGCAGGCAGGCTAGCAGCAGAGATCCTGTCTTCACTTGCTTCCTCCAAAAAGGAGTATGTCCTCAGTTGTCTTCAGAGCCTGACCTGCAGTCCTCCCATGTGGCCCACCTGTGTAGCTATCTGAAGCTTCACAAGCTGGCTCTGAAGGACCAGTTTGAATGCGTCCAGGGACAGATTCAGTATGTCCGTAGATTACTTGGTGGCACTGCGGAATTTGCTGTGATTAAACAGAGCCACAAGGCATGCTCCATCCAGATCCCTTGAAACAATTCAACTTATGCATTAAATGATGCCTATAAGGAGTATGGATCATATTACTTTCATGAGAACTGTGGCATGCAAATACATGATGATGGTTACTCACAGGTAACTCATAAGAGGAATGCGACTCTGGTTCTTCCTGCAAACAGCATGTTGATATACTTCGCTCAGCTAGTTTGAAGGTAGATTCTCCCCATCAGCCTCATCATCAAGAATATACTAAGCATCTATAAGCCCAATTAAGTGCTTTTTTGACTATTAACATTTTAATGATAAATAACTCATACTAGGATAGCAATATTAAATAAAACATTCTTAAAAATTTTGTCTCAATCCTTTGAACACCTGATGAATAATGACCCACTCCAAATGTAACTATTAAATATAATTAGCCAAATAACACTAAGAACTAAGGATACCTGATTATTAGGAATCACAGAAACCCTCATAAATACAAGAAGTTGCAAAATAGGGCATCAAAAGAATCTCCTTATTGTCCATGATACATTATCAGTCTTAGCAATACACTGTGTACTGAAAAGGACAGACAAGTAATCAAGGATCTTTGTCAGGCTCTTTCTTGTTTGTGTGCAGTTTTAAAATATCTTTAACGGAACTGACATGAACTTAAAACTCATTGCTCTCCTGACACGGTTAAAAATACATTTTTATAACACTTCCCTATTTGCTTTGTTACCTTTTTAAAAGGAAAAGTTGAAGATTAAAATATTACACGCTTTTATTACCAAGTTTCCAATATATATGGCGTCTTATAAAACCTACCACGATGCCCCACCCATGGCTTTTTTCTGGTTCCATTCAGTTCAGCTATTGTTATGGAGGCGAGATCAGCTTTAGGGTGAACTGGTGTTCCCAAACAGGCTCTTTCACTTGCTGAATTTGGATGGTGTTTACAGCAGAAAGCAAGATAGCACTGAAGGGATCTGTAGGGTTTAGTAGGCCACACATCTCTATGCCTCATTTTATGAATAACTCATGAAATTATCTGAGACTCTTGTCCATTGGAAAGCAACATTTATTAGAATACTTTATATGTGTTGCCTTTTCCCAATTGCTACACACTTCAATAGATTTTCCCTCAAAATTCTTACCATTTTGTAAAAAGAAAAAGTTTGTTACTTCAATAAAGGTGTAAATAGTTTGTGGATTGGGCTTTTTTATGAGGTTATTTAAAGTTTGAGCTAAATCAGGTAATTAGCTCCCAGCCCTTCCAGGAAGATAGGGCCAAGTAATATACTACTAGCTGGCAGCACTCATTTATTTTTATGAAATTTTCTTTCCATTTCCTTCTCATCCTATTTCCTTTAATTCACCAGGGTATAGCATCTTGTCCTTATTTTGAAGAATATCTGTTACTAAGTTAACAATTTTGGCTCTAATTGGACATTAGTGAAACTATATGTTCCTACACAAATAAAAATATTTCAATTGTACAGTGTTGAGTAAATAATTTAAAAGTTGCTAATAAAACTGGAAACAAACAAACATGAGTTTCCTGAAGGAAGAAAGCTTGTGTGTTATTTTATTTTCAGCTCCTATCTCATGGCATCACGTGTAGGAGTCGTGATTAAATGCAGCTTGTTGAATGAATGTTGTCCCACTAGAGAGCAGATAGAGTCTTCTCCTACTTGAGGCTAGGTGGTATTGTGTCCTCTTCAGATACAGAGTCAGGATGGGAGAATTACACTGTAGTTAACTGGTTCTTTCCCATTGTATTTGGCAAGTTTCTCATCTTTGTACTGACTGAAAACATAACCTGATTTAGGATTTCCTTTATCTCGAATTGTACTTATTTTCGCTTTTGTAGAGAACACCAGTGATAAATTTAGTATCAAGTGTCTGAATCTTAGCTCAACTTCCTAATGGGCGGGCACATCAGCAGCACCCCCACAGGATATGCAAGGGCCAGGCTGAGGTGGTCATGACAAGGGAAGGGGCAGTATTTGGCAGAAAAAACAGCAGTGCCCAGGAAAGACACACTGGTAGGTCAGCAGAGTTAAAGCAATTTCATACAGCTTCTCTGTGACCAGATTCCTCTGTATAGTACACTAAAGCATTGGTTGTCAATGTGGTCTGCACATAAAAATTACCTGGGAAGCTCTTAAGAAATATTCATGCTTGTGACCTCACCCCAAGTAACTCAAAATATCTCCTAGCATGGATACTGTTTTTCAAGCACCTTATGACTACAATGGTACACTGAGGGCAGGAACCGGACACCTAACAATGACAGAGCAGAAGAGAAATAGCATTGGGTCCATTTCCAATGGGACTTCTTTGTAAGCACACATGAGATAGTTCCCTGAGATGCCCGGGAACTGAGAGGGAGGCAGTGCACCCTGGGAAGGAGATGGCAAAGGGGCCATGGACCCCACAGTAGCAAGTTATGAGAATATAAAGCATTACTTTTTTAAACACAATTTTTCAGAGGGGTTATAAGTGTCACAGCATCAAACTTTAACTCATGCTAACGTGTGAAATGCTGAGAAAATGCAGAACATCTCTTTAATTTGGAAGAAAACTGGTATATCTCCTGAACCCATATCTGCTTGATTGAAGAGAAAAATGCTACTCCCAAGTTTAATACTTAAGAATTTCCAAACATGTAAACAGTCCCTTAGAATGGATAAAGAGGCTTAGTCTTTCAGATAGTCTCTTCTATCCCTTGATGCTTTCCTTAAGGTGAAGATCAAGTGGATGTGGAATGCTGTCTGCCTCACTGGCCTCCAGTGCTCAAATCTCTGATGAACTTGTGATCCATTCCTTTACTCATGGGCCATCCTCTCTTCACCGAGACAGCTTCTGACCAGCTTACCTTGGTGCAAGTCTTAAGTTGCCCTGTCTCTCCTTTGGATCCCCATTGTGGTTCCTTCCCTTAGTCACCAACTAGCTTGTCTCACCAACCTATTCCACCCTTTTCCCAGGTGGACCATTTTCCACAATAGGCAAAGAGAGCCTCTGTAGACAAATTCCACGAAGAATAAAGCATCCAGGACAAAATAGCAGAGCACACATAGCACACATTGGAGATACTCCTAGAATCACCAGGCCCTGGGGAACAAAGAAACTACATGGCAGGGCACTACAGGGTATCTTTTTCGTAAGGCCATAACCCTCAAGAACAAGGACATAGCTGACTTTCCTAACACAGAGAAACAGGCACAGAGATTTAGACAAAATGAGAAGACAGAGCAATGTGTCCCAAATGAAGGAAAAAGACAAAGCCATGGCCAGATATCTAAGCAAAACAGACACAAGTAACATGTCTATGGAGTACTTAAAGCAACGGTCATAAGGATACTCACTGGACTTGAGAAAGAGTAAAAGATATCACCGAGACCCTCAACACAGAGATTAAAAAAGAACCAATCAGAGATGAAGAGTGCAATAAACAAAATTAGGAACATACTTGATACGATGAATAGTAGGCAGGAAAGAGTAGAGGAATGAATTAATGACCTAGAAAACAGAGTGATGGAAAGTAAACTGAACAAAAGAGAAAAAAAGAACTATTCAAAATGAGAATAGACTTACAGAATTCAGTGACTCCATCAAATGTAATGTTCATATTACAGGAGTATCAGAAGAGGGACAAAAGGGGGAAAAATTTATTTAAAGACATAATAGCTGAAATCTTCCCTAATCTGGGGAAGGAAAAAGATATCCAGATCCAGGAGGCACAGAAAACTCCCAACAAAATCAACAATACCCACATCAATACATTTTGTAACCAAATAGGCAAAATCAGTGATAAAGAAAAACTTTTTAAAGCAGCAAGACAAAAGAAGACAGTAAGTTACAATGGAAAACCCATAAGGCTAGCAGGAGATATTTCAGCAGAAACTTTCCAAGCCAGCAGACAGTGGCATAATATACTCAAAGTGCTGAGTGGGAAAAATCTGCAGCCAAGAATACTCTATCCAACAAGTCTATCATTCATAATAGAACGAGAGATAGAGTATCCCAGACAGACAAAACCTAAAGGAGTTCAAGATCACTAAACAAGTCCTGCAAAAAACATTAAAGGGACTCTTTGAATGGAAAGGAGAGACCAAAAGTGACAGTGTAAAGATATGAAATTACAAAGGCAGTAAAAATGAATATTTCTGTAAAATATTCACTCAAGAAACTCACAAATAAAATGATATAAAGTATAACAGCTATTCCTAAATGTGGGGAGGAGAGGAGTAAGCATGGGTTGACATTTAAGCTGCCATCAAATTAATCAAATTAATGCCATCAAATTAATGTAGACTGTTACTTGCAGAAGAGGTTAAATGCAATCGTAACCATATAACAAAATCCACTAAGAGATATGCAAAGAATAAATAGAAGGAAATCCAAATAAATCATTAAAGAAAATCAGCAAACAATGAAAGAGAGAAATACAAGATCAGAAAAAAATTTTCAGAAACAATCATAAAACAAATGACAATAAATATCTATTAATAATTACTTTGAATGGAAATGGATTAATCCTCCAATAAAAAAACAAAGGGTGACAAAATGGATAAAAAACTGAGATATGCTGCCTAGAAGAGACTGATTTTCGACCTAGAGACACCTGCATCTTAAAAGTGAGGGAATGAGAAAACATCTATCATGCACATGGATGTCAAAAGAAACCTCGGGTAGCAATACTTACATCAGAAAAAGTAGACTTTAAAACAAAAACTGTAACAAGAGACAAAGAAGGACACTACATAATAATAAAAGGGACAATCTAACAAGAAGATCTAACTACTGTAAATATATGTATGTACTCAATATAGAAGCACCCAAATACATGAAACACTTAGGAACAAGCATAATAGATCTAATTAATAATAATGAAATAATAGTAGAGGACTTTAACATCCCACTTACAACATACCATCTCAACAGGAAATCAACAAGGAAACAATGACATTGAATGACACACTGGAACAGATGGATTTAACAGATATATTCAGAACATTCCATCCTAAAACAGTTGAATATACATTCAAGTGAACATGGAACATTCTCCAGGATAGAGCACATATTAGCCTTCAACAAATTCAAGAATATCCAAGTCATATTATACATATTTTCAGACTACAACACTATGAAACTACAAGGCAGCCACAAGAAAAACAGTGGAAACACCATTAACACATGGAGGTTAAATAGCATGCTACTAATCAAAGAATGGGTCAACCAGGAAATTAAAGAAGTAAAAGAGCACATGGAAACAAATGAAAATGCAATGTATAAAACATCTGGGATGCAGCAAAATAGTTCTAAAAGGGAAGTTTATAGCAACACAGGCCTACATCAAGAAGCAAGAAAAATCTCAAATAAACAACCTAACCTTACACCCAAAGGAGCAAGAAAAAGAACAAGAAACAAAACCTAAAACCAGCAGAAGGAAGGGAATAATAAAGATTAGAGCATAAATAAATGATTTAGCAACTAAAAAACCCAATAGACCAGATCAATGAAGAAACGATTTGGTTCTTTCAAAAAATCAATAAAATTGATAAACCTCTAGCCATAGTTATCAAGAAAAAAAAGAGCAAGGACTCAAAAATCACAAATGAAAGAGCAGAAGTAACAGCCAACACCACAGAAATACAAACAATTATAGGAGGATACTATGAAAAACTATATGCCAACAAGTTGGACAACCTAGAAGAAATGCATAAATCACTAGAAACGCACCAAAACAGAAACAATAAGAAACATAAAATTTAAAGAGCTCAATTACCAACAAAGAAATTAAATCAGTAATCAGAAACTCCCCTAAAAAGTCCAGGACTAGATGACTTTATAGGTGAATTCTATGAAACATTTGAAGAGTTAATATCTATTCTTCTGAAACTATTCCAAAAAATAGAAAAGGAAGGAAAACTTCCAAATTCATTCTAGCAGGCCATTCTATGAGGCCTGATACCACAATCAGATAAACACACCATTAAAAATGAGAACTACAGGCCAATATCCCTGATGAACACAGATGCAAAAATTCTCAACAAAATACTAGCAAACAAATTCAAAAGTACATTAAAAAAATCATTCACCACAATCAAGTGGGATTTATTCCTGGGTTGCAAGGGTGGTTCAATATTCACAAATCAATCAATGTTATACATCACATCATTAAGATAAAGGATAAGAACCATAGGGCCATTTCAATAGATGCAGAAATTTGACAAAGTACAACATCTACTCATGATAAAAACCCTCAACAAAGTAGGTTTAGAGGTAATATGCCCCAACATATAAAAATGCCATATATGAAAACCCACAGCTCACATCATCCTTAATGGGGAAAAACTGAGAGCTTTTCCTTTACAGTCAGGAACAAGACAGGGATGTCCACTCACCATTTTTATTCAACATAGTACTGGAAGTCCTAGCCACAGCAATCAGACAACAAAAAGAAATGCAAAGCATCCAAATTGGTAAGGAAGAAGTAAAATTTTCACTATTTGCAGATGACATGATACTATATGTAGAAAACCCAAAAGATACCACCCAAAAACTGATAGAACAGATAAACAAATTCAATAAAGTTGCAGGACACAAAATCAATGTACAGAAATCTGTTGCATTTCTATACAACAATGATGAAGGAACAGAAAAAAAATTAAGAAAACAATTCCATTTACAATTACACCAAAATAATAAGGTACTTAGGAATAAATCCAACCAAAGAGGTGAAAGATCTGCACTTTGAAAACTATAAAACACTGATGAAAGAAGATGAAGGCATTGCAAAGAAATGGAAAGACATTCCATGATCATGGATTGGAAGAATAAATATTGTTAAAATGTCCAAACTACCCAAAGCAATCTACAGATTTAACACAATTCCTACCAAAATACCAACAGCATTTTTCATAGACCTAGAACAAACAATTCTAAAATTTGCATGGAACCACAAAAGACCCTGAATAGCCAAAGCAATCTTGAAAAAGAAGAGCAAAGCTGGAGGTATCACCATTCAGGGCTTCAAGTTGTATTACAAAGCTATAGGAATCAAAGCAGTATGATGCCAGCATAAAAACAGACCCACAGATCAATGGAACAGAATAGAAAGCCCAGATGTGAATCCACAACTATATGGTCAATTAATCCTCAACAAAACAGGAAAGAACATCCAACGGTAAAAAGAAAATCTCTTTAACAAACGGTGTTGGGAAAACTGGCAGCCACATACATTGGAAAGAAACTGGACCACTTTCTTACACCATACACAAAAATAAAATGGATTAAAGACCTAAATGTGAAACCTGCAACCATAAAAATCCTAGAAGAGAGCATAGGCAGTAATTGCTCTGACATTGGTCATAGCAACATTTTTCTAGATATGTCTCCTGAGGCAAGGGAAACAAAAGCAAAATAAACTATTGGGACTATATCAAAATAACAAGTTTCTGCACAGTGAAGGAAATAATCAACAAAACTAAAAAGAAGCCTATGGAATAGGAGAAGATATTTGCAAATGACATATCTGATAAAGGGTTGCTATCCAAAATATGTAAAGAACTTATATGGGACACTTGGTTGGCTCAGTCATTTTAGCATCTGACTCTTGATTTAGGCTCAAGTCACAATGCCATGGTTGTGAGATCAAGTCCCAGGGTTGAGTCCGCTTGGGATTCATTCACATTCTCTCTCTGTCTCTCTTCCCCCACCCCCACCTCTGCCCCTGTAAACCACTTGTGCTCTCTCTCTCGCTCCAAAAAAAAAGAACTTATAAAACTCAACTTCCAAAAAATGAATAATTCAATTAAAAATGGGCAGAAGACATGAATAGACATTTTTCTAAAGAAAACATACAGGTGGCCAATAGACACATGAAAAGATGCTCAACAGCACTGACCATCAGGAAAATACAAATCAAAATTACAATGAAATATTTCCTCACACCTCTCAGAATGGCTAAAATCAGCAACAGAAGAAACAACAGGTGTTGGTGAGGATATGGAGGAAAAAACACTTGTGCACTATTGGTGGGAATACAAACTGGTGCAGGCACTGTGGGAAACAGTACAGAGGTTCCTCAAAATGATCCAGCAATCACACTACTGGGTATTTACCCAAAAAATACAAAAACACTAATTCAAAGGGATACATACATTCCTTTGTTTATAGCAGCATTATTTACAATAGCCAAAATATGGAAGGAGCCCAAGTGTCTATTGATAAATGAAAAGAAGATATATATAGATCTATATAGATATATATAGGTATATATATCTATATAGATCTATATATATATATATAGAGAGAGAGAGAGAGAGACAGAGACAGAGAGAGACAGAGACAGAGAGAGACAGAGAGAGACAGAGGGAGGGAGGGAGATTAGACATACATAGATATACAGATATATCTATTTATATATATGTATATATGTATGTATATCTATATATCTATCTATATATATATATATCACATACATATGTAACGGAACATATTATATATGATGGAATATTATTTAGCCATACAAAAGAATGAAATCTTGCCATTTGCAACAACCTGATTGGAGCTAGAGAGTATAATACTAAGCGAAATATGTCAGCCAGAGAAAGACAAATACAGTACCATATGATTTCTCTCATACGTGGAATTTAAGAAACAAAACAAATGAGTAAAGGGAGGGAAACGGGGAGAGGAGGAGAAAGGGGGGGGTGGAGAGAGAGAGAGAGAGAGAGAGAGAGAGAGAGATAGAGAGAGAGAGAGAGAGAGAGAGAGAGTTAAATTAAGAAACAAACTTTAATTTATAGAGAGCAAACTAATGGTTAGAAGGGAAGTAGGTAGGGGATGGGTTAAATGAGCACAGGGTGCTATGGAAATATTGAATCACTATATTGTACACCTGAAGCTAATGTAACGTAGTATGTTAACTAACTGGAATTAAAATAAAAACTTTCAAAAATCCTACCAATCAAGGGAAAAAAATAATGCCCACTTTCATGGTTGTCCTAAAGATTAAATGATTGAGCACCTACCTCAATACCTGGTTATACGCTAGGAGCCAGCTTTCTGGTAAGATAAATGCATACTCATTTCTCCAACCCAACCTTTTGTTTTGTTTTGTTTATAGCTATTATTGTTGCTGTTGTTATTTGATAGTTAGGGCTTTTCCGTACTCTGTCAACTCCAAAATTTTGTAAAAGGTTATCTATCTTATAGTCCATCAACCGGATATTCTTAGCAACTAATCTGTTTACGCATCTACAGGGTAATTCATAATAATCAGTTTGGTCCTGTAAGATCCTAACAGGCCTTTGGAATCTAAGAATAACTGAATTCTATCCAGTCTCATTTTAGTCGTAAATATATTTTGACTCTTATTTCTCTGAAAATCAGCAATTGTCACAATGATTAGACCAACCAGAAAACTACCTGACCATGTTAGCGAATTTAGAATTTCCTTCTTGGAGCATGATTCCCACGAGGCCATCTCCCTCTATTTGAGAAAATAAAGAAAGATGTGACTCAAAAGCTGACTAAAAGAACTGGTAGGATATAGAACATTTGCCCCCTGAGTCACCAGTTCAAATGTGACCCCAAATTGCTAACATCTGAGTGTCATTTGCTGGCCTCAGCGTGATCACTGAAGGAAGAGAAGCCACATCACATGCACACCAAATACCACCACGGTTGCCTGTTTTTCTCAATAGAGAAGCAAGATTAAAATGAACCCCAGAATTTATCTTTCCCTCCTCCCACATCTCCCACAGCATTGTCCTAATACAAACCAATGTCTGAGATTTATTTTCTAAAACAATCAGGTTCTTCTCAGTGTATTTGTTTTTCTAAATAGTTTCAAATAACACTCAAGACAGATATTTCTGTTTCATCAAAATGTCACTGTCCAGAGACAATGATGAGTGCACTAATTGCCCTAATATCATAAATGAGTGATATTAATAATTAACATTTTTCCAGGACTGTGCTACCATCTTACATAAGTTCCATGATTTAAACTACAAGACAATACTGAAAAGTAGCTATTGTCATTTTTATTTTATTTTACAGATGAGGAAACTGAGATGGAGGTAGCGTACGCATGTTGCCCAAAGTATAACTAGAGGAAGCCTCAGGATTTTTATCCCTGCTTTTTTTTTGGCTCCTAAGCCATGCTACTTCTCTTATGTGCATGTATTTCCCATTGCTTGCTTCCAGTTGCTGTTTCTTGTTCAGTTATCTTTTGTGCATTTTAGATGTGTCATTTTGCCTAAGAAGGAGAAGGGGGCTGAAACTTGGAGTTAATTACCAAGCGGCAAAACTAATATTGTCAAATCTTGTTATCTTTGGGATTATTCTAAAAATGTAAGGTTTTAAATCTCCTTAAAGGTATCTTTATCCAAGTTATCCAACAGGCTTTTCCACATTAACTAGTTATTTCAAACTAAATAATTCGTGGATAGAGGTATAATATTTTTAAAGTGAGAAATTAGGCAAAAGAAAACTTGAACCATATACTCAGAATGACCCATAAAGATACTAAAATTAGAAGAAAACCTCAGGATAAACATTTAATTTTGAGTTATCAGAAGATGGCTTAACTGTCTCTTAGTCCAAATGTTCTTATTCTATTCTTTGAATGGCTATTAAAATAACCCATTCTTTAAGATATCAATAATAAATTTTCACATTGAGCGAATAGTTGTTTTGTTTAAAGCAAAATCAACTGGAACTAACCTTTATGTAACAATTTTAAGACTTCTGGGAGGTAATGTTCTATAAAGTCAGTTTCTAAGTGGCCGAATCAAGAAAATATTTGTCCCTTTGGCATTAGAACCATAATAAAGAAATAATGGATGGATTCAAGGGCTAAATGCATTTCATATTTCTAATTTTTTCCCCATGGTTGGAGCCATGGCACATTCTAAAACAGAATGAACCAGCATCTCAGCTGGTGTTTCAATCATTGATTCCAAGGTCTTCATTCTAGAAACAATAGTTTAAGAAGTGACCATAGCAAACAATTTTATTCAGTGGATCTCACCAGTTATATGAAGATTGTAGGTTTCCGGATTCTGAATGGTCATGCACTTGAGGCCAAAGACAAACCCCCTTGGATTAAATACAAGGTTTTAGTGAAAGGCTTCCCCATACAATTCAAATGTGGCCTAACAATAAAGTTCAGTGGTGCATGGAACATCTTAGCTAGAGAAAATCAGCACACACAGCATGGCAAATATGCATTTACACCAATAGCAACAACCACCAACAAAAGAATACCACCAGGTTTATGAGGCATGAGACATTAAATTTAATAAGTTGTAAACTATGATTAAATTACAAATACATTTTCATTACCCAGTAATGGTAAAGAGCCATGCTTGTTAGGTTTAGCGGCAAGAGCCACACCTATAAATACGCAGTGGCATCAGCAGGTTCTCCATGTGCAGGGAGAACCCTGGGTCCAGGACCTACAGAAAAACTATAGGGTCGGTCTTGTTTCGCCCCTCAGCACTCTTTAACTGGTTGTGGGGCACAGCCCCTGGCAGCAATCCAATTTCCATTTGACTACATATAGAACATCACTTTGTTTTACAATCCGCAAAAAGGGAAATATTGATAGAATCTAAGAGACTAATTTATCTTCCTAGATGTTTGGGCAAAAATCTGAGTAACATTTTTAGACTGAAATAGTTTAAAAGAACATTCCTGCACACACTTTAGCACTTAGAAATGGATTCCATTTGCTGGATTAAGTCAAAAATCGTATTTTGAAAGCTGGTGGCCTATAATCTGGATCTGACTAACAGACATAGCAATTTAAAAATAAAATTGTTTCAGGCAGATTCAACGAAAGCTCCAAGTATGCAATTCTAATATGGCAACAATCCGTTAGAGTTTGGTACAGGTGAGGCTGCCACTACGGACCACGGGGGAGCTGCCAGTTCAAAAAGGTGCCTTCTTGGTCTACTTCTCTTATCTACGTTCTCTGCCTGGAGGCATGTGAGTTTTTAACCTCTGAGTAAAATAGACGGCCCATGGAAAAAAATCTCATTCTATTATTTAATATGTTTCCCTGTGGCATAGTTTCGAAATCTTACTTGCAACTTCTGCCAGCACATCTCCTCTCCTGCTCCCCACCTCTTGGAAAAAATTCCTTTAAACTAAAAGGGAAGTAGTAGCCTGAAATTATCCTTGGGACAATGTAAGACGTAATGAAAATAGATAGACTATGAAGGTATGTTACTTGGATCTCAGGGTTTAGAGTGACTTTTTAACTCACCTGTCTTGCCAACAAACGAGCACAAGAATGATAACAAGCACATCTCTGATAGATGATAGTCAGTTAGCTTCTTCCTAGTGCCAAAGAGGTTTTACTCATAGAAAAGAATTAGTTCTAGTATTTAAAATCTTTGTGTTACAGTAGTATTTCTTAAACAACATGTAAGAAACATTTCTTACTCAGTGTAAAAAATGAATTTGGTGTGAGCCCAGAATAAGGTGTCTTTCTGGTATTGGATTGAGTATCATAATATATCATTTGCAGATCTCTTTTGATGAAAATGAGTTATGGATGTGAAATGAAGTTATACTGTGTATTAAACACTGGCCTGAGTGCTTTTCTTTTCATATGCTTTTGTGTTTATATCTACTCTACAACTACGTGTTTAACCTATTTTTTAAGTTTATTTGTTTATTTTGAGAAAGAATGGGAGAGAAACAGGGAGAGGGGGAGGGGCAAAGAGAGAGGGAGAGACAGACTCTTAAGCAGGCTCTGCAGTGTCAGCACAGAGCCTGACATGGGGCTCAATCTCATGAACTATGAGATCATGACCTAAGTCAAGATCAAGAGTCAGAGCTTAACCCACTAAGCCACCCAGGTGTCCCAAGTTACTAACCTTTAATGGAAGAAGTAGAACTGAGATTCAAAGACATTAAGGAATTTGCCCAAGGTCACCTAGCTAGCACAGAGTGTGGCACATTCTCAGAGCTGATAAGTAATTTTGAATAGTTTAAGAGGCAACTGGGGCTTATCACTGAACATTTTCACACTATACCATAACTTTTTCATTTTGACAGAGGAAGGAGTGCTGGAGTGTGTTGGACATTAAAAGAATATTATGATCCAGTTTTTATAGTGCATAATATGATTGATCTTAATTGCCAGCCTGTTTCCAGGATTCTGATAGACCTAGTGAGGCAAATTTGGCAATAAATATTCAGGCCTCTTATGTATAATTGTCTATTGTCAATTCAGGATCATTTCTCTCCCCAAAGGCCACACTTCCCAGAATCCCCTTGCCATATTGTTCCAGGACAGAATTTGTCAATGAAAGGAATGCCAGTAAGTATGGAAGATAGAAGTGTGGGAAGGACCTTACTCTTGGGAGTTTGTCACGTGGATGTTACGTAGATGTCACGTAAATGTTTATTTATTTATTTATTTGAAAAAGAGAGAGAGAACATGTGCATGCATGCGTGCACACAAGCAGGAAAGGGAGAGAGAATCCCAAACAGGCTCCAGCATTGTCACCACAAAGCCTGACATGGGGCTCAAACCCATGAACCATGAGATCATGACCTGAGCCAAAGTCAAGAGCCAGACGTGTAGCCAACTGAACACTCAGGCACCCCCCCATTCCTATATTAACCCCTTTATTCTCATAAGACTTAGAATGGCTCTGTTTTCCTGTGTGAATCCTAACTGACCTATCATCCCTGCCCATAATCTTTGAGCACTCCAGGACACAAGGTCAACGCTGTAAAACCTGGAGCCACAAGGGAACGGGCCCACTAGGGCAGACACTATGGGCTGTTCTCCAATGTTCTAGTTTTTTCATTGTTAAGAGAAGATCCTTCAAGCTAAGAAAGCCCATGTGAATGATTTTGAATCAATTGTATATAAGTGGAAGTGGTACATGTAATTTCAGAAAATGTCCATAAAAGAAAGGACTATTCCCTTCTTCATCCTTTCTCCTTTCTACTGGCTGGAAAATAACAGTTGTGGCAGCGGCCATTTTGGGCCATCATAGAATTTGGGTTATTGAAGATTCACACAATAGAACAAAAAGCTAAAAAAACAAAAACAAAAACAAAAAAACTGGGCCCCTAGTATCATGAGTCTTCCATAACTATAGACATTTATATATGAGACAATAAAACTTCTATTTAAGTTACTGATATTTTGATATTGCTGTCACTTTCAGCATAACTAGTACATGCTAGAACATCAACCTTACCAGATATTATTCAGACAGTGAAGTTGGAGGAAGGGAGAGAAAACTCAGTGGACTTTCCAGGGAATGAGCTTACAACCAACAGGACAGGAATGAGAAGGGGTGTACATAAGTCTTTCACCACCTGAGTCTTACCCACTTGAAGACAAGAAGACAGCAACTGGCTACTCTTGAATAAGCAAGCTGATGTGATCTGGAAATGCATAGAGTGGAATGGGAATTGCCATAACTTGATCTTCTAAAACTGCTATTTTATTCCAACATATATTTATATGTAATTTTTCTATGTCTATTTCCAGAAAATAATTTTAGCAGCTTAGTGACATATGCACAAGACAAAAAATATAATAAATGATATTAGAAAATAAAGTCAGATTTAAAAATATGCAAAATGCCTAACATGAGCTATGGTCTGTTTTATTCACCACTGTATTTCCAAAACCTAAATGTTGCTCAATAAATATTTGTTTAAAAAATATAAGCATTCTGGGCGCCTGGATGTCTCAGTTGGTTAGGTGGCCGACTTAGTTGGCTCAGGTCATGATCTCGTGGTTCATGAGTTCGAGCCCTGCCTTGGGCTCTGTGCTGACAGATCAGAGCCTGGAGCCTGCTTCGGATTCTGTGTCTCCCTCTCTCTCTGACCCCCTAGCTCACGCTCTCTCTTTCTCAAAAAAATAAACATTAAAAACAAAAATTTAAAAAAATATATGAACATTCTGAGAAGACATTTGTTGGTTTCACCTGTCCAGCTTCTTCACATCCCTTCTTTTCCTAGAACAAGCACTTTGTCTTTTGTATTTGGATAGTACTGACTACCACTGGCTCCTGGAAGGCTCTGGACATAACCTCTGACAGTGAGACCCTACCTGGGACTTTCAATGGAGATATGTAGAATGAGGTACTCTTCCCATACCCCCCAACCCTCAGAGTTGTTGAGCTGGTAGAAAATCAGCCTTGAGTCCCTTTTGTTTGGATATAGTATGATGTTGTCTGAAGCTATTTTGATACTTGAGCTTTTTAGTTATCAGACCCAGTGGTTTTCACTGGAGATAATTTTGCCCTCTAAGAGACACTTACCAGTACCTGGAGACACTTTTGGTTGTCAGACTGGGCAAGTGTTGCTACTGGCATCCACTGGGTAGGATCCAGGGAAGCTACTAAACATCCTCAAATGTACAGGACAGTCCCCACCCCTAAAACAAAGAATCATCTAGCCTAAATGCTGTTACTGCTGAGGTTGAGAGGCCCTTCTGAACTAATCAATCTTTCTGTTTTCTTCAGATCAATTTGAGTTGGGTTTCCATCATTTGCAACCAAGAAACCTAACTACTAGAGAGTGGATCAAAATTTTGATTCTTCTTAGCAGTTAAAGAACAGACCATAGGTAGCTAGTTTCTAAGGAGGTGCACAGCTGTCCTAAGGAGGAACACTTAAGATGAGTGTCCACCATGAATCCCCTGAAAGGACATAGAAACCTAGTTTTTATATTTTGACCCTCTTAGTTAGAAGTGACTGACACTAATAACAGTCTAAATATTATATGTTGCCAGTCACCAAGACCTTATTTATATATGTTCACAGGACCACTGCATACTATTGTAGAGTTTATACAATGCAAAGCGCCCTGACAGGCAGCCCCTCTTTCGAATTTGTCTGCTCGGAAGGAGGCCTTTTCTAATTTGCATAAAGACATCTTACAGACTGGTGGCAGCTCTACATGTTCACATGCATAATTCCAAATGAAACAGAAAATAGTTCTCATCTGTGACACTATAAGCCTATCCCCTTAACCTGTTTCAAATGAGCCTCTTAGAATAAGGTTTGCTCCATCCAGAATGGTAAGAGCTGCCACTGCAGAGATTAACAAATGAGTGTGTATCTCAATTGTCATGTGGTAACATGTACAATATGTTGCTCAGAGCAACTGATGACTTTGGGATCTTTTTCCATAGCACTCAAAATGCAAATTTTTCTTCTGTTTTCTGTTAATATAATAAATAAGAGCTCTTATGTAGGGAAGTATTTTTATGCAAAAAGACTGTCAGTTTCCCAGCAGGAAAGTCTTGAAGTTCTTTCCCTTGATATGTCATAAAATTGACATAACTTTAGAAGATGGAAAGATCACTAGGTCAAACAAAGCATGTTGGATCAGATTAGGTCTGGCAATCTATTTGAGCAATGTATTTAACGGTTGTAGATAAAATAAATGTCAAAAAATTTTGCCAGTTTCTCTAGAGATTCTATAGATGTTTCATATTTGAAAGTACTTACAGACTTAGTTTGTAGATAGCAAGTATCCTATTACAATATTCTATAGCTTTAACTCTTTGAAAAAAGTAATAAAGTCTAGAACATAATGTTAGTATTACATTTGTATAAATTTAAAAATATTGACTTGATTTTGTCATATTTAAGAAATATCCCCTTCCCAAAAAAAGTAACATAAAAAATATCACCAAATCCCAAAGTAACTTCTTAAAAGGATCAACATATTTTGATAAAGTAATATTTAATGTACTTACAATGGTTTTTAAACCCAAAGTCTAGATTTCTCATTCATGTCAGCCATTAAGATATTTTGTCCCTGGGGCGCCTAGGTGACTCAGTCATTTAAGTCTCTGACTTTGGCTCAGGCCATGATCTTGTGGTTTGTGACTTTGAGCCCCAAGCCCTGAATGGGGTCTCTGGTGTCAGCTCAGAGCCTGATTTGGATCCTCTGTCTCCCTCTCTCTCTGCCCCTCCTCTGCTCATGATCGCTCTCTCTCTCTCTCTCTCTCTCTCTCTCTCAAAAATAAAGAAATACATTTTTTTAAATACATTTTGTCCCCAAACCATATGATTGTAATTGAATTAAGGGCAAACTCTACTATATTAAAATAGATGTTTTAGTCAGGATGGATTAGATTATGTTGCAGTTACAAAATAACTCCAGAATCTTAGTAGCAAAAACAATATTTTGTTGTTGTCATTAGATGCCCAGTAAGTGTTGGTGTGAAATGGAAGATCCCAGACTAACTGAAGCTTTGACATTCTGTAGCTGGACCACCCAGAACACATGAGCTCAGAGGTTGCTGTGACAGAAGAAGAGAGAATCAGAGGGTCCCCAAATGACACTTATGGCCAGTTCTCAGAAGTGGCATGTATGAATTCCACCCACAACCCACTGGCCACACTCAGTCATATTCTCAACTTCAGGGGAGTTTAGGAAATATAGTCTTCCCTGTGCTCCAGAGAGGAAAGTATACGGCTACTCAGTGTTGTCTCACTACACTGACATAGTAAAAAAAATACAGGTTTTGTAGTTGTATCAACCTGGCTTTATATCCTTTGACATTTCCAACCATGAAATCTCCCAAAGTTTTACTTTTCTCACATAAAATAGAAGGTCTTAATTTTATATGAATTACTTTTTTGGCTTTATTCAGACCAAAATTTTACTTTGTATTCAAGTTTAATGTTTAATTCTTTAACATTTTACTGTAATACTTCAAATTATTACTTATAATACTTAAGCTCAAAATTCCTTATTCAGTCCCACCTAGGTTCTAGGCATCTGTGCAAAAAAAAAAAACGAATATGCAGACAATGAGAACAGAATGAAAACATTACCTAGTTAAGACACTAATTTGAAACAACTCAAGAGTTGGTGATCTAGCTAGAGTAGATGAAGCAAAATTTTCCCATTACCCTGGCTAGTTATATAGGCCAGGTTGGGCATAAATAGAACAGACTGTATTTGAGCAAATATTTATGTTTTTTTTTCTAACAGCAGATACTGTATAAAAATAATAAGCATTCCCATCTATAGAACTCAGCAGAGAATTTATATGATACTTAATATTTATTGAATATACCTATGTATATGTGATTCCAATGGATTAATACTAATAATATATATGCACATACATATCCATATCAGATTTTATATGCATACATACACACACACACAGATATGCACCTATATATAAACGTATACACTAGCTAAAAGTAAGCTGGATTGAAATGCATAGTGGCTATAATTACTTCCATTTCTGAGTCTCTACAAAATTGTTTTATTCTGTGAATTTGGTTTACAGATTATTTTCTGCCTCTATAGTAATGTAAAAACACTTAAGTCATTTTACATTATTTATAACGAATCTTAATAGAAAATATGAGTTTCTATCAGAATATCCAGGAAGTGACAGTAGCATATATTGAAAAATACACAGTGACCCAGGATTCAGCAGTTATTCTGATGCCCTATGTGTAAATTTTGAGATAAGAACCTATTCACTATTGCTGATCACAAAGATTCCCAATTCTCCATTCTGAGTAGGATGGCACTTGGTAGGCCCTATGTGGTGGGAAGAGTCATAAGAGTAGTGGCCATGAGCTGTGAGAGGGAGCAATGCATTCCATTGTCGGCCAGAGCCTGCCATTGCCAGTGCAAGGCCCTGCAAAGTTCTTTCCCTTTAACACAAGGACAGCCATGTTCTACATGGTAACTGCTCTGCCATCATAGCCTCTGAGTTACAACAAGGAACTTCAATGGACATGTAGTTTGAATGGCAATTAAACCATTTCTGTTTAAGTCCATTGAAATTTTGGGGTGGATTGTTATTGCTGCATAACCAGCTTATCTTGTATAATTTAGAATGTTGTGTCTATCTTGTCTCCACTGGATCACCAAACCTTGTTTCATCCCTGATCTCAGTCTCAGCAAGAATACAAACATAACAAGATTTAGTGGGAGAGTAAAAGCTGAAATAAAGTGGGAGTGCAGCTTGAATAGGAAAGATTATTTTGTACATTTCTTGATATTAAAAAATGTTTATTTTAAGAGAGAGAGCACAAGCAGGAGAGGGCAGAGAGAGAGAGAGGGAAAGAGAGAATCCCAAACAGGTTTCATGCTCAGTGCAGAGCCCAATGTGGGGCATGATATGAACCAAAATCAAGAGTCAGATGCTTAACTGACTGAGCCACCCAGGTGCCCCTGAACATTTCTTGATATTTTAAAGGGTAAAAATTTTAGGACCATTACTAAATGAAAAAACCTATATACTGTATATAATTCCAAATTATATATCTCCAAGTACATAGCTTTTTCAGAAAGCTATATAATTCTAAATACATGACATTCTGGAAAAAGCAAAATTATAAATAAAGGAAAAGAATCAGTGGTTTTCAGGTATTGGAGGAGAGAGGAATGACTAGGCAGAGCACAGAGATTTTATAATGGTGGATACACATCTGTAATGGTGGTTACAATTCTATAATGGCAGATACATATCATTATACATTTGTCAAAAGCCCATATAATGTATAATAAGAGTGGACCCTAATGTAAACTATAAACTTTGAGTGGTAATGATATGTGGATGTAGGTTCATCAAGAGTAACAATGTACCAATTTGAGGGATCTTGATAATGGAAGAGGCTGTCCAGGTGTAGAGGCAGGAGGTATATGGGAATTCTCTATGTCCTCTACCCAATTTTGTAATGAACCGCTCTAAAAAATTAAGTCTATTTAAAAAAATTAGGATGGATTCCAGTCCAAGATGGCAACATAGGAATACCCTGAACTCACCTCCTCCATAGAAGTCACCAAATTATACCTATTAATAGAATGATTTCTCCTGAAGAACTGAAAAGCTACTGAACAACCAAAGACAGGATAGCAAGAGAACAGCAAGAGAGATGGAGATATGGTAACAAAGGAACCCCACCCCTGATGCTGCTAATGGCAGTGGGGAGAGATAGTACTGAGAGACTGGGAACAGATTCCTCTGTCCTTGGGCACAGAAAAAAAAAAAAAAAGCATGGTTTTAATGAGCAACTAGCGTATAAAAGAGACAACATGAAAACTCTGCCAAGTGTTGGAGAAGCCTCAGGAATGCTAAGTCAGAGGACTGAAGAATACATGGTTTATGTTCCCAGACCACCTTAAGGGCCTAGACTGGAGTAGGGTCTCAACACCATAATGTGTGGGTCTGATCATCACAGGGAGCTTGCCACCTCACCGAGCCAAGGGTCTCCAAGCCCACGCCAGCCCTGGCTGTGCTGGGACACAGGGAAAAAAAGCTGGAGTTTAAAAGGCCAAGGAACTGTAGGGATACTCTCCCTCCATCTTAAAAGTACAGACCAGAGAGGGTCTGGATGCCATAACTGGCAGATCCAGTAATCACAGGGAGCATGTGACCTCAAAAAGCCCAGGGTCCACAAGCCCACACCAGCCTCTGTGATACTAGGGCACAAAAAAATAAGCCACAAGGTTTTACGGGTTTTGTTTTTTGGCATTTTTATTTTCATTTTTTAATTAATTTTTTTATATTTGTTATTTATTTTCTTATTTCTCTAATTCATCTTTTCTTGTTTT
Source organism: Panthera leo (assembly GCF_018350215.1). NCBI lineage: Eukaryota > Metazoa > Chordata > Mammalia > Carnivora > Felidae > Panthera > Panthera leo. Next base: position 183,856,195 of record NC_056686.1, read on the forward strand.
AATTTTTGTTCTTTTTGGTTTTATTTCTCTTTTTTCTCTTTTTCTTCTTTTCTCTTATTTTAAAATTTTCTTTTTTTCTATTATTATTATTATTATTATTATTATTATTATTATCTAATATCTGTAAAAATCCATGGTTTTAGAAAGTAACTAGCATAATAGTCACAGCTCCAGCCAGTCAGAATAGGTCACCAAGCACACACAATCTACATAGGGGACATGATACACAAGACTGCTCTGTAAACTTAAGGAGAAGTAGCCATTTCACCTAATCCATAGAAATAAACATACAAAGTCAAGCAAAATGGGAAGACAAAGAATATTCTACAAAAGAAGGAACAAGGAAAAAGAAAAAAAACAGAAAAAGAACTAAATTAAACATAATTAAGCAATATGCCTGACAAAGAACTTAAGGTATAATCCTAAAGCTACTCATGAGGCTGGAGGAAAGAAGGAACAAACTCAGTGAGACCTTCAATAAAGAAATAGGAAATTTTAAAGAGAAACAATCAGAGTTGAGGAATACAATAACTGAAATTAAAAAAAAATCACTAGAGGGAATCAAAAGTGGATAATAGGATGCAGAAGAATATGTCAGTGATCTGGAAGGCAGGGTAATAGAAAGCACACAAGCTGAACAGCAAAAAGTAAAAACAAATTTTAAAAATAAGGATAGATTAAAAGATCTCTTGGGCAACAGCAAGTGAACATTCACATTACAGAGGTTTCAGAAGAAGAAGAAAGAGAAAGGTATAGAAAACTTATTTGAAAAACTAATAATTAAAAACCTTCCTAACCTACAGAAGCAAATTGACATCAAGTTCCAAGAACAGAGTTCTAAACAATATGAACCCAAGGGGGTCCATACCATGACACATAACAATTAAAATGTCAGAGGTTAAAGATAAGGAGAGAATCCCAAAGGCAGCAAGGGAGAAACAAAAAGATACTTACAAGAAAAAGCCTATAAGGCTACCAACTGAATTTTCAGCAGAAGTTTTGCAAGCCAAAAGGGAGAGGAATGACATATTCAAAGTGAGAAAAGGAAAAACCTACAATGAAGAATACTTGACAAAGTTATCATTCAGATTTAAAGGTGAGATAGTTTCCCAGAAAAATAAAGATAAAGGAGTTAGTCACACCTAAACCAGACTTATAAGGAATGTTAATGAGATTTCTTTAAGTGCAAGAGAAATGATCATAATTAGACATAAGTAAATTATGAATGAAAGGTTGTACGATGTGACAACATATATATGAAACATGCAGAAGGGACTAAAAAGGGAAAAGGGGAAAAGAAAAGCAAAGAAGTTTTTTTTTTCCTTAATGAATGTGTTTGAACTTAAATAACCATCAAATTAATATGAGCTGCTATTTACTTAGGATGTTATATATGAACTTCACCATAACCAAAAACCCCAAATCTACGATAGATACACCAAAAAAAAAAAAAAAAGACAAACATAACACTATAGAAACATCAGTCACAAAGAAAAAGAGATAAGAAACAAAGGAGAACTACAAAAAACAATTAGAAAACAAATTAAAATATGGCAATAAGTACATATCTATCAACAATTACTTTAAATGTAAATGGCCTAAATGCTTCAATCAAAAGACACAGGGTGGTAGAATGGTTTAAAACCAAAAAACAAAAAATCTATATGCTGCCTACGAGAGACATACCTCAGACCTAAAGAAACATACGGATTGAAATGGAACAGATGGGAAGGTACTGACCATGCAAATGGAAGCAAAAACCTGGCTGAGGCAGCAATATTTATATCAGACAAAACAGATGTTAAAACATGGTCTGTAATAAGAGACAATGAACGGCATTACATAATGATAAAGGAATCCACCCAACAGAAGGATATGGCAATTGTAAATATCTACACACCCAACATTGGAGCACCTAAATAAATACATAAAGCAAATATTAATGGACATGAAGAGAGAAAGTGATAGTAACACAATAAGAATAGGGGATATTAATATTCCACTTACATCAGTGGATAGATCATCCAGACCAAAAATCAATAAGGAAACAATGTCTGAATGACACACTGAATCAGATGGACCTAATAGATACAGGCAGAATAGTCCCTCCTAAAACAACAAAATACACATTCTTTTCAACTGCACATGCAACATTTTTCAGAATAGGTCACATATTAGGCCATAAAACAAGCTTCAGTAAATTTAAGGAGGTTGAAATCATACTATGCATCTTTTTCAACCCCAACAGTATGAAACTAGAAATCCCAAGAAAAAAAAATGGAAAAAAATACAAACGCATGAAGACTAAATAACCAATAGGTCAAAGAAGAAATACAAAATACATGGAGACAAATGAAAATGAAAACACAACAATCCAAAATCTCTGGGACGTAGCAAAAGCAGTTTTAAGAGGGATGCATATAGCAATATGGACCTACCTCAAGAAACAAGAAAAAGCTCAAATACATCATCTAAACTTATGCCTAAAGAAACTAGAAAAAAACAAACAAAACCCAAAGTGAGTACAAGAAAAAAGTAATAAAGATCAGAGCAGAAATAAATGAAATAGAGACTTAAAAAAAAAGAAAAAGAAAATCAATGAAACCAAGAGCTAGTTCTTTGAAAAGGTAAACAAAATTGACAAACCTTTAGCTACACTGAAGAAGAAAAAAAGAGAAAGGGCCCAAATTGATAAAATCAGAAATTAGGAAAAGTAACAATTGACACCACAGAATTACTGAGTTTTTTTTTTAATTTTTTTTTACGTTGATTTATTTTTGAGAAACAGAGTGAGACAAAGCATGAGCGGGGGAGGGGCAGAGAAAGAAGGAGACACAGAATCTGAAGCAGGCTCCAGGCTCTGAGCAAGAGGTCAGCACAGAGCCTGATGCGGGGCTTGAACTCACAAACTGTGAGATCATGACCTGAGCCGAAGTCGGACGCTCAACTGACTGAGCCACCCAGGCGCCCCAGAATTACTGAGTTTTAAGAGAATACTACAAAAACATTTTATATGAACAAACTGGACAATCCAGAAGAAATGGATACATTCCTAGAAACGCAATTTTCCTGAACCAGGAAAAAATAGAAAATCTAAACAGACCAAATACAAATAATGAAACTGAATAATCAAAAACTACCAAAAAGTTAAAAGTCCAGGACAAGATGGATTTGAAAGTGAATTCTACCATACATTTAAAGGAGAGCTAATACCTGTTCTCGTCAAACTATTCCAAAAATAGGAGAGGAAGGAAAGATTCCAAATACATTCTACGAGGCCAGCATTACCCTGAATACAAAACCAAAGACACCACAAAAAAAGAAAACTAGAAGCCAATATCCCTGATGAACACAGATGCAAAAATCATCAGCAAACCACATTCAACAATACATTAAAAAGATAATTCACCACAATCAGGTGGAATTTATTTCAGGGATGCAAGGATAGTTCAACATTCACAAATCAATCAATGTCATATATCACATCAACAAATGAGGAATAAAAGTCATATGTTCATCTCAATAGATGGAGAAAAAACATTTGACAAGGTTCAACATCCATTCCTGATAACAACTCTTAGCAGAGTGGGGCTAGAGGGAACACAGAAGGCCATATATGAAAAACCCACAGCTAACATCATCCTCAATGGTGAAAATCTGAGAACTTTCATTCTAAGGTCAGGAACAATACAAGGATGTTCACTCTCACCACTTTTATTTAACACAGTATCAGAAGTCCTATCCACAGTGATCAGACAAGAAAAAGTAAAAAGGGGCATCTATAGTGGCAAAGAAGATATTAAGCTGTCACTATTCGCAGACAATATGATACCATACATAGGAAATGCTAAAGACTCCACCAAAAAGTGACTAGAAGTAATAAACAAATTCAGTAAACTGGCAGGATACAAAACTAATACCCAGAAATTGGTAGTGTTTCTATACATTAATAATAAAGTAGCAAAAAGAGAAATTTAAAAAGCAACACTATTTATAATTGCTCCAAAAAGAGTAAAATACCTAGGAATAAACTTAGCCAAAAAGGTGAAAGGCTTAGACTCTGAAAACTATAAAGTGCCAATAAAGGAATTTGAAGATGACACAAACAAAAGGAAAGACATTCCATGCTCATGGATTGGAAGAATTAATATTGTTAAAATGTCTATATTACCCAAAGCAATCCACAGATTCAATGCAGTACTATCAAAATACCAACAGCATTTCTCACAGGACTAGAACAAATAATCCTAACATTTGTATGGAACCAAAGAAGACCTCCAACAGCTAAAGGAATCTGGAGAAAGAACAAAAGTGAAGGTGTCACAACACCAGATTTCAAGATATACTAGAAATCTGTAGTAATCAAAACAATATGGTATTAATACAAAAATAGATGTATATCAGTGGAACCAAATAGAGACCCCAGATACAAGCCCACAATGTTATGGTGAATTAACCTGTGACAAAGGAAGCAAAAATATATGGTGGGGAAAAAAAGCCTCTTCAATAAACAGTGCAGAGAAAACTGGACAGCTACCTGTAAAAGAGTGAAATTGGACCACTTTCTAACAACATACACAAAAATAAATTTAAAAATGGATTAAAGACCTAACTGTGATAGGTAAATATCCCAGAAAAGAGCAAAGGTGGTAATTTCTCTGACATCAACATTAGCAACATTTTTTCTAGCTATGTATCCTAGGGCAAGAGAAACAAAAACAAACTACTGGAATTATATCAGAATAAAAAGCTTTTGCATAGCAAAGAAAACCATCAGCAAAACAAAAAGACAACCTACTGAATGGGAGAAGATATTTGCAAATGATAAATCTGATAATGGGTTAATATCCGAAAATATTTAGAGAACTCCTAAATTCAATACAAAACAACAACAACAAAAAACAAAACAAAACAAAACAAACAAACAAAAAACCCAAAACACCCCACACACAAAAATCTGATTAAAAAATGGGCAGAGGACCTGAATGGACATGTTTCAAAGAAGACATACAGATGGCCAACAGGCACATGAAAAGATGCTCAGCATCATTCATCACTGGGGAAATGCAAATCAAAACCACAATGAGCTATCACCACACATCAATTAGAATGGCTAAAATAAAATGACAAGAAATAACAAGTGTTGGTGAGGATGGAGAGAATAAGGAGCCCTCATGCACTGTTGGTAGGAATGTAAATTGGTACAACCACTGTGGAAAGAAGTATGGAGGTTCCTCAAAAAATTAGAAGTGGAATTACCATATGATTAAGTAATTCCATTACTGGGTATTGACCCAGGGAAAATGAAAACACAAATTCAAAAATATATATGCATTCCTATGTTTATTGCAGCATCATTTACAATAGCCAAGATATAAAAGCAACCTAAGTGTCCATAAATAGACCAATGGATAAGTAAAATGTGAAAATACACACACTGACACACACACACACACACACACACAGGAATATTATGCAGCCATAAAAGGATGAGATCATGTCTTCTGAGATAACATGGATGGACCTAGAGGGTATTGTGCTAAGTGAAATAAATTAGACTGAGAAAGAGAAATACCATATGGTTCCAGTCATAAGTGGAATTTAAAAAAATGAATAAAGAAACAAAAAGCAGAATCAGACCTATAAATACAGAGAACAAACTGATGGTTGCCAGAGGGGAGGAGGCTCAGTGGTTGGGCAAAACAGCCAACAGTGGTTGGGCAAAACAGGGAGATACAGATTTCTAGTTATGGAGTGACTAAGTTATGGGAATAAAAGGCACAGTTTAAGGACTATAGTCAATGATATTGTAATAGTGATGCAATGGGACAAGTGATAGCTATACTTGTGATGAACATAGCATAATGTATAAATCTGCCAAATCAGTAAGCTGTACACGCAAAACTAATGTAACATTGTGTGTTAACTACACACACACACACACACACACACACACACAAAGGTAAATAATTAAATTAATATTTAGTTTAGGCTATGTATGTATTTTAGCATATAGCCAATCTTTCTTTATAGTCTCAAACCCTTAGAGAAAAAATATTTATTTATACTTTTATTTTATATGTATACATATCTATATACATACACACATATAAAAACATTAATGTGAAAAAAAAGAATGTTGACAGTCTTAAACCCTATTTATGCAAATACTACCCCCACATACACACACACACACACACACACACATATATATACACACACAAATATATATACATATATATATGTATACACACATACACACACACAAATTAACACACACACAGATACATATATTTTAGTGTTGAAAAACAAGAAAAGTGCCTTCCTTGAACCAGAAACCATGAGCAGTTCTGGAATGAGAGGAGGTAATTAGTGTCAGATTGAAAATCAACCCACAACCCCAATCTGTGTAAGTAAAAGTCTTTTGTGTTAGGATATAGCATGTGCATGGGCGCTATAGAGTTAGAGGTAACATATGGTGAGCAAAAGTGACTCCTAGGGTGATATCAGGATGATTTCCTGGGATGTCATACTAAGAGCAGCCAAATGAATCAGCCTGTTTTCTTCCATTTTTACAGAGCAACAAGTAGAAATTTGGAACAGAAATTGTAATTTGGGCTAAAGAAGTGTTATACTCTGGGTGGCTGGAAACACCCCAAAATTATTCAGATCTGTCATATCCTAAAGACAAGTAACTGGTAAACCCTATCATTAGTACATCCACCCTTTCCCTAAAAATCATTAAGAGGAGGCTTGATAACATTTACAGCATTCAAACACATAGCCAACAGGAATTTCAATTACAAATATCTGTATACAACCAACACTTACCAAATATATTTGAGGAAAAAAGAACCCTCCCAAAATTAGTATCTAATTCAAAAAATTGAAGAGTTAATACTTTGATGAAACAGTTAATAAAGCAAAGGGGAAAGTGAGTTTAAATCATTATAATCCATGTAATTATAAAAATACAAGATGATATAACAACAATGAAAAACTCAGCTAGGAATTATGGAAATTAAAAATAGTGAAATTAAAACAAGGAAAACCTCACTACCTAGCAGCCCTGATACAGTCAAAAAGTAATTTTTGAAACTGAAAGATTAATCTGATGAATTCTCCAAGAAGATAGCAAAAGATGCACTAAGAAATTGCAGGTATGAAAGACAAATTTTAAACTGAGAGGATAAATCCAGGTGCTATGCCCTTTGAAGGGGGAGTTCCAGAAGGTAAGAATAGAGAAAAATGGAGTGGAGGACATACCAAAAAAATTTAGAAAGCTACATGTTTGACCTAAAGAATTATATAAATCTTAAGACTGCATAAGTCTACCAAGTGCTAAGCTGAATGAATAATGGAAAAGATCCACTCCCAGATATATACGTAATGAAATTTCAAAACAGCAAGAATAAAAAGACAAAGCCTTGAACCCATCTTAGAAGAAATAAAAAATTATCTGCAGAAAAAGTGAGTAACGTTGGAAACACAATTCCCAACATTAAAAAAAAAATCATAGTAAAGCATGTTAGACTTCAAAGTTCTGAGGAAAGGAGCACTTGGGTGGCTCAGCTCAGGTCATGATCACGCAGTTCGTGGGTTTGAGCTCCACCTCAGGCTCTGGGCTGACAGCTCAGAGCCTGGAGACTGCTTTGGATTCTGTGTCTTCCTCTCTCTCTCTGCCCCTCCCATGCTGATGCTCTCTCTCTCTCAAAAATAAACTTAAAAAAAAATAGTTCTGAGGAAAAATGGCTTTGAACTTGCAATTCAATACATAGCCAAGCAATCAGTCAAAATATGAGAAAAAAATAAAATTTTTTAATATTGCAGAAATTCAGGACATGGATCACCCAAGAAGTGATATTTTTTAAAGTTTTTTTCAAGTTTATTTTGAGAGAAAGAGAGAGAGAGAGAGAAAGGGGAATAGAACCAGAGAGAGAGGGAGAGAGAGAATCACAAGGAGAATCTGCACTATCAGTGCAGAGCCTGACGTGGGGCTTGAACTCATGAACTGTGACATCATGACCTGAGGTGAAGTTGGACATTTAACTGACTGAGCCACCCAGGTGCCCCCCAAGGAACGATTTTAAAAGAATTCTTGAAAATACACTCCAACACAACAAAAAATGAACACAGGAAGAAACTTTGGATTATAGAAACAAAGGACACAGTGGTATACAATTTAAATTCATTTCAATAAATTCATTTTCACCATAAAACTGAAATAGTAATATATAATTAAAATCTAGAATGTATTAACTCAGGAGGTGAACAGCATGGGTAGGGTAGGGTAAGTTATGACAAGGAAGTAGGGAAGTAAACACATGTTATGTGTCTTGTTTAGGAAAATGATATGAAGTCACACTAATTAAATAAAATTTAATGAAATTAAGGGTAATCACTAGGATATATGATTGAGAATCTCAAACTCAATAAAAGAAAACGTTGAAAATAGTGAGGAAGGATGGACACCAAAGGTTATGAAGTATCAACTGTTTATCATTGGTTCCTGGTGTACATATTTTCACCTCTCTGCTCATTCAGAATTTGACTCAACTGGTCAAGAAATTCCACATCTGCACCTCAGATATCTCAAGGTGCCACCTAGACCACAATGCTCACATTCAATTATTTTCTTCTGGCCTTTTCTAGTTTAGTTTTCCTGCTTCTTCTTCCAAATCTGAAAAGGTATGTCTAGCCTACTTCACCAACTCTTATCCCCAGTCTTTGAGGGAAATCCCAGTTTCCTTTTTATGCTTCTGTCAAACTTTTGTCACAAGCCAGGAAGCCAATGCTGCTCTAGAATCAGTCTTCTTCTATTCTTTCAAGTTTTGTTGAATGCCTGGGTTCATGGGTCACTTTTCATAGACATTTGACAATGCTGCTTTTGGAAACCACCATGCATGTCCTTACCGAGAATTTGAAATGTTGAGGCTATATGCTTGATAAAATAATACTTTAAAAAAATCTTTTTAATGTTTTTATTTTTGAAGGGGAGAGAGAGACAGCATGAGCGGGGGAGGAGCAGAGAGAGAGGGAGACACAGATTTCGAAGCAGGCGCCAGGCTCTGAGCCATCAGCACAGAGCCCGATGCGGGGCTCGAACCCACAAACTGTGAGATCATGACCTGAGCCAAAGTCAGACGCTCAACCGACTGAGCCACCCAGGCGCCCCAATAAAATAATACTTTTAAAAAATGAATTAGGCATGAATCAAAATTATTAGAAAAATAATTAGAAAGTTGCAGATTTTTAAGGCTCAATATTTTACAACCTGATAGAAATATGAACAGGCTCTTCCAGGAATTGGTCTTAAATTAATTTTTAGGAAGGAAATCACTTTGATCTCCCAACATAGTATAGAATGTTCCTCTACCCTTCTAGGTTCTTTTGCCTGGTCTAATAATTAAATTAACAAAAGACAGACTAACAGGAAAAAAAAAAAAAACAAAGTTTAGTAATATGTATATCTCCTGTATACATGAGAGACCCAGGAAAACTGAGTAACTCTCCAAAATGGCCAAAGCTAACTTTAATACCATCTTCAGCTAAAGACAAAAGATGTTGAGGGTGGGATGTCAGTGATGGGAGGTTACCAGGAAAAGCACAGTAAACAGGGTAAGGTTGTTATGCTGATATAAGTCATGGCTGATTGACTCCACTGTTGGAGATAATGAAAAAGTGTTAATCCAATCTGGATAACTTTTATTTTGTGTTCTTGCCTGATTATCCTGGTTAGAACCCCCAGAAAAATGTTACAGAAGTGGTATACATACTTCTTTATATATATGTATATCTCTTCACTGATAAGAGTGTCTCACTCTTATAAATTATACTGCTAAGTGTTGCTAAAAATTTGGTCATCCCCTTCTTCCTGGTACAGTCAGGGAGATCCTTACAAATGCAGATTTCTCTTATGCATGTGATTATCTCTTACAAAACTAACTTCTACTCTGTTCTCAGAGCTTCACCTGTGTCTGCTGTTTCTTAAAAATAACCAGCTTAAAATGATCAATATGCCAAAGAGGCATATTTTGGGGTGGTGTATCTTGCTCTCCCACTCAAAGCTCCTCTTAATTATGAATGCAAGGAATGTGTACATCTTTATTTCTCATTCAAAATCATCTTATTGACATTATAATTTTGATTCTTAGTTCTCAATCTGAAGCCTGATTTAAAAATTTAATTTATACATGAACAACAACACAGGGCTTCTTCACCAGTATTGAGTAATTTTCAGAACCATGTGGCTTTTTCTGAATGGCTTGTGGAGATAATCTTTGTTTAAGTTGGGGGCGTGTGAATAGGAGAAAGGAAATATCCTGGATTCGTAGGAGTTGTTCATATGGCCTCTATTACTAATATATACTAAACTCCAGCTTGAAACTAACAAACTACATGCAGCTGTCACTATTAACCAATAATGAGACAAAAATTATAGCAGTGGCTACATAAACAGTATCAACTCCAAATAAAAATAAATAGATTTTGAAATTTTTTTATAAAGAAATTATGCTAGATATTTGCAAAATGACTACAGTTATACAAAACAGCTTACACAGGATTATATTCAAACTTAGTTAATGAGATAGAAATTAATAAAAACCTAGATTATTAGGTATGAACCCCTGCTGCCCACAACTATAAGTACCTATACCAAAAGGACCAACACCAGCAATTTTCATAGATGAATCTACCTAAACATACTGTGAAATGAAAAACTGCAATACTACTTAAGTCGCAATAGAGTCTAGAAAAAGAAACAAAAAGACACAAAAGTGCATATTTTAAACAAAGTTAATATAAAGGTATGAATACTGAAAAATTCAATGCTAAAAATTACTAATTTCACTTATGAATTTTGATATACAAAAATGCTAAATAAAATATTAGCAAAGAGACTCCAACTGAAAATAAAATAGTACATCACTACCAAATGGATATTTGTATGTTAAGAAAATTATTAATATAGGGGTGCCTGGGTGGCTCAGTTATTTAAGCATCCAACTTCATCTCAGGTCATGATCTCACAGTTGATGGGTTCAAGCCCCGCTTCAGGCTCTGTGCTGACAGCTCAGAGCCTGGAGCCTGCTTCAGATTCTGTGTCTCCCTCTCTCTACCCCTCCTCCGCTCACTCTCTGTCTCTCAAAAATACATAAAAATGTAAAAAAAATAAATTAAAAGTAAAGAAAATTATTAATATAATTCACTATATTAAGAGTTCAAAGAGGAAATCCATAATCATCTTCATGGATACCAAAAAAACAACTTACAAAATTCAGTGGTCAAATCCTCCACAAATACTAGCAAATGAATCCAGCAACATGTATAAAAGGATTATATACCTTGACCAAATATTTATTCCAAGAATGCAAGGTTGGTTCAACATCTGAAAAGCAATATAATCCACTATACCAACAGAAGAAGAGAAAGGAAAAACAATAGCATGTAATCATCTTAAGAAGTACAGGAAGAACATTTGACAAAACTCAACACTTCATGGTAAAAACAGTCAATAAGCTAGGAATAGAAGGGAATATCCTGAATCTGATTTAAAAAAAAAAAAAAAAAAAAAAAAGAGCATCTAAGAGAAACCCATAGCTAACAGCTTACTTAGTAGTAAAAGATTGGACTTTCCCCCTAAGATCAGAGATAAGATAGGGTGCCTGGGTGGCTCAGTCGGTTAAACATCTGATTTCGGCTCAGGTCATAATCTTGCAGTTCATGGGTTCGAGCCCTGTGTCCGGCTCTGTGCTGACAGCTCAGAGCCTAGAGTCTGCTGCAGAATCTGTGTCTCCCTCTCTCCTGCCCCAACCCCTGCTTGCACTCTCTCTCTCTCAAAAATAAATAAACATTACAAATAAGAAAAGGATGTCCACTCTTACCTCTTCTATAGCATTTTTCTGGAGATTCTACCCAGGATAATTTGGCAAGAAAATAAAATAAAAGGCATCCAGATTACATTGAAACTTTTTCATTATCCTCAACAAAAACTCTCTACACACTCAACAATAACTATTCCCCATTCTCAGCCCCTGGTATCCTCTATTCTTTCTGTCTATGAATTTGTCTATTCTAGGGACCTAATATGAGTAGAACCATATAATATTTGTCCTTCTGTGTCTAGATTATTTCACTGAACATAGTGTTTTTAAAGCTCATTCATCTTATATATGAAAATTTCATTCCTTTTTGTGGCTGAATAACATTCCACTGCATATTTACTGCATTTTGTTTATCCATTCATCTATTGGTGGACAATTTGGGTTGTTTACACCTTTTGGCTACTGTGAATAATGCTACTATGCATATTGGTGTCCAAATATCTATTCGATTCCCTGCTTTCAATTCTTTTGTATATATACCTAGAAGTAGAATAAGAAGGGTCATATGGAAATTCTTTGGTTAATTTTTTGAGAAATCACCAAACTGTTTCCATAGTAGCTACACCATTTTACATTCCTTAGCAGCGTATAACATTTCTATTTCTCTACTTCCTCACTAAAGCCTGTTATTTTATATTTTGGTTTTATTATTATTATATTTTGTAATTGTAGCCATCCTAATAGGTATCTCTTTGTAGTAACTCTACAAAGAGTTACTCTACAAAGTAGTACTACTCTTTGTAGTAACTCTACAAAGTGGTAACTCTTTGTAGTTTTGATTTGCATTTACCAATGACTAATGGTGTTGAACATCTTTTTATGTGCTTATTGGTCTTTTTTGGATTGTTCTCAGCCTATTGATAGTAAGTCAGCTAGAAATGCCTCAGGCACTCATCTGGGCCTGTACTACTTGTGGTAAGGCCCCCCAAGCCCCCATACACATCCCCTGACCAGTGCAATGTTGTGGCTGGACTGGGCCTTGCAGTTCTTATTAAGATTACAAGAAGGCAGGGGCACCTAGGTGGCTCAGTCAGTTCAGCATCCACTCTTGATTTTAGCTCAAGTCATGATCTCATGGTTCTTGAGTTCAATCCCTGTGGCAGGCTCCATGCTGACAGTGAGATGCTCTGTCTCACTGCTTGGGATCCTCTATCTCCCTCTCTCGGTGACCCTCCCCTGCCCTCCCTCTATGAAAAATAAATAAATAAACATTTTTTTAAAAAAAAGAATGCAAGAAGTCACCTCAACAACAACCATCAGAGAATTTTGAAAAACAAAACAAAACAAAACAAAAAACTCTCAAGTCCTGGAGGGTACACAGCATACCTAAGGCCACACAATGAAGTCATGGAGAGAGAGACATAGAGAAACAGAGAAAAAGAGACAGAGAGAGATGGAGAAGGAGAACAGTTCTGGGACTTTGCTCTTAGTGGGGTCTGAGGGAAGGGTTTCCTAGGATTTTGCAGGTTCACTCTATACTGGCAAATTTAAGATATAAGACATGGAATTAGGGTGTGGGAAGGGAAACATGAGGTCAATCATGCAGTAAGTTCCCCACTGTTTTTTAAAAGAGAAATTTCATGGGTGGAGTGGCCTCGTTTCTTATCGAGTTGTCTTACTAGTAGTTTAGTCATACTATTGGAAATGGGTTTATTTGAGATGGTTGTCTTTGAAATGGATGCACCGGCAATCAAAAGCTTAATGTCAGGCATTTACACTACATGTTTTTTTGTCTTCTATGGAGAAATGTCTGTTTGAGAACTTTGTTTCTTAAATTGGGTAGTTTGTGGGGTTTTTTTGTTGTTGAGTTGATGGTTTCTTAGATATGATACTAAAAGCATAAATAACAAAATAAAAATAGATAAATTGTACTACGAGAAAATTTAAAACTTGTGTTTCAAAACACAGCCCTGAGGAAGTGAAAATTCAACCCACAGAATAACTGAAAAAATATTTTTAAAATGTAATTTATAATTATAATAATAATATATATACACACAATGTATTTGATAAGGGATTTGTATCTAGAATAAAGAACTCTTACAACTCAATAATAAAAGGACAAATTTTTCAATTACAAAATGGGAAAACTATCTAAATAGGGTTTTCTCCAAATGATATACAAATGGTCAGCAAGCACACGACAAGATGTCCACCATCATCAGCCATCAGGGAATGAAAATCAAAACGACAATGAGATACCACATCTACTGTATGGTAGATACCATATCTAAAAGAGTATAGTCACTTTGGAAAGCAGTCTAGTAGTTCTTCAGATGGTAAGACACAGAGTGATCTTAGACTTAGAAATTCCATTCCTAGGTAAATTCTCCATACAAAAACTTGTACACCAATGTTTATAGGAGCACTAGTCATAACAGACAAAAGATGGAAACTCAAGTGCCAACTAATGAATGGATAAGTAAAATGCACTTTATCCTTACAATGGAATATAAATCAGTCACAAAAAGGAATGAAATAGTGATATATGCTATAACACATAAACCTTAAAAACATTATTCTACATGAAATAAGCCGATTACAAAGGACTACATATTGTATGGTTCCATTTATATGAAATTCCAGAAGAGGCATCTATGGAAAGAGTACATCAATGGTCGCTTAGGCCCGGAGGGAGTGGGAGGAAAGTCAGTGACTGCTAAAGGGTATGAACTTGCTTTCTGGTGTCATGTTCTAAAATTGATTGTGGTAGATGCACAACTCTATGAAATACATACGAAAACCATTGAATTGTACACTTTAAATATAGGTACAGTTGACTCCCGAACAATGTGGAGAGGGATGCTGACCCTGTGCACAGTCAGAAGTCTGCGTATAGCTTTTGACTCCCCAAAACTTTACTGACCACAAACATTACCATTAACATGGAACAGTCAATGCAGATTTTGCATGTTTTATGTATTCTATATTGTATTCTTACAATAAATTAAGCTAGAGAAAAGAAAATGTTATTTAAAAAACCAAAAGGAAGAAAAACCACATCTACAGTCTTCCAGGACAGCACTGTAAAAACTCCACTTGGAAATGGACCTGCATATAGTTCCAACCCATGTTGTTCCGGGGTGAACTGCAACGTATAGTACATTAAATATAGCTCAATAAGGCTTTGAAAAGATGTTACAGTAGAAAAAATAAAATATGACTATGATGTATGTGTCAGTAATAAGATGACCATTAATCTTACAAGCATTTCCACTAATGTCAAAAAAAAAAACAGATTTTTTAAAAAATTTCTATACCATTATTACTTAACCATATTCTGGAGGCACAAGCCAAAAATTAGGTAAGTTAAATAAAATAAAACCAGTAGATAATATTGTTTACCAAATAAATACAAAAAAAATTACAAACGAGAACTCACTAAGTTGTTGGGCCTGTAATTAATACATGAGAATGAATAACTTTAATTTATACAAACACCAATCAGAAAATACAGTGGAAGTAAAAAAACACTTATAACTGCAACAAAAACAATGACATATGTAGGAATAAGCAAGTTTTACAAGAAAAAGAAGATACAGACTTAAATGGAGAGCACGTATAATTTTTACTTAGAACAATGTAACATCATACATGTATCAATTATCCTTAAATTAATACATAACTTAATGGATTCTAATAAAATGGAAACAGGATTGTTTTGAAACCAAGGAAGCTGATTCTGAAGTTCATGCAAATTCAAAGTGCATATGAATATTTCACATTTAGGAATTTATCCTACAGATATATTTCATATGTGTGAAATGGCATGATGCTGGGTTATTTATTGTCACATCATAATTGCAAAGGAGTGTATATAGTCTAAATAACTATCAAAAGAACTGGTTAGCTGTTTTCTGGTATATTTATATAATTAAATGCTATGCAACCATAAAAAAGGAAGCATACTGATATAGAACACTCTCCCAAATATACTGTTGAATCTAAAACTCAAAGTGCAAGCAGAATGAGTAAAGTATGTTACCTATGTGTTGAAAATAAAGAAATATGTATATTCTGTTAGAGGCACAGAATATCTCTGGAAGAATTTGTAAAACCCTAGCAATAAAAGTTGCTTCTGGTGGTAGGGAACAAGGGTTTGTGGGAGTCATAATTTTACTTATCTACCCACTTACTCTATATTCACTTGTGCCTTTGTAGTTTTCACCATGTATGTGTTTTCACAAAATAAAATAGTTTTAAGAGGAGATTATATATAAAAGGTAAGGAACCGTTTCAACTTCCATCCCAACAGGTTAAGGGGAGACACATTTTCTACTTTGGGGTAAAAAGGGAGGAAATAATGTAGCTAAACTTCAACAAATGGTATTAAAAATGTACAAATACATTTCTATGGGAAAAGAGCAAAGGATAAAATTAATTCTGCCCTGGATTTGAGCAAAGCTTCTTGACCTGGGCCTCAAAATTTGGAAAGATGTTGGTAGGGGACTCTGGGTAACAGGAAGAATGAAATCAAGGTGACAAAGGTACCTTGTGTTTGGAAGAGGAAAATAGTTTATTCAAGCTGTAGCACATGGAAAGCGAGGAGAAATGGTTTGAAGAAAAAAGCAAAGGTGATTTTCAACCAGGTCATGTAGAACCTTGCATGCTATTCTTGGAAGAGTCTAGACTCATTTTCTTGGTTTCAAGTGAGTCTTTGAAAGTCTATGAGCAAATTTTCTGGATGAAAGTCATGCTTTAGGAGGATTATCAGGGTTACTTTAGGACACAGAATTAACTAGCTCTCATTCATTCATTTATCCACTCATTGTACAAATATTTGTTCAGTGTCTACTATGAGTCAGGTAGGCCTTGTATAAAATCGGCTATATTTTGAAACTTTTATGCATTAATTTGGTTTTTTGATGCTAAAAGTAATATACATTTCTTATCGACAATTTTAGAAATATGCAGAATTACAAAGAAGAATGACTCATAATTCTACTGCCTAAAATAAACACTGTTAAGATTCTGATGTGTGCATATGCGCATGCATGTGTGAGGTTATTTTATACACACACCGACACATCAGTGTACTCTATTTTCTTTGATTTTATATCATGAATATTTCTTATTTTCTCAAATATAATAACTACTTTTAAAATTTATAGAGGCCTTAATCTGTGTCAGATGCTGAGAGAAGCACTTTTTACACATATCACTTTGTTCTTAAAAAAAAAAAACAAACCCTGAGGGTTGATGGGGGGTGGGAGGGAGGGAAGGGTGGGTGATGGGTATTGAGGAGGGCACCTGTTGGGATGAGCACTGGGTGTTGTATGGAAACCAATTTGACAATAAATTTCATATTAAAAAAAAGCTATGACATCATTTGCTTTTAATCTCTATTTGACAGATGAGGACAGTGTACCAAGGATGCCTGGTTCGGTGAGTAATGGGCAGAGGAGTCAATCCCAGGGATTACTGCAGAGAGTAGGCTCTTAATAATCAAACGCAACTATCTCACCAGCAACATGACATCGGTCACCATAATGCTGCATCGTGTGGATGCACCATAGGTTCCTTCATTGGTTTCAGATTTTGGGCCAATTATACTGTTTCTAATTATATACCAATATATCCCATGACTCATCCAGCAGGCAGAGAGCATAAGAAGGAAAAAATGTTTTCCTTCCATTTTTCAAGCTAGATGGGGCTGCTCCATAATAAAAAGCTCTTGTAAATCCCTGGTTTATCCCTAGTCCAGCATCATTGGCTTTAGGTTGATGAAAATCTCTTCAAAATTATTTCCCTAGCTTAGCTGTAAGTCTTCATTTTTGGTGCTGATGTCACTATTTCTGTGTCTTCAGAGGCATTTAAATAGGATTTAGAGAGAAACTGATTAAGGGGCTGCTTGCTACCAGATGAGTGGACACTGATATTATGCTACAATTTGGATAATCATTCCAAATTCTTTATCCTTTAATTGAAATGTGCTTGTGTTTATTTTGTCACTCTTAATATAATTTTCTATTAAATTACCATATTCTACCGGTTTCCATTACTTAAATTATTTCAATTAATGAGAAGAAAATTAATTTTTCATGGGGATTATAATGCTCAAACATTTTATTTAATTATAAAAAAACTGAGAGGAGAAGGTAAATGAAACATTTACTTAGTATCTGCTACGGGCTGTCTACTGTTATTTAATTCACACTATTAGCCTCATTTTACAGTATATAAATCAAAGAATATGTAATTTTTTAAGGTAAGTAATGATAAAAAATGTAGCCAGAGCTTGAATCCAGGTTTTACTGATTTTAAAATCCCGATTTTTTCATCACATCATGTAGCTGTCTCAAAAATGTAAGAAAAGAAAAAAGAGTGTCTTGCCTAATCACATAATAAATAAAAGCTTTAAAAGAAGAACTTTACAGAACGACTCTGGGTGTTCAATGAAGTGATTGCTAAAGGCTTTGTGTGTGTTGTTTTGTTTTTTAGTTTTATAAAGTAAATTCTGACTTATAGAAGGTTCTGGGTTTTATCATTTGATAATGTCACTGTAGGCAGTTGAGACAGCTTACAGAATTCACTAAAAGTGGGATTTTGTTTGTTTTATTAAAAAAAAAAATACTGAAAGTTCTCCTTACCAAATCAATGGCAATGTCAAGGATAAAACAACAACTGTGAGTTTAATGCATAAAATAAAGACTTGAAAGCCATACATTCAAAGACAGGATCATTATTTAAGTGCCAATGAGGTTACACATCAGGACTGAAATAAATAAGCCATCAGCAGTGACTTGAGCAGCAAAGTTTGTTTTCTCTGGGGAGAAAGACTGCTTGCTGCTACAGTCCTCCAAACACAGTTTAAAAGAGAATTTGAAGAGAAAAAAAGTAACATGTTAAGCTTCCCATCATAAAAACATAAAGACTTTAGGGAAATAAAATAACTTTGGGCTTCACTTAGAAATCAGTCTATGTATTATCTTAAGCCAGTATATGTGAAAACATGCTTTCGGTTTAGATTACTTTTGAGCATGCACAAGAATTGTATAGACATATAACTCATAGCATTGACTGTAAATTAGCACAAGGAAGTAGACTTACCCTCTGACATTCGATAACAATTGAACTTGCCACGTTTTAGAATAATCTGCAAGCCAAAACAAATCGAATCTCTTGGTGAATTTCTTTTCTAACACTGAGGTCCTGTTTGTGTATTTTTTACTAAATTATGATTTTTATCTAAATGCTCTGGTATGGTCTCAGTAAAAGTATATATATGCTCTCAGTGGAAACACTCAGCATATATGTTGTGAAAAGTTAAATCTCCCTTTGGGGAATATCTAGATCATGGAGTAATTTTGAAATGTGAGGAACTATGGACTCCTGCTTTGCACTGTTAGCCCGAAGGAATGATAAGATAATGTACTAAAATATTAATTTATTAATTTCTCTTTTTTCAGTGCTCTAGAATAGGCTTAGAGAAGAAAAGAATGTGTTTTTTTTCTTCCTTCATCAGATCAGAGAACTCTCACCCAAGATGTCAGAAGTATAGACTAAAACCTCCCCTTTGGGAACACTGCTAACACTGCTCCCCCTACCCCTTTCGGCCTCTGCTCAAAACCTTTTGCTTCTAGGAATTAGACCATTCTACTATCATGTGCGATTTCTTTGTAGCTACTGACACCAGTTCAGTAACTTTTGATGCTGGTGCTTTTGCTATTCATGCATCAGCAGGCAATGGCATCCATTTCACTGTTGTCCCTGGCCAGTAGTGACTGTCAGACATCAATTATAAGATGAATCCTAATTTCAGATACATTCAGATGGGAACACATGTACATTCTGGAATCGATGAAATCCAATACATTGCTGCTCCCTAGAAGTGTCTGGTTTTGGAGGGTAAGAACTTTTGCTTTCCATAAGTAGGGCAGTATATATGACACATAGGGGAATTCTAATAAATAGTTCTTAAAGCAATTAATGAAATTTGTCCCAAAGAATTAATGAAAATTGTCCCAGTGCATACAAGCCTTAAGGCTAAAAAATGACAACAGAAATGTAGTCACTTAGAACACAAAATATTTTGCAACTTACAATACAAGAAAATAAAACTAAAAGTCAGTCAAATTATCTATTAATGTGATCCTCTTACTACTGGTTCATAGTGACAGAATAAAGAATCAGAATTCACATTGAAAAGAAATGCAGAATACTTTCATAATACTGGGAAATATCTTGTTCAAATGAACACATATATTTCAGAGTATAGACATATTTGCCACTTCAAGATAATAGTATATAGCTCTTATTCTTTAAATGCTCTATTCTTTGTTCTTTTGACATTATGAATGAAAAAGGCCTTTAAATTCTTAACACACGTGATTAGGGAGAATTGGTAATATATCCTACAGACTAATTTAAATACGGGAATGGGGCTACTAATTGAGAGATCTAAGTGGTTATACTTGATTTATAAATAGGCTGTCCTAGATAAAAAGGAGCCAGGAACCAATGTGCCAGATAAAAGAGACCAGATGCTAAGAAAAGTAGACCTATTTTCTAGAAAGGTCCTTCAATGGAGAGATACTGTGGAGGAAATGTAATTGTGCCTTATGAGCCATATTTTTAATCACTTCCTCGGAAACTGTTACAAGTCAAATGCACGACACACTCATTTTGGTATTGGCGAATATTTAAATCTATCCATGAATAAATGAGAAAGCCCCTATATTTCCTTCATATATCTGTAACTCTTTTTTTAGAAGAAGAAAAAGTACTTCACTAGAGGTGTAGGATCACATACTAGCTGGAAGAAAACATTTGCAAAAATAAATCTCTGCGAATAGACAGAAAATTGCTTTTAAAATCTAGTTCAAGTTACATGTTACAAATTACATTAGAAAACTTATTCTTTTCCTTATGGTAGTCAGTCTCTTGATTATTAGGGACCATGAGCCCGAGCTTGGAAATAGAAACTTAAATCAGTGACTTTATTTTTATTGCCAAACACAGATCTGAATTCATATAATAAGAGAGCAGTAGAGATGAGATATGACAGAATTCATTAATGTGCCAAGGACGTGGCCAACTTGTCTACAACTAGTTAAAAGGCAAATACACAGATTGATCATTTTTCTTTCCAGGACTGTACGTCACAATACACATGGCCTGTTTCCTAAAACCTTCTGTCTAATGTTTAATAGATTGATGGAGCTTCAAAATCAACACTCTCTCCAATCCTGCTAGACAGAGGGGACATGAAGATACTGTAGGTTAGGAGAGAGACTATTTGCAGTCTGAGCTGGGAAGAATTGGACACTTTTTGCTTCCTATTTTGCCCCTTTATTATTTTTTTTAGAAATTTTATTTTTAAGTAATCTCTACACCCAACATGGGGCTTGAACTCACAACCCTGAGACCAAGAACCGCATGCTCCACCTAACAAGCCAGTCAGGGACCCTTTACCTGCCCCCTTTAAACTAAAACTTTCCTTTGTCTTCAAAGGGGTTGTAGCTTGAATCTGAGATAAAAAATAACTGAAAAACCATTCTGACTTGGTTTTTGCTCTAAAATATTTTACCTTCAGCTTGCAACCCACAAAGTAGTTACTAGATTTGTCAATATGACCTCCGTGTCAAAGATGCAAAGGGCAGTTTTAAACTTCATTTCTTAAAAAGCAGCATGGAATAGTTGTTAGGAGTCAAAATTATCAAGCTCTGATACCTTCCACCTGTACACTATTAGGCAGAACACACGGCCTCTCTGAATCCCAACATCTTGGTGTTATAATGGTGCCACCTGCCTGGCCTGCTTACCAAGGGAAAAAAGAGATTAATGTTTGGTAAACCTTTGAAATAAGAGTTATTCTAAGTCAGGATGTTATCCACAAAGCTCAAGATTAGTGTCTGGGCACTTCATAGTACATCATCTTCCTAGACCTATATGTTCTTTTAAAGAAACAATGCATGATTCATTAAACTGAAAGTTTATAAACTATGCTTTAGTCCTTAATTGTCCAATCTTCTCTAGATGTTCGTCTTTAATTGCCCCATGTTCCATCCTTGGTCAAATCACTTAACCTTACCTCCTCTATATTTGTTTCTCCATTGTCTCCTGTTTTCAGAATTGTTAAGATTCTGACAAAAATAAATTAGCTAAATTAACTACTCTTTGAAGATCCACATTAATAACAATTAGATGCACTGATGAGAAGACTTTTTACTCTTTATTTGCACAAATGCACCAAAACTGTTATAGGCCTGGAAAACCCAGATTGCTCCCCTCAAACTAGAATTTCAGCCTAATACATTCTTTGTATTAGACAAAGAATGGGGGTTGTCTAATGGAAGCTAGGTATCTTAACTTCTGGGGATGTCCTAAGCCACCAGAGAGAGTACCTTCATCACCTGTTGTCTGGTAACCAAACTGGGCTTGACCTGGGCAGCAGCCAGCCACAGGCTTTTGGCCCAGCGAAGACTAATTGGTTTGGCACACATCATTTCCCTGAATGGCTTACATTGTAAAGTTTACTGCATTTTATGTGTGCTTGGACTATGTACTCTTAAATGCACACTACTAGGCCATCTTAAACAGTTTACATTTTAAAATGTTCCATGATTTGCAAAGTAATTTTTAAATATATTACCTCAAGTTTTGTAGCAGCTCTCTAAGGCAGGAAGCTTACCATGACTAGCATTACAGAAATGGGAGAATCGGAGTCACAAAGAAGTTACATGACATGCTTAAGGTCACATAGATGATAAAAGAACAGCGTGAAAGCCGAATTTCCTGGCTCCTGGTTTAGTGCTTTATTTACTATATGCCTCCCATCATCATACTCTGTCTACCCATTCATTCGGTCACTCAGTCCCTGTAGTGTGCTTCTAGTTATCCAGTGGCAGCAAAGTAGAAAATGCTCTCAGAGCCCCAGCTTCTGGTTATGTCATGATAGCAATCTGTACCTCAGTTTCTTCATATGTAAACATGAAAGGTTTGAACTAGATGATTTCCAAATCAAATCCATAGGTACCTTGATACGATGAAAAGAGCAGAGCATGGGCCATGTATCAAAACAATTCAAGAATTGTTTGAATTTGAATCTTGGTCCTCCTTCCTACTTCCTGGCTATATGACGTGGAAAAAATTACATAACCTTTCTGGTTATTAGTTTCCTCATATATAAAGCCACAAATGCTAACATTAACTTTGAAACAATCTTATGAAAAGTAAGTATAGTAATATGTAAGAGAATTTGCCAAATGGCAAGCACTCAATAAATATCAATTATTCCATTTAGTGTTAACACTTGTCATATTCTCAAGGCATTCATATTATTAATAGCAGTTTTATCATTACTTATAAAGGCATTGCCAGCTTTACTAGCTTCAAAGAGAAACCATTAAATATACTAAACATTTATATGATCAAAAGTAGCTCTATGAAACAATGCTTTTATTAAGCAGTTAATCTGTAGGACCGTAGCATTGATTATTTTCCTGAGGATCAACTCAGAAAAAGACCTGAGTTTCAATGCTAAGAAATTTGAGCCAATTTTAGTGTGACTCTCATCTTTTGTTTCTAACAGGAATATGAAAATTAAGCAAATGAATTTCTGCATAAGGGAGGAGATAAAATCTTATTGCATAGGCTTATCCTTTAAAACAGTCAATAAAAAGCAGATCCATAGGAAAAAAATAATTATGGTCTTCAAAAAATGGAACATGAGTAGTGGGTTTGAATAATTCTGCTTGCTCAGATGTTTCATTAAAACTGGGAAATAAAAATATGTAATTTATTTAAAAAATTATTTAGGCTTACCATTAAATACTAACATCTTTAGGAAAATTAAATCACAGTTGTTGTCAGAGAAAGTGTAAGAAACCACATAGCTACATCACCAAAAAAGAACAACTCACCAGTTACAATGAATGTGAAGGTTTTAATGTAGTTCTGGCAGGGCTGAGTCAGATTAGAGATGAAAATCACACAGACATATAAGGATCTTTCTCTTTTTGTCTCGCTTATTATGAAGTAAGAACCATTTGGGTAACTTTTTTAAATTTACAATTTTTATTTTTAACATGTATTAATTTGAAGCACCATTTCAGGTCCAGGTGCCGTGTGGAAAGTGATTGATGTTCCTGGGATGGAAAAAGGGTGACTACTGGGAGACATCCAAGTTATAAACATTTAAAAATCCTGGAAAAATACACATTTCCTCTAAGAATAGATCCGCACAAAGAATCTAATTTTATTTTTGTTTGTTTGTTGCTTCATACATCCAAAGTAATATTATAAGCAGTTTTCAAATAAACATAATTAATCTTTGGCCCTATCAAAATAACTACCCATTTAGCTTATCTATATTTTTGTTTACTAAAAATATCAACACCATATTTTAATGTATGTGGTTCAATACCATTTATACTTTAAATATGTCTCACTTTCAATATAAAAGAAATTTTTTTAATTTTAATTTTTGTTTCATTTTATAAAAATAAAAACATATTATTTTAGAAAATATTAGAAAGTGAGCTTAGAAGGCAATGAAACTCAGTGTTTACAAAATTCACCTTTAATTTCAAAATTTAGTGTATATATATCTTGGTATACAGACTTGAAAATAGTATCTGAGCTCTGTAGTGTAACCTAATAAAATACAACATAACTGATAACACATGACTGAAGATATCAAGTTAATCATTGGGTTTCATATTCAGAAAAACATTTTTTAAAGCTTTAATTGTAACACCAATTTTTAGATGTTCAGATACAGTACAGGTTCACTGAGGAAAGCCATTATCAAGATACTGCATTTCTGCTCTCCACCCTGCATATATATTTTTTCACATAAGGTTTGTACTATAAAAAAGTGGTCAACCTTGCCAAGATCTATTACAAATCTCCAATTGTAAGATGCTGCAATTTTCAAAGGTAATATATGCCTACTTTCTGGTAAAAGATACGCTTCTGTGAGACTCCATTTTAGATCAAGCTTGAGATGGATTCTACTTTTGGACCTAAAGTTGCTAACCTTTATGACAATAGCAATAATAAAACCCCATAGAGCTTCAAAAAACAGGAGAAAAAAGCTAATAAAAAAGCACTAGAAATGCCCAACTCCTAAGAGTCATCGTGTTTAGTTTGGTTTTTCTTCTTAATATAATTTCTCAAGAGATAAACCCAGGAACTCATCAGGCTTTATAGTCAGGGTCCCGATATCAGGGAAGAATAATAAAAGCCCAGCTATTTGAAACAAGAACTTAAAGAATCTAATTAAGTCTAATGAACTTCACTTACAAGCCTAAAGTCAGAAATAAGAATAAAGGTATGAGTAAACTGAATTTCATAATAAAAAAAAATTAAGTGATGACTTAATTCCTTAAAACTTCTAGTAACTATCTTGATGGTCAATTACTTCTATGAAGATAAGCAATATTATGGTCATGTCAGTATTTAAAGGAGGAAAAAGTTACACAAGTCATAAACTTATAGATTCCATGATTCTTTCATTATTCATTTATTTTTGGTTCAGGTTTATACAACCTAAAGAAGATTAGCTTGATTGATTAGGGAATGATGCCAATGAGGCCAGAGGATCATTTTGATCTTTGGAGACAGCAATTAGCTGTATTCTGTGCTTTGGCATAGCACAGAATAAAGTTAATTCTCTTAAGGCATCTACAAAAGATATGCCTTTGGTCCCAAAGGGAAGAAGGTCAAAGCAACATATATGGATTATCACTATCTATAACCACTTACAGAAAAATAATTCCCATGCCTTCATGGTAGTGGGTCAATGGTATTATCTTTGGCCCCATTCAGTACATATTTAGGTAATCTATAGTTGAGCAACTACAAATGTGAATTTAAAATGTAGCATTATATTGTTTATTTTATCTAGCTCTATTATATCAATTTGCTATAATTTATTGTTTTTAAAACAAGCTAGTTTATACACCTTGTTTTAGTAAACTATATTTCAAAAATATATCTCTATATGCAAATTACTTTGTCTTACATAGTACCTTGTAGAGACATTTTCCATTTCAAGTACTGAATTCAGCACTCTTATGATTCAATGATAACCAAAGCCCATGGTATTAAATGATTCAAAAGAGCTTTAGAATTTTTTCATGGAATTCTGTTAAATAAAATTATTTTTATTTTTCATCCATCCATCCATTCATCCATCCACCCATTCACTATTTACTGAATGCCTACTATGTGCCAGGCTTTGTCTTACACAGTGGTAAAAAGAGGAAGTTCTGACACTCATACCAGACTCATAAACACATCTACTTCCTATTCACCTTAAACAAACACAATGCTATTATATTACAAATCACAAATAAAAGAAAACTTTCCTTGAGCCTAATCATGCCTTTCTCAAGTTATGTTATTTTAGGAAAAGGTTTGAACCTTACGTGTTATACCCAGAGCTAACAATAGCTGTTAAAAAGAAAAAGCCTCTAGTTGCACAGCTCTGGCTTCTGTTCATTTTGTGATTATTATTATAAGTCAAAAGTCTATAGCAATAAAAATGACATCAACAGGAACAACAATAACCATAATATGCACCAAATATTGTCTATGGCTATATTAACAGTGCATATTCATTGCATGAGGGTAGGTAAAAAGTCCTAGGGACTAGCTGACTCAATAAAAGGCCAATAAGGAACAAATCATGGTAGCCTTTCAACTTCCATCAGGTCACAAGGCACTCAGAGTGGAAATTAAAATCTGGTTTACAACTTGAAAAAATGAACTTCAAGTCATGGTAAGAAGATCAGTCAACATCATGTTGAAAAAAGACTTAAAAAACTGCTTAGGCATCAAGAGTTCATGACACTTTATCACTGCAAACAAAGAGAAAAAATTCAACTTTCATTAAAGTAGGCAGTGTATTAAGCAGTAAAGAAGACAAAAGACAAGTCTGAATGCCTGATCAGGAAGTATTTTATTATCTTTTAGGAAATAACATTTAAAAATACATGTAACAAGTGAAAAACTGTGGAAATTTGACTACAACATCTGAAAACCCTTGTATCAATTATCCTTAAACCACTTTACATAAAATGAATATTTAAGCTGGTACCCTCAGTGGACTTCAATTTACATATTTACAAATGATAAACATATATAGTACTATACAAATGTTATATATATTAAATCTATACACAAAATAGAAAAGTTTAAAGGACTAGATAAAACTATATAAGTAGCATATCTTTTTTTTTTTTTTTTTTGTATTGCTCACAACCTGAGTTCTGGCCATTCTAGTTTGGTGATGACTTTGTAGAAAGAAAAACTGGCTGAAGACAAAGTCAGAAGAATTAGCAATTTAGCATATATTACACATGAAAACATACTTTAAGAGGGTGTGTTTTAAGCTAATAAATACAGAATAGCATTATAAATCTATGAGTGGGAAGATTCTGGTGTATTACTAGAACTGTATTAGTTGAATTCCTAAGAATCACTGGCTATCGAATAGGCCTAGCCTCAAACAAGTTCAAGAATATGATATGTCTGCTCTCAAGCAACAATAATGCTAATAATGCAGAAAATTTGAAGTTAGAATTTTCAACACTCTAAATACCTCATGTGTCACTTGATTATTGATCAGGATAGTAAAACATCATTAATGTTAATTCTTAAAACTCTAAATTCTGAACTAGGGATCATTCAGCATTGAGGCTAACATTTGCCTCCCTTAATCTTTTTTCTTGGTTAGTATAAATTGAGATTATATAGATTATGTAGATGATGTGAAGGATTAAATGAACAGATTACCTCTCAGCACTCCAGAAACCCTCATTTACATAATGAAACATTTACTAATTAAACAGACTTGTCCATTGATGAAAGCAACAATCAAGTAATTCTTTCCAGTCTAATTCCAACTATTGCATACATGTGAAATAAAATCTCATTTGTTAAAAATATTCTTTATTTTCGCCCAGCAATTTTGCCCAGCATTTTCCATTTTTTTCAAAATTAGTGAGGTTTCTCTTAAAGTGTCATGAATGCATGCATTGTGATATTACTCTGCATATTTCAGCCACTAATAATTTATTTATTTCTAAACTATTTGGCTATAGGAGAAATAGTAAAGGCTCTAAAAGACACATTTTACCTATTGACTCACTTATTAGCAATCAAGCATTACCTAGAGCCATTGTTTAAATAAATGCCTTTGTTTTATCAGGATTCTACAAGTGCGTGAAATAGAAATGATATTGTTGTATTTCTCATATTTCCCCTTGAGGTTTTTATGAAACCTTAAGGAGAAAGTATATAGGAAAGAGATTGTACATTTTACAATTATAAGTACTTGATCTAAAAAAAAAATTCGTATGGCCTAAGATTAATGCAAAAATATTATGGACTGAGATTTAAACCAAATTGGTTGTGTATGCATTTACTTATCACCCAGTAGGCATGGCAGAACTCCATCTTATTATGTTTAAAAGTATAAATCTCAAATTTGTACGTCATATGGATGGAATGTATCCAGCAATAAATATGCAGTTTAGAGGAACCTTTGCAATGCTGTAGAATAATTTGGACAGCTGGTGTTATTGGTTGATCTACAAGGTTTTTGGTGTTCTTATCAATCTGCTCTTTTACACTTAATTTAAATTTAGTATAAATATTCACTGTCAAAAAAATTAAATTGGGGGAGAATGATCTCACATTTTAACTCAGGATATAAAACCAAAATATTAGCAGATGAAGTACATGGGTAGGTGAGTTTTTGTGGTTCAAATGATGTGGAGACAAAGAAAGTGGTAATTTGTTTTTGTTTATGCAGATTTTAGATGCACTTCTAAAATGAAAAAGAAAAATCTTTCTACTTGCCAGTTCTGTAGTATACATGCTCTTTTTATTAGAAAAACTTGTTAAATTACTAATAACACATAACATTTGTTGGGGACTCTCTCAAAGCCTTTCCACACATATTACCTCGGAACAGTTTTAGGACATCAGAAGTAATTAGAGGTATATATAGCAATAGGCAGTTATGGTAGCTAATTTGGAGTGTTATAAACCAATCTTGGATTTATACAGGTAGTGGAAGAAAGACTTTATTCTTTTACCTTTCATGTTGTAGAACATGGACTCTTTGAAGCATATTAGTGTCTGTATTTAAGAATTCCTTATGCAGTGAGTGCTAAGTGGTCCGTTCTTTTTGTACTTTGGATACGTACTACTATTATTTGGGCTAGAGGTATGCTGGTCTGATTTCTGTATCCCTGATGGTCTTCATAAAACCTGAATCATACCATTTGCTCTTTTCACCCATCACAATAATGTCCACCTCTGTGGCTAAGGTCATATTAGACTTAGCCCTACACGAAACTCTAACTTAATTGTACTTATTTCTATGTAATTGTATTTAATTCCTTCTTCAAATAAGGCAGTATTTCTCAAGTGCTTTTAAAGTGGCTGCAAAATCTATGCAGGAAAACAACAAAAGAACAAGGCCTGAGCATCTTTTGGGCGCATTCTGTCAAGCTCAAAGAAAGAATCATATTTGGCCACTTGGAACATAGAGAACCCTAATACATGATTGTATCTAATGTGTAAAAGGGAAATCCAGGAGAAAATGTCTAGATATTATCTATCAAGTAACAAATGAAAAGTTTGTACAAATGAAAAGCTATGTACACAAATGCGGGCAGGTGGAAATATGGGAGACCATCTTGGGAACTCAGGAAAGCAAGGTAGCACACAAAGCCAGAAAGTATGCATAGCTTTAATTTGTTAAAAGGTAAGAGAAGTTTCAGATGATCAAATTACCAATTATTAAAACCAAGCAAGGTAAAAATTCTTTAAGCAGAGAGAGAAGAGACTAGAATAGAATGCCAGTTCTACTCATACTCATACTCTAACACAAAAATATCTGTAGTTTTTTCCTACACTTTACTAAATATATCACTGACACATCACTCAGTTCTAAATTGAGTTGATATGTCATAATAGTATAAATACTGAATATTTATC
Source organism: Panthera leo (assembly GCF_018350215.1). Lineage (NCBI taxonomy): Eukaryota > Metazoa > Chordata > Mammalia > Carnivora > Felidae > Panthera > Panthera leo. The sequence goes on from NC_056686.1 coordinate 183,886,038, forward strand.
TAATGGAAATGATAATATAACTCTACTGGGAGAATGGGTGGGGAGATGTCAGGGGTACATGTGTAGTAGGCAGAGGACAGAAGGGATGCTAAATCCTTAACTGTATACTTTTCCCATAGTGAGAGATCAATAGATAATGTCTACAACAGAAAAATCAAGAATTTGAATGATATGGAGGAAAGAATCAGCACAATAATTTAGTATAACTCTTGGATTGTTCACACATATAGAATATTTATGTTTTTAATCTACTGTTTTTAAGGATTCAGAATTTTAAGAGTAGTTATAAGCAAAAATGAGTTATCCTTCTTTTTAATTCTGACAGAAATAAAGTGATATTGATCCATACACTCAATAATGAAAATTTGAAAAATAATTGAGAATAGCCAATATCTACAAGGTAGCACCTTGGTCAAGCTAACCATAAAGTCCACATGATCATTACAGAAGGATAGAGGCTTCTGGGAAAGAAAAATGATTTAACAAGTTATTGAAGAACTTGGCTTTTTTTGGAAAATATCTGCCACATTATGAACAAATAAAACAAAGGACTTTTTAGTATAGTCCCCCCCCCCCCCCCCCCCCCCCCCCCGCCAAATGAGTGTCACTTTTCGGAACCTATTTCTAATTCATATATCTTATTTTACATGATATTTTTATTCCATTCAGTTTTTTCCTATTTTGCTTTGTATAATGTATCTCTTGCTTGACCAGATGGCAGTGAATCAGCCAATAATCACGGAAGGCACATCGTAATATATTAACATCCTAATGAATTATTGCAGATCTGTTTCCAAAAGTCACAACCAATAAAAATACAGAGTTGACCTGGAAACAAGATTGCAAGATCTGAAAACATCCTGGTATGGCATTCTTATTTTTCCATCTGTAATAGATGCTTCCCTTGCTTACCCAGTTTCCATTACCAAAGTCTCCCTAAGTAGAACTTAAAATTTGTTCAGTAATCCCCTCTTCCACACATAGCCCAAGTGCCTCACGGGAAGCTGCCTGACCCTCCACTCCAGAGGTAGGACCAGTTGTTTCAACGGCAATCATTTTGCTAGTAATTAGTTTCTAAATGGGCACATGACTCATTTTTGATCAATAAAACACAAGGAGAGATTTGCTGCAAACATCAGAGAAAGTTCTTCATTGCTCTTCTGGCAGAGTAATGGGATCTCTGTTTCTTCTCTCGTGTCAAAGGTAAACAACACATCAAGTGGCCCTGACTGCTCTTGGCAGCCATCTAATCTCCAGGAAGTTAACCAGCCTTAGGACGAAGCCAAAGCAGAATAAACACATGGAAATGTGCCTTGATGGTAATGTTGGGCCACTGAATGAATCAACCTATAGCCTGCCCACATTCTGCACTTCCTTTAACATGTGCTAATACTTTCTTACAAGCCACTCTTAATTGGATTTTCTATTTTATATATATAACAGAATTCATACCGATAATTCTTAGAATCATTAAAAGTTGTAAACTCAAAAGTAACTTGAGTTTAATCTTTTTTCTCTTGTTTTATATGATTCCAGAATTTCAGGCTCAAATAAACCATGAAAAATATCATTCCTTGTGTGTGTGTATGCACAGACACATACACACACAGTGTTACAAATGTGCACGTGTGTGTGTTGTGTATGTGTGGCCGTGCAATGTACGACAGAAAAGCATCCAGAATTCAGTGGGAGTGTTGTGGTGCTTATATGGCAAACCAAGGAAGGCACAGAAAATAACAGAAGATTGTCAGGCAGGCAACAGGGATAGTGAGGAAAGAAGAGTTGGTATGAATCACAAAAGAACCTGTAAACAGAACCTCAGACACGCTATACGGCACACTATTACTATTTGGACACATAGGTATGTTTGCTCAGTGTGACGTTTCAAGCAATTTATAAACAAAAATCGTGAAAATTCACAATCTATTTACTTTTCCATTGTCAGGTTTTAAATTTATTTTCTTAGAAACTCCAACAGTTTAAAGAATCAGATAATTTTCTAAGATTTGTTGTAAAAGTTTGATATGAAAAATGAGAGTTGTCCAACCTTCCTTCCCATAGGTTATTCTTTTCTCTGAATAATTCAAATTCTGTAGTTTTCTATATTAGACATTAGCTATTGAATCCCTGGATGTGAGGGTTAAAGGTTTAGTTTCCTTTACTCCTTTGCTCCCACCACACATGTACTCCTTATCACGCCTCCACCCCATCCTCCCAATAAAGTTATATTATGATTTTAATCAGACTAACATTCAGCATTCACAACATTGAAGTGACTGTACAAGCTCAACTCAGATTTGAATCAAATACTACTGGTGTTCTGGTAAACTGATTCTCTGAAAAGAAAAAAAGTCCTGATTTGTTCAATTTGCTGATTTCAATGGTACAAATACTCCTGCCTTGGCTAATTTCAAATTACTGACCTAAGGTCTTAGAATTTGAAACAGATGAGGATATTCAGTTCTTAAGAGCTCTTTTCCTTTGGGTTAATGACTGTCATGGTTGTATTTGTTTGCTACATTTTCTATGTATTTATAAATTATGAAACAGCAAACTCCTCATGTAACTCTCTTCTCAAAATGTATAGATATATCAGATATTATATTAATTTTATGTTTTTGAAAAAGTCTCCTGGCATCTTCTGGTTGCCTTGAATGTCTGGTACACCATCACTATGGGATCTCCCTTCACTAACATCCTGAGAATTCTCTTTCTTATCTTGGATCCCTTGTTTCCTGGATCCCACGTGAGGTGGACTGAATGTTTCTATCTCCCTTAAAATCCATATGTTGAAATTCCAACCTTCAGTGTTATGGTATAAGGAGGTAGGCCTTTGGGTGGAGCCTTTATACGTGACATTAGTGACCTTGTAAAGGAGACCACAGAGAGCTCCCTCACCCCCTTCCACTATGTGAGGGGTTACAGTGAAAAGATGGCCATCTGCAAACAAGAAAGTGGGCCCTCAACTAGAACCGAATCTGTTAGCACTTTGAACTTGGACTTCCCAGCCCCTAGAACTGTGAGAAAGAAGTCTACTATTTAAGTCACCTAGTGTGGCCTGAGTTAACAAATCATGTCTTCTTGGCTTACCACCTTCTTTTGGTGGAGCACTTCCTCCAGTAGCTTCTTAAGAAGATTTTTGAGACTTTGCATATCTAAAAATGTCTTTACTCTACCTTCACACTTGATTGATAACAGGAGTGACTATATGACTCCAATTTGGAAGTAATTTTTTTTTTTTCAGAATGTTTAAGGTTCTAATTCATTTTGTTTTAGCTTTTAGTGTGGGCATTGAGAAGCCCAATGGCATTCTAATTCCTGATCCTCTGTGTTTTTCCCATGTTGAAAACTCTAAAGACTTTGTTCAAAGTACAAAGTTCTTAGGATGAGAATGCACTCAGGTATCTCTCTAGTAGCTTTAGTTTCACTTGTACAGCAATATGGTCTTATGAGTAGGAGGCAAATGCATGGAATACTCAATACCCTGGAGGCAATATGACAGACTATCATCTGAATGTGCCCACAAGGATATAACATAAATAAATATGTATGCTAATCTGGAAAAAAAATCTCCATAAGGAGTTGATAAGCAGCTTTTGTTAATTCTATATTGTGCGCATGGTGGGGGTGGGGGTGGGGGAAAGGACTAAAGGAAGGAAAGAAAAACCGCTTGGGCTGAAAAAGGGAAAAGATGACTGCTCTGCTTGTCTTGAAGAATAGGCAATTTAAAATGGATTTGTGTTACAGAAAAAAGGTAAAGAGAAAATCAAACAAATGATCCATAACTCTAGCTCACAGAGAAGTTCTCTTGATGCTTTAAATACTGCTAATAATAAAAATAATACATGACCAAGGACAGAAAATCCAAGTGGTCATAAAGGAATACTATGAAAGCAAAATTCTTCCTCCCCAATCTGCTATCTCAAACATTTCATAGGTTTTTAGTTATTTTCCTGGAATAAAGTTAATAGCATATGAAAAATATAAAAAGAAAAGTTACCAAAGTTATCATGCCAGGATAGTGTTCAGCTTTTGCTTTAATAAATAACAATGCATTCCATATCACTTTATATAGACCTACTCCATTCTCTTTAATGACTACATAGTATCCCACTGTATTGACAAAGGTTCAGGAAACTATGGCCTGCAAGCCAACTCTGACCCATGCTTGGTTTTGTATAGTCCATGAGCGAAAAATGTATTCTTATGTTTTTTAATAATTAAAGAAAGTGAAAAGAAGAATACTATTTCTGTGACATGGAAAAATTACGTGAAATTCAAATTCCAGTGTCTGTAAACAAGTTTCATTGGAACACTGCCAGACTCATTCATTTCACGTACTGTCTATGGCTGCTTTTGCACTATAGCAGAGTTAAACAGTTGTGACACAGAATGTATAGCCTACTAAGCTCCAAATATGTATTATCTGGCCCTTTACAGGAAAGTTTGCTGACCCCTGGTATAGACCATTTAATTTATTTAATTCAACATCATGAATTCAGAGAATTTCTAATTCTGTGAGGGGAAGGGTTAAAAGTGGCAGCATGAGAGAGAGGTAAAAAAAGATGCAAATATGGCAAATAATCAACTAGATGTTCAGTGTGGATGTGGGTAGGAAAGTGACGAGAGACAGAGCAAGAAAGAACTAGATTGTGGGCAGACCATGCCATCATTAGAATGCCAGGTAGAGGAAATCTGCCATTCATCTGGCAGGAAGTCAGGAACTACTGAGGATTTTGAGCAGGGGTGGGGAGTAGCATAAACAGAATCTATTTTAGGAGATTAATCTGGCTGTGCAATATGGAATTAATGTAGAGAGTACTGCTAACAGGTAAGGAAACCATTTTTAGGATTATTTTAGAAACCCGTAAAAGAGACCATGAATTCACGTGAAGATATAAATTCTAAAATGTAAATGTACCCTTGAAATACTTACTACAGTTCTGAAAATCAAAGAAAGGTGTCTGTGTGTTTCTGTAAGTAAAGTTGTTTAAAAATTACTTAGAATTATTTCTTTTTATAAAAAACCAGTAAAGTACGTCTCACCACTCAAGTTTTGGCCCACTCTGTTTCAGTACGCCCAGCTATAATTTTTAAATGTGTTTTCTGTGTAACAAACAACCCAAGAAACTAATTGAGTCATACATTAGTTGCTGAATTAAGCTGGAGTATGGTAACTGATTATTTGATCATTTCTTAATGTATCACTTACAATCTTAAGGCTCAAAATATGGCCACATAAGACATACAGTATTATCTGTTATTTCAAAGGCAAATGTGAAGTATTCATCATAATCTGGTTAAAACTCCTAAATAGCAAGAATGCTGGTCTTCTAGACGGAGTAATTCTAATTAACCTTATAAAAATAAGATTTGTACAGTATGTGGAAAATTAAGGATATAAACAACCATTAAAAGAAAAGTCTAATTACATTATAATAATTATGTTCAATGAGCACAATAGGCAATAGTCACTAGCAGTACCATATTTTAAATGCCATCATAAATAATATAAAATTGTAATGTTATATTGTGTTATTACTCAAAATAATATTTTAAATTACTCTCTTAACATCCAAATAAGTTGTTCTATTAACAAAAGGATTTGAATGTGTACTCTGTAGTTACTTTTTAAAAGAGAATAGACTGGACATCAAGCTAAATTATATTAGGAAATGAACGAATAAAGTAAAAAGTTAATATTTATAGTAAGATTTTATATGTATCAGTATGTTTGGGTTTGGAGCAGTAACAAGAAGAGAAAATAAAAAGAAAATTTGCTTCAAATCTGCTTAGAAGGTTTTTATTTTTCTTCTTTATGGTTAATAATTGACTATTCTAGCGAAAAAAGTAAGCACAGTGGTTTAGAACTTGAAATCCTGAGACAAGAAGAAATCAAATTCCAAATCGAGTGATTTGGACAAGTTCTTTAACCATGTGAAGCCTCAGATCCCTCATCTACTATAATGATAATATCTACCCTGAATTCAAAGGGTTGTTGGTAGGTTTATATGTGCTATATGTACTTGCCTTCTAAGAACACAAAGTGTTACATAAGTGACAACTACTGTTTCTAGCGAATTATTACTTCCCATGTTAAGTTTTATCCTTTGCTGACTGCATCTTAGGGTATAAGTATGATGGAAGACAGAGAGAGAATTGAAAATCGAGTAACAAAATAATTGTTACTTCCCATCCCCTCCCCACTGACCTACTCAAGTAATGGCTTAGAAGAAATGTTAACATTAAGTCCATTATTAATGTGGTTCATGGTCTTTATGGAAGTTGTTATTAGGCTCTAAAACTAAAAGATTCTTAGTGGGTCCCTAGCTAAGGGGTGTGCCTTTGAACTCACCTGAACCACTGGACTTTGAATCTCCCATCTTTGTCCTGACTAAAAATACTTGCAAGTACGACATCATTATATTTCTTACATATTTCTCTGAGACATCCTTCCCAAAGTGCTGCCATATTTAGTGGTCTATTTACAAGCTTAAGGAATTATGATGTTTCGTAAAACACAATGTCTCCATAAATATGTAATAGAGGGAGAAATAATTGTGCATACCTGAAAGGAAATTCAGATAACACTAGCCCTACCTTGCTTTTTCTGGATAATTGCTTTACATAAATGATGTTTCCCTAAAAAACTTCATTGATTAGCATGTACTATTCCTTATCTGAAATATAGTATTTTTATTTTATATTATCATATTGTAGTAGTTGTCCTCATATATATTTTTCAAATTTTAGATGATTTGGGTGGTTGGTACAAAAATTTCGCAGTCATATAAAAAATGTGCAGAGAAATGAGTACATGACCAGTTAAAATAAACACCTCAGTTAAAAATATTTGTTTAGCAGTCATATAATGACCCTGAGTGATGATTTGCTTTGCCTTAAATAATATATGCTTCACTGATTCATATGAAAGATTGAGTCATTTAACTAGTGAGCAAACCTAGCCAGTTACCTCTGCTCCGTATCGTAATGTGGCCTTGTTTCTCTGTTCTGGCATCAAGTATGGCAGAAACTGTCACGAACTGATAAAAATACGTTGTTGTTGTGGTGGTTTTTTTTTAAGCTAATTGATTGCCCAAGCCAGGTTTTAGTGCTATGATAGAAGTACGGAGAAAGCAAAATTGGAGGGGGGCAAAAGAGGGGGTTGCTTGTTTTTTTAAGGAAATGATCACTCAACTCATAAACTAATCAAAGATTAGGATCCCGAACCCCATGGCAACTCTCCAAGTTGTTACGTTCAAAATACATATACAAAAAGAAAGATTGAGTCAGGAATCTGCTTTAATGGGTACAAATGCCTTATCAAATAAGGAATAACAATTTAGGCAATGAGCAACTTCAGTTGATTGTGGCTTGAGTATATAGCACAGCATGACGGGTTCTATATGGATATGAGTCAGAAAAAAAGTCAAGCACCTGTAAATTGAAGCAATAAGAGAAGAAGTCAATGGTCTACAGAATTAGTCTTTACCACAAGTTGGTTGATAAATTTTGAGTTCATTTATTTGTTTTTTCATAAATGTGAAGTTAATAGAAGTAGCACCAGCTCACCACTTTGCTGCAGAGGGATTTTCTTGAAAACTGAAAAGTCATAGAAAAGAAAGATTAGAGAAAGCAAAATGTCTTGAAAGCAGATAAAACTGACCTATAATGCAAGAAAACGCCTTCAAGGGGATTCATATCCAAGAATGAGAAGTAGGGGTGAGAAAACAGCCGTGGGCAGACCGATGTGGATTTGATGGCAACCCAGCTAGCTTTAAGATTAAGTTATATTTATTCTACCATAAAATCTCCAGGACATTGAGGTGCAAGGAAGCGTTGTGTTGTGCAATATATATTCAATCAAATAAAAATCTAGGAGCAGAGAAAGACCAGCTGCACTGTTTCTAATAATGTTGGTGCTCTAGTGGTATTCATAAATTTGCAATGTTTCAAAGTCTCAGCCAATAGCCTTTGCAAATGTAAAGGGTCTACTATATTTACCTTTTAATATATTTGTCATATAGTGAAAAAAATCTAGGGTTTCTTTCAGATGGTACATAGCTTACATTTAATTGATTTCATTCTTGAGCTATAATATACTTAGGTAAGGCTATTTGTTACTCCCATTTGAACCAGATATATTAAGCATAGTTCTCTGAAGTAGGTACTCATTAACTTTAGCTTGAATTGAAATCTCATTTATAAATGTACAATGCTCCCAGATTCTATGATCTAAGTCAGCGGCAACGGATAAACATCTTCAGGAACATGTTTTAAAAGTTACCTAATCTTTATTTCCTAAGGGGTGCACAGAGTTATTTAAGGTGGCCACACTTTCTCCCTGATCTCTACCCAAATTGTTGTTAATTATTAGAACCTAAGGGCATAAGACAGAGAGTCCGATGTCAGGTTGAAATGAAGTCTTAGGATATGAGATCTATGGATTTAATTGTGTAATGAACATTTACTCAAAGTGTGTTGCTAGTGTTTTATATTAATAAAAAAGAATCATATGGAGTGGGATATATATCTTGAGAAACCTGATTAAATGTTTTTCATACATATTTTCAAAAAGTTGCAACTGCGTAGAGTTTTTTAGTTAAAAATAATCTGATTTATTTCATTGCTTCAGTGTGATTTTCCATAAAGTGTCTATGTAGTAGTAAATACATTGACTTAATTTTTTAAGTTCGTATTTATTTATTTTTGAGAGAGAGAGACAGAAAAAGAGAGAGAGAGAGCATGCATAAGTTGGGGAGGGGGTAGCAAAGAGAGAGGGGGAGACATAGAACCTGAAGCAGGCTCCAGGCTCTGAGCTGTCAGTGCAGAGCCTGATGTGGGGCTCAAACCCACAAACCGTGAGATCATGACCTGAGACAAAGGCAGACGCTTAATCAAATGAGCTGCCCAGGTGCCCCTACATCGACTTAACTTTTAAAAAAAATTCTTCCCCAAATGGCATAAGTGACCTAGCAATAAATACATTTTTGATGGAAAATTTGTTTCCATGGTGACATGTTAAGATGTCATTCTTTGTGATGATGTAGAATACACAAGAGAATAATTGAAAGCTACTGGAACAATTGTAAATGAATAGGGGATCATTGAAACATGGTAAGGATAGATAAAATGACTTATATTGTCAAAAGTTGATCTCTGGAAGAATGACTTCTTTGACATGTTCCCAATAGCTCTATTACTTGATGAGAGATTGCTTCAGAAACTTAATGGGTATTACATTAGTTGTGCTACCTTGCAATGGCAACATAGTTGTACTACCTTAGCAATTATCACTGAATTTTATTTCTGTTGCTTTTTTTGTCTATAGTTTTGTCTGTTGGCATAGATAGTGAGAAGGGCTTCTCACAGATTTGTTTTGCGCAGGAGTCTAAAATCATTAGAAAATTACTGATTTCACTTAACGACTAAATAGGATATTCAAAGTATACTTCATCTTCCAAAAATAATTATGGAAAATCAAATGACTGTTTTAGTGTATGTATGAATGTGCTTCGACAGCTTTTAAAATACTGCTTCTTTATATTCTATGCTTTTAGGAATAATGTTTCCCTTTTCAGTATTGCAAAATGACATCTTTTAGGTTAATCCTCATCTTTCAGTCTATGACTAGGATGGGAGCTCCATGAGCAGAGACTTTAAATACTGCAACTCCAGGGCCTAAAACAGTGCCTCGAACATAGAAGGTATTCAGTCGAATCCTAGTTGCTTCAGGGCTACATGATCATGTAGGACAGCCTTGAATATGCTACTTCCTCGTCAACTGCAAGACCCTTTAAAAATGCCTATGAAAACTGTGGAATCGACTTTGCACATGCTTTTAACGTAGTGTCAGGAGGTTATACTCTAGCTTCTACTTTCATCATTCTTTGGAAATAGCTCTTACCATTGATAGCTTTGGTCTTCATTCTAATCAAACTCATTCTCCCCATTGATAGTCTACATCATCCCTTCCATCTTAAGACTCTCCCCACCATTTTGTTTTTTAATTCTCTCTGGTCCTCCTGCTTTTGCAGATTCTTGGCCGACTCCCTCTCCTGGTGGGGCTAATTTCTAGGTATTTATTCTTTTCTTTATTCTCCCCTATTATTATAAGCTTTATCTAAAGCATTTTATTAAGTCTTATATTTTCAAGTGCCATCTCTCTGTACCTGATTCTTCACTCAATACTTCAGGTCATTTTCTCTTTCTTAAATTACAAACTGATACTTTATGCTGATTTTCTGCATTCAGCTCAAAGTTTAAGTTCAAAATAAACTCATTCTCTTCCTCTATAAACATGTTCTCACTCTTTATTTTTTATTTTAGTTGTTTGATAGATGAGTTGAGTGTTGAGTGAAAACTTTTTTGGTATATTGGGATGGATGACAGAAAAGGGATGCATCTGATGTCCATCGTGGTGTCAAGGAAAAAAATCCTTTCTAGGGTAAAAAGTTAAATTTTTCTTCCATTTTTAAAATTGAAAATGTTGGATTATTCCATACGCTAATATTGGGATATCTGGGTTAAGTGGTAGAGTGACTCACAGGATCTCACTTCCAAAGACAAACATAGTGAAAGGAAGTCAATGTAATAGCAAATAATCTATTAGCAGCAAACAACAGAAATGGCAGATGTGAGCAACATATATTTAAAAAGTGGCACCTCAGTATTAAAGAGGAGGAATACGTCATTCCAGATAAAACAGGTTTTGTCAGAGTAGCCCCTAAATTAAAAAAAAAATGCTCATCATTCACTCCTATAGTGTGTTGCAAATTAGCTGATTCCCCAGGGCAGCTCTTCTCTACAGGTTGGGTTAGCATTCCAAACTGCTTCAATCCTGTAAATCTATATATCAACATGTGTTCTCTCAATTGTTGCAGCAAGGGAGGCACAGGATAATTAACAACTAGCAATTAAGCACTTCCATCCAGAAGTGGCACACATTATTTATGCTAATATTTTATCAGTCAAATTAAGGCATTTGGCTCTAACTACAAAGAAATGAGAAATACAATCTATCAGAAGTAGAGAAGAATTGGATATAGTAAATAGTAGTAATATGTGCCACAATAACTTTCTAAGGAAGAAAGTACAATTCTACTTCTGCTTCTCCAAAAGCATTCAGGAAAGGGAAGGAAGCATTTAGAGGGAAGAAAGGAGAGGGGAAAATGCAGAGCTCAGCAAATGCTCAAAAACATTCCCACAATATTAGTTCTGGAATGCATGTCTCACCTTCTACCATGCTGAGGTAATAAATGAGGAAAAATAATATCTTACCCTGTATTTTCCCCAGCTAAAAGACAGATGAGGAAATGAAAAATAATCCTTATCCAGAACTATCAGAGAGACAAATAAGAAAATAAATATTATAAAAACTGCTAAAGATGGTGGCCTAGAGAGAAAAAGCAGAGAGGGCACCATAAATGACATAGTACCCATACAGCAGGAAGTTCCCTTGTCAAAATCTGTAAGATGTGCCTACCATTTCCACCCTTTATCTGGAAGAGGAGTGATAGAGTGTTCTGGGCAGAAACTGGAATTACTGGATGGGGAAAAATGGCCTGTAAGAATTTGTTCCAGTAAAATATCAAGTAGCAATAATGTCAGTTCAGGCACATGGAACTGGACTCAAGGGGGGCTGGAAGAGAGCCATGTTGCCTATTTTTTACCACTACCTCTTCCCAAACCCTCCAGATTTGATTGTTGTTAGAAGGCAATAGATACACCCAGAATTAGAACAATTTTATGGCAATACATTTTATAACTTACACAAAGGGGGAAAATTCCTTGAAAAACACCAATTAACCCAAAGACAAGAAGAAATTAGCCCCATACCTTTTGAAGAAACTGAATGCACTATATATATTTTTGAATCTTACAAAGAAAATTCTAAAATTAGCTGACGTCAACAGTGAATTCTATCAGGTATTTAAGGAAGAAACAATACCACTCCTACAGAAATTTGTTTCAGGAAACAGAAGTGAAGAAAATGTTTTTCTTCAAAAACAAGTGTTTTATGAGGCCAGCATAATATAAAAACTTGATGAAGGCATTGCAAAAAAAAAACGAACTTATAGGTCAATCTCCCTCATAAACATAGATCCAAAAAGTACTTTTAAAAATATTAGAAAATTAAATCCAGCAATATACAAAAAGGTTGATATAGCATGATTGAGTAGGGTTTATCCTATAAATGTCAGGTTGATTTGACACATGAAAATCATATTAAGGGAATTAAGGAGAAAAGCACTATAATCATGTCAATAGAAAGAGAAGAGCAGTTGACAAAATTCAACACCTGTTCATTAAAAACAAACAAAACTGGGGCATCTGGGTGGCTCCGTTGGTTGAGCCCCTGACTTTGGCTCAGGTAATGATCTCATGGTCCATGAGTTTGATCCCCCTGCATGGGGCTCTGTGCTGACAGCTCAGAGCTAGGAGCCTGCTTCAGATTCCGTGTCTCCTTCTCTCTCTGCCCCTCCCCAGCTCGTACTCTGTCTCTCTCTCTCTCAAACATAAATACCAAAAAAATAAAATAAAAATAAATAAATAAAACAAAACTAAGTAATAACTAGGAATAAAAAAGAATGTTCTTTTTAAAAAAAATGTTTATTTGTTTTTTAGAGAGAACAAGAGAGGTAGGGGCAGGTGGGGGTGGAGGGTGGAGGACAGAGAATCCCAAGCAGGCTCCACACTGCCAGTGCAGAGCCTAATGCTCTGAACTATGAGATCATCACCTGAGCCTAAAGCTAGAGTTGGATGCTTAACTGACTGAGCCACCCAAGTGCCCCTAAAAAAAGAATTTTCTGGGGCACCTGGCTGGCTCAGTTGGTAAAATATCTACTCTTGATCTCTGGGTTGTAAGCTCAAGCTCCACATTGAATGTAGAGATTACTTAAAAATAAAATCTTAAAAAAAAAAAAGAATTTCCTCAACCTCATAAAGGTCACCTTCAAGGAAATCTATAGGCTAGCATCATACTTAATGGTGAAATATTTTATACTTCCTCCTAAAATTTGAAATAAGTCAAGAATAGGAAAGAAATGAGTAGAACTCCTTCTGTTTTAAAAAGAGTGGTATTGTTTAAGTAGAAAATCAATTGTATTTCTATAAGCCAGCAGCAAACAATTGGAATAAGAGATAAAAATCCATTTATAATAATATCAAAAATACAAAATAGAAAAACTTTTAAAAGATGCTCAAGACCTTCTACACTAAAAACTATAAAATATTACTGATGAAATTTAAAGACAATTCAAATAAATGGAGATGTTTACCACGTTCTGGATTGGCAGATCAATATTATTCAGATGTAGATAATTAAATAGCTACCAATGTTAATTTCCTGGTTTTGATTATTGTACTATGGTGATATAAGAGGTTACCACTAGAAGAAACTGGGTTGAAAGATGTATGAGATCTCTCCCATATTTCTGTGAACTGCCTGTAATGCTAAAAGCATTTAAAAGGAAAAAAAAATAAATTTTATTATCTCAAAATTGATCTATAGATTCAACATTTTCTAATTATAATCCCAGTAGAAATATTTGTAGTAATTAATGAGCTGATTTTAAAATTTACATGAATCACAAAGGGCATATAATGTCCAAGTAATCCTGAAAAAAGGAACAGAGTTGATAATTTATACCATTTGATTTCAAACCTTGCTGCAAAACTACAGTAATCAATACAGAGTGGCAGTGCCATAAGGAGAGACAAATAGATGAATGGAGAAGAGCGAGCCAAGAAATAACTCCACATTGCTACAGTTATTTGTTTTTTGATAAAGGCAACAAAGCATTCCAAAAGAGAATAACATATTTTTAGCAAAGAGTGCTGAAATAACTGGTTACTGACACAGAAAAGAACAACCGCAAACCCCTACCTTATATCATACACAAAAATAAATTTGAGATGGACAAAGATTGAAACGTAAAAGCTAAAACCATAAAGCTTTTCAATGAAAATGTAAGAAGAGAGCTTTGTGACTTGGAGGTAGAACAATATTTCTTAGATAGCAAAAAGCAATAACCATAAAAAGAAATAATTTCTAATTCAGACTTCATCAAACTTAAAAAACCTTCTCATTATATGAAATAACCAATGCACAGACTGTAAGGAAAAATTCACAAAATATGTATCTGACAAAAAATAGTATCTAGGAAATAGAACTTCTACAAAACAAGGGACAACCCAAGGATAAATGGGCAAAACATTTGAACAGTTATACAAATTAGCCAATCAACACTTGAAAACATGCTGTACTTTGTTACCAAGGAGTTTCTAAACTACAATAAAATACCAATCAATACACACACCCAGTGATGGCTACAAAACTGAAAAGGGTGAAAACTCCAAATATAGTAAGGATGTAGAGAAATTAAAACTCATATATTACAGGTAACAATGCCAACAACCATTCTGGAGAAAAAAATCAGGCAGTTTCTTATTAAAATTAAACCTACCGATACCTGATACCGATACTGATAACTCCCAGGCACTTACCCTAGGGAAATGAAAACATTAACAAAAAACTTGTATAAGAATATTTAGGGGCACGTGGGTGGCAGTGGCTCAGTCAGTTAAGCGGCCAACTTTGGCTCAGGTCGTGATCTCGTGATTCATGGGTTCCAGCCCCACAACAGACTCTGTGCAGACAGCTCAGAGCCTGGAGCCTGCTTCGGATTCTGTGTCTCCCTCCCTCTCTGCCCCTCCTTTGCTTGTGCTTATGCTCTCTCCCTCAAAAATAAATAAATATTTTTTAAAAATTAAAAAAGGAAAAAGAGTATTTTTAGCAGCTTTATTTGTAATTGGCAAAAATTGGAGAGCACCCAGGTAACCACCAATAGGAGAATGAGTAAACTGTAACTATAACCACCAATAGGAGAATGTGGTATATTCATACAATGGAATATTACTCAGCAGAAAAAAAAAAAAAAAAGCAAAGCAGTGCCATATACAAAACATGGATAAATCTCAAAAATATTATGCTGAGTTAAGGAAAACAGACATAAATGAACATATGTCATATAAGTCCAACTATATGAAATTCTAGAACTGAAAAAGCTACTCTATGGAGGGAAAATTCAAACAGTGGTTCTCACTAGGAGTTTAACAACAGAAATTGGGAGAGACATGAGGGACCTTTCTAGGGAAATGGCAATATTATACCTTTGTTTGTTTGTTTGTTTGTTAGTAATGTCTACACCCAACATGGGTCTTGAACTCAATCCTGAGATCAAGACTCATATGCTCTTCTGACTAAGACAGGCATACCCAATATTATGTTTTGATAGTGGTTTAGGTTATACAGATGTAACATCCATTTACCAAAGTTTATAGCATATTTACATAAGATTGATGTATTTTACTGTATCTAAATTTTATATCATGAGAAAAACTGTAAATAATTAGTAAACCCTAGTTAATGATATGTACAGTGAAATATTTAGGAAAGACTAATCTGAGGTCTGTAATTTAACTGATATGCATAATTTGAAATAAGATAGGTTACCAAATGGGTAATGAATAGAAAGATGAGTATGTGATAAAGCAAATATAATAATCTGTCATTAATTGCATCTAGGAGATGAATATATGGGTGTTTACTGTAAAGTTCTTTTCAATACTGCTGCATGTTTAAAATTATCCTTTAAAAATTTGTGAACTTAGGAGCATCTTGGTGGTTCAGTTGGTTGAGCATCTGACTCTTGATTTTGGCTCAGGTCATGATCTCAAGGCTGTAGGATTGAGCCCTGGGTCAGGCTCCACACTGAGCATGGAGCCTGCTTAGGATTCTCTCTCTCCCTCTCTCTCTCTTCTTATGCCCCTCTCCTGCTTGCGAGCATGTCCAAGCATGCTCTCTCTCTCTAAAAAAAAAAAAAAAAAAAAAATTTGAAAAGAATTAACTGTCTATATTTGGCCAGTTTCAGTAACTGGTAACTCAAAATTATACTCTAATATTGTAAATCAGTGTAATTTATAAAAACACTGACCAAGAGGGAGCACATGAAGCAAGACCGGGACGCTACTGAAAGATCCCATCAATGAACACCAAGGATCATGTAGATATAGAATACCAAGATACAGTTCAAAGTGAGGTGCTGGCAAATGCCTCTCCCTTCTCCCTCTTCCTGCTCTTCCTTCACTTTCTATTTACACTGGCAAGTAGACTCCCTGTTCAGGCCAAAAGACAAATCAGGATGAGAATGCTAATTTATTTGCTAGGACAACAGTATTTGGGGGAAAAATGGATCCTGATGCCAGCAACTTTTGTCGGCATGTGTGATCGTTAAAAATACCACGTTAAAAAAGTAGGTTATGATGGTTCCCCAGAGTTAAATGATCCAGAGTGATAGGGAAAGGAAAACTCTTTGACAGCCAGTTTACCCCTCCCTCCTGACATTTACTCACTGTCTACCCTACTAACAAAACCTACTTTCCTAATTAAGCTAAAAATTTATTCCTAGGATTTTGTAAATTACTGTTGATAGTTTTAATGTATCTACCTTGCCTCAAGTATTTAACACAATTCAAAGGCTGTAGGTACAAAAAAAAGAAACACTTAGGTCTGAGTAGACAAGGTTTTTGTCTCTTTGTGGTTTTACAATTAAATTATATATATCTGGTGAACTACTCTGTGGATCAGGCTAGGGTTCAGAGAGATGTGAGGAAATTTCAAATTTGCCTTTGTTGCACATATTCCAAATTAAAAAATATATATATATGGCAAGATTTCCCCATGATTGATTGAGCAATAAACACAGGAGAGATCGTAACGGAAGCTCATAAAAAGTTGCCCTGGGAAAGAAGAGAACCAAGTTCTAGAACCAACCAGCCATTGATCTTCAGCAAATCACTGAATTCCTTGGAGTCTCTGATTTTCTGAGACCTTGAACACTTTCGGCACACATGGAATCCAGGGCTTATGCCCGGGAGGGTGGGAGCCAAAGGTGAGAGTTTATTGTAGAGAAGATGCTCCTGATAGAAACTTGAATCATTGAATGGAAGAAGTAAATAACTAAACCAATGGTCTCTTTAGAATAATACATGCTATGAAGTACTATGATATATTAACAATATGACCAATCAAGCAATGAAACAAATAGGAGCTGTATGAAAGCAGGGAACATGAGGACATTTTTTTCACTGCCCAAATTACGACCCCCCCCCCCAAAAAAAATAAAGTGGATCTGTTTAATCCACTGGATACTAGACACCTAACTTAATAACTTACTGTTGCACACTCAGGCTTGATTTTTAGCTTAGAGACCCTCTTAACCTCTTACTTTAAAAAACCCACCTCAAATTCATCTGAACCGCATAAACATTTTAGTCGGAATCACTGCCTTACCCCTTGGGGACAGATTTGATAAGTGTTCCACAAAGGCAACCATCTCAAGTCCAAGTCTGTAAAGAGTGATCATTTATTTGAGTCATGTCTGCTGGAATTTGTGATTCAGCTATGGTTAAGGGAAGCTGAGTGGTCAACCAATGTGCTTACCCTCATTAAGTCTTTGAACCAGCATCTTGATTTACTATATAAATTTACTTGAGAAGTTAGACAAATCATAAATAACTTGAATGCTTTCATTTAAAATACTTAGCAACCTAATTCAGCAATAATTTATGATACATTTTTAACTAACCATAACATAAACATGAAGGAAAGTAATTCTCTCATACCTTTGGCTTGTTAGAAAGTCATTCTATTTTCTACTCTGTCCCAAACTTGCTGTATTCGATTGATTTATGGAAACTAATCTTTAGGGTGAAAAAAAAAAGAGAAACGTAACACCAGAGGAGGATATACTAGTGGGATTATGGAACTTCCTTTTGCTTCAAAAAAGAATTCTTGCTGAAGCCTGGTCTAATGTGATGATTAATTTTACAGAGCTGTCCCTGACCGATGTCACTATAGCAATGAAAATAAACTATGAGACTAGGATGCAGCCAGAGGGGAAAAGTTCATTAAGAAATAAAAGTAGGGACAAAATTGCTCATTAAAGTGGCTAACCAGGGTTGTTTTATGAGACGATGGGTTAAAAAAAATAATAGAGGGTTGCAATGTATTTTAAAGAGATGAATTCAAATGTGACTCATAAATTCCGGTTTCAATAAAATTCTCTGGAACATAACAGTTTAGCTCCATGGAAAAAAAGGATAGTTAGTGGACCCTATTATAATATTTGAAGTATTCTAACATGAAACCTGACTTGCCCACAACTGCAAGAAATATACCATTAAATTCAGAATTGTCAGAGAGAAAGAAATGAAATAGAAAGAAAGAAAGAAAGAAAGAAAGAAAGAAAGAAAGAAAGAAAAGGAAGGAAGAAAGGAAGGAAGGAAGGAAGGAAGGAAGGAAAAGAAAAAGAGAAGAGAAAGAGACAAGGAGTATAATCATTTTCTTAGCCTTGGATCTGGTCCAAGGAGAAGAAATTCCCACTCAAAATGCTTCCATCTAAATCTGAATGCAAAGAATTTTTTTTAATTGGAAATCATTTTTAGCAGCTTCTAGCACTTCAATGAACTTTGAAGGAGCTGCTTTAAGAACTATTTGGTCCATTAGAAATTAGTCAACACACGAGAGTTGGATGTTTTTCTTAGCTACAGAGACAAAGTAATTCTAAAGTTTATCTTTAAAAATAGTGCCACATCTTCCTATGGTTTTCCCTCGTGCAAAGTTACATATGTAGGTAGATTGATATAGATATCCTAGACATGGAAGGCTAACTAGATACAAAAGCATGTATGATATGTTTGATGCTGTTTTTCAATACTTCCATTATTTTTTCTTAGAGAAAACTGTTTAGCACATTTAAAACTGGGAGTTAAAGCTCTGTATCTCGTAGTGTCTTTTAACAAGAGCAATAATACATCTAAGTACAGCAACTTTCTTCAAAAATGCAATTTGATATTTGGAGGAGTTTTAGGTAGAGAAGCCAGGAGTCTAAGAAATCAGGTATGTACAATAATGGTCCAGATTAGCCAGTCTAGCCCATTTGGAAGTAAACTGGTTATTCACACAAGTATTGCTGTTTTCCCATCTTGAGCTCAGCATTGTGCTAGGTGATAGGAAAGCTTCTGTCCCAGAGGAGGGAAAAAAATTGCCATTAAAAAATTGGCAAATATAAAAAGAAAGAACTGGCACATAAAGCAATAAAGTTTTACTTTTGCAACAGAGACACTGAGTTTGAAAAGAAATTTCAGTGTTCCTTAACACATTTGGGGAAAGTTCATGGATAAAGTAAAACTGAAATGGGACTTTTATTGTTACCTGGGCTACAGTAGGGAAGAGAACAATTCAGAAAGCTTCTGGTTTGAGGCCAGTTCTGGTCTATAGCAAGAGTTATGTTTGTTGAACAAATGTTCAATGGTAGTGAACAACCCGGACAAGGACAAACGCAGATTAGAGAGAACAGTCTAAATAAAGTGAGTTCAATATATGCAATTAATGAGATAAAAGTTAAGCAGCTAATGACAAATTCACAGTAGCAGCCATGTATTAAATATTTATTATATGCGAGAGTAGTATATTACAAATATCACAAGCACTGTATCATTTACTTTTTTAAAAAACTCTATGAAGTGGATATTATGACCCATTTTGGAGATGAGAATGTACAAGCTTAAAAAGACTAAGCAACCTTCCCAAGAACACAACTTAAAAGTGACTAAGCCACAGGGGCGCCTGGGTGGCGCAGTCGGTTAAGCGTCCGACTTCAGCCAGGTCACGATCTCGCGGTCCGTGAGTTCGAGCCCCGCGTCAGGCTCTGGGCTGATGGCTCGGAGCCTGGAGCCTGTTTCCGATTCTGTGTCTCCCTCTCTCTCTGCCCCTCCCCCGTTCATGCTCTGTCTCTCTCTGTCCCAAAAATAAATAAAAAAAGTGACTAAGCCACAGTTTAAGAGCAGGATGACCTTGGTCCTCTAGTAACAGCAGGGCTCTAATATGGAATAGAAGATAAAAGTCAGGATAGAAGAGAGACTGCCAGAAGAAAGACTAAAACTGTTCTGGGGCAAAAGAAAGGAGTTCAACACGATTTGTTTTTTTGAGAAGATCTGGGGAGAGGGAGTTAAGGACCAGGTCTAATCCCATTAGTAATACAGCTGAGCCTAGGAAAAATTTTATTTGTCAATCAGTCCATTTTATCACACTGACTTCTCCTTTTGAGTGATTTCCTTTGTTTATGTTAAGTTTTATTGTTTTCTTTGAGTTATCTTGCAAATTAATTATACTTATTTTTTCTCAGTGGAGCAGCATGGTGAAAATGACACTGGGTTTAAATCAGAAACCCTGGTTGGAAGCTTTGTTGGTCACTGGTTGCTTGTCTGGGTTTATCTTGGGCACGACTCCCTTCCTAAGTCTCCTTCCAGCTCACTACATTATTATTACATTCCATGCCAACCACAGTTGCCTAATATTAACTGATTGTGCCACTTTTGAATCACTGCCTGGGAAACAGGACCTACTGATTTTATTTCTTTTATTACCCGTGACCCCACAGAAAGGCAGATTGGCTAGGAAAAATAAATAAATAATGTGGGCTAGTAAATGCTTTTGGTGCTCATTTGCCCTCACTTTTTTTGCTCACCCCTCTTTATCCTCACAGTCTCAGTCCCAATTCCCATCTATTTTGGTTTCAGCTGATTATATTGTTCTTTTATTTAATTTTTCCCTTGCATTTTCCATTCACTGAGAATAGGATCCCACATTAAATGAGGCTCCAGGCTCACTTAAGGATGCATTTTGCAAACTAAATAAAGTAAAATCATCAGTAAATTCCAAATGCTTTATTATGCCCCTCTACATACGTACAAATTCCAGTAAGGCTTCAGTTATGAAAACAATTCTAACACAAGCATTCCAGATGCAATTAATAATTTTTTTATAACCATGCCATTTATTTTAAGTGTATTAGAAGGCTCTAATATATTCAACTTTGGGGAAAAAATATTTAGAGAGAACTTGGGCAGATGGAAGCCAAACCAGAACTTGTTATAAATTGCTCAGCATATAATAAAATGCTGAAATAAGGATAAACCAGGATCTACCAGAGAAAATAAAGGACAATAGCAAGATAAATGGTTTTGTGACTTTCAAGTCACCTGATCTGATGTTCCATCATCAAAAAGTATGCTATAGGAAAGACATTTCAACACTCATACTGTCAAATATTTTTATTTTGGATGAAAATTCAGGCTAAGCAACATTAACTAGCTGGTTAACAGCAGAACAGAGACTGTAACTCAGACTTTGAGATTTTTGTGCATGGTCATTTCTAACATTTCACAGATTTGCCTTTTCAATTCAAGAATGAGATAGTCCAGTCAATATTTCTCACTTTTTCTTGACTGTGTTAAATATTGGGCTTCTATTTGCCCTTGTTGCCTTCTAGGTTTTTTAAACTAATATTAGTTCTTAATTAAAGTACTACCTGTATTTTCAACACACAGAAAAAAGCTGAGAGAGCTGAGTAGGACAGTGTTTTTAAAAGTCAGGGAGGGGTCCACTGTAAATATCTACTTTGGAGCAGCTTCCCTGGCATTCTCAGAAAGAGGTTCCTTGTCCTGACATAGTCAGGACAGCCAGAACATGAGGGACTAGAACACTCAGCATTTGCTACTCCTTGCTAAGGAGATTGCTTCTAGACTACCATCTACCGAGATATAATTCTTTCTCTAGACTGCCAGGATCTTCTTTGGGCCAAGGGAGTATTTCTGGATTCTCACAGGAATATATAACGTGCATATTTGTATATGCATATACCTTTCTGTATATATGTGTATCTGTGTGAAATAAATTTTTTAAGGATTGGATAATTTTTTCTTCCCTATATTCTTTCTCATGCCTCAAAGTATGAAAATAAAAACAGACCTAAAAAAAGATTTTAACTCTTACAAGAAGCAATTTAACCAGACACATTCTAGATTTCACAAAAGCAGTGTTCACTATCTATTATTAGATTTCAAGACTATTGTATCCATTTATATATAAACCACTCCTCCCCAAATCTCACTCTCAAATACACACACACACACACACACACACACACACACACACACACACGTCTAGTTCATTCCTTAAAAGCTTAATTCTACTTCCACCTGTTTATAGTGGACAAAGAACCAATGTCTTATAATATTCAGTTCTGGTACCTTGGTGCCTCAAATTTCTACCATAACTGTTTTGAGTGTTTTTTAAGAACAGAGGGAATGGGATAAAAGTTTTAAAATGTATTATCCATTCATTTTACACACAGCAGGGCCTAGAAGAGCAGGACGCAGGATAGGAAAGTTATAATAAGTCTCAGATGGAGAACTGGTAGAAAGGGCAGAGTCAACTGAGAAACTATGTTGTAAGTTAGCACAATGCTGGTTGGGGATGAATCTGGAGGAAGGAGAGATTTCTAAAAGTGGGAAAGTGGCAGAATTTGTCCAATCAGATTCATTCACTATATAATTTTTTCTCAAGAAGGTGGCAGATGTACGTCCAATCAAAACTCATTCATTTCATCATCTTTCTTGATTTGGACTTAAATATCATTTCTAAAAGATGCTTCCTCAATAGGTTTAGGGGATGGGTTAAGTGACTCACTGTATAAAATTTACACTAACAACAGCATTCATAAAAATGAATCTAGATACTTAATAGCACTAACCTTGTCAAGTTAAACAAAGTTAGAGAAGATTTAAGCCATCTACACTGAATCTGAAGACCTTTGTATTGCTACTCCAGCTTTCTTTTGACATCTATTTGCATGATAAATGTTTCTCTTCCCCCTCACTTTCAATCCGCAGGGGTCTCTAGATCTAAAATGAATCTGTTGTAGGCAGCATAGAGACGGGTCTTATTTTTTTATCCACTCCATCACTGTATGTCTTTTGATTGGAGCATTTAGTCCCTTTACTTTCACACTAATTATTGATAGATATGTATTTGCTGCCATTTTATCACTTGTTTTGTCATCATTTCTGGAGATTTTCACTGATCCTTTCTTTTCTTTGTCACTTTTGGTCTCCCCTTTGTTCTCAGAGAGTCCTCTTTAATATTTCTTATAGGACTGGTTTAGTGGTCACCAACTCCTTTAGTTTAATTTTTCCTTGGAAAAGGTCTAAAACTTCAAGTTATATTATAAAGCTGTAGTGATAAAAACAGTATGATACTGGCACAAAAAACAGACACATAGATCAATGGAACAGAACAGAGTCCCAAAAACGCACCCCAAAATATATGGCCAATTTATTTTTAACAAAGAAAAGAATGTTGAATGCAAAAAAGATGGAATCTTCAACAAATAGTGCTGGGGAAATTGGACAGCAATACACAAAAGAATGAAACTGGACCATTTTCTTACACAAAACACAAAACAAATTCAAAATGGATTAAAGACCTAAATGTGAGACAAGAAACTGTCAAAATCCTAGAGAAGAACATAGGAAGTAACCTCTTTGACCTCAGCTATAGTAACTTCTTTCTAGATATGTCTCCTGAGGCAAGGGAAACAAAAGCAAAATAAACTATTGAGACTTCATCAAAATAAAGTTTCTGCACAATGAAGGAATCAATCAACAAAACTTTCCAAATAACTTATCTGATAAAGGGAGAGTATTCAAAATATATAAAGAACTTATAAAATTCAATACCAACAAATAATCCAATTACACAATGATCAGAAGACACACATTGGCATTTTTCCAAAGAAGACATACAGATAGTCAATAGACATATGCAAAGATGCTCAACATTATTCATCATCAGAGAAATACAAATCAAAATGACAATGAGGTATCACCTCATACCTGTAAGAATATCTAAAATCAACAACACAAGAAACAACAGGTGTTGGTGAGGATGTGGAGAAAGGGGAACCCTCTTGCACTGTTGTTAGGAATGGAAACTGGTGAAGCCACTGTGCAAAACAGTATGGGGGTGCCTCAGAAAGTTACAAATAGAAGCACCCTATGATCCAGCAATTGAACTACTAGGTATTTACCTAAAAAATATAAAAACACTAATTCAAAGGGATACATGCATCCTGATGTTTATAGCAGACTATCTAAAGGAGTGAAATTATGAAAACAGCCCAAGTGTTCATCAACTGATGAATGGATAAAGAAGTGGTATACACACACACACACACACACACACACACACACACACACACACTGGAATATTACTCAGCCGTAAAAAATAATGAAATCTTATCATTTGCAATGATGTGGATGGGGCTAGAGAGTATTATGCTAAGCAAAATAAGCCAGAGAAAGACAAATGCCATATGATTTCATTCATATGTGGAATTTAAGAAACAAAACAGGGCCACCTGGGTGGCTCAGTCAGTTGAGCGTCCAACTGTTGATTTGGGCTCAGGTCATGATCTCACTGTTGTGAGATCAAGCCTTGCATCAGGTGGAGAGCCTGCTTAGGATTCTCTCTCTCCTTCTCTCTCTATCCCTCCCCCTGCCTCTCTCTCTCAAGAAAAAAAAAAAAAGATGAGTGAAGAGAAAAAAGAGAGAGGCAAACCAAGTAACAGAGTGTTAACTATAGAGAACAAATTGAAGGTTACCAAAGCGGAGGTAGGTGGGGGATGAGTAAAATAGGTGATGGGGATTAAACAGTACCCTTGCTGTGATGAACTAGGTGTTGTATGGAAGTGATGAATCACTGTATTGTACACTTGAAACTATATTACACTGTGTTAACTAACTGGAATTTAAATAAAAATTTTAAAAAATAAAGATCTTTGCAAATTAGTTACGGCTTTCCCCAGGTATGTACTCCACCATGGTGATAAGTATGACAAGCAGCCAAAATGGTTTTTATGAGCTTACCTCAGTAGCAGCTTTAAGAATGACAAGATGATTTCAAAACATATTAAATAATATGGGTGTTATTATATGCATTTTCTATTTCAGCAAATGTGTAGCTATATTTTATTGTCTTAGTTGAGCTATATTACTATAAATTTAAAATACTCTTGAGGCGCCTGGGTGGCTCAGTCAGTTGAGCGTCTGACTTTGGCTCAGGTCATGATCTTGCAGTCTGTGAGTTCGAGCCCCGCATCGGGCTCTGTGCTGACAGCTCAGAGGCTGGAGCCTGCTTCACAGTCTGTGTCCCTTCTCTCTCTGCCCCTCCCCTGCTCATGCTTTGTCTCTCTCTCTCTCTCTCTCTCTCTCTCTGTCTCTGTCTCTCTCTCTCTCTCTGTCAAAAATAAATAAACATTAAAAAAATTTTTTAATTAAAAAAATAAAATAAAATATTCTCAAGCATCAACTAGATGTCATTGACCAAATGATGTTAGGTACTAAGTAATATGCCTTCAAATTTATAAGTTGCTCACATTAATTTCTCTCAGATCTCAAATTACTTTGATCTGTTCTGAGTGATTTGTCAATTCTACTGCATGATAGAGGTCAGAGAATCTTCTGTTATGCTATTCATTTAGATGCCACAAAAAAAGTATAATCTTTTAAAAGACCTTTTAAGTCATTTCTGGGAAATCAAATTTAATTGAATTTCATGAGAGCTACCAATGCAAATAATAGGATAATTGAAGAGACAGATAATTTCTACACATAGCTAAATTTCCATATAACAGAAAAACAGGAACAGTGTCAAAGTTAACTTTTCCTCCTAGGGATTAGCAAATTTCTTTTAACATTGACTACAAGCTATATTTCAATTTCAGAAACATTAAGATGTGAAAACTGTACATGTTAGTTTCAGTAAAATATAAAATAGGTAACCTCCTTTCCTTCACTTTTACATAGTTAAATTACTCCTGTGGTTTTGACACTTTTATCATCCTTCAGTCTTGCATGTCCTCAGTCTCAACTGCTCCCAATTGCTCCCACACTCCAATGCACCCAATATATCTTTACAGGTTTGCTCACCTGCCCTTCAGGAGCCCTCCATGTCCAATCACTTTTGTTTTACTACTTTTTTCCCCTTAAAAGTGTTCAGATATTTAAGCTATTCACCATTCATAGCTCTCCATCTTTTAAGCTATTCAATATCCTTTAAATTATTCACAACAGTTTTCTGCCATTTTATTGATAAACTTTTCGAAAGGATATTCCTTACCTCTGCTGCCTCACTATCCATGAGCTAGTCAAACTGCCTTTAGGCTCCATCATGCTAATGAAATCACTCTTGTTTAGGCCTTGTTCAATTCCTAATTGCCAAAACCTAATGATGGCTTCTTCATCCTTGTTCTATTATACCTCAAGCATTTGGTCTCTTTGTTCATTATTGATAACCTAATTCCCTTTCCTTCTTGGCTTTCAAGACCATATTCTCCTGGTTTTCCTTTTTCTCTTCTAACACTTTCTTCCCTTAATCTTTTACTTATTTTCCTTCTGCACACCCATCAACCCCCCATAAAAAGTAGCCATTTCTATGTATATTCTTTATCCAAATCTCATGCTTAACAACATTAGCCATTCTCATAGCTTCACAATCACCTCAGGTCAATGATTCTCAAATTGTGATGGTCACATCATAGTTCTACATTTCAAGTACTTCTGGGGTTTTTTTCCCTTTGAATGTCATGGTTCCACCTCAAATCAGAAATGTTCAACATCCAAACCCAAACCCATCACACCTCTCCCCAACTTCACTGTGTTTACTGATTGTTTTGAATGCCAGCGCCATTCCCCCAATCATCTAGACATGAAACCTTGAATTCACCATCAATCTTTTTTTTTTCTCTTACATTAAGTCACTGATTGAGGCTTCATTGTTTAAAACTGGACTGTCTCTGTGCTTGCTGTTTTATCATCCTCACTGTTCTCATACTGGTGAAATTATTTCTTGCTCAATTATATAAATAGTCCCTTACAATTGGTTCCTTCTTTGCCCTAATCAGCTTCCCAAATATAGCTCCCTGAAGCTGCATGACTCTGATCACACCCCTCTAATTAAAATTTTTATCAAACTCATTAATAACTATCTAATAATTTAGCCCTAGGCTAGCATTCAGAATATCCTATGAGTGAGCCTAACCCACCTACTTTTCCGAGTTAATCCCACATTAGTGTTTTTCTATTTAAAGCCCAGCCAAAACAGTCTTAAACATCTGGACTTTCAATTCTGCCCACAAGTCCCATGTTCTCCCAGTCTCTACTAACCTTTATTCTCTACTGCTATTATTTTAACTCATTCTCCATTCTTCTTACCCACCCCCTATAATTCCTGCCTTGCTCATAGCAGAAGACTCTCCTGCTTCATAAAGAAAATGGAGGCATCTAGCAGGAACTCAAATAGTCCCTACTCCCAACATAAATTTATCCTCTTGTTATCTACTTGTTATGTTTCTTTCCTTTTGGCTTGAATAAGAGGAGTAACTTTTTCCTGTCTGGCATCTAACTGTCCATCTTCTTCTGCATCCCATATCTTCCAATTTCTCAACTGCCTTTTCTATTTCCTATCCTATATCTTCAACTTCTCACTGTCTATTCTTCATTTGATCTTCTAATCAAATGCACCTCTTTTCTCAAAAGTGAATTCTCTCCTGCCCTTAAGCTCTTTATAGCAGTTATTTTAGCTTCTCTTTCTTAACCACACTGATTTTCTGGGGAAAGTAGTTTGTATTCATTACCTCTACCTTGTCTTGTATTCACTTTCAACTCATTGCAATATGGTTTCTGCTCCCATTACTACATTAAAATGTCATTGCCATGGTTTTTGACAATCTTGTGGCTGCTAAATCCAATGGGAGATTTCAGTCCTTATTTCAATGGACATTTTTGTGGCATTTGAAACTGCTCTTACTAAAGCTCTCGTTAAAACTTATTAAAACTCTCCCCTTCCTTGTTTTAGGTGACATTGCTCCATTAGGGCTTTTCTCCTACCCCTCAGATCATTTCTACTTAGTCTCCCTTGAAGGTTCCAATTTTTCCATCTCTCTTCTGAATGGTTATGTTCTCTGTACTCTTCTCTTCATGCTCTCTCCAGGCGATTTTATCCACTTCCACAGCTTCAACTTCCAATTTTTGGAATGACTCCCAAATTTATACTTAAGCCTATAATTCTGCTTACACACCAGAACTAAAAATCTACCTTCCCCTTGGTAATTATCATTTGGCATCTTCAATTCAATCTCATAAAAAAAAAACCTAATTTTATTTGTTCATTCCCTTGATCTCCAACCACCACCAAACCAAACATGTCCATCCTCCTTTTTCCCTACCTGGCTGTAGGGCACAACCATCTACAAAGCCATCCAAGCCAGAAGCATTATTCTTCTCATTGTGTTCATTCCATAAATTTAATAACTTGTCAACTCAAACCTCCCTGGATTGCTACTTCAATTTCCTAACTAGTCTTTGCCTCCAGTCTCACACATTTATAATGCAATACACATGATGTTTCCAGAAAAGTGTTTCTAAAATACAGATCTGGCTATGTTTCTTAAAATTATTACATGAGTCCTCATTGCCGTCAAGATACAACCCAAGATGTTTGACTCCATATCCCATATTCATGGAAATTCTTAGTGAGGTAACTGAGTATCCAGGATCAGAGACCATAAAACAGAATAAGGAAAATCTTGAGAAGACACAAACACAAGTGTTTTACAAGCTATATCTACCTTCCCTTTGCTTACCCTTCTCTTTCAATTACAGAATTTTTTTAAATGTTATTGCAATGATAGTATACAGAGAGTTCAAGTAGGTTTTTAAAAGCATTTTCACACTCACTGCTTAATTTAACCTTTATTACATTCTGGGAAGTATACTTACAAACAGATTTTGTAGATGAGAAAATTGCAGATATGTGGTTTCAAGTAAACCATCCAGGATCACTAAGCTAGTGAGGGCTAGAAGTGGATCTTGGATCTTGTTTTTGGATTCCATGTTCTTTCTCCTCTTTTCACAAGGCACTTCTTAATCTTCCTCCATGTGTCACAACCAGGGTAAGATATTAGAATCATCTGGGAAGCTTTTAAGAAATAATGATGCTTAAACTCCACCCACCAAAATTCACATTTAATTGGTCTGAGAGAGAATCTGGATCCTGTGTTTTGTAAAAATTTCTCAGGCGATTATAGTGTCCAACCACAGGTTCATCTTTAAATCTATGACTATATATACTCTGGACACAGCATGCAAAGAAACTTGTGAATTAAAAGGTATAAAATGTTTTCATTCCATGGTATATGCCAAATCCAAACCATGTTCATGAGAAACAAGGTTAAAATCAAAATTCAGATGACTGAGCTTTAAAAAACAACAACAACTAAGAAAAATGTTTGTTCACAGTCTGAGGTTTGAAATGTGACCCTAGAAAAATAAACAGCTTTTAAGTTCTGGTAGAAAGAGTTTGTGGGATGCTGTCTGTTCAATTCTCCAGTGAACTAGTCTCACTAACCTTCTAATCTTGGCACTGCCTAAATTGTGTGTTTGTAACAACTTGCATAATCTCCCCTTTTTTGTATCTTTCTTTCTCTGATGTAACTGATCTTAGAGGGTACTGACAGTGCTGAACTAAATGATGAAACAATCTCTTTTCCCTTTCTGCCAGCTGGGAAAGATGCTCTTACACACAGTCATTTTTAAAGTCCATGAACGTCTATGTTTTTAAAAAGAACAAGAGAGGGGAAATTGGTTAATAAAATAGAACTTTAATAAGTTCTGCCCCATTGTACTTGAGAAATACTAGAATAATGACAGTTATGAGCCATACTCTAAAGGGGGGGGGGGTGGAATTTGCCATGCAAATCAATTAAAGAATTCATCCCCTGCCCCTCCTCACCCTTGAGTATTTTTCCAGAAATATCTGTTGATGTTCTGAATGTCTCTGGGCAAGACAGACCTTTCCATCAATAATACGTGCAGAAATCCTGCAATTTTTGCAAAAGGAAGATCTGCCTCCGAGCTATGGCTGGTCTTGGGACCTGACTGAGATGGTGTATAGTACAGGGCACCAGATGTTTCCAAGCCACAACCAGGAAAGAGAATTCAGCATTGATTTAGAACAGCTCCTTTCAAACTCTGTTGGCCTGGGATGCTAAAACATATATTTTACATACTGACCCAGTAAATGCAGAAATGTGTGGGTATGGGTGTGGGTATATATTTGAAAATAAATTCACAAGGAAAAATTTTGCAATCCATTAGTGACACACAAAATCAATTTTGAATGTGTCAACCAGCATTCAAAAAAACAGAAAGAAAGCATCAGTTTTCATTTTACACATTAAAAGTAAGTAATGGCTTTATGACTTCAGGTACATACACTAATTTCTGAAAGGTGCAACCTCACAAGAGTTTTACTAAAGAAAACTAAATCTAAATGAACCAAATTGATGATCAATGCCCATGAAGAAGATGGGGTAAGGCTTTGCCAACCAGTTAATCTCAGGAAGTTTCAAAAACTTGATCAACAAATGTACAGTGAACACACTATATTCTAGGCACCATGCTAACCAAAAGGAAAGAAGATAGCCCCCTATTCTTGAACAGCTCTAAATACAATCTTCAGATTTCTCCTCTTACTGATTATGCCAACCTTAGCCTTACCTACACTAAGAACCATACCCAGTGCCACAGTTGAGGGAGAAGAATAAGCACATTTTTGGCGAAGGTAGACATAGCTGGAAAAATACATGTGTTGCTGTCTTATCTCTACTTTTCTTATTCTGTTTTGGGGGTCTCTGGCCCTGTATTCCCAGTACTTTCACTATGAATCTTTAATGTTTGGGGGTCCCCAGATCTGGTAACCAAATAATGGCAGTGCTGTTGAGTAGTTACTTCCTCTTCTCCCTCATCAAAATTTACCTGCCCTATAATACCATTGTTCTTGGTCTCAAAGATGAAATAAAATGCCGATGAAGCATTAATGGTCATAGTATCTGAATATGATATCTTCTCATAGAGCATCATCCTTTTGACAGGAGTGTCCTAAGAGCATGAGCACCGTAAATAATTTAGGCTAACTAAGTTCATCCTTTCAGTCAAAGGAATACTGAAGTGGGCAAGAAAGGTACCACCCCTACCCTTAATGGAACTTTGAGTCTGGCAGTAAAGACACACATTAAACAGTAAGTACAATGTAAGAATAGCATTAAAAAGGGTAAATAAGGGAGATACAGGAATTTATAACAAGATCATTTAAACACATCTAGTGAGTCAGGAAAGTCTTCTGAGACCATGACATTTAAATTGAGGCTTGTGGGTAATTATGCATTAGCTAGGTAAGGGAGGAGGGCCAGAACATGAGTCTTAGCTGTGTACCTTTGGGAGAAATTTTTAACTGTTTAAAGCCTCAGTTTTCGTGTGTAAAAAAGGAAATAAACCAACCTCAGTGGATTGCAGATAAAGCATTTAGCACAGGTTCAGTACTTAGCACTCAATATGTAGCCACCAGCAAGGGTAGTGGTGGCAATAATACTCAGCCAGTGGAATGCTGATTTCCAGGAGAAAGATGAGATTTACATGAATCTTTACAGGCTGGAATTTATGGGAGGGCTGTATACCCATAAGTTTTTCTCATCTGAAGTGGAAGCCATTTGAGGGGCATCCAGTCGCTCTATGAGGTCCCCAGAGGCAGGCAAACAACCTCAGAATAATAGTCTGGTGACTACTCCTGCCAACAACCATTGGTAGGAACAACTACAACTGAGACTAGGCACCTTCATCTGACAGTAGAAGCCAAGGAAGTCCTATAGCTATAGACAGTCCCCCTTCACAGCAGGAATGTGGGACTTCTGCTTTCATTCACTCATTATCTTCTATGTTATGGTTTACACTGAGGCTTCCTTTATTCTTTCCAAGAGAATCTAAGCATGTTTAAATAGTTCACATTGGAATTCAAGCAGACTGAAGAGAACCCTTGACTGATGCTCCTTTTTTAGTTGTCAGGTCGCAGCCTTCATATTGACCAAACAGTATGAATAGAAATTATTTTGAGAAATACTAGTAATTGTTCCATTGCATTGATCCAATGGTAAGCAGGAAATGTCTATGCAAACAAATATTTCTCAAGCATCAATGGAAACTCACACTCTAAAGACTTTTCATTCATCTTTTTTTACAAGAGAAAGGAAATTATTCTTTTGATCATTACTTCTAACAATGATAATAAACAGTCCTTCATAAACTCTTAAAGTGTTCTGGCATTAAATAAACACTGCTCAGTAAATAACAGTGTTCCAAGAATGCACCAAAGCAAAGGAGCTCAATTATATACAAATCCTACTCAAAAATCTTTCAATAGCTCTATGAAACCCTGAGTCTTCTATAATTGTTCACCTTGGCATATGGCCCTCTGATTCCAAAACAGTGTACTAAGTTCATTTGTATAGGATTCCCAGACACTCTAGCTGACCTAGATTACTCATGGTTTCCCACATACAACCCTCAATTTCTTGGCTCCCTGCTTTGTTTCCATCTGTAACAATACCATCCCCCTTTCAATATCACCAAGTTTTTCTTGGTCCTGAAAATTGACGGGACTTCCCCACTAACTATCATTATTATGTTATTTGTGTTTTAAATTTATATCTCATATTACTTTATGGATTGCAAAATTCTTGGGAATACCTGTAACATCTTACCATTCTTGTATTCCTGTACCATTTTTCATAATGCCCTATGCTAAGGCTTAGCACAGAGGTTGAGAATATGGACCTCAGGGTCAGGAAGAAATGAGATGGTGTCCTGAATCTGCCATGTACAAGCTGTGTGATTTTAATCAAATATATTAACTTTTTAAAGTTATATTTCTTTATTTCTAGAGTTCCTAGATGACTGCTTGGGTACACTTCAACATACTGAGTAGCCCCAGACACACAATATTTCTTAACCTGTTTGGGGTCATATGACATCCTCTAACAATCTAATGAAGGCTCTGGACATCTCCCTAAGAGAAATATAAAAACCTACATACACCTTCAGTGTTACAAACCTTGCCTCTATCTGTTGGTGTTCTAGAGCAAAGGATATCAAATTGTGGTCTGTGTATGCTTGGAGGTCCCCAGGACTTTCTATGATATATAATAGGTCAATCTATTTTCATAATTATACTCACACATTATTTACTATTTTCTCCATGCTGACATTTGCACTGATGGTACAAATGTAATGATGAATAAAACCACGGACCCTCAGCATGAATCAAGGCCATGGCACCAACCTGTTATGGTACTCATTGTATTCTTCATTAGGATTCTTCACTGCTACGTACTTGCAGTTTAGGACAAAAAGTCAGTTTCACTTAAGAAAGTACTCGACGAAGCAATAAAAATTATTAATTTTATTCAATTTCAAACCTGAGTCACATTCTGTGTATGAAACAGCAAGTACTGCACACTGAAGTACAATGGTTACCTTGAGGAAAGGGAGGTGTGTTTGAGCTGAACTAATAGCTTTTCTTTTTTTTTTTTTTAATTTTTTTTTTTAACGTTTATTTATTTTTGAGACAGAGAGAGACAGAGCATGAACGCGGGAGGGTCAGAGAGAGGGAGACACAGAATCTGAAACAGACTCCAGGCTCTGAGCTGTCAGCACAGAGCCCGACGCGGGGCTTGAACTCACGGACCGCGAGATCATGACTTGAGCCGAAGTCGGCCGCCTAACCGACTGAGCCACCCAGGCGCCCCTGAACTAATCACTTTTCTAAGAAGCCCGTTTTTACTTGAAAAAATGACTAACCAACAAACTAATGTTCTTCAGACCATAGTTGGGGTATGTGGCAGACATTTTCTCACAAATGAACAAAGTGAGCCTGTTGCCTCCAGGAATACAAATTGAAAGTGTTTGTTGCCAAAGGTAAAATTTGAACTTCTGAGCAAAAATAAAAATTTTAGAAAACTTATGCATGCCACTGCGAGCTCAATTAAATTCTCAGTACCTGAAGACTTTGCTGATGAAATCAAAGATGATACTAACAAATATATTTTTTCACAAAGATGACATAATGAAATATGTCAACATTTAGAAGATCTGAATAACTTAGTCAACCAATATCTTTCAAATGACCAATATATAATGACATAAAATTATGCGTGGATAAAAGATGCATTTGAAGTAAGGTAAACTAATCTATTCTAATGTAACAGAATCCTAAAAGTTGATCGGCAGTGGTTTGAATCACATACTGCCGCTACCTTTACTAAACTACCAGTTGTTCAGTTATTCTGCTATTGTAGCAAAGCAGAAGCAGAATATTCACAATTATCAGAAAAAGCTGTACAACGATATGTCTGTATAAGTCCAGCTTTTCTTCAACCCAAACCATGTACTACAACAGTCTGAACACAGAAGCAGATATAAAAATCCAGTTCACTTCTATTAAGCTGGACAATAAAGAGGCAAAAAAGTCAAACAATGCCATTCTTCTATATTCATTCTTCTACATACATGTTTGAAAAGTGGAGGATAAGTTTTTCCACAAAGCTTATTTATATGAATATCTAATGGATTTATTACTTTATTTTTAATGAATTAATACATATTCTTTAAATTTTCTGAGTAATTATCCATGGCTCTAACCCAGATAAACCAAAGCTCCTTGAGCCCTCAAGCATTTTTGAGCATGTTTAGGGCTCAGGTCCTTAACCTGAGGACAGGGAAGCTCCTAAAGGAATGGTTCTCAGCTTAAGAATCCTTGTTCTCTTAAGAAAGCCCCCAACTGCATGAAGTGAAATACAGACTTCTTCTATGCAAGTCCCAAGTTCCTAGAATCAGGTCTCTATGTGGGAGGAAACCTCTCTTTAAATGAGGTGACCAAAAAAAAAAAGTATAAAATTACAAGTATGAATACCTCCTTATCTCATGTCCTCAGAGCAAATTCCTGAAAATATAGATGAAAATTAGACTTTTAATGAATTTAATTGTATTTTTGATGCTCTGATATGAAATATTTTTAATGCTTTTTTTTAAAATAGATCTCACACCCAGTACAGAGCCCAACATGGGGCCTGAACTCAGGACCCCAAGATCAAGACCTGAGCTGAGATCAAGAGTCCCACACTTAATTGACTGAGCCATCCAGGTTTCCCTGAAATCCTTTGTATATAGAAAACATGCACCCATTTTTTCAGTGAACATTTTCATATATGAGTCAATTTCACACCTCCTCCCTTACACACATCTTTTTGCAATTGATCCATTGATTCATAAAAGTTTTGATTATTTAGTAATTAGAATAAGAAGTGGCATATAGGCAAATAACCATTTTATTATTTTTTAAGCCTTATTTATTTTTGAGAGAAAGAGAGAGAGAGAGAGAGAGAGAGAGAGTGTGTGTGTGTGTGTGTGTGTGTGTGTGTGTGTGTGTGTGAGAGAGAGAGAGCAGGGAAGCAGCAGAGAGGGAGACACAGAATCTGAAGCAGGCTCCAGGCCCCGAGCTGTCAGCACAGAGCCCGACGCAGGGCTCTAAGTCACAAACCGTGAGATCATAACCTGAGCCGAAGTTGGATGCTCAACCGACTGAGCCACCCAGGCGCCCCTAGGCAGATAACCATTTTAAAGAGACTTTCATAAGTTACAGACATGGCAGAAATATTCAGCTGGGTGAACACTTTCTAGAACCATATTAAACTTTTCTCCTGTTTTCCTGTTTAGACAGACTTCCTTTTGAAAGCAAGTAAAAACAAAATGGAAGTAGGATTTAAAAAAAAAGTTGCCTATTAGGAAGAGGAGTTTTTTAGCTATCACATGAGCAGTGAGGATTTACTGATGCACTGAGAACCCATCAGAAGTCCTTTCTGACCCTCCCATCTTGCTCTCACCTCCTAACCTCGGCCTACTGCCGCTCAGGACACGATTCTCACAAAGTAAAAACAGAGAGGGAGGGAGCCTCTTCCCTACCACTTGGCTGGACCTACAGTTAGTTTTTCTGACTATAACCCTAACACCAGGTGAATGGAAAAGGGCCTGGAGTGTTAAGAACTTTTGATTCATTGCTTCATCAGCTGGTTTCCATGAGACTTTAAGAACAAGAAGGTGTTAGAGTCCCAGAAAAGTACAATTGTCTAAGTAGAAAATTTTAGCAGAAGCTAAAGTATCTGAAAACAAGACAGGGAGAACTGAGATTCTTAATAAAATGCCAGGACATCCACAAGGCACAAAGGATATTCATTTTTCTAGAAAGAAATTTTAGAGGAGAAAAAATTCTTCAACTTTTAAGACTTTCATAATCTGTTCTCTGCCAAATAACCCTAACCAAAACGTCATGTTGTGTAAAGATGAAGGGAAAATTCTTGCTCTCCCATACCCCAACCTTAGAGATCTTCAAGGAAATTCCTTTTTAGTCTACAAACATCTAAATGAACTATGAGTGCTCACCTGCTTCTCTCCTGGTGCAGTATAACTAAGTAACAAAAATAAGGCTATAGCTTTGTGGGGGGTTCCCTTCAATACAGTCTTGATGGTGTTCTCAGATAATGCTTCGCACTTCTGGGTAATTCTAAATGATCATTTCTGATTCTTAAAATTATGCCCCATCACTTTTTCCACTCCCTCATTTCTACCTCACTGTTATTTTTACCCACATCCATTCAAATTTGATTTCAACTTCCCTCCTAACCTCTCTCATCCTTCCAAGGAATCTTTTATGAATAGCTCACCTGAACTTGTCCAGCATCTTACATATTTGACTTACTTAGTTTTCTGACTATATCATAATAATTTCACTTATTCATTAAGTATATATTGAGCAATTGCTATATATCAGGCACCAACAACACAGTAGGGATCCAGAGAGTAACAGAAGACATATGCCCATTTGTACAATACTTACAGTTATTCCAATCAAAATCCCAGTGAGTTATTTTGTGGATATGGACAAATTGATTCTTAAGTTTATAGGGAGAAGCCAAAGACTCAGAATATCCAACACAATATTGAAGGAGAAGAACAAAGTTGGAAGACTGCCACTACTCAACATCATGTCTTATCGTAAAGCTACAGTAACAAGGGAGTGCCTGGTGGCTCAGGCAGTTAAGTGTCTGATTCTTGGTTTCAGCTCAGGTCATGATCTCATGGTTCCTGAGTTTGACCCCACATCAAGCTCTGCGCTGATAGCGTGGAACCTGCTTGGGATTCTTTGTCTCTGTCTCTCTCGCTTCCCTTCCTCTACTTGCTCTCTCTCTCTCTCAAAAATAAATAATTTTTTAAAAGCTACAGTAACAAGAAAGTACAATATTTAGTGAAAGAATAAACAAGTAGAACAGAATAGAGAGCCCAAAACTAAACTCACATAAATATAATCAACTGATCTTTGACAAAGGAACAAAGGCAATACAATGGAGCAAAGACAGTCTTTTCAACAAATAGTGCTGGAATAACTGGACATCCACATGTAAAAATGAATCTAGACACAGACCTTACATTCACAAAAATCAATTCAAAATGAATCACAGACCTAAATATAAGACACAAAATTGTAAAACTCCTAAAAAATAACTTAGGGAAAACCCTAGATGACTCGACATGATGATGGCTTTTAAGATACTATACCAAAGGGTG
Organism: Panthera leo; assembly: GCF_018350215.1. Taxonomy (NCBI): domain Eukaryota; kingdom Metazoa; phylum Chordata; class Mammalia; order Carnivora; family Felidae; genus Panthera; species Panthera leo. The sequence goes on from NC_056686.1 coordinate 183,923,514, forward strand.
CCTGGGTGACTCAGTCGGTTAAACATCCGACTTCGGCTCAGGTCATGATCTCATGGTCTGTGGGTTTGAGGCTCACATCAGACTCTGTGCTGACAGCTCAGAGCCTGAAGCCTGCTTCAAATTCTGTGTCTCCCTCTCTCTCTGCCCCTCTCCCATTCGTGCTCTGTCTCTGTTTCTCAAAAATAAATAAATGTTTAAAAAAAATTTTTTTAAGATACTATACCAAAGACACATTCCATTAAAGAAATAATTGGTAGGGTGAACTTCATGAAAATAAAAAACTTCTGCCCTGTGAGAAACAATGTCAAGAGAATGAGAAGATAAGTCATAGACAAGGTGAAAATATTTTCATAAGACACATCTGATAAAGGATTGTTACCAAAGTATGTTAAAAAAACCTCTTAAGATTCAACAATAAGAAAACAAACAACTAGATTGAAAAACTGGCCAAACATCTTAACAGATACTTCAAATGGCAAATAAGCATATGAAAGGATGCTCTGTACCATATGCTGTCAGTAAAATGTAAATTAAAACAGTGAGATACCAGTGCACACCTATTAGAATGACCCAAATCTGGGAGACTGACAACATCAAATGCTGGTGAGGATATGGAACAATGGGAACTCTCATTCCCATTTTGGGAATGCAAAATGGTACAGCTACTATGGGAGACACTTTGGCAGTTTCTTATAAAACCAAGCGTACTCTTACTATACAATCCAGCAACTGTACTCCTTGGTATTTACTCAAAGAAGCTGAAACTCATGTCTACACAGAAACATGCACATAGATATTTATAGCAGCTTTACTCATAATTGCCAAAACTTGGAAGCAATCGAGATGTCCTTCAGTAGGTAAATGGATAAATAAACTGTGGTCCATCCAGACAGTGGAATATTTTCAGAGCTAAAAAAAATTGCATTATCAAGCCATGAGAAGACATAGCAGAAACCTAAATATATATTACTAAGTGGAAGAAGTCTATCTGAGAAGGCTATATATTATATAATTCTAACTATATGACATTCTGGAAAAAGGAAAATTACGGAGACAATAAAAAAATCAGTTGTTCCAGGACTTGGGGTGGAGGAGATGAAGAGTCAGAAAACAGGATTTTTAGGTCAGGGAAAATACTATGATACTGTATGATACTATAATAATAAGTATATTATTATACATGCCACTATAGATTTATCCAAATCATAGAATATACAACATCAAGAGTGAATTCTAATGTAAACTATGGACTTTGGGTGATAATGATGTGTCAATGTAGGTTCATGGGATTATAACAAATGTACCACACTGATGGGAGTTGTTGATAATGGGGAAGGCTATGCATGTGTCAGGGCAGAAGGTATATGGGAATCTCTGTACTCTCCTCCTAATTTTGCTATGAACCTCAACAGCTCTAAAAAAGCCTTTAAAAACTAAACAAACACGTTTGCTGATACTTAGGGGAGACAAGGACACAATTATAACATAGTGTAGTAAGCGCTATAAACATAATTTTGTACCTATAGATTTTGTCTCATCTCAATTTTGAACTCCTTAAATGTGTGGTTATATGTCTATGTTATTATAAATCTATCAAAAACTCAGGCCAGTGACAACACTCAATAAAAATTGTAAACTAAAGAGAAGAGATAATAAGTCCTCACGTAAATGTAGTATGCCCACAACCACATCAGAGGTTTAAGCCAATCATAGTCTGTGTGTGACAGCATCTGGACCAGACGAGGTACAAGAAACTTATTTACTAATGCGATGGTAAGAATTCCAAACTGAGTGTTCCTAGAATTTGTGGAGTTGGTGTGACCCCATTCAAAATGATGGCCTATGCCAATAAACTTCACTGAAGAGTTGGCAAAGTAGATAAAACCACAGGAACCCGGGATTTACAAAACCTTAACTTCAGTTTCTACAGGGTCAACTCAATCCCTAGAAGACATTAGTAAATTGAACAATATAATGTTTTAGAAGTGTCTCCTGACAGGGTCAGACTATCCTGAAAGATAGCTGGGCCACTAATTGGATGTTTTTCCTCTTGGGCCTATTGTGATTGACTAGGCAGGGCAAAGTAGTAAGTGGAATCAGTGGGCTTTCTGCTCCTTCAACAAAAAGTCCCCATGGTGACCAGTACTAGGGCCTAGGATTCACAGCAAGGTTCCTCATCCATCTTTGCACTTTATTTCAGCATCTAATGCTAAGAGTGTGAAATAGACTATAAAGTGCTGTTATTCCCAAAGAAGTTTCATGTAATTCATCATAAACTGAATCCTTCCCATGAAGTAGAATTCAATTAGGTGGCCCGGCAATTTTATCTCAATTTCATCCATGTAAAAATTGGGGTACAGAGAAGTTAAGTAACAATGATTATGGTCACAGAGCTGGTAAACTATCACCAGTATCTCTCCAAGACTGAGAGAGACCTATACCATTCCATATTTTTATTCTTTTTTTTTTTTTGTGTGATCATATGTTTTTATTTTGCTTTCTTTTTTTTTTAATATAATGTATAGTCAAATTGGCTAACATACAATGTATACAGTGTGCTCTTGGTTTTGGGTGTAGATTCCCCCATTCCATATTTTTATTTTTTTTATTTTATTTTTTATTTATTTATTTTTAATTTTTTTTTTAACGTTTATTTATTTTTGAGACAGAGAGAGACAGAGCATGAATGGGGGAGTGTCAGAGAGAGGGAGACACAGAATCTGAAACAGGCTCCAGGCTCTGAGCTGTCAGCACAGAGCCCGACGCGGGGCTTGAACTCACTGACCGTGAGATCACGACCTGAGCTGAAGTCAGCCGCTTAACCGACTGAGCCACCCAGGTGCCCCCCCCCATTCCATATTTTTAAAAGAAGTATAAGAATAAATGTCAAAACATGTTAACAAATATGTAATATTTTTAAATGGTTTTAACAAATAAACATTATTAATATAAGACATACAATGCAAAATAATTTTGGTGTTATAAGTGAAGGAGTGTGTGTGCATAGGAGATAGAGAATGTGTGTGTGCACATATATATAACACACTCCAAATAGTATGCTTACATGTGTAAAGTTGTAGGACAGATTTTGGTGGCAAGCAAACACTTTTTTACTATGCAATAGCAATTTCCCCATTGACAGCAATGTTCCCAGTCTGAGAAAATAATGGGAATGAATTGTTATTAGACTGTAGCATCATAGTATTATTCTCCTTTATTATTGGTTTAGAGGTGATCATGGGACACAATTCTGGCCAAAGAGACCTTAAGGGAAATTAACTGAGGGCTCCTGAGAAATATTTCTCCTAAAAAAAGGAAAGCCTCACAGGAGGTGAAGGTTTTTCTACCCTTTGGTTTCTTTCCACTTTGGTTCATGTTATATAGGGATATGATGTCTGGATCTGTGACAGCCATTTTGGAATAATGAGGTGGTAATACTAAGAACAAAACCAAGTGTTAATGATGGAAGTTTTAAAAATCAGGAAAGTGTGTATCTGTCCTCAGTGACTTTATTGACCCACTAGAACTGCCATCTTGTGACTATGTTACTAATCTAATAACCGTATTTCCTAAAACCTTACTAAACACAACTTAGTTGGGTTTTCTCTTATTCATATTTGAAAGCATCTTACTTACCACTTCCTTCTTTCAATCTTGTTCATTAACATATGTAAAACTTCTTTTGGAAGAAACTCAACACAGAAATCACAGGCCCTTTGTGAATGTGAAGCTGGAGCCAGCTCCCCTCTCTAAACTCCTGCTGATAAACTTTCTCTGCATCAAGAATGTGAGAGATCAGACCAGGAGTCCTCAGCATCTAGACCCGTCACACAATCATCTGTGGAACCATCACAAGGGTTATCTGGTCTTCCTATCACTCAAAGAACCAATAATCTTGTGCCATATCTGCCTCTCCCCAATAACAACACAAATTCAATGATAAAAGTCAACCTCATCATGACAAGAATTTCTAGATGCACACAGGTGGTGTTGAGAATAATTTGAAGATCACCAGAGGAAGTTCAACAAAACGAATGACTTTTCCTTGGTGGCTGAATATGCAATAAACATAAACAACGATAAAGCACTTCAGAGGTACATAGAAATTATGCTCATTTTATGATAAGGAAGAAAAGGGATAAAATAGGCAGAGAGGGAAAGGATTAGGACGTGAGGTCCCTGGGTGGGTAAAGACATATTTTGGGACAATGCTGGGAGTGTCTGATCACAGCAAACCCCCTCAGGTTTCCTTCAGGAATTTGATAAAAGACCTGACTAAAAATAAATAGACCATAAAACTTAGGACCCACAAGGAACTGGTATGGCCATAGACCACCCCTCATACAACGGAACCGAGCCAATCAGGAATGGACAACCCAGCACCTAGAATCATTGGCTTGATAGGAACAAGGGGGAAGTGTAGGGGGAGGGCTGACCACGACCAGAACCTTATAAAACAAGGACCCTCCCCTGGAGTCCTGGGGCATTCACTTTGGAATGTCCCCTCTCTATAAAGAGAGCTTTCCTACTACTCATACTTTCTAATCTTATACTCTCATCAACTTTTGCCTGCTGCTCATTTGTGTCCACCTCTTCATTCTGCAAAGCAGCAAGACAAGGAATCATGGGTATTGTGGTAAAGAATCCTGTAACGATTTTGTGACTCCTTTCTTCTCAGGATCTCAGAATGATTATGCAAAGAACGTTGATCTTTACATCAGAGTCAGGTATTACACATGTGAACTGAAGAAAGAGAAGCTCATTCGCTGTCCTGCTCTCCATTCACTTTGTGTGTGGTGTGTGGGTGTACTTAAACGGCATGCCTATTTATATTCAGTCACATATGGACGCTATATATGAATTAGGTATCTATAATGCAGATATTTTAAATATTTGTTTACCACCAACTGCTTAACTGGGATTTCCATGAATAGAATAAAAGATGTATGCACTAAATATATGTGTAGATGTATGAGTATCTGGTACAATTTACTAGTATTTCTTTTTATGGACCAAACAGAAAAAAAGGAAAACAAGTATCTTAAATAAATTTTGCCCATTTCTATTTCCCCCACCATGAAACAACATGATTAATGCACAATAAACCTCATTTTTGAAGAAGAAGGGCAGGAAATTATCCAAGGCAAGAAGAAGCCCCAAGTTTTTAAAAAATTGTCACAGTGAGAAATTGTTGTTCATTCTTTTTGTAGAAAATATTTGCATGTTTATTTTAAGTCCAAAATAAATGTAAATATTTTAAACAAACAAAAACATGTCAGGGATAACAATAGACTATTTCTGAGCTGGGGAGAAACAAAGCTTGCCAGCAGTAGGACGTATATTTTTAAGCACACTGCTTCAAAAACCAGGATGTCGGGATGTTGCATCTTTAATTTTTCTGTTAATTATGGATTGAGCATTGTTGTGAATCTTGTCCTCAAAACCGAGCTCAGAAAATAAGAGCAGATGCTCATCCCCAGGTCTGGCTCATATGGGAATTGAACGGAACATATTGGTTTATAATTAATGTAATTTGTTGGATTATCTTTTGTGAAGGAGCGAAGGTAAACAACCTTGCAGCATTGTGGTAATATCTTTGGAGCTTGGAGCTTCAATAGTTATGGAGGGAAAAAAAGAATGAAAAAGAAAAAAGCTCTTCCTGTTAGATTACAGGGAATTTTGAAATGTCTGTCACATTCAAACATACTTTAATTAATTCAAAGGAAAGAATTAGGTGAGAGACCCTAAAGCTAATTACAAATAGTGTGTAAAATGGGAGCCATTGGTTTCCCAATGGGGAATTTTGATAAGCTGAATTCTCTTTTCTATTTGCTTTAATTTTATTGTGCAGTAGGGAAATGGAAGGGAAACATTTTCCCTTCTCTCTAAACAGGAAATTGGGCACAACACAAAATTCATTGATTTGAATATTTACCCTTTTGGGGAACTGCGTTATTCATAAGAAATATACAATGACTTTTTTCCAAGAAGGTCAGGGCACTTTGCATATCTCATCTTTGTTTTTTTTCTCCATCCCCCTCAGAGGTATAGATGTTATCTTCACTTTGAATAAACTCATTCAGGAAGAAAAGAAAGTAACCATAAGCCTTTTCCACACACAATCAAGCCAGGCAGGATAAATGCCCTTTGGTGACGTTTTTTGCTGTCGTAAAACATTTCCTTTGCTTCACACTGGTCATGGGAGCATATGTGCAACTTTCAGTCTTTGACAATCTTTGACGACCCAGTTTCGATACTGCACCATCTGAATTTTCATTTTGGTATTTTCCTCTTCATTGTATGCTATTTTAAAAATTGGGTTCCTTAGCTTCTAATACAGAGTAGTTAAGGTTGAACCTTTCTATAATTAAAAGGGTAAAACTCCATTTTAATTGACCATTCACTTTTTTTCATATTTGCTTATGATTGCTAAAATTCAATTATTCTTTTTAACATCTCTTAACTAGAAACCCAATTTAGGGTATCTCAGTTCCATAATCTGGGGGCACAGGAGGGTGGGGGGAAGAAGAGGAAAGGAGTGAAGACATTTAAAATTTTATTTCAAAGCAAATGATGTGAATTCTTTTTAAAAAGCAATTACTAAAATAATGTTAATGCTATTTTTATTGTCTGAAATGAATGCTTAGATTTCAACTTAGAAATTATTTTCTTTGGAAGCCTTTTCAGCCTACCCTCCTCACAAAGAATGATTTAACTGCATGTTCACAGTTTTCTGGACTATTTGCTAAAATTCCAGAGCAGGGCAAGGTCAAAGTCTCAGGTTAATTAACAAATATCTATTATCCATTGAAAACTGATCCATATACGAGTGCTGAGACACATATCATGGGATTGTTGGGGAGCCGGTCGACTTGTAATTAGTAAGAAACTAACACAAAACAACAGTTACTGGTAAAAGATAATGTATAATTAAATAAATTAAATAAATCGTGTAGTTTATGCTTTTCTAAACTACAGGTGGCCAGAAAAGTCACAGGGCTGGAATTGTCAAAGATCGAACATGAATGATTCACCTGGGCTAGTATTAACCCTGGCCAAATACTCTGCTAGATGCCTTCATAGAGATTCTCATTTAATCCTGTCTCTTTTCAAGTAGGGCATTTTGCCTTCATGCTATCTAGAAGAAAATAACAGACAAATTCAGCAACCTTTCCAAAGTAATATCACCCATCGATGGTGTATCTGGTTTTGAGCCCTGATTCTTTCACAGTACTACCATGGTGACTGACAGAATATATAGAAAGGAAAAGAGAAATGAATTAAAAATCATTCAATAAAAGGGCAGAAGTAAGTAAATGAAAAAGGACTAGTAGAGTGTCATTTCACTAAAGACAAAGAAGTACTGCGTTTTGAGAAGGAACATAGTGAATAGGGTCAAAAACTGCAAACAGGTCAAGGAGACTACATTTGTCATTGTGTTTGACAACAAAGATGGTGCTTTTCGAAAAAGCTTCTTCAGTGAGTGAGTGGAATATAAACCATGTTTCAGAGGTGAAGACCGAAGTGACGATGGGAAGCAGCATAGGGAGATTTCTGTGACAAAAATAAAGCAGACACTGACTGGAAGAAAGAGTGGCAGTAAGGTGAAGTGAAGACTTTCCTTAGGATGGAGGGATATGAATTAGTGAAACCAGAGGAAGGAGAAGTGGAACTGAGAAGGAAGAGACCAGCTTGGGGCAAGATACCTCATTGGAGTTCGTATCAGGGGAGGGGCTAGCACTTTGAAGAGGCTTCTTCTGAGACAGGAGAAACTCGAACAGGCTTCTATAAGTGGTAGAAGAAGACAGAACGACCTGAGGATGAGAAGCAGTGAAGGACAGCCTTGGTCTTTTTATTTGAAGAAAAAGGTGAGCTTCCTGGCTGAGGAAAGGAGCAGTGAATAAAGCGTTGAAGGCTAGAGGAGAAACAATCTGCTGCAGCAGAAATGGGAAGGATGAAATCCTCCTTCCCCAGGATCATCTACATACACCTAACTGTTTATAAAGTGTCTTCCTTTCTGATCAAATAAAAATGATGATTTGGCTCTTATAAATCCCCAAAGGACTTCACGACAATCTGGATGGCATGAAATGGCATGGTCTTCAGTGGAAAAAAAAAAAGAAGAAGAAGAAAGAAAGAAAAGTGGACAGATTGACCAATATAGAAATTCTGGCTTTTCTCCAAAATTACAGCATGTCATTGGCAAAAATTGGAAGTATGAGCCAGATCTCAATTCAATGCTATTTCTGCTACACTCCAATGTTTCTCATATAACATAGGTATTTATATATATGATTTAAAAAACAGCACTGGTTTGAAAAACTATATTATAAAAAAATGTACAGTGAGAAGCATACTTGGTTTACACAAGTTTGACTAGATGCTTTTATTCTGTTTTAGGGAGTAAATATTTTGTTTCTCCTTATCAAAAATTCTACCAGGTTATTTGCAAATAGAAATGAAGAGACAGCTACTGACCTCTTATTCCTTCAGACCCGGATACATAGTTTTAAATCACTGAATGCTATTCAGTATGAAATTCTTGGCTGAGAACCATTCATAGATGATAAAAACCAAAGAGTACACAGCAGCCAGGCAAACATATAAAATGACTCCAGTTGATTTTTGGAGATTCCCTTCTCATGATTTTGCGTATCTCAAATGGCCAGGAACTCAATTCAGTTCTCAAATTCTTAAATCATTGTCCATCTACATATCGCCCCCATGTTCCCAAGGAGTATGAGATTGCAAGCAGAATGCTCCAAGGAAATCACACTTCATTATCATTTTGGTTTGGAGCACAAATCTTATTCACAATCAATTATTTGCATGGAATGTCATAGACTGGTCTTTATTCAAACCAAAAAAAATTTTTTTAATTAAAAAAATAATAAGCAACAAAAACTCACACCATAAACAATGTTGAAAGACAAATCAAAGTCTTAGAAGAAATCTCTGCAAAATATTTATCAACAACCAATAACTACAGTGACTCTTTAAAAGTTAGTGGTCACTTGCACTAATAATAAATAAAATGCAAGTAAAAAAGCAATGAGTTATCACTTTGGGAGACCCTCAATTCTCAATACAATACTAATAATTTATACAATGATGGTAAAGATGAGGAAAATCACATTTTCATACATTGCTAGTAGGAATGTTAATTTATTAAGCCCTATAGTAGGCAATTTGGTAACATATACTAAAAATGTACATGTGTTTTACCCAGTGATTTCTCTAAGTATTCTACAGGAACAAAATCAGTCATGCACAAACATGTGGGAAAGCATAGGCTCAAGAAAATTTATCACAGTGAGGCTTATGATATGAAAATCTCAGAAGAACCTAATTATCAATCAAGAGAAATTCAGTAATTTTAGGGCATCCATTCAATGGAACTATTTTTCTCCTTTAAAAAGGATTATGTAGATGTATACACATCAATATGGAAAGTTCTTTTGATTTATTTTCAAGTGCAAAAATGTATGAGAGCAACATATTAGTATCCTCTTATGTGTATGAAGTTACATGTTTGCTTTTAAAGAAAAATCTGGAAGGCCATTTACAAAATGTTGACTGTGCTTTTGTTATTTAATTAATTTATTTATTTTGAGAGAAAAAGAGAGAGTATGAGCAGGAAAGGAGCGGAGATAAAGGAAGAGAGAGAATCCCAAGCAGGCTTCATGTTGTTAGCACAGAGCCCAACATGGGGCTCAGTCCCACTAACCGTGTAGTCACGACCTGAGCCGAAATCAAGAGTCAGATGCTTAAATTGACTGCACCACCCAGGTGCCCCTTGACTGTGCTTTCTTAAAGACAGTGGAATTTAAAGTGGATCTTTCAATATCTTGTATATACTTTCCCTACTGTTTAAATTTCTGAGTATTTGTTATCTTTATAATAAAAAAGTTAAATAACAAACACTTCAGATAGAATCTTAATATTTAGAAATAGGAGGGAATAGATATATTCTCAATTCTATCATTTTCAATTATAGCTGATAAAACAGGTCCAGAGACATGACATGTCTTAGCCAGTATTTATGTTAGTTTCCAGACTTTCTAGTATTCTTTGACCTCTCTACCATACCAACTGAACATGAGTAAAATATGCACAGCAAAATAACCTATTGAGCCATTTGGAGGTTGGTGAAGTAGAGTCTTCATTTATATTGTACTTCTAATGCAGTGTAATATATTCTCTCTATTTGAAAAAGAAAGAGTAGGCCAAAGTTATCTCAAGGAAGATGTGTTGGAATACTGAAACCACAAAAGCTATCAAAGATTCTGAAAACTCTTCAAAATTTATATTTGTTATTTTTAGGAAAGCTTCTTTTTAGGCCGTGTAGACCATATATATATTTCACAGAATCTTGAATTATGCTACAGCAACAGCACTGGGTTTTGTGACCTGAATGCTAGTCTTAAGGTCATAAATAGACTAAATTTTCAGCTCAGAGATGTGTTTTTCTAATGAATCAGCCACAAATGCAACTGCTATAATAATAGTTTCATACCATAGTCACAAGAAAACTGTTCAGTCAAAGAGAATGAGAAGCTTATCACAGATTGACGACTTTCTGATATGAGATGTTAAAATTTTCATATCCTTATAAATTAAGAAATACTAGACTGAAGTGACCAGATGTTCAGCTTCCTTTCTGGAATTTTAAATGTATATGTGTGTTCATGCACACAACAGAAACTGTTCCTCTGAAGAGTAGAGATCTCTCATCAGAAAATGCCGGTCTTCTTACGCTGTCATCGGCCTTCATTTATTATCCATAGTGCTTACATTTCAACACCTTGCATTTTATGTCTTGTTTTTCATACAAGCTACCCAAATTTCAGAAGGCATTCTGAAAGAAAAAGAACTATCTTTCTCCCACTAGAGCTTAAAATGAGTGCCTAGGAAACGCTAACTAAAATATCAAGGAAACCATCCGTGAAAACACCAAGGAGTTTGAAGATAGCTAATTTGTTGACATTTGTAGCCTAGATGTCAAAGGATTCTGCCAGGTGATGAAAGTATGACATTGGTGGCAAGGTCAATCCCTGTATTTTCTTTTTTTTTTTTTAATTTTTTTAAACTTTTTAATTTATTTTTGAGAGACAGAGAGAGACAGAGCATGAATGGGGGAGGAGCAAAGAAGGAGACACAGAATCTGCAGCAGGCTCCAGGCTCTGAGCAAGCTGTCAGCACAGAGGCTGATGCGGGGCTTGAACTCACAAACTGTGAGATAATGACCTGAGCCAAAGTCGGACGCTCGACCAACTGAGCCACCCAGGCGCCTCATCCCTGTATTTTCCTTTCATGATCTTCAGATCATGTCCTAATACCACAGTATCAGGAGAAAGAAAACATTTGCCAGAAATAAAACCATGGCAGGATTCAAATAAGAATTCTAAGAGTCAGTAGTGTAACACTTTGTGAGGCCCTTGTAAGTCTACATGAGTGTCTGAGGAAGTGTATGCGAGGAATGTTTTAATAATACTCTTATAACCTTTTTTAAGTTTAGAAATATGCTTTTCTTCAAAATTAAAAATAGCTCATATTAGTAAGTAATACTCATGGCAAACACCCCCCCAAAAGCATAATACTCATTTCTATTTTATTTCTAGTCCTCTTCTGATCCACCACCAAACTTTTATTTTTCAAATTTTGTCAGAGAGTAAATGAAAACCAAACTGTTCTTGGCTGAGGCCACGAATGCTTGGTGATTAGCATAACAAAAATAAATTCACCTTACACTGATTTACACTCTACCATAATAAGGGTACAGACTATTTTTCTTATATTGTTATTCTCTTTTGAAATGTATCTCTGGTAAGATGCAAAAGCACGTTATTTTATCTTTATTTATATAGCTATAGGATGTTTAAACTTTCTGACCCATAAAGCTGCATTCCAGGAGTAGAAGTCTGGTCTAGCTTGGTTTCCCTCTTAGGTTGATTGATTTGAGGATGAAGAAATATCTTCTCTGAAAACTATACCAAATCAGTCCCTGTTTTATGGTCCCAATTCACCTCTTACAATTTCTTAACATTCACATTAAACAGGAGGCTTCTAGGTGTACTCTTTTCAAATACAAATATCCTTAGAAAAGTTAATATATAAAACTGTTGACACCTTCGAACAGATTAGAAAAGCAAGTTATTCCTATGTGAAAGCTAGCTGAGAATAAAACCCTTAGGAGTTGTTATAGAAAAGAAAAAATTCTCCTTTCGAGGTGATGAAAAGGAATGGGCACCTAGACACTCATTAAGCAGTAAGAAAGCTCTATGGGAACCAAGTGACTAAGATCAGAGTGTGATTCTGGCAGTGTGGCTGAGCAAATATGGATCCATCTGTGAGATTTATATATACTAGGGGCTCATCCAGCCACAGCTTCTTCCAGTTCTTTGGTAGGGTATAATACTGCCCTCTTCTATCTGCTACCAAAGGTAGGAGAAAATAGAAAGGGGGTTGTCATTAGGTGCTAACTAACCAGATGGTCACAAGAGTGTTATTGATATATAACGTATGTCAAAGCACCCTAACAAAAATAATACCTTCTCCAGTGTTGGAAACAGATGTTCGATTTCTCATTTTCTCTTGTCACAACATGTAAAGACTATGTTCTCTCTCTGTTTTCCACGGGGTAAAGGGTCTAACTTGTGTCTGATTTGTTTAGGAGGAAGAATTGAGCTGTCTCTTCAATAGTAGAAGAGAAGATGAGGAAGGTACTGGGTTATTGATAAGAAGGTAAGAGAATTTTCGAGATGAGAAGATAAAGGACTGAGGGAAACAACACCCAGAGGGAAGGGAATAAAAGCAGGAGGAGAAAGGAAGAAAGAGATAAGATGAAGCCAGAACCAAGGGCCAGGGAAGATGGTGGAAGATGGTTTTAGAATTTTGCTTACATCAAGTCTCTTGACACTTTTTACATTGACTCTTTGTTTGCATTTAATCAAGTAGCATATACAAAATAAAGAAACCAGAGAGAGAGGCTTGGTAAAACAACCTGTCACAGTTATTTGGACAGAGAGAATTTAATAAAAAGAAGTGTTAACTAGTTACAAAGCTGTCAACTGAAAAAGTAAAGGAGTAAAAAGGGACCAGTAAGGTGTTATGGAGGGGACAAGTGTTGGAGGGAGCTCCCCTGCCTTAGGCTGAAGGAATACTAAAGGCAAGAGGTTAGAATGATTAAAATTTAGAAGACTGGAAGAGAGGCCCTCAGAGCTGAAATTCAGACTAAGGAAGGGGACTGCAGGGGTGATGTGATGCTGGTGCCTCTAAACGTCTAAAGGCTGGTGCTATAGGTGTAGGATAAGTTGCAAATCGTATTCACGTGCTGCTACCAGAAGGCACAGCGACTGCTGAGATGCAGAAGTGTTACCGGAGGGATGCTCACAACAACAGAGCAGAAAATTGCATAAGTGGATGTGCACTGGTAGTAATAGGATGTAAGGAGGAAGCAGCTTCCCTTCTCTGTCTAGCACCCCCTACTGACTGAGCCTAGAAGAGACCCAGCCAGGGAAGCAGAAATGTGCTTTGCAGAGTCCCTGTCCTAGTATTACAATATGGAGTACACAGGGTGGACTTAAAGAGAAGGGGCACTAACTTAAGAATTGGTACACAACCTTTAAGAAAACTTATCTTCCCATGGGTGCCTGGATGGCTCAGGTGGTTGAGTGTCCAACTCTTGATTTCAACTCAGGTCATATGATCCCAGGGTTATGGGATTGAGCCCCACGTTGGGACCCATACTGAGCTCGAAGCCTGCTTAAGATTCTCTCTCTCTCCCCCCGCCCCTCCTTCTCTCTCCCCCTCTGCCCCTCTTCCCGACATTCTGTCTCAAAATTAAAAATAAATTTAAAAAATTACCTTCCCAAATGCTTTTCATTCCTTAATTTTGAAGAGATTTGATCAAAATCAGATAATAAGAAAGGCCAATACTTAGAAGATCTTTCACTCCAGTTATAACCTCTTTTAATTAAGCCAGATTATGGAAAGCCTGGATGTACTTTGTAAATAATAACAACTATTTAATTTATAGAAAATTATTAAGGGACTCTGCTCATTCTAAATGCCTCATTCAGTAAATAGTTATTGAATATCGAAAGTGTGTCAGAAATTATTCTAGGTACTTGGAATACACCAGAAAATAAGAAAGACAACATTCTTGGCCTCAGAGAATAGAATTCTTTTTATAGAAGATTTTTATCAATAGTCAGAAAAACAAGCAATTGCAAATGTTTTATAAAGAATAGATCTGGTGTACAATGTGAGATATTTATATTGACAATTATGGCAGCAAATGGATTTAAAGATGTGCTGAGATTCTGGAAACATATCTATAGGTCTACCCATTTTTCCTACCCACTCTCAGATATATTTCCCTCAACTTCTTTCTGAATCTCTAAGTAGAAGTGGAGAAGTATTATATGTGATCCAAAGGCCTATGAATCCTTCAATTGAAATATTTCACACCCAATAGCCACATCATAAAACCCATAGAACTTTCCTCTTTTAACATCTACTGCCCCATAAAACGTAAGGATAATTTAGTGTAAATAAAGGAAGGAGGAAAAATACAGGCTTGATTTTTGAATAATATTTGACTAATATTCTTCCTTGAAATAAATAGTAATGTATGTATCTGTCTACTACTAAATAATAGTTTATAAACTCAACTTTAACTTAAGGCATTTAAAAAAATCTCTGTAACTTTATGCCAATTAAAAGAATTGCTCTGATTTATGCTGAGATCATATAATATTTCTTGGAATCACCTCTCAGAGAAATCTCTAAAGCCTCAATATAGCAAACTTGAATTGTGACACCTCTCTCCTAAAAAAAAAAGTCCAAAACTCCTTTCTCATTGACCATACAAAATCTAAGATTCAGAATCTAAAACTGTTGCCAGTTTTAATATTTTAAGAAAAGGTATGATCTTCAAGATCTTAGAAATAGTAGATTCACTGCCATGAGAAACATTCAAACTTCAACCCAAACCTTTAACAGCAACTAGCCCAGAGTTTTATTTACATAGTAGGTGCTCCATTAAGGTTTGCCAATCGTATATTTTATTTTTAATAATAAATGAACAAGGAAGTTCAGTATACCTCAGCAATTCTTCTGTTTAACTGCCCTTATCCTCAAGATGTTCTTATAGATATGCAAAATTAATCTCTCACTTTTCTAGGTCTGTCTCAACATAGGTCGGAATTATTCATTCTTTTCCTGTTCTTAAGTTACTAAGACCTGTCACCCTGTAGGAGATAAGGAGATCACCCATCCTCTTACATCCTCATTCTTTAACCATGTTTTCCAAGAAGACTGATCTCAAGTCTTCATGCTAAGACATACAGCTTAACATATCATCCAGTTTTCTATACGATGAGATAAATACTAGTCTGTATATAAAGACTTCAAAACCTAGCTCGAGCCTACTGCTCAGATCACATCTCAACACCTTCTCCCTATAACTTCTGAATGCCCATCCAGAGCTACCAAATTCTAACCTTCATCCATTTCCCTTTGGCAATGACATCTCAATACTAGCTACTGATTAGCTGTGGATCAGAACAGAGAATTTTAAAATTGGGTACATTTCCACCTGATGTGTAGTGTCGTTGGAGTGATGAAGGTCACAGCTTTTCTCGTTGTAGAAAATTCTATTTCAAGACCATCAGTGCTGACTGAGAATTTCACAAGTCCTGCCAAATCCTTTTCCTTTTTGGCTATCACTGACTTTGCTTCCTCCAGCTGCCAGGCATAGGCTATTAAATGCAAACAACTTTAAAGTAACATTTTTCCCCTGACACAGAACAACACAGGCTGGGTTTTTGAGAGAAGCATACAGCTGTAGTTTGGACTCTGCCTTTGAACCATTTTGGACTTTCATAAAGTGAAAGAGCATTAATTAGCCATTGTCTTTTTAAAGCATTTGATCTGATGTTGGTTTATCTTTCATCCTAAGATTGGATGGGAAAGACTTTACATTATAATACTAATAAGAAAAAGGATGCTTCCTGAAAATGAAGTCCTGTCAAATTTTATGTTTTGTTTTCTAGTCACAAGGGTGCACTGCCTATTCTAGGAGTAGCTGGAAAGTGGGAAGCAGAGGAACTTGAAAGAAAAACAGATTTAAAGTCCTGTTCAGTAGGCAATATTATTAAAAATAAAATCCTTTTGTAGCCTGTCATCTTGATGTTATGAAACCCAGTAGCATGTTTTTTCTCCCTTTCAAATGAATTTTGTTTTTAATAAGCTTGGCTAAAAGTATAAATGCTTTTGGCGAGGTCAACTTGAACTTGTGGCTTTTCTTAGCCATTGGGGTCTACACCTCAGAGAGTTTTCTGTTTTTATTGGAAGTTTAAATTTTGTTGACTGAACTGGCAGTTTCTTTGTGAGAGCACTTGAGTCCTTTAATGTTTTCTTTTTTGGTCTCTATTGCTGTTTAAAAGAATGACTTGAGGATAAATTTGGTGCCCTGGATAGATAAATAAATCTGACAAAATTATAAATGACTCCGTTAACTAGAGCAGGAAGAGGAAAATAAGTGAATTAATTTTAAAAAGAAAACATACCCCTCAGTAAAATGCATGAAACCCTAACAAAGACAAATGCCACTCAAAAAAGTTCAATATTTTAAGGAAAGGAAATAGTCAATTCTTCCTAGTGTAGAAAAACAACCAGAAAAAAAAAAACTAAAAAATTAATATATCTTCACAGGTAATATAGAATTGTTCACTGTGTACCTTAGGTTATGTATTTGTTAATTTTGTACCTTATTTCAAGTCTTATTTATGTAATGAGTTTATTTTAGTATGTTAATATAATAATCAAATTGTATAATTTTTATATTTTATTAGAAATTCATTATGAACAAATGAGCAAACTTATTTCTAATTTTAAAAATGATAAGTCACACTGTCAGACCAAACTTGACTGTGAACAAGAGTTGACTTTACAGGTTCAGACTGGCTGAGAAAATCAGGCACTGACTGAGTGAAAATAAGAATGATGAGAGTTCAGATGTGTATTCTTAGGGATGGTTACTTCCACAGGTTGAGAAAAAGTCATGTAGGACGCATAAAGGTTGGCTTCCTTTTGTGCCTTCCATCATGAGTAGAGGAGAATCTTTTGAAAAAGAGACAAAAGTCCCTTACTTTTGTTTAACTCACAATTTTGCCTCAAGATGATTCATTTTTTGCAAATATTATGAGGCTTGGGTATTCAGGTTATTCAGCATTTCCTGCAGGCCAGTCATAGTAACCACACTAGCTTGCTCCATTTCTACCCTCTGCATTAACAAGGAGTCACTATATACAGTATTCATGTATTATCCCTTTGTAAAGAATATCTGAATACTGTTTATAGAAAAAGCATTTTCTTGGGGCATCTGGGTGGCTTGGTCGGTTAAGCCTCCAGCTTCAGCTCAGGCCATGATCTCACACTTAGTTTGAGCCCTGCATCAGGCTCTCTGTTGATTCTATGTCTTCCTCTCTCTCTGCCCCTCCCCCCGCTAGCTCACTCGTGTGCTCTCTCTCTCTCTCTCTCTCTCTGTCTCTCTCAAAAATAAAAATAACATTAAAAAAAGAAAAAGAAAAGCATTTTCTTAATGGCTCAAAAGACATTTAAGTACTTTGGGGTGCAGGGTTATGTTGATAGTTTTTAACACATGTATTATATATATGGGAATGATTATAAAAGGGGGCCAGATATTATTAAGCTTTTGAGTTAATTATAAACTTTTAGATATACATAAGCAAGATCTAAATTGATATAGGTTTCTGATCATTAAAGTGAGAATAATAATATTTACCTCATGAGGACTTTCAGAGATATGTTAACATAAATAAAGAGCTTAGAATATCTGGTAGGTGTTCAGAAAGTATTGATTCTTTGTCCCTCCCATTCCTTTCTTCTTTCTGAGGAGACAATATATTATACAGGAACTAGCATAAGCTTTGTGGGTGTAGAGGTTGGGAGATTGGGAGGATTAATGATATTCTGTTTGGATTACATGCCCAACACCTAAAAACTCAGAAATTTGGCCCAGTTCTTAACTTCTTAAAGGTTTAGTTGCCTCATGTGTAAATTATGTTTTCTCATTCTTATAGGATATGTTTCTTTGTCCTTATAGGATATATGTGCATATAATATAAGATGGCAGTGCCTAACACAGTACCTGAGCTCAGTAATGAGCAGTTATCATTAATCTCTCATAGTTTAGTCCTGAAACAAGAATTATAAGATCAATTAAAATATTATATACATATTATATACAACAAAAAGTTGTCTGAGGTCATTGTACTCTTAATTTAGCTACTAGTCTATTGACTGTCCTGAGGGAACTTTAACATAATTACTATATCGGTTTGGGGCTTTCTGTCCATAGCTCTAAGACAAAGAGTAAGCTCTGGCATCAAGTAGCCCTGAGTTCGAATCCCCATACTGCCACCCAGTATCTCTCTTCCAGTTTTGAAGTTTTATATTTCGAGTCTTTTATAGGTTACCCTTGAAATTTTAACAAGCCTGCTAAAGTGAAAATGTAAATCTAAAATATCAACACAGCAAAAGACTCAGTGCTGGACTCCAGAGCACCGAGAGAGCTTCCTTCAGAAAGGTGGATGAAATCAGGCTTAGAGTAACATCAAGAATTTATCACCTGCTGTGATCAATTGTTAGGATTGTGAGCCTTCTAAGATGGTACCCAAAAATTCCTGCCTCCAAGTACTTATCCCTGCCTTATTTGATCTCCCCCATGAGTATGTTGATTGAACTAGTAACTTACTTCTAACAAAATATGGCAAAAGTGATAGATATCACTTCTGAGAGTAGGTTATAAAAGATGGTGACTTTCACCCCCCACCATTCCTCCCACTCCCATGTCATTCTCCACAGCCTGGTGAGCCAGAAGGTCCAGCCTAAGATGCCCGGATTCCTAACTCACAGGAACTGTGAAATAATAAATGAGCTTACTTTAAACCACTAAATTTGGGGATAATTTGCTATGTAGCAATCTGTAACGAATGCAGATGAGTAGGGCAAGATGACTTAAAATTATGATGAAATTCATAGATTAAAACTAAAAAAAAATAACTATTTGTTTTGTTTTCAAGTGTCAACCAAACATAAATCATTTTCACTGCCATTAAATTATTTAGACCATCACAACTATTTTAGTGCCCTTGCCCAATTTTTTTTCTTGAGCCTTTACTTTGACAATGTTTGTTCCCAAAAGCCTTGCTTGCTTTGCTAATTCCTAAATATCTCTGTAAGTTGAAAATGGGGGGAGGGGGACAACAAAGACAAGTCATCCACTGAAGAGCATTCAAGCCCCATCTAGTACCCGCACCATCAGCAAGAGTTATGTTACGATCAAGTCCAACAGCATTAGCCACCATGGAGACAAGCAGATCAACTTTAATTAAGGAAAAGTTCACCTTCTTTATATAGTTCATCGATTGTATAAAATACAAACAGAAGTAAACCTAATGCTGAAATTACTATCCTAAAAATTGTCAAAAACTGTTTTTAAGATGTTTGCCACAATCCACTTTCCCCAGTATGAGAGTTTTACTAATTTATACTGTAAAAAACTAAACCAATCAGATTGCTAAACGCTGTATATTAGGACAAAATCGCTAGGCCTTTCTCTCTGACTGGATTGGCACTGGCAGTACTCTCTGCTCCCAATGATCCAAAAAGCTTCCTGCCTTGCAAACCACAAAGTCTGAGTAGATGCCACCTTGCCTAGAAGAGCTTCAGAGTCAACATCCCAGAGAGGAGATTCATCACCCTGTGGGGTGCCCAGTCTGCCTTGGCACAGCCATAGCACAGCAGCCCTCACTGAGATCATCAGGCTGCAGAAGACCTTTGAAACTTAGTCTGTGATACTCTTGCTATAGACAGTTGAATAAATACTCATTCTTAATTATATACCTAAATGTACAACCTTCTATATAAATACCTACTTTTTTTTCACTATGGTATCTTTTCAGAGAACTAACTGCCACTTAACAAGAGCGAGAATACTCCAGAGTGAGAATCAAGTCGTGAGGAATGGTTTTCCTTTAGCAAATATCAACAGAGAAACTTCAGAGGAATACATCTACCAAGACTTATGGCTCTACTGTTACACCAGAGCTTCTGTCTGAAAAATGTAAAAGTCTATCATCCATTTTTTTAATATATTCTAACTCAGAGTGTTGCACTAATTAACAGCAAAATGCTGGATTTGATACCTGTGAAGGCTCATGGATTCCCTCTGTTCTATGGCCATAGACAGAATCCCTAACTCTAGCCAGATGTTTCATGAATAAGCATGACCACAAATCTTCACTAATACTATAAAATAAAGTGTCTGATATACTAATGTTAGTTCATAAATATCATCTTCAAGTGTAAAAAGACAATTTCTCTACAAATCTATTGACAGGCTTGGTATTATTTTTCATGGTACTGACTGGTTTACAAATTGAAATTATTACTTATTTTGGCTTCAGGTTGACAAACCTCTAACAGCTCAGAGACTGTAGCTCACATAAATGAAAAATAATACACTAGTTTTAAATAAATTATATAGTTACACATGGACCAGCATATAGCAAAAATATAATCTCAAGCTGGAAAGCAACCATTTATTTTCATTTATATCTATAACATTTTACAGATATTTCCATTTCTCCCATGTATTATATTAAAAATATTGAAAATGATATTAACCACATTCCCAGTTAGCCTTTATCACAACTCTATGTCTCACTCAGAATATGTCAAGAAAGCAAATATCTCTCGGGAATTAATGTAATAATGTTTGAAAATGATCTTCTTTTAGCCAAGAATAAAATATCATTTATCTAATTTCAACTAGTAGAATCAAATTTTGGTTACTATAATGGAAAATTAAAAGAAGTTTATATAAATTAGAAAAGTCTGAAAACATAGATTTATTATTTATCTTAATATCCGCAATAACCAGAAGTATCTGATAATATGGTAATCCACAGTATTTACCAAAAAAAATCACAATGACTGATCATGAAGGAAAAAGTGAGGAAAATAAAACTTTACTGGTGCTGAATTAAATGTTTTCAATGTATTCTTAGCTCAAGATGCTTTGCACCATTCCATAAACAGTTACACTGCTGGGTATTTATACCAAGAAATATAATCAAAATTCAGAAGGAAACTCTTTTACTCAGATAAATTCAATGTAGAGTTATTAGTAGAAAAAATGAAATGAACAAAATGTTCAACAACTGGTAAATGGCTAAATAAAGGAACAATGTGCAATTAATTTTTCCCAACAAATACTTCTTTATTCCCTCTTATATGTCAGATATCAGGTAAGTTTCCTAATCTATACAGCTTACTTTATTCAAAATGATGTTTATAAATCATCTGTACCAAAATTAAACATGTACAGAACAATCAGTAAAAAAATTATATAAGAAACTGTTTCTATATGATCATAGATAGCTATGAACAAATTAGGTATAGAAAAAACATTAAAAAATATAAATAAAATGTTCATTATACTTTTCTTTGTGGGGCTCAATTTTAAGTGTCTTCTTTCTTGTTAATATTAAGTAATTAAAACTAATATTCTAACAGCCTTGCAATAAATTATCATGGTTATGGGGGAAAAAGGGCTATGTAAAACAGGACAAACTTTCTTGAAAAGCTTCAAAACTGAAGTCAAAACTGAATTAAATACATCTCCAAAATATACAAGATAGAAAATGGCATTTCTTTTAGTTTTTAATTTTGTTTTGTGTTTGTTTGTTCAAATTTATTGAGTATATTTAATATTTAAAAATTGCGCATATTCAATGTATACATTTTGCTGAGTTTGCACATATGCATGTACCCACAATACCATCAGCACACTCAAGGCAATAAACATATCTAACACCTCCAAAACATTCCATGTGTCTCCTTGCTTTTGTATGTGTCTGTGAGTGGTAACAACAATTAACATGAGATCTGCCTTCACTAAACAAATTTTTTTAAGTGTACAATACCATATTAACTATAGGCACTTTTCATCACTCTACTTTTCTATATTATCCAAATACTATATAATGAACATATGTTATTTTTATATTTGGAAAATAACCCTATGTTAAAACAAAAAGTAATAACCAAACTTGAGGAATAGCTGTTCTAATTGAAATACTGATGAAAGCCTGAGAAGGCAGAAGAGATTCATAGCACAGTGAGCTCAGGGTAGTGACCAGTTACCCACATTGTACCCCCACCACAGCCCAACTTCCATGAACTGAAAGGCTGTGATGCAGAACCAAGGGTTTCTACCTACCATGAGCTGCCTCCATCCACCTCAGAAGCACAGGACAAAAAGAGAGACAGCATCCTCGCTATAATTTTTCTGAGGTTCCAGAGCCGTCTAAGCTTCTATACTTTTTTTTTTTTTTTTGTATATCCACTTTTGAAAACAAAAGTTGATGGGTGAGGGAGGACTGCATCCTGGGAGAGACATTCAATCCTTTGAGGGGCACACTGAAGATTGTAAGAGTGGCCACTGTGGACTTCCAGTGCCATGGTCCCACATGGAACACACATGGAACAGAGAGGAGTGCGGGTGTATTAAAGGGCTCAGGAATAGATCATCCTGAAAACCTGCTCTGTCCAGGAGAGCCGTGCCACATAAATAAGGCCTAAGCATTGGAAACTAGCCTCAGATATGCACAGTAAGCACCTCTTCTAAGTTCAAATTAGAGAGAAAGAGACTATTACCAACCAGGAAGATTGCAAAGTACACCAAAGAGAACCATTTTCTTCTCATTTAAGTATGAAGAACCAAGAATAACTACCACCAAGCAGCAGAAGCAGAAGAAGAAGAAGAAGAAGAAGAAGAAGAAGAAGAAGAAGAAGAAGAAGAAGAAAATTCTAAAACATAGAGTAAGACAGAAATTTGTGACTATTCAGAAGAGAAGCATGTCTGGCAAAGTTTAGCTACAGAAACAAAGCTAAATTTTAGAAGTCATGTTTTTTTGTGTTTCTAATAACATTCAAGAAAACAGGATCTCTATACAGGAAGAGATGAAAAATCTGATCAAATGATAATAAGTTGCCTGAGAAGGCACTTGAATTTAGCAGAGCTCAAGACAATTAAAATCTGCATTTTAAGAAATAAAGAGTAAATTGACATTGCACAAAACTGAATCAAGATTTGGAAGTTAAAAATAAGCAGCTCCCCCAAAATGAAAGAGACAATAGCAAAGAGATATTAACAGAGATGGGAACAGAAAGATAGACAATAGATAGTTAACCTGGGCAAATTAGGATCATAATGAAATAAAATAGACTCAAAATCTTATTCTTTGAATAAGTAGAAAAGCTTTTCTGAGTCTACAGCTGATAATATGGATAATAATAGATAATACATATTAATAGATAATATTACTGATTACAATTATGTTATATATTACACAATTATATATATTATATATTATATTATACAATTATATATATATTACATATAAATATATTTATAAGTAATATGTAATAATAGGGACCTTTTTACCCCCAAATAAGTAATCGATACCTGTTCTACTATTGCTTGAATAGTGCTTTCTTTCTCCAAGACTTACCCATAGTAGGTAATAAATATTTGTTAAATGAATGAATAATAATAGCTAAAACTTACCACACCTCTTTTTCATGCAGGTTTGTGCTACACAGTATTTTTACAAAATTAACTTCTACAGATTTGTTTCAAGATGGCAATGTAGGAAGACTATGAACTCGCATCCCCAGGGAACACACCAAATTATACCTAGTAACAGAACAATACTTCCTGAAGAACTGAGGACTGACTGAATAGCTATTGAACAACCAAAGACAGAGAATAGCCAGAGAATAGCAAAGCAAATGGAGACCTTCCATAGCTTAAAACAATAAATGGCATATACAGCCATAGCTAGTTACAGCCAGCCAGAAAAAGTCACCAAGCACACACAGTCTACATAGAAGACATCATACACAAGACCAATACAAGATAGGAAAAGTAGCAATTTTATCTAATCCATAGAAAAAAAACACAAAAAGTCAAGTGAAATGAAGAGACAGAGGAATATATACTCTAAAATAAAGAAGAAGAAAAAACTTCAGTAAAAGAATCAAATGAAACAGAGATAAGCAACATGCCTGATAAAGAATTTATTTATTTATTTATTTTTTTGCCTGATAAAGAATTTAAAGTAATAATCATGAAGATATTCACTGGGCTGGAGAAAGTCATGGAAGAACTTAGTGACATGTTCAAAGAGTTAGAAAATATTGGGGGACCTGGATGGCTCAGTTGGTTAAGCATCCAACTCCGGCTCAGATTGTTATCTCATGCCTCGTGAGTTTGAGCCCTGTGTCCACCTCTGTGCTGACAACTCAGAGCCTGGAGCCTGCTTCAGATTCTATGTCTCAGTCTTTCTCTGGTCCTCCCCCTTTTGCACTCCATCTCTCTCTCTCAAAAATAAATAAGCATTAAAAATAATATATATTAAAACAAACAGTTGAAGAATATACAATGACTGAAATAAAAACACACTAGAGAATTGAACAGTGGATAAGAGGATGCAGAAGAATGCATCAGTGATCTGGAAGACAGGCTAATGGAAAGCACACAAGCTGAAAAGCAAAAAGAGAAAAGAATTAGACAGATTAAGAGATCTCTTGGACAACAATGAGTCAACAAACATTCACATTCTAGGGGTCCCAGAAAAAGGAAAGAGAGAGAAAGGTATAGAAAACTGATTTGAAGACATAACTGCAAACTTCCCTAACTTAAGGAGGGAAATAGACATCCAAGTCCAAGAAGCACAGACAGTTCATAACAAGATGAACCCAAGGAGGTCCACACAATGGCACATAATAATTAAAATGTCAGAGGTTAAAGATAAAGAGAGAATCTCGGGGCACCTCGGTGGCTCATTCTTTAACTTTGGCTCAGGTCATGACCACACAGTTCATGGGCTCAAGCCCTGAATAGGGCTCTGTGTTGACAGCTCAGCCTGGAGCCTCCTTCAGATTCTGTGTCTTCTTCTCTCTCTGCTCTTCCCCCACTTGCTCTCTCTCAAAAATAAATAAAAGTTTAAAAAATTAAAAAAATAAAATCTTTAAAAAAAAAGATAAAGGAAGAATCTAAAAGCAGCAAGAGAGATACAAAAAGTTACCTACCTACAATGCCCTCAGCTGATTTTTCAGCAGAAACTTAGCAGGCCAGAAAGGAGTGGCATGATATACTCAAAGTGCTGAAAGGAAAAAACCTACAACCAAGAATACTTTACCTGGCAGTTATAATTCAGATTTAAAGGTGAGATAAAGAGTTTCCCAGACAAAAGATAAAGGAGTTCATCACCACTATACCACCTTATGAGAAATATTAAAGGGACTTTTATAAGAGGAAAAGAAATGGCCATAATGAGATATTAAAAAATATGAAAAGATATAAAATATGACAAAATATACATAAAATGTGGGAAAGGGAGTAAAACACAAAGAGAAGAAAAAGAGAAAAAAGATTTTATTTGTTTTTTTCTTCTTTTTCTTTTTTTCAGAACGTGTTTGAACTTAACTGAGCAACAAATTAATATGGACTGCTATTTACCTCAAGGATGCTATATATTAACCTCCTAGTAACCACAAACCCCAAAACTATGATACACAAAAAATTAAAGAGAAAGAAGGCAATAAAAAACACTATATTCATCAATCACAAAGAGTGCAAGAAAAAAATAAAAACAAACTACAAAACAACCAGAAACAGTTTTTTAAATGGCAATAAGCACATTAATTAATAATTAATAAACTAATAATTATTAATTAATAAGGTATTAATAATTACCTTAAATGTAAATGGCCTAAATGTTCCAATCAAAAGACATAAAGTGGCAGAATGGATTTAAAAAAAAACCCAGACCCATCTATGTGCAGTCTACAAGAGACTCACCTTGGTCTGAAAGATGCATATGGACTGAAAGTAAAGGGATGGAAAAACACCATGCAAATGGAAGGAGAAAAAAGCCAGGGCAGCAATACTTGTATCAGACAAAATAGCTTCTAAAACAAAGACTGTAACCAGAGACAAAGAAAGACATTACTGATAAAGGGATCAATCCAACAAGAGGATATAACAATTGTAAATAGCTACACAGCCAACACTGGAGCACCTAAATACAGAAGGCAAATATTAAGGGAAAAATTGATAGTAATACAATAATAAGTGTTACATAGTTGAGAGGATAAGGAAAGGCTTTGCAAGTCTTTCTCGTACACCATGGCTGTGCTTATTCAGGAGTAGATCTCTAAATAGCTTTTTAATTTCTCTTGAATATTGATCTAATCAGGATGTCTGTGTTTTGGAGTTTCTCGGTAATCCATATTTTTCTGGATATTAGATTTTCTTTAAAGAAATCTATATCTCTATTTCTTCATTGTAATGTTGTTTTTAAAGTTAATTTTTCTTAAGCTTACTGAAGACTCATCTATTTTATTATTCTTTTCAAAGAACCACCTTCTAGTCCTATTGATCGAGTCTACTGTCCTAACATCTGGTGTTCTGTGTTCTATTTTATTAATTTCTGCTTTTATCTTTATTAACTTCCCCCTCTTATATTTTGTTTACTTTTTTATTTTCCAGCTCATTGAGTTGAATACTTGATTAATTCAGTTTTCATCTCTTTTGTTCCCTAATAAATGAATTTAAGGTCATTATTTTCTTCTCTTAGCAACCATTTGGCCAAATCACAGAATTTTTAAATTTATAATGCTCTCATCATGTTTTATTTCGACATAGTTTATTTGAATTTTTATTTTTTCTTTAACCCATGAATTATTTATTGGGTGTTTTAAATATTAGTGGGTTGGTATTTTTTATTTTTCTTTGTTCCTAATTCCTAATTTTATTGCATTGTGGCCAGACTTCATGCTTAGTATGATTTCTGTTGTGAAGAATTTATTTAACCTTGTTTTGTGGTGTAGCATAATGATTAAGAGTGTAGGCTTGGGCTTAGGATGGTGCCTGGTACATACTAAATGCCATGAAGTCAAGGTTAATTTTTATGTATTTTGCATACACACTTGAATAAAGTGTGTACATGATTTATGTATGTATATTTATTTGTAATGATTGTGTTAAATTCTAAATCCTTACTTATATTTGTGAACTTGATCTTTTGAATATTTAGAGGACCATGTTATTTTCTCCCATTCTTTGAAATCCTACATTTCTCCTTGCATTTCTAAGAATTTTTCTGTATGTATTGAATGCTATATTATTTGCTGCTGTATTAAGTCATCCAATTTCTACTTAGTAGACTGTATCATTGAACAGTCTATTGTTACATAATTATATCTACTTTCTTTTTATTTCTTTTATTCTATTTATTTTCAAATTTTCTATTTCAATTTTTTCTATTGTGTTTAAGCAAACTTTTTATTGAAATATTGTAATTTTCTTGTTTTATCTCTTCCAAATTGTATACATACATGTGTATGTATGCATGTATATGTGTATTCTTTTATTACCCAAACTAAATATGCATTAAAAGTTGAATTGTATCCATTTATAATTACTGTGATCATTGAAATGTTAAATTTTTCATGCCTTTTTTCTAGTTCTCCTTTATTGTTTTAATACCAGATTTTTATTTAACTTGAGAAAATTTGCAGAATTCATATTTATCCCTTTAGTGGCTTGGATATTTTATACACTTGTCAACATTCATTATGTTTCTCTGCCCATTCTTTCTAACAAAACCTTGCTTTCATTTAAGTATTCACTTTCCTGGGGCACCTGGCTGGCTTAATCCATTAAGCATCCAGCTTCGGTTCAGGTCATGATCTCACAGTTTGTGAGTTCAAGCCCCACATCGGGCTCTCTGCTGAGAGCTTGGAGCCTGCTTCAGATTCTGTGTCTCCCTCTCTCTCTCTCTCTCTGCCCCTCCCCTGCTTGTGCTCTGTCTCTCTCTCAAAAATAAATTAACATTAAAACAATTTAAGTATTCATTCTCTTTTGGACACCCATGTGTACAAGGGTAGGCAGGTACCAAGGGCAACGCCTTATTATATGTCAAAGTCAGTTGTGGAAGTCTTTTAACTATCATTGGTTTAATCACAGTCATGGGATATAATTTCTATCTGTAATTTCTATCTGGTGAGACGAAAAATTTTAAGACACACATAAGGAGAAAGATTCTCTTCTTCTGCTGCATGTTGTCCAAAATAGATAACAATAATTTAGAAAAGTTGAGGCTGTCTTCTAGCTGTCTTCCAACCCAAAGATATGTCCCCCTGTGAGGATGGCAGAATACAAAACAGAAAGAAGCTTAGTCCTTTGGATTATGTTTAAATTACCAAATGAACACACCAAAAACTGCCCTACCTGGAACCTCTTTCTAGAAGAAGCGGAAGATAGATTGCCCCTATTTTTTAGGTTATTCTGAATTATACTTCCTGTTATTGCAGCTGAATCAACCTAGCTGTTGGAATATTTAAAGTTGCCTTTTTTTTTTTTTTTTTAGCAATATCTAGATTGATAATCTAATCAGTATCTATATCCTTTCACTGGATGAAACAAAACAATAAAATTTCAATTCCCCTAAACTTTGTCTCACATCCCAACTTTATCCACTCATACATAAATTTAGTTACATATTATTTAAAATTATCATTCCACTACTTTCAATTCTTAGTAATTATTTTAAGTCTTTTAGTCTTATTTTCTTCTGTTATTTATACTTAGAAATTTATTTTATCTGTTCCTCTGTTTAGCTCTTTTCCTTAATTCTGCATATTTTTCTTTCATGGTTTCATTTTCACTTAACGTGAGAACATCATTGAGTAATAATTCTTTCAGATAGGTGTTGAGGTCTACCTTGGTCAGGCATCCAACTCTAGTTTTAGAAACATCTTCCCTCATAGTTCTAAAAAATTCTCTACTGTTTCTAGCATCTTATGTGAAGAAAAATATGTTAATAGTTTTTCTCTTGGTCTTATAAATTGCCTTTTTCCCTCAAAAAAAAAAATTGTATGCTTTTTCTCTTTATCCTTAAGTAAATTTGCTTAGGATACTGATTGATGTGGTTTTTCTTTTGTTTGTTTATTTTTTAGCTTTTGTTATTGAATTAGTTTTTATTTTAATCCTGCTGTGCACTTTAATAACAAAGATGTCTTTCTTCAGCTCAGAAGTTTTCTTTCATTATTTCCTTGATCATTTCTTTCTTTCCATTCCCTTGGGTTTCTACTGTTACAAAGCTGTTGGAATCACCAACCCTACTCCAGCTTTCCCTCGTTTTCCACATATTTGTCATTCTGACTCTGTCCTATCTCACTCTGTCCATATCTTAGCTCAGTCTTGCACTTTGCTCAGTGTTTAACCATAAACATTTTGATTTTTAGCCCCAAAATAGGATATCCTGACAAACATATTTCAATATTTGTAAGAATTCTGTTTCTTTTTCATGGCAGTCTTCTTTTCGTAATAGGCAGCAGCCTATTAAATTTCTAGCTAGTATTAATCACAATTATTTCTAAGTTTATTCTCTCCATCAAATCTGATCATTCAGAGTTCATTCTATTTTTTAAGTTAGGTATGCTTCTCATATGTACTTTTCTTCATCATTTAGCTTCTTTGTTGTCTATTCATTATTTGTACGTGTAAATTCAAGCTCACATCAACTGTTGCAGTTTGTTTACTCAGCCCAAATGGGAATTCCTCTTTGCCTGTAAATAAATGCAGGACCTGATTACCACTGCCCACATTCAGAAAAAGTGCAAGGGAGGCGGCAGTGTGTTGTAGATAAATTTATTTTTTGGTTTGTGGAAATAGAGCCTTGAGAAATTTTTTCACAGATTTAGCTCCTGGCACTTCCGAGTCAGTCAGACTGTGGATCAGATTAAGAGTATCTCTTATCAGAAATCCCATTCCTGAAACACCTATCTTAAGACACTGCAATTTTGGAAAACCTGAATATTCAACCCACAGATCCGCAAGTATGGAACTTATAGACAATAAAACATATATGGAACAAGTCTAATAGGTCAACAAAACTGAACTATTTTTCTTGAGGATGTTGAGGTGATTCATGGGTTCCTCTGAGACTATAGTACTTCTGTCCTAAATAGGGTGGTGAGTTCTGAAGCTCTGTGGATACCTTCATGGGCTTCCAATGCTGCAATGAATTTTCATTTTTAGATTGTTGATGGGATTTAGGAAGGAAGGAGAGACACACCAGCATATTAAATCATATTAAATTTTGAACAGGACCACATTAAATCAGCAATAATCTGAAGAGTTAGAAGAATCAGTCAATAGTAGAAAATGTTAATAACAAAATATAGGCCTATCTTGCTGTAATTTGAAACGTCAAGCATAAATTAAAAAGAAAATACAGACAGGATAAAAATGTCACCTACAAAGTTACCAAAATCAGACTGACCTCAGACTTCCCTACACATAAAGTTCTAGAAAAATAAAAAAAGTACACTTCAAAACAAACAAAAAAGAGCATGTTGGTTACAGATCCTAGAATACAATTTTGTGATGAATGTCCAGTTTTGGACAGACATTATTATATCTCCAAGGTCTAAGATAAGTAAACCATCTCCTACCATTTATGAATAAGTTATTTGGAAGAATGTCTTCTAAAAGTGATGTATTAAAATGACTAACTCACAAACTAGGAAACTGTATTATAAACTGCTTGTCAATGATCATTAAATCCATTATATAGAAAGTTTAAGAGGAAAGTGACAAAAATTATTGATGAAAGATAAAATCTGTAATAATAATTTGGCCCTAAAATTTCTAGATCATCAAAATAAAACTGAGGAAGGGTTTCAGTGAATTAGGTGGAAGAATAGGTAAGCCATTCTAATATCGCATTAGGGTAGGAGGGGTCTTAAATATTGGTTAATATTTTACACTGGTAATCATAGGTTTGGGTGTGTGTGCTTCAAAGGAAAAACTAATAGAAGTAAAAATGGAAATTCCAAATGACAGCCAAAAAGGAAAACAATTTAGTTTTAATACAGATGTTATGGATTGAGTAAACCATCAAAGATTTCATATTCGAACATATATCTGGGTATCTCATAATTCTAATTGAGCTGCTATTATCGGGCTGAACCCTTTTTACAAGTCTATGGATTTTCATGCAACCAAAGACATAAAGCATAAGTATAATCATTTTACTTTCACTCTTCTTTTACAACTTTTATTATAACCTATTTCGTGTTTAAGGCCCTAATTGGATTTGATAGGATTCAGCGCCTCCGTATGGACTTCAACTAAACTTAAAAAAACAATTTTTTTGGGGGGCGCCTGGGTGGCTCAGTTGGTTGAGTGTCCGACTTCAGCTCAGGTCACGATCTCACGGTCCGTGAGTTCGAGCCCCGCGTCGGGGTCTGGGCTGATGGCCCAGAGCCTGGAGCCTGCTTCCGATTCTGTGTCTCCCTCTCTCTCTGCTCCTCCCCCGTTCATGCTCTGTCTCTTTCTGTCTCAAAAATAAATAAACGTTAAAAAAAAAAAAATTAAAAAAAAAAAACAATTTTTTTTAACTTTATTGCAATATAACTGATAAAAATCATATATATTTTAGATGTACAATATTATGGTTTGATATGCATATACATTGAGAAATTATTACTACAATCAAGCTAACTAACATTTTCTACCTCACAAATTATGTTGTCTGTGTGTATGTCTGTGGTGGGAACACTTAAAATCTACTCTTAGAAAATTTAAAGTACACAATTTGGTATTATTAACTACAGTCGTATTATATATATTAGATTCCCCAGAACTTATTCATCTTCTGTCTGAAAGTTTGTGCTAATGGCTAATTTCTCACCATTTCTATTAGTCTACAAGTCCTGGTAACTTCCATTCTCCTTCTCAACTTTTCAGAGTTCTAATTTTATGGTTGAATAATATTCCGTTACAAAATAAATATATGCTAGATCACATATTCTTTATCCATTCATCTGTTGGTGAGCATGTAGCTTATTACTGTATCTTGGCTACTGTAAATAATTTTGCACTGAACTCAGGAGTGCAGATATCTCTCAGGTACTGATTCCACATCCTTTGAATATATACCCAGAATTAGGATCGTTGGAGCATATGGCAGATAGATTTTAAATTTTCAACTAAACTTATTTTTGTCTGGTTTTCATTAACCAGAATGAGGTATAGTGTTCACATAGTTTGTTATCAATAAAAATAAAACATAATCTCTATATGCATAATTCACATTATCTGCATCACTTGAGTAACACTAGATCCGTGGATTTTCACAGAATTTTTAAAGCTCAAGTTATCCCAACTTGGCTGGGAGAAAAGAAGTTAAGCTGGCTCATTTGTATTTCTATATATTTTTGAAAGCACTTCTGCTTTCTGGTAATATTAAATACCAGATTAAGTTATTTAATCTTTAAAATCTTTTAAATCTTTAAAATTTTATTAAAAATTTAATATTAAATTAATTATTAAATATAAAATATAAACCTGTTTGTACTCCCCTACTGCAAAACACAGGGTCAACTATTTCTCCAGAAATGCAAAGTGGAATCAGAAATCAAACTATGGACACTAGATGTGCATGTCAGATTTTATATATAAGGGCTGGGAGTAGATAAATACTGCTTATCAAACACCTAAATAACATTGTGAAGTAAAATAGGAACAGAAAGGGTTAGACCACACACCAATGTTTCCAATTCCAAATGTAGGAGTATTTAAAACTTTGTATTGTGATACAAAATATGCTAATTGCCTCTCAGCTCCAGATTAACCCTTCATTGTCCGTTCTGAGAAAATGGGAATATGCTTTAGCTATTTTTCCCTTGCCAGCTAACATGGTGCTAGGCTTTGTCAGTAGAGAGCAGTGGAGAAATATTGCAGGAGGGAAGAGTTTTCTTTCCTGATTCTGGTGTTCCTGCCCAGCCCACCTTCTGCAGCACCTAATTCCTGTAGTGCACAGTGGCCAGTAGTCCAATGGCAAGCTACTTCTGGGGTCCTACTTGGGTGGTTTTGTAGTGATATGCTCCAGGAACAGCTATCCCTCCTAAGGGGACAGATTTCCAGCAATTCCCACCAGGGTGGCACCACAGCTGCTTCTCTGCTATTTAGTGAGCCACAAAAGCAGGGGGATTGTGCCCATGGGACTCTCACTGGGTGCTCTATCACTGAGATAGTGACTGCTCCTTATATCTGCTATTTCTAGATTCTTTAAAGTTCTCTTTAAATCTTACCAACCAATCTCTTCTTATGCTAATCTCCTATAATAATTAGTACTTTTTTTGCTTTGTATAACTTTTATTTATCTTTGGTTTTACATTCCTAGTCAAAACACTATCTTCCTAAGTTACTTAGGTCAGTTCCTTTCCTCCTCAACCTCTTCAGTGTGGTCAAGTGACATACTTGTATTATAGATACAATCATTTGTTGCAGTCTGAAATTCATTCTGGTCCCCTCCCCCACCCCCACCCCAATATCTTAACATTATTTTTAGTTTGCATAAGGTAAAATTTACTCTCTGTAGTATATAGTTCCATGGGTTTTGATGAATACATCTACAACCTCTGTACCATACAGAATAATTCCATCATCCTAAAAATACCTTTATATTTTCCCTTTATAAACTATATTTTCCTTCACCCTAAGCACTGGAAAACACTCATCTGTTTTTCATCTCCAATAGTTTTGCTTTTTTTCCAGAATATCATCTAAATAGTATTACACAATTACATAAACTACATAAAATAAATTCTAATTTACTACAAGTCATTTTATTTCAAGATCACTCCTTTTCATTGTTTAGATCCAAGAAACTGGCTCTTTTTATACTCCTTCTACCTGAAGAACTTAACATTTCTTTTTTTCCACACTTCTTAAGCTTTTATTTAAAATCTAGTTAGTTAACATGCAGTGCAATATCAGTCAACACTTACATACAACATTCAGTGCTCATCACAAGTGACCTCCTTAATCCCCATAACCTCCCCTTTGGTAAACACTGGTTTGTTCTCTATAGTTAAGACTCTGTTTCTTTATTTGCCTCTTTTTTTCCCTGTGATCATTTGTTTCTTAGATTCCACATATGAGAGAAATCATATGGTATTTGTCTTTCTCGGAGTTATTTCGCTTAGCATAATACTCTCTAGCTCCATCCACATCGTTGCAAATAGCAAGATTTCATTATTTTTTATGGCTGAGTAATAGTCCATTACCACTTCTTTATTCATTCATCAGTTAATGGACACTTGGGCTGTTTCCATAATTTAGCTATTATACATAGTGCTGCTATAAACACTGGGATGCATGTATGCCTTTGAATTAGTATTTTTTTTTTATTTTTAGGTAAATACCTAGCAGTGCAATTGCTGGATCATAGGGTAGTTCTATTTTTTAACTTTTTGAGGAATCTCCCTACTATTTTGCACAGTGGCTTCACCAGTTTCCATTCCCACCAACAGTGCAAGAGGGTTCCCCTTTCTCTGCATCCTCACTAACATCTGTTTCTTGTGTTAATTTTAGCCACTCTGACAGATGTGAGGTGATATCTCTTTGTAGTTTTGATTTGTATTTCTCTGATCATGAGTGATGTTGAGCATGTTTTCATATGTCTGTTGGCCATCTGTATATCTTCTTTGGAAAAATGCCTATTCATGTTTTCTTCCCATTTCTAATTAGATTATGTTTTTGGGTATTGCATTTTATAAGTTCTTTATAGATTTTGGATACTAATCCTTTATCACTATTTCATTTGTAAATATCTTCTCCCATTTAGGTTTTGTTGATTTTTTGTTGATAGTTTTCTTCACTGTGCAGAAGGTTTTTATTTTGATGAAGTCTCAATAGTTTATTTTTGCTTTTGTTTCCATTGATCCAGAGATATATCTAGAAGGAAGTTGCTACAGCAAATGCCAAAGACATTAATACCTGTGTTCTCCTCTAGCTCTTTCATTCATTTTGAATTTATTTTTGTGTAGGATGTAAGAAAGTGGTCCAATTTAATTCTTTTACATGTTGCTGTCCAGTTTTTCCAACACCACTCATTGAAGAGACTGTCTTTTTTTACACTGGATATTCTTTCCTGCTTTGTTGAAGATTACGTGACCATATAGTTACGGGTTCACTTTTGAGTTTTCTGTGCTGTTCCACTGATCTATGTGTCTATTTTTGTGCTGATACCATACTGTGTTTATCAATATAGTTTTGTAATATAACTTGAAGTCAAGAATTGTGATACCTCCAGCTTTGCTTTCCTTTTCAAGGTTGCTTTGACTAATTGGGGTCTTCTGTGGCCCCATACAAATTTTAGTACTTTGTTCTAGCTCTGTGAAAAATGTTGTTGGTATTTTGATAGAGTTTGCATTAAATCTTTAGATTACTTTGCATAGTATAAACATTTTAATAATATTTGTTCTTCCAATCCATGAGCATGGAATGTTTTTTCATTTCTTTGTGTCATCTTTAATTTCTCTTATGAGTGTTTTGTAGTTTTCAGAGTAGAGACCTTTTACCTCTTTAGCTAAGTTCATTCTTATGTATCTTATGGTTTGGGGTATTAATTCCTTATTTTAAACTCCCACATAGCTGGGAATGCAAACAGTCTCTTTTTGGAACATAAAAGAATAACAACTATTTGCAATCTTTCAAAGGTGATATATATTTGACTTGGGAATCCTACAACTAGAAATCTAGCATAAGGAAATTAGACAGATGTCAATTAATCATATAAAGATATTTATGGCAGCATCATATAAAACCTTGTGCTATATAAAAATACTCAACAATAAGGAAATGCTTGATTATACTATTTCCATACTATAGAAATATGTGATAGTGTTCAAAATCATTCATCAAAAAATAATTAATGACATGGACACTTATGATTTTAAGTGATAAAGAAGATATCAAATTGTATCTGCAATATGATTTTTTTTATAGATAAAATGAGAGAAAGAAGGAAGAAGGAAAAGAGAGAGGAAAGGCACAAGGCAGAAGTCAGGGAGAAAGGGGAAAACTCTGGAAAAATATATTGAAGTGTTTTTTAAATTATATAAACTCTAGGTGACTGGAAATGATTATGAATCATGCCTATATATTTTTCTCTTATTTCTATAATCATCAGCTACCTGTATGATATGCAGGAAAAACAATGTTATTTTTATGTTAAATCTATACTTTAGATTCTAAAGCATTTATAAGATTTTATAGAAACTCAAAAGTTAATAAGACAATGACTATCATTGTGTTTCCATGAAAGCTGACTTAACTATTCTTCTAGAATGGTTCCTTTGTTTTTCTAGAAGTCTAAGGGCAAATGAAAGAAACCAAAGAAGAAAGAAGATGCTTAGAAGACTAACCAGGACTTTCCTCCTTATAAGCTATTAACAACTCCCAAAGATGTATTTTTCCTGAGAAACTGAGATTTCTTCAAGGGCTTTTGAAATGAAAATCTTCTGCAGTCCTAATGGCTGGACATATGAAATAAAGCTACCCTAAAACTACAAAAGATTAAGGCTAAAATTATTTCTCTACTTTGGAGGGACACTTATTACTTCATCTTATACTCTAAGTATTCATTCTTCTATTTATTCATTTACTGGCTATTTAGCCTCTTCTACCTACTAGTAGGCTAAAACCTATTATAGAGTAGTTTGCCCAGGATACAAAGGCAGGTATGAAATGGTTCTTGGGTTACAGTATAGCAAGTTAAGTTTGTGATTTACTCAAGCCTCGCTACAAGTTGGATATAGATTAAATATATAAAGAGGAGTTACATTTTACTAAGAGAAGTGCTAATTATTCCTAGACATTTCATTTCTTTAAATAGTCATTATCATGTATATTTTTTAAAGTAAAATGCTATCATCATTAAAACTTAGTTTTGATAACATCTTATTATTAATAAAACAAATAATTTGTAGAACATTTTATATACTCCTTTAAATGAATTATGTCTATAGTTGAAAACCCAAATGTTCCAACTATGAAGGTAAAACCCCTTCTTAATAAAAATAGTTTCTTAATCAAATTGAAAGCATAGGAATAAGTAGAAAAGAAACAACTTCATTCAAACCAGTTTGGCAAGCACACACATACACACAAAAACCAGATAAACAGTGTGGCAGAGACTTTTGGTTGTCCCCCAATATCTGTCCTCCAAGGAAACTCAGTCACAGAACTCCCAGATAAGCTCATGGCTTCTTGCAGCTTGTGTGGTCATGTGACTACAACCTGGGCAATGGAATATAAGTAGAAGTGGTGAACACAACTTTTTGGAAGGGTTCCAAGAGGGTGAGAGCATGCCTTCTCCTTCTTCCCTCCTTCCTGCTGTATAAAATGGAGATAGACTGGCAAGACACCAAGTAGCCACTTGCGACCACAAGATGGAAGCTCCTGTTTGCAGAACACAAGACAAAGTGAGACTAAATGAACCCTTCTGGTATCAACACATCAACTCTAGACTGCCTACATTTACATGAAGGAGAAGCATACTTCCATATTCTTAAATCCATTGCTGTTTTGGGTTCCCTTTCACTCATGAGCAAATCTCATCTTAACTAATACAAATGGCAAACACCCCAGCCTATCTTCTCCATTGTACTGCTACTCAGATATGATCACTGCTCCTTGCTCATTGTTGAGAACACCTCTCAGCACAATTATATCCAAAGCCCAAGTTAACCATATTCTTTCTAATGCTGTTCAGCTCTTAAGTTTTCATAGGACTTGGAAGAGAAAATCTGCCAGGCATTTGCAATGTGACCTTGGGTAGATCATGTAATACTACTATCCTCAGTTTCCTCATTTATCAAATGAGCACAGTAATTCCTCCTTTGATAACAATAACATCCATTTACAATTCTTATAATTATTCTGTGAGATAGGTATTATAATTAGTAAACAGGGTTTCAGAGAAGTTAAGTAAAATTCTCAGGATTACACAGTTTAGTAGCAGAATAGGAATTAAAAGGAATTCAATAGGAATTCAAAGTCTACTCTAAATACTATGATTGTTCATAATCCTTTATAATCCTCTCCCTCTTACCTTGTGAATAGTCATTGAGGTAACCTGTGTAAAAGAGATTACCTGTCATACAGTAGACGCACATTAGGTGTGAGTTATCCCCCCTCTGTTCTTACATGTTGGTAAAACGAAAGCATTTTGCTTTCATTCTCCTTCATATATAATCTTACATTGGGACAGCTCTGTGAAAGAATCAATCTGGATGGATTCCATGTTTAAGTAAAAATATTATAGAATACAATTTTACCCTTGAAGAATCCCAGACCCAGTAATTTTTCAACAGATTGAATGCATTAAGCTTTTGTATATACATAGACCCATGCTGGAAGATATACAAAGTTAATCTGAGAGTAACAATTCCTGTCCTCTAAGAATTTATAACCTAAAATAAACCACAGAGATGCCAGCTCTAATACACAAATTCAAACAAACATCAACACATGAATAAAGAAGAACAGTACAACCTTTCAGTTCTGTGTTGAACAGAACTGTTTTTAACATACACACACAAATTAGAATAATACTTAACCACAAATCAGAACCTTTCTGAGTGGGAAGGGTGAAGAGTTTGTCTGAAGAAGGAAGGCATCCTCTAAATTCACTTCATACACTGGGGTTTCTCTAACAATGCTTAAAAAGTAAAAGCTCTCACTCAGGGGTGCAAAGGTATGTTTGCACAAACTAATTATTCAGCAGAATGGCCCTGTTGAAGATCTTTCTTTCAGACAGGAAAAAAAAGTTTCAAATGATTTTTTTGGCAAACAAGTATAATACAGAAGTATAGGGGCAATGATTTTCTCTCAGGTTTTGACATTTAGAAGGCCTCTACCCATAGGTACTTACAGATTAGAAAATACATTTAGGAAACAAAATCAACAATAAGGTTCACAGCATAAGAGAATCAACTAGCTAAAAATTTAAGTAACCTTTACTGTGTGATGGTAAATGGTGCAGCTAGTCAGTGCTTCTTCATGGTATTTTTTCCTTTTGAATGAAGCACTTTCTTGCCTCATTTCTGGAAGGTTAAGGTATACTTCCCTTAAGCATTGAAACTCTGCACTGGTTAAATCAAACATCCTCCACCCCTCTCCTACTTCTCTATCACTCAAATTCCCTTTCCCAAAGCCAGAATTTCATTTAAGAAAAACTTCTCACAATAAATTTAAGTAAGCCAGGTCAACTCTGCTCCTCTTCAAAACTTAAAAGAAAAAGTTTCAATTGCAGCCCGTGGCCAAATCTACCACTTGTGTACTGACACGATTAAAAGAAAAAAAAAAACCTCACCATTAAAAATAAACAAAACTCTACCTCCCGTCCCACTTATGGACTGTGTTTGTAAGATTAACGTGAAAAGTAGAGTAGGAAAGTTTTTGCAGTGATTCTATGGCTGAATATAAAGACAGCCCCAAGCTGAGGGTTTTCATCTTCACCTGATTTATTCTTTCCTTTCCTCCATTTATTTCATTCCCAAGGCAGTGACACAATCTTTTCTCCTATTCAAGTCACTGAAATAGTGAAATCTATCTTATCCAAGCAAAACAATTTCATTCATCATACTGCAGTCACATCAATTAGGAGTTAACCGATAAAATAAAACATCAAGAACCTCCCTTTTGACCCACAAGATCTTTCCTGACTATTGCTGGTGCCCTGGGACAGCTCAATCCAACCTCTTCACTATGTATTTGTTTGTCCATGTGCTTAAAAAACATTTACTCAATGCCCATTGAATGTACTATGCCCATCCAATGCCCATGGACTGTATTAGATATTTGTTCTTATATGATATTCAGCTGATAATCAAACATATATTGATTGAGCCTCCAGACTTCTTACCTCCTTGATTGGGGTGGGAGTGGGGGATCTTAGTCTTCTCTTCATTGTCTGGCAGAAAGTCCCAACAGTATTTTCTCAATACATATTTTTTATATAGGAGACCAGGTTTAAGCTAATGTTAATCTGGTTTGAAGCACTATATGCCTCAAACCATTATGTTTCTTTCCCAATTAAAAATTTTTCAGTTTCTTTCTGGTCTATGGACTGTAGTGAGTAGAGTTTACGTCTCTATGAGCTACAAGAAATTGAATTTCCATCTTTGGGAATTCACCTACATTTCAGACAATGCCAGATGTGCTGGTTACACATGCCTGCTCTGTGAATACAATGAGCTCAACTTATTTTATTGACTGCATTGAAACAATGACTAATTTTATTCCAGACTCCACACAGTGCCACAAAACTGTACCCACCATAATGATATAAGAACTCGAACACTGCAGTGCAAGACCTGCCAGTTAGAAATATACCTTCAGTGATGTGAGTTGGCTTGTGGGTGTTCCTGGAAAGGGGAATTTCTTTAGTCCTTTAGTTATTCATTTGACTAGGTATATAATTGTTCTGTATACCAACAAAATATGTGATCTTAAGGTCAAAGAATTTATATGTAATTAAAATGCCTATGTTATAGGATGTGAAAGTGGGACACTGTTATCTCAGTTGTTACCAAGTATCCAACACTGAGAACAAAAACCTTAAGTTACTAAATGTTTACATATCCTATGTAGTACCAGAATATATACACAGGATTTATTAATATGGTAGACAAAACCTGGCTCTGCCACTTGAAGCCGATCACCTACATCTCAAGACTATATAAAAGAGAGATAACGAAGACAGATAAAAAATGGTTCTATCTTAGAGAGAAACTCTAAGGAGTAAGCTGTTGGGGTATTTTGTGTTTCCCATTCTCCTCCTGAAGAAGACAGGAACTTCTGGCCACCAACTTCAGACCCATTTTGGGGAAAGGATGAACCTTATGAACCTCCTAAAAAGTTTGAGATAAGTCTCTTGTGATTTGGGTAATAGTGGTTGAGTCCTTATAAAAGGTTACATGAACGGAAGCTGTCGCTGATAATGGTTTTTTTTAAAAAAAAAAAAAAAGGCAGCTACAATGTGAGAAAATTTCATTTCTATCTGTGATGGACAGAAGGACGCCCTTTGAAAGGAGCTGGGCTTGGATAAGATTAAGTCGTTAATTCTGAATACCAGAACTAGGTCACCCCCACCCCCCACCAACAAAGTCTGTGTGGTTTGTACACCAGAAAATGATCCAAAGGAAGAACTTATAAGGCTCCAGTTGAAGGAGCATCACTTGCTTTAGAGAACAGTGCAAGGAGTCCCTGGTGAGGGTGGGTACTCTAAAAGGCCACAAAATCTCCCAAGAAGAGAAAGATCAAGCTTTTGGCTATCTCTAAAACCCGGAGAACACTAATGCCAGATTACTACCTGACCAATCAAATGATACCTTCTCATTTCCTGCCCCCTCCACTCCCTTTCACTCCCCTTTCACCCCCTTTCACTCCCTCCTCCACTCAGATCCCAAAGGACCGGAAGCAGCATAATGTACTCTCATCTTTGTTCTCTTGGTATATTGCTTTTGGAACTGATTCACCATATTGTGAGAAAGTCTAAGCAGATGGAGAAGAATTCTATGTAAAGAGAAACTAAGTCCTGGCTGCTTCCCAGACAACATTCTGAACCTACCTGCCAGCCTTGTGAACGGGATCTTCTAGCCACCAACAGACTCAACTCAGCTGATATATGTGGGATAGAAATTAGCTATTCCCACCTAGCTGTGTCCAAATTATAGGTTGATGAGAAAAACAAATGAGTGTTGTGGTGTAAAGCCACTAAACTTTGGGATGGTTTGATACTTAGCAATGGTAACCAGAACAGATTACCAAGAACAGATTCCAAGGGTATGGAAAAAGCTTTAAATGGGAATAAATAGTAATGCTTTGATAATAGAATATTATTTTATCACACCAGAAACTATTACTTAAGAAAAGTACTAAGGAAACTATGGAATCTGCCTAAGGTGTCCAGAGATGAAGAGGGAACATCTGCTCCCACCACCCCACTAGTTTGAAAGTCAGTGGTGAGAAACAATAAAGCAGAAAATGTGGGAAGGGAATAGTGGGAAGGAGCTTATCCCTTAAGTTTTCTTCTAGGAGTTTTATCACTTACATTCAAGTGTTTAATAAATTTTGAGTTGATTTTTGTGGCTGTTGTAAGATGGGAGTCCAGTTTCATTCTTTGGCATGTGGCTATCCAGTTTTCAAAAAAAACACACCATTTATTGAAGAGACTGTTTTTTCCATCTATTATGTTGTTGACTTTTTGTCACAAATTGATCAACCATATATGCATGGGTTTATTTCTGAGCTATTATGTTCCATTTCTGCATGTACCATGCATCTTAATTCTTAAGTAAATCAGTCATTAATTAAACAAAAGTGATGATACTCATAAACAAAATGTTTGCAGGGGGTTGGAAGGCAAATTGAGGTGACAATCTAGACTCAAAAGTACCACTCTATATGAATGCTAGCTGAATATGATTTGTAAATTCGAATGGCCTTTTGTGGAAAAAAAAAACCCAGAAGCCACTACTTTAGCTTAAATCAAATTTAAAAACTGTCAAGAAGAATATTCAAAGTGAGCATGAGATTGAACATCTTGAGGGTATTCATCTCTATCTCCTGCATTAGCACAATGACAAGTCCCAATAAATACAGGTGAATGAATGAATGAATCAATGGATCTTTGTCAAAAAATTAAACTGTGCCCATGATTGGAAATTGCAATGCCAAAATTAAAGAATTATTTCCATTATTGAATTCATCTTGGCTTTCAACCTCTTGGCTCACAATACAATGGGCTTACCTCTGCCTGATAGGCTTCTCCTAGTATCATCACTAGTTAGGTTCATAGAACATCCTCGCAGCAGACAGAAGAGACAGAATTTTACCAGAATTTTACCATCTATTTACCAGGCAGGAAAGAATTAGAATGAAACAACTAGTAAGCTTTTTAATAATAGGTCTAGTAATAATAATATGATATTGAATTAAAAATAGGAGAGTAGTACTAATTAGAAATGTTATTATTGAGTGTTTTTTACTATTAAAAAATAAAATGCTTAAGAAATACAATTGGTTGGCTCTTTAATACAATTATTTAAGAATTACTTATAAAGAAATGCATTATCCAGTCATTTCTGCCATTTTAATAGTTCAGTGTATTATAATTTATGATCATGGAATCATGAAATACATGAGTCAAAATTATCTTAAAGTCATCTAATCTACCCCACAAACTAAATGGTTCAGAAAACTGAACCCTAGGGGCGCCTGGGTGGCTCAGTCGGTTGAGCGTCCGACTTCAGCTCAGGTCACGATCTCACGGTTCGTGAGTTCGAGCCCCGCGTCAGGCTCTGGGCTGATGGCTCAGAGCCTGGAGCCTGCTTCCGATTCTGTGTCTCCCTCTCTGCCCCTCCCCCATTCATGCTCTGTCTCTCTCTGTCTCAAAAATAAATAAGCATTAAAAAAAAAAAAAAAAAGAAAAAAAAGAAAAAAGAAAACTGAATCCTAGAAATGTTAAGTCATTTACCCAGGATCACATACCTTAAGAGAGTTGAAAAGGCAAAAAACAGATTTCTTCATTCCTACTCTAGGATTCTTTCCTTTATACTGCCTTGTATCTGATATTCATAAACTATAGAACTTCAATAAATATAAAATTTTCTAGATACATTACATAGCCTAATATATATTTATAAACAATATTAAAATATAAACATTTTTAACTATTTTACAAACCTACAGTAATCAACACAGTATGGTATTGACATAAAAATAGACACATACATCAATGGAACATAATAGCCAGAAATAAACCCATGCATATATGGTTGATTAATTTGTGACAAAAAGTCAACAACATAATAGATGGAAAAAACAGTCTCTTCAATAAATGGTGGGTTTTTTTTTTTTGAAAACTGGATAGCCACATGCCAAAGAATGAAACTGGACTCCCATCTTACAATAGCCACAAAAATCAACTCAAAATTTATTAAACACTTGAATGTAAATGATAAAACTCCTAGAAGAAAACTTAAGGGGTAAGCTCCTTCCCACTGGTCTTGGCAATGATTTTTTTTTATTTGAAACCAAAAGCAAAGAGAACAATAGTAAAAATAAACAAGTGGGCTACATCAAACTGAAAAAGTAAAAAGCAAAATCTTTTTGTACAGCAAAGTAAACAGTCAACAAAATGAAAAGGCAGTCTACTACATGGGAGAAAATATTTGCAAATCATATATCTGATAAAGAGTTAATACCCAAAATATATGAAGAATTCGTACAACTCAATAGCAAAAAACCAAACAATCTAATTTAAAATGAGCAGAGGATCTGAATAGACTTTTTTTCCAAAGAAGAAATACAGATGGCTAACAGGTACATGAAAAAGTGCTCAATATCATTATTCATCAAGGAAATACAAATCAAACGCAATGAGATATCATCTCACAACTGTTTTAATGGCTACTATCAAAAAGGCAAGA
Source organism: Panthera leo (assembly GCF_018350215.1). Taxonomy (NCBI): domain Eukaryota; kingdom Metazoa; phylum Chordata; class Mammalia; order Carnivora; family Felidae; genus Panthera; species Panthera leo. The sequence goes on from NC_056686.1 coordinate 183,967,974, forward strand.
AATAACAAGTAGCAGCAAGGATGTGAAGAAAAGGGAACCCTTGTACACTGTTGGTGGCAATGTAAACTGGTACAGCCACTATGGAAAACAGTATGGAGGTTCCTCAAATAGTAAAAATGGAGTTACCATATGATCCAGAAATTCCACTCTGGATATTTAATTAAAGGGAACAAAAACACTAACTCGACAAGATATCTGCACTCTCATGCTCATTGCATCCTTATTTATAATAACCAAGACATGGAGGCAACCTAAGTATCTATCCATGGATGAATGGATGAAGAAAGTGTGATGTGTGTGTGTGTGTGTGTGTGTGTGTGTGTGTGTGTGTCTATATACATATATATGGAAAACTTGCCATTTGCGACAACACTGATGGACATTGAGAGCATTATGTGAACCAAGCGAGGCAGAGAAAGACAAATACTGTATGGTCTCACTTATATGTGGAAACTAAAAGGAAAAAAAATAACCCAACTCATAGATACAGAGAACAGACTGGTAGTTGCCAGAGGTGGTGGTTTGGGGATGGACAAAATGGGTGAAGGGAGTCAAAAGGTACAACCTTCTGGTTATAAAATAAACAAGTCAGGGGGATGGAATTTATAGCATGGTGATTATAGTTGAAATACTATATCATATATTCAAATGTGTCTAAGAGAGTAGATCTTAAAAGTTCTCATCCCAAGAAAAAAATTTGTAACTGTGTGGTGATGGAAGCTAACTAGACATTGTGGTGATCATTGTGCAATATATACAAATATCAAGTCACTATGTATATATCTGAGACTAGTACTGGTACATGCCAATTATATAGCAATAAAAAAGAAAAACAATAGAAATATTTCCTTAACAAATCACCTATTTTTATAAAGCAAGTTAAACTATTTTCTACCCAAATACCTTCCTTAAATGGATTAATTGTTGTCTCCACAGCGCACTTTTATTGTATGTTTCCATCCCAAAGAAGCTGAAGTAGTGAGGATTACATTAAAGTTTAATGCAATACAATCCTGTGACTTTCCCGAAATAATAATAGCTAATCAAAGTTCAAACTACAATCCAAATCCCCTGCCTTTTTTCCAAAAGAGTCTATGACTAAATATAACCACATTATTTACTTTTGCTTATCTGCAAAACATTTTTGTAGACGATACTGGTTGGTATTGGGGCACCCGAGTGGCTCAGTTGGTTAAGCATCTGACTTTTGGTTTCAGCTCAAGTCCTGATCTCACAGTTTCATGAATTTGAGCCCCATATGGGGCTCTGAACTGGCAGCACCAAAGCCTGCTTGGGATCTTCTCTCTCTCTCTCTCTGCCCCTCACCCATTCACGCTGTCTCTGTCTCTCTCAAAATAAATAAACTTTTTTAAAAAAAGATACTGATATTGCTGTATACAGATTTCATTTAAAAAGATAAGTCCTGATGCCATCAAAACAATGAAAACACATTTTTGAAAGGAAAGGATTTTCTTTCAAATTAACATCTACAAATAGCCTATCATTTCACCTCTGTATTTTCCTATCAAAGGAAAGTAAGAGACACTTCTACATGAAAAATCAAGCAACGTTCAGAAGGGTAAATTGTTGGTAAAGTTGTTAAGAGCGGCACTGAGCACTGTGTGGAAGACACATACAAAACTCACCTAACACTCACATTGTCCTTGTATGATGGCATCGCCATAGCTTTTAAAATTATGAGGTAGTCTTTTATTAATGAACTTTGCAATATTAAAAGAAATTACTCCTATTCTGTCGGCAATGTGCATTCTTTGCATTATTAATCTCTCTAACCCCTTCATGTCCTTACTATCTAGCTATAAAAACACTTGAACAAATAATAGAGCCCAATAAAATCCTTCATTGCAAAGTCTAAGAAAAATGCTACATGAGGTCCAAGACAAGAATAAAAACATTCCCTATATTCCAAGGAAAACAGCATTCAGATTAAAGCCAATTTATAGTGAGGTGGTTTTACAGGGCTTTGTTTTTTCACTTCAACTTGGCCTTCTCGAAAGCTTGTGAAGGTTACAACGCTTATTCACAAGAGTCTCTTCATTATAAATGGCGAGATATGTCAGGACCAACAAAGCAATCTGCAAATTATTAGGCATTATATTCAGCCACATAGTTATAATGTACAGTCCTCAGAAATGCTAAGGATGGATGGTGTATTCAAATGAATTGATGAAATAAATCATTTACTAGCTGAACTTTGATTTTACAATATACTTTTTTTCAATTTAAAGTTTCTTAACTCTCTGAAAACCTCCAAAGTGTAATGCCAACCCATTAGCAATCACCAAACTCATTTAATTAAAATCAAACATATTTGAATTTATTTATTCAACTTTTACCAGATCTATTATTTCTCCATCCAGTATATTTTTTGTTCTACACCATTGGTCTCAAATATCCATTCCAAGAATTCTAAATGAGACTGATTAATTAAAAGGAGGCCAAGAAACAAATTCAGTCAAAACTTTTGCATTGTACTTTTCAGCAAATTCACATTATCAATTGTCTACAAAATGAGTCCTTAACAATTAATGCACCCATGAAAACGGCATAGAACAATGCATCAATGAAAAAAGAAAGCAGAAAGAACCTTCCAGCAGCTATCAATGGATAAACCAAGTCACCAATAATGGCTGAGTAATTCCACACTTCAAAAACCTGAATATTTACCCTTGAAATTTGCTTGCCTTAAATTTTCAATTAAAAGAGGGAATAGTTTGGAAAATTCACATTAAAATTTTTTGTCTATACTAAATATATCATACAGATTCATAAAGTAAAAGCAGGGAATCCAGATTTCACAAACTAATGAACAAAGCATGTACATCATTATTATCAAAAGGGTGCTGATGATTGAGTAGCAACTGCGTGTCCGTGACCATCTTAGCACAAATCTAACCTCCACATACTTTTACTATCATAGTGCAAATCCAAGGTTTGTTTGTGAAAGTCACAAAGATTCCATGGAGTTGTCCCAGAAAAAAAAAAAAAGGTTTTAATTCATTCATTTAAAAATGTTATGCTTTGGGTATCATGCCATGTCATGGACTGTCTGGGCTTCAGGGAGAAGAAAGACAAGACTCTGCTCTCATTAGCCTAGGGTGAGTAACAAAAAGAAATATGGCTTCAAAAGGACTTTGTATTTGATCTTCCACCCTGTGAAATAAGCAGGGCAGTTATTTCTAATCCTGGCTTACCCACTAAGAATCCAAAACCCTAGGAAGAAGAACCACTTTTTCTTTAACTCCATTATTATGTGAAACAACTTTTACTTGAACAAAATTCATCCATCTCTGAGTTCAAGATTATTGTATACGCCCCTGTAGTTTACCAAGATTAAAACTAGAATGATTTGTAAATGTGCTTACTGATCAAAGAACCCATAAAATTTAAGAGCTAGATAGCAGCTTGCTTACTTAGAGAATAACCTTGTTATTTTAGACAGGGAAACTGAGAACCAGGAATCTGATCAAACCATACAGCTATTTGGAAGTAAAATTAGTATGGGAAGCAAGGCCTCCAAAAAAGATGAGTGACATTTCCAGAATACTACATTGTACCCCAAAGTTTCATGCTTTCATAGATACCAGAATGTTTCCTAAGAGCACAGGATATTATTCATGTCCTCTCTGGAGAAGAATATTGCTTTTCATAAAGCCTAAAATAGCCTAGAACCTCCTTTGAAAAGCAGGTGAAGATAAAATAAAACCTGCATTAAATGGAGGTAATGTGTTTCCTTAGCTAATAAAAAAAAAAATAACCAATGGCAAAATCATTTCACATGAATTGAAAGGAATAAAATATTACTCAAGTTGCAATTATCTGTAAAGAACAGTCATTCCCTAAAACAGCACCTTTGAGGAAATTGATTGTTTCTTTATGCCCTTTGTTTATACATTTTTCTTAGACGTAATGTCTGACAAGTGACCATTTCATTATCATAAGATGCCTCTTCTCTTTTCCAGAGTTGATTCCTTTCTTCTATGTGCTTAACAATAGCAATAGGGTTCATATCTTTCAAGTACTTAAAGGAACCTTTGTTTCCAAGCCCAAAGTGGCTCTGTGGTTGGGTTTCCTGACCCAACATTTTGCCAGTTTCCCAAACATTTTGCTGTTGATAAGAGACCATGTATATTTGCTGAAATGCTCATCACATCTGTCTTGTTTTCTCCCAATGGTAAATAAAGAATTTGTATATCTTCCCAAACCAAGAGAGGAGAATCGTGGTTATGTACACACAAGTTTATGGTCCAAGGAATTTTACCTAAGTAGTAATATTTTGGTTTGGGGAAGATCCCTGTTCATACCCCTTCCTTCTGCCTGGACCTATGCCAATCTATACAGATATCAATCTACTTACCTCAGAATGGAAGCTACTCAGGATTTTTTGTTTTAAAAATGACACAGTGGTTAAGAGCATAGATGTGAAAACAAGACAATCTGAGTTTGAATCCCAGTCTATATAACTTTGTATGAAATACTTTTTACTTTTTGTATCTCAGTTACCTTACCTTCAAAAATCTCGATATTGTTCCTGCTTGATGTGATAATGCAATGAGATAATTCAAATAAATATTAAATTATACTTATTTGGGGGCTTAGAAGCAGTGCATAACAGAGTAAGAGAGCAAAGCAAGTTAGCCATTAGAATTTCTTCTTATCTTTTCATCTGAAAAGCATTCAGGCTTTCTTTCACATGCCCGTGATTATATGCCTTGTCCTCCACTTTGCTTAATAGTTTTACAACCTCCAGGGTCATCTACCCTCTCTAAACTATATCTAAAAGGAATGATATCTGGGAAATAAGAGAGCTATCTGTTATTACTTGGTGGAAAGAACAGGATTTCTCTGTACTGCTGCCTCACCTCAGTTAGGAACAAGCATGGAATTCTCTATCAAAGAGGCATGGTAAAACTTAGGAGAGCTAAATAGCAATAGTAAACGGTGTGCCTAATCTTTTCTGCATGGTAGGTGCTAGTCTAAGCACTTAACTCACTCTCATACTATGGGGCTAGTAGTAGAAATAGCATCCCCATTTTATAGAAAAAGAGTCAGAGGCAAAGCATCTTACCCAGAGTCACAAAGGTATCTCGTATTCATAGTCTTGCTTTTCACTGCTCTATTACACAACCTCTCATTGTAAAAGGTCTCAGAGCAAATCTAGGATAATATAAATTTTTAGGAGAGCTGCCTGAGGATCCCTATCAATTCCATATTCTAACTGTTTGAGTCCTTTCAGCATCCACCTCTAGATATGAGAGTGCCTAGTCTTTAGATGACCCCAGACTCCAACCTTCAAGCCACCCAGAGTGACCCAAGATGAGCAGAGAGGAGCTATCCCCATCAATCCTTGGCCAACTTGAAGATTCATGAACAAAATAAATGCTGCCATTGTTTAAAGATACTAAGGTCTGGAGTTGTTATATAGCCATAGTAACCATTACAAACCCTCATGTGGGAGCAGTAGACTTATCTTAGGATAAGTGCAGTATATAGTAATTGCAACAGATAGTGAACAGGTATTCATTTTTTCCATGATCATCCTTACTGAGGACTACTGGACGGGAAAGAACTTTAGCCCAGAGACAACTACACACATGAAAAAACAATAAAGTCTATTCCCACCTTGCCCATCTCCAGAATATTAACGGAAACATACCATGCAAAACAAATAATAAGCACATGAAACTGGGTTATAGAATAATAAAGATTATTTGGTGGAAGAAAAGGAAAATGGAAACAGAAAGAATAATTATTTTTAAAGACTCACTTTAATGAGCTTTACATCAGTTGTATATAATACTTTACATAATGTATTAATTATATTATTATGTATATTATGTATTTTGTATATAGTATTAAAGTTAACCCTATTAAGGAGGTATTATTATTATTTTACAGATAAAAGAACAGACAATGTTCAGGACTGTTAAGCAATTTGCTTAAAGTCATATAGCTACCGATCAAAGTCAGGTCCATCAGATTCTGAGATTAATAGAAAGCTGTTTTCTTCCAACTGAAATTCTGGATTTTTCTGCCACATTATGATAAATTCATCTTTCACCCCACCCCAATATAATAAAGCTGCTAGAGTTCTTCATTATCTAACCTGAGATACAGGGATAAAATATATATTTCAAACTTTAAAAGTAATACTTCCATTTTTCTAGAGAGAGAGAGAACAGTCTTTACCACACCATGTGAAGCATTGGCTAATGGCAGGTGGCATTAGGGACAAAGTTGAATGACAACATTAACAATTTACTGTAAATGGTTTTTCAATTGAGGAAAAAAGGAAATGCCAAAGGCTGTGGGTCAGAGGTCAACACCTGCCCCTCCCTCCACGTGTCCACAGACTATAACATCTCATCTGCTGGGAAATCACGCACTCGGATGTCAGTCAAGCCAGGGAGCACCAGGCCTTCCTGCCAGCGACTGCCAGGTCTTAGCTTCCTGGATGCCACTCAGCATCATTGTGTTCCTCAAAAGGACTCTTAACAATCCCTTACATGGTGGCAAAATAAAGGCTGAGTATGACTTTACTTGGGGAGCAAATGTTTTGATGCCTCATTGGTGCAAAGTGACATGTATTGCTTACCAACGTGTGTTCACAGAAGTCCTAGGGAACATAGAAGAGAATGTCCCTTTGTAAAATGTAAATATTTAGCAAATATTGAGTACTCACCATGTCTAAGAGCTGTTGTTTATTGACGAAAACAAGCTTGGGCTTCCAGCTTCTAGGGGATGATTTCCTTTTATCCAAAATCCTAGATGAACAACAACAAACTTTTTTATTGTCTCCATAGGACTGCAATAGAGAATTTTCCAGTCCCCAGTTCATTTATAGGAGGTCCGTTTAATTCCAGCCTTGTATTGGTAGCTGAAGGGCTTATGGCCTTTACTGCTCTTTCTTAATAGAAATTAAAACTAAAGGTCATCAACTTTAAGACTTATATCTGGTTCCTATATTCCTGTAAATTGTTCAGCATCACACCCTCTCTTACTTTGGGTTAACTCTTATTTCTCACTACTGTGAATTTCCCCATCTTGAATTTGAGCTCAATTAATTTATTTTAAATATTTAATTATTTAAGAATTTAATTATTATTAAAGTAATTTTAGTAAGCATTGGAAAGAACTTTTATACATTAGCTTAGGCTGCCTCAAGAGGGAGGGTATATGGGAACTCTCTGTACTTATCTTTTTTTGCAACTTTTCTGTAAATCTAACATTATTTCAAACTTAAAAATTAAAAATGTTTATATTTACATTCCTCTGGATTTTATGTTATAAATAAAAATCATGGGGTTTGGGATCAAGCAGCCTGAAGCCTGGTTTCATCCTTTATTAGTTATGTGACTGGGCAAGTCACTTAATCTCAATTTTCTCTGTTGAATAGACAACCTACTTAATGGACCTATTACAATTTTACAATTAGACAAAATGTGTAACAATTCACATATATCACTTCTTCTATCTCCACCTCTTATTCAAGAATATTGATAAACTGAAAATCACTACTTTCATGTGATACTTAACCAACTTACTCTCTTATTCTCAATAGTTGTTTGCTGAGTTTAGACATACTGAAAAGCTGAAGCTAATTTTCACAACTTAAGATGTATCTGGTCAGTTTTAGAAAAACAATTAAATAAACAATTTAAAATATGTAATAAAAAATATATTTAAAAAATCAAAATGCCATATTAGAAAATACTCACTTCATAAAAGAAAGCAGCAAAGAAGGAAAAAAGAAACAAAAAAATAGGAGACATACAGAAAACCAAAAGTAAAATGGTAGACATAAATCCCTCTCTATCAACACTAACATAAACTTAAATACATTAAACAATCCAATCAAAAGTCAGAGTCTGTCAGACTGGATTTGAAATATGATTAAACTATATGGTGTCTATAGGAAATACAGCTTAGATTCAAAGACACAAAAAGAATGAAAGTACAGTGATGGAAAAGACATATCATGCAATCATAAGAAAGATGGAGTGTACTGATATCAGAAACAATAGATTTAAAAAATGCTATGAGAGATAAAAAGAAGCATTTTTGTAATAATAAAGAGTTGATCCAATTATAAACATATAGTTATCTAACAACAGAGCACCTAAATACATGTTGCAAAAACTAACCAAAATTAAGTAAGAAATGGACAATTCAAAACTAACAGGTGAAGACTTCAAAGCCCTTCTTTCAATCATGACTAGAATAACTAGGCAGAAGATCAACAAGAAAATATAAGGTGCGGTCAACCCTGTAAGAAGACGAGGCCTAACGGATATCTATAAAACACTTGACCCAACAGCCATAGTATATACATTCTTCGCAAGTGACACAGCACATTCTCCAGGATAGACAATTTAGTAGGGCAGAGAATAAAAATTTAATACATTTTAAACTTTTAAACTGATACAAAGTATTTCTCCAATCATAATGGAATGGAATTAAAAATCACTAACAAAAAGAAACTTGGGAAACTCACCAATATGTAGAAAGTAAACAACATGTTCTTACATAACAGATCAAAGAAGAAATAAAAGGGGAAATCATAAAATACTTTTAATACTTTTAAATGAATGGGGATGAAGACTCTACATACAAAAATTATATTATGCTGCTAAAGCCATGCTTAGAGGAAAATTTGTAGTTTTAAATGCCTATATTATCAAAGAAGAAATATATCAAATCAATAATCTAACCTTCAATCTAAGACAATGGAAAAGAAGAGCAAACCAAACCTAAAGCAGATAGAAGAAAGGAAGTAATAAAAATCACAATGACCATTCATGAGATAGAAAATAGAAAAATAGAGAAAATCATTGAAACCACAACTTGACTTTCCGAAACATCAATGAAATTGACTAATAATTAGCTACATTTACTGAAGGGATATGATTCATTTTACTGATATCAAAAATAAAAGACTTTGTTACTGACCTTACAAAAATAAAAAAAAATTGTTATGAGCAACCATATGCCAATAAATTAGATAATAGATTTAATGAACAAATTTATAGACAGAAATAAACCACCAAAACTGACTCAAGAAATGAATACAAAATATGAATTATCTACAACAGGTAATCAGATTAGTAATAGAAAAAAAGTCCAACAAAGAACAACTCAAGGCCATATGGCTTCACTGCTGAACTCTACCATTTAAAGAAAAATTAATACCAATTGTTCACAAACTCTTCCAAAAAGAGAAGGGAAGGACACTTTTTATAAATCATTCTATATAACCAGCATTACAATGTTTTTAAAATCATACAAAGACAACACAAGGAAGAAAACTACAGACCAATATTTCTTATGAATATGGAAACAAAAATTATCAACCAAATATTAACAAACTGAATCTGGCAAAACACAAAAAGAATTATACATTGTGGATAAGTGAGATCTATCCGACCTATGCAAGGTTGGTTCAATATTCATAATGTAAGAGCCCACATCAATAGAATAAAAAGCAAACAAACACATAATCATCTTAATAAATGCAGGAAAAGCATTTGATAATATCCAATACCTTTTCCTGGTAACACTCAATGAAATAAGAATAGAAGGGAACCTCCTCATCCTGATAAAAGGATTCTATGAAAAACCTACAGTAAACATTATATTTAATGATGAAAAGACTGGCTGCTCTCTCCCTTATATCAAAAACAAGAGAAGGATATCCATTCCCAGTACTTCTACTCAAAATTATAATAGGCCTAGCCACAGCAATTAAGCAAGAAAAAACTAAAATATAAAGCATCCAGATTGCAATAGAAGAAATATAACTATCTCTATTTGGAGATGATATAGTCTTTTACATACAAAATCCTGAGAAATCCACTTTTAAAAAACCTATTAGAACTAATAAACAAGTTCAGCAATGTTGTCATTTCAATGTACAAAAATAAATTGTATTTCAATACACTCTCAATAAATAATCCAAAATTTAAATTAAGCAAACAATTCCATTTATAAGAGCATCAAAAAGAATAAAATACTTAGGAATAAACTAAAAAAAGAAATACAGAACTCAGACTTTGAAAACTAGAAAATATTGTTGAAATAAATTAAAGAACAACCTAAATGAATGGAAAAACATCCCACGTTCATGGATCAGAAGAATTAATATTGTTAAGATAGCAATACTCCCCAGATTTATTGATTCAGTGTAATCCCTATCAGAATCCAGCAGATATCTATGCAGAAACTAACAAGCTTATTTTAAAATTTACATGAAATTATAAAGGACCAAGCATAGCCAAAAGATTCTTTAAAAACAACAAAATATGAAAGACACACAGCTCAATCTCAAAACTTATTACTAAGCAATGATAGGGGTGCCTGGGTGACTCAGTCAGTTAAGCAGCTGATTCTTGGGTTCCTGATTTCAAACCCTGCATGGGTCTCTGCACTCACTGCACAGAGCCTGCTTCAGATCCTCTGTCTCCCTCTTTCTGCCCCTCTTCCCTCCCTCCCTCTTTCCCTCTCTCTTTTTCTCTCAATAATAAACAAATGTTAAAAAAAAATAAGCATTAATAACCATATAACCATGACAGTGTAGTATTGGAATAAGGATATATAGATCAATAGAAAAGAATAGAGAGTCCAGAAATAAACTCCATTTGTATATGGTCAACTGGTTTTTGACAAGGGTACCAAGTCCACTGTTGAAATGTCTTTTCAATAAATAGTGCTGGGATAATTATAGCAAAAGAATGAAGTTGGACCCTTACTTCACATGACTTTAAAAAGTAACTCAAAATGTTCAAAGACTAAATATAAGAGCTAAAACTAGGGGCTCCTGAGTGACTTAGTCGGTTGAGACTCTTGATTTAGATTCAGGTTATGATCCCAGAGTCTGGGGATCAAGCCCTGCATGGGCTCCACACTGAGCATGAAGCCTATTTAAGATTCTCTCTCTCTCTTTCCCTGTGGCCCTCTCCTCTGCTCTTGCTCTCTCTCCCTCTCTCTCAAAAAAATAAAAATAATTTTTAAAAGAGCTAAAACTATAAAACTCTTATAAAAAAAAAAACCACTAAGACAAATCTTCATGAACTTATATTTGGCAATGATTTCTTATATGACACCAAAAGCACAAGAAACCAAAGAAAACACACAAAAAAGTCTGACTTCATCAAAATTGAAAATTTTTGTGCATAAAAGAATATTATCCAAAAAATGTAAAGACAATCCACACAATAAGAGAAAATATTTGTAAATCAGATGTTAATTAAAGGTCCATTTTGAAGAATAAGTAAAGAACTTACAACACAAAAACAACTCAATTTTTAAAAGGGCGAAAACCTTGAATAGACATTTTACCAAAGAAGATATACAAATGGCCAAAAAGCACACAAAATGATGCTCGATATCATTTGTCCTTATAGAAATTCAAAACCACAATGATATGTCACTTCATGCCCTTTAAGATGGCTATAATAAAAAAAAAAGGAAAGAAAAGATAAAAAACAAAAATAAGCATTGACAAGAATGTGAAGAAGCCGGAACCCTCACACGTTTCTGATGAGAATGTAAGATAGTGGAGTCACTGTAAACAATTTTATGGTTCTTCAAAAAGTTAAACATAGAATTACTATGTGATCCAGTGATTTTACTTCTAGGTGTATACACAAAAGAATTAAAAACAGGTGTTCAAACAAAAACTTGTGCACAAATAGTCATAGCACTATTTCAATAGCCAAAAGAAAATACCCAAATGTCCATCAACAGAAGATTAAGCAAAAGGTGGTATATATACATACACTGAAATATTTGGTCATAAAAAGGAATGAAGTATGGATACAACAACATAGATAAACCTTAAAAATAACATGCTAAGTGAAAGAAACCAAACATAGACACAATGACCACATATTATATGTTTCCATTTATGAAACATCCAGAACAGAGAAATCTATAGAGACAGAAAGTATAATAGTAGTTGTTTAGGGTTTGGGAGATTGGGGTTATGAAGATGATAGATAAAGGGTAGAAGATTTCTGTGTTGATGAAATATTCTATAACTGACTATACTAATGGTTGTATATATCTGTGAATGTACTGAGAAAACACTGAATTGTCGACTTTACATAAATAAATTATATGGTATGTGAATTATGTCTCCGTTAAGCTGGCTTTTTAAGGGGGTAAAACTTCTAACGCCATCAATTATCACCTGAGCTATCTTTTCAGAGAAGCTGGTACCTTCCCAAAGACTTTGTCTGTCTCTCTCTCTGTCTCTCTCTCTCTCTCTCTCTCACACACACACACACACACACACACACACACACACGCATGCCCTCGTGTCAAAGTGACTTAAATGAAGCTCTGAGGGACCTAAGTAGAACAACAGTGGATATGTATGCAGGGAGAAGCTTCAGATTAAATCATGCACATACTATGTGATTCGCCTGGGTCTGATACAGTCAGTTGAGTTTAAGAGCTGAGGCCAGGCTTTGTCCAAATTAGAAAGCCATCTTTCCCTGAGAATCTGGTCTACTCCCCCAGAACCTAGCCTTTGTGGAACTTGTCCCCTTAACTGGTTAACAGGAAATCCCTGAAAAAGGGTTAAAGGACAATTTAGGTCCGAGCCTTAATGGAAAGTGTGGCAGGTGAGTGTGTGTGGGAAGGAGCAGGAGGTTGTTCTTTGCCTTTTATAACAAGCCTCTGAAGAAACTTTGCTTAGTAATTAAGAAAGTGATGTTTTGAGAAGGGGGCTATTCCATCAAGTAGGATGAAATATTTCCAGAGGCCTTTGGTTCCTGTATGCTCATGTAACACAGTTGTCACCAAGAGTCCTGACATGTCCTTCTTCTTTCCATGGGCTCTGCTGAGCTACAGCCACCTTGATGTATCCATGCAGTGGAACAGCCTTCTCCCCATCCCAACACATTTACCCAAAAGTATTCACCACACTCATCCATTTAAAGAAAAATAAAAGAGGAAATCTTAAACACACTGTTTCTGAAGGGTGGTTAACTCTTGATGTTCACTTGACATTATAACAAAATACTAAAGAAATATCCATAGGCAAGATTCTTCTAGAACTAGGTTAATATCTAAATAGTTGGAAAAACATGCATTTTTGGTCCTCTTGTTGAGAACTATACAAGACCACACAAAGTTAAAGTATAGGATGTCCATAAGTATACACGTATGGGCAAATATACATAATGCCATCAAAGATATGTTTAATCTATTAAATTAAAATGTGATCTATGCTTACAGACTTTATGAGCACCCTGAAAATACTCAGATAAGAAACATGATGAAGATTGCCTTATACCCATCCTAAAGATGGTTTCATTTCTTTTTTTTAACAGAATTTATTTTATTTAAATCCAAGTTAGTTAGCATATAGTGTAATAATGGTTTCAGGAGTAGAACTCAGTGATTCATCACTTACATATAACACCCAGTGCTCATCCCAACAAATGCCCTCCTTAGTATCCATCACCCATTTAGCCCATCCCTCCATCCACCTCCCCTCCAGCAACCCTTAGTTTGTTCTCTGTATTTAAGAGTGTCATGGTTTGCCTCCCTTTCTGTTTTTATCTTATTTTCCTCCCCTTCCCCCATGCTCATCTGTTTTGTTTTTTAAATTCCACATGAGTGAAATCACATGGTATTTGTCTTTCTCTGACTTATTTCACTTAGCATAACACACTCTAGTTCCATCCACATTGTTGCAAATGGCAAGATTTCATTCTTTTTGATCACTGGGTAATATTTCAGTGTGTGTGTGTGTGTGTGTGTGTGTGTGTGTGTGTGTATGTGTACAACACATCTTCTTTATCCATTCGTCAGTCAATGGACACTTGGGCTCTTTCCATACTTTGGCTACTGTTCATAGTGCTGCTAAAAACATTAGGGTGCACGTGCCCTTCGAATCAGCAGTTTTGTATCCTTTGGATAAATACCTAGTAGTGTAATTGTTGGGTCATAGCGTAGCTCTATTTTTAATTTTTTGAGGAACCTACACACTGTTCACCACAGTGGATGCACCAGTCGGCATTCCCACCAAAAGTGCAAAAGTGTTACATTAAAGGTAATTGCAGAATCACAAAGCCTTAGGAGATGCTCAGGTTTTACTGATATTCTGATAAGGAATTAAAGCAGAAGGTTTTATCTCATAGAACACAGAAAAACTTTATACAAAAACATATAAAATATAAAAATAACAATCTCCACTATACCTGCCTAGCACAGCTTGAAGCCCACCATCTATCCCTTGAGTATCCTCAACTCCTTGGACAATGTGAGTTCACTTGAGCAAACCTCAAACCTAGAACTAATTTCTTCCTAGTGTCTATACCCACACCTAAATGACTAATTCCACAAGAGAAAACATAGTAACTACTTTTGCAGTTTGTTGCCACCACAAATTCATTCAGTCACTCCTTTATTTGTTCCGCAAGTATATATTAGAAAGTGTATTATGTTCAAGATACTAGAGATAGAGCAGTGAACAGCAGCTAGTACTTGTGTGGCACACATGTTTTACATACATGAGTTTACATAATTCTCATAATTCTACCAAAAAATATTTTTAATACTTATATTTTATAGATGAAGAAAGATAAGCAAAGAAATATTACATAATTATCCAAGTCTCAGAGCTAGTGTAGCCCAAGAAGGGATTTGAACCTAGAAAGGATGGCCCAAGAGTCCGGAGCCTCACCCTCTCTGCTATATTCCCTCTGATTTCTGGGGTCCCAGAACATAAAGCCTATCAAGGAATAAAGATATTAGGCAAGTAATTCATGAAAAGAATGCTACTAAAGAGAATGTAGTGGGTGCTTGGGAATGCACAGGCAATGGGAATTAACGTATTCCAGGTATTCAGCAAAACTATACTCTACCACTGCCTGAAAATTCTGAAAGATTTCCTTTATCTCTCTCTTTGGACCCCCACAGTGGCTATTTTAAACATTTCCCAGCCTACCCAAACTACCTTTCTTCTCTTGTATATCAAGTTTATCACTTCTCACTTAAAAGATCCTTCAACTTACTAACTTTAAACCTATATATTTTTCTATATCTAGAACTAATGTTCAGTCAGGAGACTCTTGGTTCAGCCATTCAATACTAGAACATAGGCATCCACCCATGGGATCTCCATCCCTGGTCCATACTCTCTCTACCAGGACTCCCAGTGCTATCTATCTTCCAACAAAAGATCTCTCTCTTTTTTTAATGTTTATTCATTTTTTCTGAGAGAGAGAGAGACAGAGCACAAACAGCAGAGGGGCAGAGAGAGGGAAGCTGCTCCAGACTCTGAGTTGTCAACACAGAGCCTGATGCAGGGCTCGAACCCATGAACCATGAGACCATGACCTGAGCCGAAGTCCAATGCTTAACCAACTGAGCCACCCAGGTGCCCCCAAAGTTCTTCCTCTTGAAGGAGATGTTTCCTTCCTCAGAGGACACCCTGTGGCTTTCTGCTATTTGCACTATATGCCATATCCCTAAACAATATCACCCACATTTACAATTTCAACTACAATCCTCAAACTAATGGCTACCAAATCTATGTCTCTGACCCAGGCCATCCTTCCAAATACCAGCCCTTCAGGTCCAACACCTACTGAATAAACTTTTATAAATCATAGGCAACTCAAACTTTCTATGTGATCATCACTGTGCACTCACCTCCTAAACCTATCTTATGTTGTTTATGTCAGTGAATAGTTCTAACCCTATCCAGTTGTCCAAACCAAATATCATTCTTAAAAATTATCTTTTATGTATCTTTTATGTATTTGTGTTATGTATTTGTGTTAATTCTCCTTCCTAAAGCTCTCGAGTTTGATGGTTTCCATTACACCACAATTACCATAGTCCAAGCCATTATGTAATGGAATACTACTCAGCAATGAAAGAGAATGAAATCTTGCCATTTGCAGTTATGTGGATGGACCTAAAGGGTATTAATGTAAGCAAAATAAATCAGTCAGAGAAAGACAGATATCATAGGATTTTGTTCATGTGTGGAATGTGAGAAACTCAACAGATGAACATAGGAGAAGGAAGGAAAAATAAGAAAAAAAAAAACAGAGAGGGAAGCAAACCATAAGAGACTTTTAAATACAGAGTGAGGATTGCTGGAGGGGAGGTGGATGGGGGGACAGGTTAAATGGGTGATTGGCATTAAGGAGGTACTTTTTGGGATGAGCACTGGGTGTCATATTAAAGAAATGAATCACCGGGTTATGCTCCTGAAGCCAGGACTACGCTGTATATTAACTAACTTGAATTTGAATTTTAGAAATAATTAATAAATAATTTTAAAAAGCTTCTTAACTATAATATCTATCATCTTTCCCTTCACAATACATTATCCTCTCTGCATCAAGAGCAATCATCTTATAATGCAAATGGACTTGCTTCTTTTGGTTTAATATACTTCATTGGCAACTATCTCTTTTAGGATAATAGACAACATCTTTTCCTTAGCTTAGAAGCATTTTTATAATCTAGCTCCATTTTATGTTCTGGTCACTTTGAACTTTGTTTTATTCTTTGCCTGAACAAGAAGAGAAGCTTGGCTTATTTATTATACATCTCTTTCATTGCCTTAACTTTTCTACCTCTTTTTTTGCCAAGCTAACTCAATTTCACCCTTCAGGGCCCAAGTATCACGTAGTCCAGCCATATAATGAAATAGGTATCCTTCACATGCTCTTTAAATTCCTGCACCTCTGCTATCTAGTAGTCCACATGATTATAATTTCTGTTTACATTGCCTGTGTTTCTTCCTCAGTCTTAAGCACCAGGAGAAAAGATACCACATCTGTTTTTTTCTCTGTATTCGCAGTGACAGTGCTTGGCATAGAGTGAGCACTCAATAACTAATTACTGAAACAAGAAATAAATGATAAATTAAGAAAGTGTCTGTTATGAACTAAAATTTATCCCCCCAAAATTCATAGACTGAAAACCCTAGCCACAATGTAACTATTTAGAGATAGAGTATTTAGGAAGGTAATTAAGGCTAAATGAGGTCATAAGTGTGCACCCCTAATCTGATAGGATTGGTATCTTATAAGAAGACGAAGAGATCCTACTAAGCTCTCCTTATTCCACTCACAGAGTAAAAGATATGTGAAAACAAAGCAAGAAAGAAGCATTGGGGCAAGCCCTCATCAGAAACCACCCCTGATGATACCTTGACTTTGGACTTCTAGCCCCCAAGATTATGAAAAAATTAATTTTTGTTAAGCCATACAATGTACGACATTTTGTTATACATCCTTTCAACTGTCCCAGCTCCTAAGTATCTCATAGTGTAGAGGAAGATATTTAAATCAACAAACTCAATACTACGCAATACGTTTTTTAATAGAGGTATGTACACATGCTTTGAGGATACAGGAGACAGAAAGATAAATTACAAAAGGATTACAAGAAAAAAAAAGAAAGAAGCTGCTAAAAGAATTTCTTTAGGAAGAAGGAAAAATGGTAACAGATGGAAACTTGGATTTACACAAAGAATTAAGAGTGACAGAAGTGGTAAATATGTGAGTACATTTTTTTATTCTCATTTTTAAAAACCTATTTAAAAGATAATTGACTGTTCAAAGAAAAATAATAATGTATTTCCAGCACAGAGAACTAAAATGTGTGATAGCAATGAATGGAAGGGAAAAATGGAATTGCAGTTGAGCCTGTAATAACATGGGTTTGAACTGGTCCGCATATATGTGAATTTTCTTTTTTTTTTTTTATAAATACAGTACAGCACTGCAAGTATATCTACTCAGGTTTTGAATCACACAGATTTGAACTGTGCAGGTCCACAGAGAGGTGGATTTTCTTTTTATATATTTTTATGTATTTATAAATACAGTACAGTACTGCAAATGTACTTTCTCTTCTTCATGATTCTCTTACTAACATTTTCTTTTCTCTACCTCAACTTATTATTAGAATATACCATATAGCACATATAACATACAAAACAGATGTGAATCAGCTATTTATGTTATTAGTAAGGTCTGGTCAACAGCAGACTAATGGTCTAGACATTAGACTAGACCATTAGACAGACTAGAATGGATAGACATTCTATCAAGGAAAAATAATCAATTCATCATGAATACATAGCAATCCCAAATTTGCATAAATTCAATAAGAGAAATTCAAAATTTATAAATAAAAAAACTATGAGACAAAATAGGCAAGTGTACAATTATAGTTGGAAAGTTCAACACCACTCTCTTTGTAATTAACACAACAAAAATATGATAACTCAGGAAGGATAAATAAGAAAATTAATAATTAACTTGGATAACAGAAAACTCCTCAAAAATCTACATATATATACACTGCTTTTCAGGATGCATTGATATTTACCAAAAAAGTCCATTTTCTGGTAAATAGAATAAATCCAGTGATTTACTCCAACCAGCTTTTATGACCTGATTTATATCTCCCCCAACTCCATATTCCTAACTCCATATTCCATACTAATAGTATCTTTTTAATGTTTATTAATTTTGAGAGAGAGAGAATGTGTGCACATGTGAGCAAGGGAAGAAAAGAGAGAGAGGGAGAAAGCATCCCAAGTGGGCTCCATGATGCAAGGCTTGATCTCTTGACCACGACCTGAGCCAAAGTCAAGAGTTATATATGCTTAACCACCTGAGCCACTCAGGAGCCCTTCCACCACAATAGTATCTTAAAATGGGTCTCTGAGTGTCTGTATAATAAGAGATGTTATCTACATGGTCTCAATTAAAAATAAATAAATAAATATATATATATATATATATATATATATATATATATATATACACACACACACACACACACACACACAGATACATATATAAATAATCATAGAGGCTTATATATGTGGCTTATTATGCATATATATGAAATATATATATTCCTTAAATCTAATCATGGAGAACCAAGATCAAAGGTATCACAATAGCAGCAAGTATAAAAAGCATGTAGATCTTGCTTCCTACATAAAATGAACCAGAGATCCTCGAATAATTGGTTTATTCCAAGGCCTGAGAAGGCAAATTTGAAAATAAGCCCGTAATATCTAGTAGTAACAAAAGTAAAGAAGTACTTACAAAAATGATGGAGCATATTGAAGTACACAGCAGCCAACCTGAGTTTTCCTAGCTACACTGAAACAACTTGAGCAAAGAGCATAAATACTCTAATGATTTAAATGATTTAGTAAATAAATGAGGGAGAGGGGACCGCTTTTTCTCATAGAAATATTCCAATTAGTAAAAGTATAAGACTGATCAAATGGAAAATCACCATTAGTATACCATATTTATGTCTGATGCAGGAAATATATGTAGGCAAGATCCATCAATTTTTTTAAGATTTAATTTTGTAGACAAGTTTTAGGTTCATAGCAAAATTGAGAGCAAGTACAAAGACTTTCCTTATACTCACTACCCTTATATATGCATATCTGTCCTCATTATCAACCCCACCAGAGTGGTACGTTTGTTACAAGTGGTGAACCTACATGCCACATCATAATCACTGAAAGCCTGGTTTTCATTCTTAGTGTTGTACATCATATGGGTTTGGACAAATGTATAATGACATGTGTCCATCATTACACTATGACATAGAATATTTTAGTGCCCTAACATTTGTATAGTCTCAAAAAATCTCTCCACAATATTTAGTAATTACAAAGGGAAGAATGGTAAATTTAGAGTGGAGAATTTTGGAAGATGATGCCTTAACCAACTAACTGAAGTTAACATCACACTGGAATGTTACCATAGTAATAAGTATGCTCTGATATCATGCACTTAGAAGGACATAGCACCTCTGTAATATCTTTTTCAGTAACCATACCTCAATCTTATTTTAAGAAAACAACAGACAAATCCAAATAGACAATCAACAAAATAACTGACTGATATACTGCAAAAGCATCAAAGTTGTGAAAGACAGGAAAGATTGAGAATTGTCACAGATCTAAAAAACTAGAGACTTAACTAAATACAACATGGGATCCAGGATTGTATACTGGAATAAAAAACGTACATTAGTAGAAACACTGGAGAAATCTAAATGTGTTCCATAACTTAGTTGACAGTATTGTATCAAGGTTAGAATTCTTAGTTTTGATCATTGTTCTATGGTTATATAAGATGCTATGTAATGGGAATCTGAATGTACATGGGAACACTCTATACTATTTTTACAATATTTCTGTAACTCTAAAATTATCTCAAAATTAAAACTGAAATAAAATATCACCACGTGCTTTTTTTGGTAGAAATTGGCAAACTGATTTAAAATTTACAGGAGAATGCAAACACAGAATACACAAAATAATTTTGTAAAGCATCAAAGTTGGAGGACTTGCACTAACTGATCTGAAAACATTACAAATCTACATAATCAACTTAGGGCAGTGTTTGCATAAAGACAGACATATAGATTAATAGAACAGAACAATCCTGAAATAGACCCACAGATATACTGGCAATGGATTTTTAAGAAAAGTGTTTAGGTAATTCATGAAAGAAATAGTATGTTTTCTAAAACTGTTTCTGGAACAACTTGATATTCATATGGGGAAAAACAACATTCTTGCCTCACACCATTTGGAAAAAAATATCAAAATATATCACAGACCTATTTTTAATTTTTAAGGAATCTCCATACTGTTTTCCAACCTATACCAATTTACATTTCCACCACCAGCGTACAAGGGTTCCCTTTTCTTAACGTCTTTGTCAACACATGTTATCTCTTATCTTTTTGGTAAAAGACCTCCTAGTAAGAATGAGGGGATAGCTCATTGTGGTTTTGATTTGATTTTCCCTGGTGGTTAGTGAAGTTGAGCACCTTTTCATGTATGTGTTGGTCATTTATATAGCACCTTTGGAGAAATGTCTATTCAGGTCTTTTGCCAATTTTTTAGAGTCAGATTATTTCTGCCTTCTGCTATTAGAGCTGTAGAGTTCCTTGTGTAGTTTAGATATTAGCCTCTTATCATACATGGTTTGCAAATATTTTCTCCCATTCCATTGTTTGTCTTTTCATGTTTTTATTATTTACTGTGTATAAGCTTTTTAGTTTGATGAAGTCCTCCTTGTTTATATTTGCTTTTGTTGCCTCTGTGTTTGGTGCCATATCTAAAAAAAATCATTGCCAAGATCAACGTCAAGGAGCTTATCCCCTATGTTTTTTTCTGAGATTTTTAAGGTTCTAGGTCTTACATTCAAGTCTTTAATCCATTTTGACTTGATTTTTGTGCACAGTGTAAGGTAAGGGTCTGGTCACTTTTTGCATATGGATACACGGTTTCCTAAATATCATTTTTTGAAGAGACTGGCCTTTCCCCATTGTATGTTCCTGATGTCCTTGTCAAAGATTAGTGGATCATATATGCATGGGTTTATTTCTGGGCTCTCTATTCTATTCTGTAGGACTATGTATCTATTTATTATGCCTGTACCATACTGTTTTGATTACTATAGGTTTTTGTAATATAGCATGAAATAAGAGGTGCAATGTCTCCAGCTTTTTTCTTCTCTCTCAAGATTGCTTTGGCTATTTGAGGTCCTTTATGGTTCCATACATTTTTAAGATTTTTTTTTCTATTTCTGTGAAAAATGCCACTGAAATATTAATAGGGACAGCATTAAATCTGTAGATTGCTTAGACAGTGTGGAGAGTTTAACAATACTAATTCCTCTAGTCCAAGAGCACTGGATATCTTTCCACTTATTTGTGTCCAATTTCTGTCATCCTTTTCAGTATGCAGGGCTTTCACTTCCTTCATTAAAGTTTTTTTTTCCTGTTTTATTCTTTCTGATGTTATTGCAAATGGGACTGCTTTCTTAATTTCTCTTTCAGATATTTCATTGTTAATGTATGAGAATGCAACTGATTTTTATATGTTGGTTTTATATCCTACAGCTTTACTATATTTATTAATTTATTAATTCATTTTTATTTCTTTTAACTTTTTAAAATTCCAGTAGCATTAGCATAATATTAGTTTCAGGTGTACATTACAGTGATTCAACAACACTATATTCTTATACTTATACATCATGATAAGTGTACTCTTTAATCCCCATCACCTATTTCACCCATCCCTCCACCCACCTCCCTTCTGGTAACCATCAGTTTGTTCTCTATAGTGAAGAGTCTGTTTCTTGGTTTGTTTCTCCCCTTTTTTATATTTTCTCTTTGCTCATTGGTGTTGTTTCTTAAATTATACATATGAATGAAATCATATGGTATCTGTCTTAATCTGACTGGCTTATTTCGCTTAGCATTGTACTCTCTAGCTTCATCCATGTTGTTACAAAGGGCAAAATTTCATTCTATTTTATGGCTGAATACGAGTCCATTGTTAGAATACCACATCGTCATTTATCTATCGATGGATACTTGGACTGCTTCCATAGTTCAGCTATTATAAATAATGCTCCTATAAATATAGAGATGCATGTGTCTCTTTGAATTAGTGTTTTTGTATTTTTTTTTTCAATGCTTATTTATTGAGAAAGAGAGAGAGCATGCAGGTATATGTGTGCAAGTGGGGAAGGGGCAGAGGGAGAGGGACACAGAGAATCCCAAGCACAGAGCTGACAGCACAGAGCCCAACATTGGGGCTCAATCTCACAAACCATGAGATCATGACCTGAGCTGAAATCACAACTTGGATGGTTAACCAAGTGAGCCACCAGGTGTCCCAGTGTTTTTGTATTTTTGAGATAAACAGTAGTGCAATTAGTACATCATAGGGTAGTTCTATGTTTAACTTTTTTAGGAAACTTCACACTCTTTTCCAAAGTGTCTGCACCAGTTTGAACTTCCACCAACAGTGCAAAAGGGTTCCTTTTTCTCCACATCCTTGCCAAAACTTATTGTTTCTTGTGTTGTTGATTTTATCCATTCTGACAGGTGTGAGGTGATACTGCAGTTTTGGTTTATATTGATAATGAGTGATGCTGCGCATTTTTTCATGTGTCTGTTGACCATCTATATTTCTTCTTTGGAGAAATGCCTGTTCATGTCATATGCCCATTTTTTAATTGGATTATGTTTTTCAGATGTGTGTTTTATGAGTTCTTTATATCTTTTGTATGCTAACCCTTTATTAGATATGCCATCTGAAATGTCTTCTGCCATTCCATAAGTTGCCTTTTAGTTTTGCTTATTGCTTCCTTCACTGTGAAGAAGTGTTTTGATGTAGTACCATCAGTTTTTTTTTTTCCCCCTTGCCTCAGGAGACATGTCTACCAAAAAAAAATTGCTACATGTGATGTCAATAAATACTGCCTGTGCTCTCTTTGAGGATTTTATAGTTTCAGGTCTCACATATAGATCCTTAATTCATTTTGAATTTATTATTGTGTACAGTGTAAGAAAGTGGTCCAATTTCATTCTTTTGCATGTAGCCATCCAGTTCTCCCAACACCATTTGTTGAAAATGCTTTTTCCCATCGCATATTCTTTTGTCCTTTGTCAAAGCTTAATTGACCACATAAATGCAGGTTTGTTTCTGGGTTTTCTATTCTCTTCCATTGACCTACATTTCTATTTTTGTGCCAGTACCATACTGCTTTGATTATCACAGCTTTGTAGTATAACTTGAAATCTGGACCTCTGATACCTCCAGCTTTACTTTTCTTTTCAAGATTGTTTTGGCTATTAAAGGTCTTAAGTGGATCCACACAAATTCTAGAATTGTTTGGTCTAGTTCTGTAAAAAATGTTGTTGGTATTTTGATAAGGATTGCATTAAATCTATAAATTGCTTTGGGTTGGACATTTTAACAATATAGTTCTTCCAATTCATGACCATGGTATATCTTTCCACTTGTTTATGTCATCCTCAATATATGTCATCAGTGTATCATAGTTTTCAGAGTACAGGTCTTTCCCCCTCCTTGGTAAGATTTATTTGTAGATATTTTATTATCTTTCATATGATTGCAAATGGCATTGCTTTCTTAACTTTTTTTTCTGTTACTTCAGTATTAGTTTATAAAAATGCCATGGATTTCTATACATTGATTTTGTATCATGCAATCTTACTAATTCATTTACCTGTTCTAGTAGTCTTTTAGTGGAATCTTTAGGGTTTTCTATATACAGTATCATGTCTTCTGCAAGTAATGAAAGTTTTTCCTTACCAATTTTGATGCCTTTTTTTTTTCCTTCCTTTTGTCTGACTGTAGTGGCTAGAAATTCTAGTACTGTGTTAAATAATAGTGGTAAGAGTGGACATCCCTATCTTGTTTCTGACCTTAGGGGACATGCTCTCAGTTTCTCACCATTGAGTTTGATGTTAGCTGTGGGTTTTTCATATATGGCCTTCATCATGTTGAGGTATGTTCCCTCTAATCATACCTTGTTGAGGATGGATGTTGTACTTTCTCAAATGCTTTTTCTGCATCTATTGAAATTATCTTATGGTTTTTATCCCTTCTTTTACTGATGTGATGTAGCACATTGATTGACTTGTGAATACTGAACCACCCTTGCATTCCAGGGATAAACCCCACTTGATCATGGTGAGTGATTTTTTTAATGTATTATTGAATTTGATTTGCTAATATTTTGTTGAAGGACTTTTGCATCTATGTTCATCAGAGATATTGGCCTGGAGTTATCTTTTTTGTAGTCTCTTTATCTAGTTTTCTTATCAGGGTAATGCTCGTTGCATAAAATGAATTAGGATGTCTTCCTTCCTTTTCTAGTTTTTGGAATAGTTTGAGAAGAATAGGTATTAATTCTTCTTTAAATATTTGGTAGAATTTACCTGTGAAGCCATCTGTCCTGGAGTTTTGTTTGCTGGGACTTTTTTGATTACTGATTCATCAATTTCATTGCTGGTAATTGGTGTGTTAAATTTTCTATTTCTTCTTGATTCAATTTTAGGAGATTATGTTTCTAGGAATTTATCCATTTCTTCCAGGTTGTCCAATTTGTGACATATAACTTTTCACAATATTCTCTTATAAGCTTTTGTCTTTCTGTGGTGTCAGTTGGTATTTCTCCCTTTTCATTTCTGATTTTACTTAAGTCCTGTCTCTATCTGTGTTTCTGTATTTGATGAATCTTGCTAAAGGTTAATCAATTTTGTTGATCTTCTCAAAGAACCAGCTCCTTGTTCATATCTGCTTTAATCTTTATTATTTTCTTCCTTCTAGTTTTGTATTTTGTTTGCTGTTCTTTTTCTAGTTCCTTTAAATGTAAGTTTGGCAGTTGGAGGGAAGATGGCGGCGTAGGAGGACGCTGGGCTCACCGCGCGTCCTGCTGATCACTTAGATTCCACCTACACCTGCCTAAAGAACCCAGAAAACCGCCAGAGGATTAGCAGAACGGAGTCTCCAGAGCCAAACGCAGACGAGAGGCCCACGGAAGAGGGTAGGAAGGGCGGCGAGGCGGTGCGCGCTCCACGGACTGGCGGGAGGGAGCCGGGGCGGAGGGGCGGCTCGCCGGCCAAGCAGAGCCCCCGAGTAGGGCTGGCAAAAGCGGAGGGGCCTGATGGACTGTGTTCCCACAGCAAGCGTGACTTAGCCTCTGGGAGGTAATAAGTTAATAGCTCTGCTCAGAAAGCGGGAAGGCTGGAGGACAAAGGGAGGGAGAGCTGCTGAGCCCCCAGACGGCAGAGCTCAGCTTGGCGGGGAACAAAGGCGCTCGCCAGCGCCATCTCCCCCGCCCATCCCCCCAGCCAAAATCCCAAAGAGAACCAGTTCCTGCCAGGGAACTTGCTCGCTCTGCGCAAACACCCAACTCTGTGCTTCTGCGGACCCAAACCTCCGGCAGCGGATCTGACTCCCTCCCACTGCCACAGGGCCCCTCCTGAAGTGGATCACCTAAGGAGAAGTGAGCTAAGCCTGCCCCTCCTGCCCCCGTGCACCTTGCCTACCCACCCCAGCTAATACGCCAGATCCCCAGCACCACAAGCCTGGCAGTGTGCAAGTAGCCCAGGCGGGCCACGCCACCCCACAGTGAATCCCGCCCCTAGGAGAGGGGAAGAGAAGGCACACACCAGTCTGACTGTGGCCCCAGCGGTCGGCTGGGGGCAGACATCAGGTCGGACTGCGGCCCCGCCCACCAACTCCAGTTATACACCACAGCACAGGGGAAGTGCCCTGCAGGTCCTCACCACTCCAGGGACTATCCAAAATGACCAAACGGAAGAATTCCCCTCAGAAGAATCTCCAGGAAATAACAACAGCTAATGAACTGATCAAAAAGGATTTAAATAATATAACAGAAAGTGAATTTAGAATAATAGTCATAAAATTAATCACTGGGCTCGAAAACAGTGTACAGGACAGCAGAGAATCTCTTGCCACAGAGATCAAGGGACTAAGGAACAGTCACGAGGAGCTGAAAAGCGCTTTAAACAAAATGCAAAACAAAATGGAAACGACGACAGCTTGGATTGAAGAGGCAGAGGAGAGAATAGGTGAACTAGAAGATAAAGTTATGGAAAAAGAGGAAGCTGAGAGAAAGAGAGATAAAAAAATCCAGGAGTATGAGAGAAAAATTAGAGAACTAAGTGATACACTAAAAAGAAATAATATACGCATAATTGGTATCCCAGAGGAGGAAGAGAGAGGGAAAGGTGCTGAAGGGGTACTTGAAGAAATTATAGCTGAGAACTTCCCTGAACTGGGGAAGGAAAAAGGCATTGAAATCCAAGAGGCACAGAGAACTCCCTTCAGACGTAACTTGAATCGATCTTCTGCACGACATATCATAGTGAAACTGGCAAAATACAAGGATAAAGAGAAAATTCTGAAAGCAGCAAGGGATAAACGTGCCCTCACATATAAAGGGAGACCTATAAGACTCGTGACTGATCTCTCTTTTGAAACTTGGCAGGCCAGAAAGGATTGGCACGGTATCTTCAGTATGCTAAACAGAAAAAATATGCAGCCGAGAATCCTTTATCCAGCAAGTCTGTCATTTAGAATAGAAGGAGAGATAAAGGTCTTCCCAAACAAACAAAAACAAACAAAAACTGAAGGAATTTGTCACCACTAAACCAGCCCTACAAGAGATCCTAAGGGGGATCCTGTGAGACAAAGTACCAGAGACATCACTACAAGCATAAAACACACAGACATCACAATGACTCTAAACCCGTATCTTTCTATAATAACACTGAATGTAAATGGATTAAATGCACCAACCAAAAGACATAGGGTATCAGAATGGATAAAAAAACAAGACCCATCTATTTGCTGTCTACAAGAGACTCATTTTAGATCTGAGGACACCTTTAGATTGAGAGTGAGGGGATGGAGAACTATTTATCATGCTACTGGAAGCCAAAAGAAAGCTGGAGTAGTCATACTTATATCAGACAAACTAGACTTTAAATTAAAGGCTGTAACAAGAGATGAAGAAGGGCATTATATAATAATTACAGGGTCTATCAATCAGGAAGAGCTAACAATTATAAATGTCTATGCGCCGAATACCGGAGCCCCCAGATATATAAAACAATTACTCATAAACATAAGCAACCTTATTGATAAGAATGTGGTCATTGCAGGGGACTTTAACACCCCACTTACAGAAATGGATAGATCATCTAGACACACAGTCAATAAAGAAACAAGGGCCCTGAATGATACATTGGATCAGATGGACTTGGCAGATATATTTAGAACTCTGCATCCCAAAGCAACAGAATATACTTTCTTCTCGAGGCACATGGAACATTCTCCAAGATAGATCATATACTGGGTCACAAAACAGCCCTTCATAAGTTTACAAGAATTGAAATTATACCATGCATACTTTTCAGACCACAATGCTATGAAGCTTGAAATCAACCACAGGAAAAAGTCTGGAAAACCTCCAAAAGCATGGAGGTTAAAGAACACCCTACTAACGAATGAGTGGGTCAACCAGGCAATTAGAGAAGAAATTAAAACATATATGGAAACAAACGAAAATGAAAATACAACAATCCAAACGCTTTGGGACGCAGTGAAGGCAGTCCTGAGAGGAAAATACATTGCAATCCAGGCCTATCTCAAGAAGCAAGAAAAATCCCAAATACAAAATCTAACAGCACACCTAAAGGAAATAGAAGCAGAACAGCAAAGGCAGCCTAAACCCAGCAGAAGAAGAGAAATAATAAAGATCAGAGCAGAAATAAACAATATAGAATCTAAAAAAACTGTAGAGCAGATCAACGAAACCAAGAGTTGGTTTTTTGAAAAAATAAACAAAATTGACAAACCTCTAGCCAGGCTTCTCAAAAAGAAAAGGGAGATGACCCAAATAGATAAAATCATGAATGAAAATGGAATGATTACAACCAATCCCTCAGAGATACAAACAATTATCAGGGAATACTATGAAAAATTATATGCCAACAAATTGGACAACCTGGAAGAAATGGACAAATTTCTAAACACCCACACTCTTCCAAAACTCACTCAGGAGGAAATAGAAAGCTTGAACAGACCCATAACCAGCGAAGAAATTGAATCGGTTATCAAAAATCTCCCAACAAATAAGAGTCCAGGACCAGATGGCTTCCCAGGGGAGTTCTACCAGACGTTTAAAGCAGAGATAATACCTATCCTTCTCAAGCTATTCCAAGAAATAGAAAGGGAAGGAAAACTTCCAGACTCATTCTATGAAGCCAGTATTACTTTGATTCCTAAACCAGACAGAGACCCAGTAAAAAAAGAGAACTACAGGCCAATATCCCTGATGAATATGGATGCAAAAATTCTCAATAAGATACTAGCAAATCGAATTCAACGGCATATAAAAAGAATTATTCACCATGATCAAGTGGGATTCATTCCTGGGATGCAGGGCTGGTTCAACATTCGCAAATCAATCAACGTGATACATCACATTAACAAAAAAAAAGAGAAGTACCATATGATCCTGTCAATCGATGCAGAAAAGGCCTTTGACAAAATCCAGCACCCTTTCTTAATAAAAACCCTTGAGAAAGTCGGGATAGAAGGAACATACTTAAAGATCATAAAAGCCATTTATGAAAAGCCCACAGCTAACATCATCCTCAACGGGGAAAAACTGAGAGCTTTTTCCCTGAGATCAGGAACACGACAGGGATGCCCACTCTCACCACTGTTGTTTAATATAGTGCTGGAAGTTCTAGCATCAGCAATCAGACAATAAATGTAAGTTTAGGTTGTTTATTTGGGATATTGGGGGTTTCTTGACATAGGCCTGTATTGCCATCAACTTCCCTCTTTAATCATCTTTTGCTGTATCCCAAAGATTTTTGCAAAAATATTTGTGTTTTCATTTTAATTTCATTGTGTTTTCATTTCAATTTGTCTCCATGTTTTTTGGATTTCATCTTCAATTTCTTGGATGATTTATCCATTATTTAGTAGCATGTTATTTAACCTCCATATATTTATGTACTTTCCAGGCTTTTTCTTGTGGTTGATTTCTAGTTTCATACTGTCATATTAAGAAAAGGTGCATGGTATGAGTTCAATCTTTTTGAATTTGTTGAGAGTTATTTTGTGGCCTAATATGTGATCTATTCTGGAGAATGTTCCATGTGCACTTGCAAAGAATTTGTATTCTGTTGTTTTAGGATAGAATATTCTGAATATATGTGTTATAACCATCTGGTCCAATGTGTCATTCAAAGACAGTTTCCTTTTTGATCTTCTGTTTGAATGATCTATCCATTGATGTAAGTGGGGTGTTAAAGTCCCCTATTACTGGGTCAACTGGGTGGCTCAGTTGGTTAAATGACTGACTCTTGATTTCAGCACAGGTCATAATCTTATGGTCATGAGATAGAGCCCCACATCTATCCTGGGATTCTCTCTCTCTCCCTATCTCTCTCTCTCTCTCTGCCCTTCCCCTGCTTGTTCTCTCTCAAAATAAGTAAACAAAAAAATTAAAAAATAAAGTCCCCTATTATTTTAGTGCTACCAATTATTTCCTTTATGCTTGTTATTAACTGCTTTATGTATTTGGATCCTCCAATGTTGAGTGCAAAAAATATTTACAATTGTTTTGCCCAATGTGAGTATTGCTACTCTGTCTTCTTTTCATTTCCATTTGCATGATAAATGTTTCTCTATCCCCCTCACTTTCAATCTTCATGTGTCTGTAGGTCTGAAATGAGTCTCCTGTAGGAAGCATATACATGGGTCTTGTTTTTGTTTTGTTTTAATTCATTCTGACACCCTATGTCTTTTGATTGGAGCATTTAGTCCATTTACATTCAAAGTAATTATTATTATGCATTTATTGCCATTTTCTTCCTTGTAATTCTTCTCTGATCCTTTCTTCTCTTGTGCCTTTTCTCATGATCCATTTGCTTTCTTTAGTGAAATACTTGGATTCCTTACTCTTTATTTTTTCCATATCCATTACTGTATTTTAATTTCCGGTTACCATTAGGTTTATATATAACATCTTCTGCATCTAACAATTTATATTAAGCTGATGGTCGCTTAATTTTGGACTCATTCCAAAAAGTTTTTACCCTTTGAATAATATCTCCCATTTTTCCTACTCCTCAGCTCCTGACAACCACCATTCTGCTGTTTCTATAAGTTTACTTTTTTAATGTATATTCAACATGTAAGTGACATTATGTAGTATTTGCCTTTGTCTGTCTGGCTTATTTCACTTAGCATAATGTCCTCCAAATTCACCTGTAAATTGTGAATGGGAAGATTTCCTTCTTTTTTATGGCTAAATGATATTCCATTGTATATATGCACCCTATTTTCTTTATCCATTAATCTGTTAATGGACACTTAGGTTGTTTCCATATATTGACTATTGTGAATAATGCTGCAATGAACATGAGAGTGCACATATTTCTTCAAGATAGTTCTGAGGATCTAATGTAAAACATGGTGACTATAGTTAATAATACTGTATCATATACTTGAAATTTGTTAAGTGAGTAGATCTTAAACATCCTCACCACACTTACAAAAAAGGATAACTATGCGAAGTGATGGTGGTAAATATTTTATAACATCCATATATCAAATCATGACATTGTATACTTTAAATGTGTTTTGTCAATTTTAACTCAATAAAGTTGGAAAATAATTTTAATTACATAATCTTAATATAAAAAATTACTGTAAAAAGTAATAACACACATACACACAAAACATCAAGATAGACCTAAATACAAAAGTTGAAATTTTAAGCTTCTGCACAGCAAAGGAAGCCATCAACAAAACAAAAACCAAATGAGAGAAGATATTTTCAAATGATATACAAAATAAAGGGTTAATAACCAAAATATATAAAGAACTGTACAACTCAACACCAAAAAAAAAAAAAATCTGATTAAAAAAACGGACAGAGAACCTCGACATTCTTTTTCCAAAGAAGAAATACAGATGGCCAACTGCACATGAAAAGATGATCAACATCATTCATCATCAGGAATATGCAAATCAAAACCACAATAAGATATCATCTCACACCTGCTAGAATGGCTACAATCAAGAAGACAAGAAACAGCAAGTGTTGGTGATGATATGGCAAAAGGGAACTCTCATGCACTGTTGGTGGGGATGTAAATTGGTACAACCACTGTGGAAAACAGTATGGAGGTTCCTCAAGAAATTAAAAATAAAAGTATTATATGATCCAGCAAATCCATTTCTGGTTATATATCAAAACAAATTCAAAGCAGGATTGTGAAGAGATATTTGAACATCCATGTTCCTTGCAATATTATTCTTAATAGCTAAGAGGTAGAAGCAACATGTATGTCCATGAAAGGATGAGTGGATAAGGAAAATGTGACATATACATATAATAGAATATCATTAAGGTTTAAAAAAGAAGGAAATCCTGTGACATGCCATAAAATAAATGAACTATAAAATAAATAAATATGTTAAATGAAATAAGGTAATCAGAAATAGACAAATACTGTATTATTCCACTCAGATGAAGTATTGAAAGCACTCAGAAACATAGAAATAGTAAAAAGACAGGTGATGGCTAAGGGAAGAGTTAAGTGTTTAATGTGCAGATTTTCAGTTTTGAAACTAGAATTGACAAATTCTAGAGCTCTATTGCACAACAATGAAAATATACTTAATACCACTGAACTGTACACTTAAAAATGGTTTAAATGGGGGGCGCCTGGGTGGCTCGGTCGGTTAAGCGTCCGACTTCGGCTCGGGTCATGATCTCGCGGTCCATGAGTTCCAGCCCCGCATCGGGCTCTGTGCTGACAGCTCAGAGCCTGGAGCCTGTTTCAGATTCTGTGTCTCCCTCTCTCTGACCCTCCCCCGTTCATGCTCTGTCTCTCTCTGTCTCAAAAATAAATAAACGTTAAAAAAAAATTTAAAAAAAAATGGTTTAAATGGTAAATATAACATTATTTGTGTTTTTTTAATCACAATAAAACAATATCAAGAAAAACAGTAATTTAAACAGGGTGAACATTTTTTCTTGTTATGTTTACCCTTGTTCATAGAGGATCTAAACGAGGTCCACATATCATATTTGGTTGCTATCTCTCTTAAGTCTCTCTGAATCCAGAGTAGTCTATTCTAAACTCTCTTCATGTCATTGATTTGACCTGTAATATATTACTTATTATGGATGTGTCTGGGTTTTTTCCCTGTGGCATCACTTCATTTGTTTCTTTCTCCCATATTTTCTGTAAGTAGAAGTAAGCCCCTGTAGATTCAGTAAGTAGATTCGGGTTTACCATTTTTGGCAGGAGCAGTGTGTGGTGTTCTTTGTGTAGCATCACATCAGGCACCACAATGTCTGTTTCTCTTTCTTTAAGCTAAGATTGATTAGTGGATTTGTGTAGTAATCTCCTAATTCCTCCATTATAAAGATCCCCATCAGCCTTTCACTTATTAGTTTCAGCCATTCATGATTGTTGCCTGAATTGTTGCATTAGTGGTACAAAATGTTGACTTTCTATCATTCTCTCCATTTTTACTACCTATACTTCTTTTGTAGAGGACTTTCCTACACTTACTGAGGCTATTGCTTAACTTGACACAATGGTGGTACAAGGAAAGCTTACTTTTTTTTTTTAATTTGTAAAAGAACAAAAAAACCCTGATGTTTTATCAACTGGCAATGCTGTTCACTGAATGGGAGGCAGTGAGGTTGGTGGGGATAGACAGGGAGCTTCTCTCTCTTGTTAGTTTATCTTTCTGTATTAATACATCATTCTGAATTAATAAATATACATCTACATTATCAAAAAAGAATAAAGCAGATGGATAACCACAGTGCCAATTTTATTACTAAAAAGGCAGATATTGAGAATGTGGTTGATATCATTGGTCTAGAGGATTCTAAATATGGGAGTCCAGTCTCAAGTAGTTCTGTCCCAGGATAGACTTCCTTATATAGGGACAGCCCTTACTGGTATCCTTATTGCATGGCCAAATTCAGCATGGCCTTTGAGGCAGCTGGCTCCCAGGCAACAGGGGCAATGAGCAGGGTGGCAAATATATTCCCAGTTCTTCTCCCAAATTTACCAATCAGGCAACTTACCCATTTCTCAGTGTAGTATAACTGAGGGGGCTAGAGAGATGCCACAGAGCACACACTGCATGAGAGAAAACACTGAGGTGAGAGAGAAGAATGTGCCCCATAACAATGTTTATAGGTCTTAGGCTGTTAGCAGTGTCTTGTATGTCTGTCAGTTTTACTGTATTTTTCCATTAGTTTGGCTCTTAGTTTAGAAATGGGATAGGGGCACCTGGGTGGCTCAGTCAGTTAAGCATCCAACTCTTGATTTCAGCTCAGGTCATGATCTCTCAATCCTGAGATCGAGCCCCATGTCAGGATCCGCACTGAGTGTGAAGCCTGCTTGGGATTCCCTCTCTCCCTCTCTTTCTCTACCTCCCTCCCTTTCTTTCTCTCTCTCTCAAAATAAACAAACATTTTTTAAAAATCTTTAAAAACAAGAAATGGGATTATTATGTCAGGGATAAGCAAACTTCTATAAAGGGACAGATGGCAAATAATTTATGTCTTGTGGGCTATGTGATCTTTGTTTTAACTATTCAATTCTGCCATTAATACCATGAAAGCAGTCATAGACAATACATACAAATAAATGAATATGGTCATATTCTAATTACTTACAAAAACAGATAGTGAACTGGATATGACCCATGGGCCATAGCTGGCCAACCACTGTATTATATTTTAAATTTAGATTATTATTAGCAACTCAACAAATATTTAATGACAGATTTAAAATGTGCTAATTTTAATAACATTTTTAAGCATTTTTCTAAGTAATTCTGTATAAAATTTCAGCAAATATTATTAGAGAAAAATCTTTCAAGATTGTTTGGACACCACTTATGAAAATCAACACTCTTCTAGATGTGAGGTTTAGGGATAAGAATAGGAACTGATTAATACTGAAAATAAAAAGTACCTACAGCATTTTTTGTATTCTAAATCTACATATAAAATGATAAGCTCTTTTCATAGTATAGAATTGTCTCCATATCAAAACATCTGTTAGAAATACAAGTAAATGGTTTAAAATCCTCGAGCCACATGACCTATAAAGGCATGTCACCACACTGATACTAAAAAAAAAGACACACAGATGCTGAATTTTCATTTCAATTTTGAAAATGGAGGTACACAGATGATACATCATGCCACAGATTTTTTATTAGACACAATTAATATTTAGACTATTAACAATATATGAGTAAAGTGTAATATGAGCCAATCGGCATTACTAGCAGAACTTTAATTTTCATTCTCCTGTCATTTAATTCCAGATCAAAATGTTACTTAAACATAGCTTTCTGTAACTAATGCACTAAAATATATATTGGAGATAAAATGCATGTCAACCTTGGTTTTTCTCACTTGATGACATGGTCTGAATCTTAAAACCTCACAAAGTGCAACTAAATATACTTGTATAAAGGCCCCACCCATGACGCCAATGTCACCATTTCCATGGTAACTTTAATGCTTGGAAAGGAAAAAACAGAAGGAGTCAAGAATCACACAAAGTGAACAAAATAAATTATTAGATTGAACATATGTGCCATAAACAAAATATGGGGTGCAGTTATTAAAAATGAATTGCCTCTTAAATGAAAACAAGCATAAATCAAGCATGGAACTTCAACTTATGGGAAATGTGGTCAGCCGAAATTCATTATACTAAAATTATCCTAGTACTTCTGATGTCACCTAATTGAGACTTCACATCAACATATTTAATCCTTCTTCCATTATGGAGACTTAAACTTCCACATGATTTTTACATTATTAATGAATTAAACGACTAAAAATAGATGTGCAATCATTAGATTTGTGTCAATAATAGTAAATATCTACTATTTGTATTATACCAGCATAAAATACATATTTCAATGTTATTGCATAAATCATTTTTTTGTCCTCAAAATAGAAACACCATTTTTTTGTCCTCAAAATAGAAACAATTTTATACCAAGAGGTACATTTTAAAAAATATTTTCATTGCACCAAATCCTAAGTGTCTCATTTAAATTTGTTACTTTTAAGATAAGTCGCTGACACTGGAACAAATCACAGTTAATGAAGCAAGCTACTGACAGCTATAGAACTAAGAACACAGTCCACTCTACTGTTAAGTGAATTATTTCATTCTTCTTCAATTGTGCTGAGTCATCTAAACTAAAATCAAGCTATGTTTACTTTTCAAAATCATTTATTTGCTTACAGAAGAGTATCTTAGATTTCATTAAATGTATTTTAATAGCTCAACTTTATTAAATCTTTATTATCCTGTTCTACCTTTTTCAATGTCTTTCTATGAATTCTGAACATTTTGGTGAATGAATTATATACTAACCACCAAACATCTTTGGACAGAGGAGTTAATGTAGAATCACTGAAGACTCACTTGGCCTACTTACCATTTTGCCTTAGGTTGACTCTAATAATATTAATGCCCTAAACTGAAAACTAAAATTTGATTTTCAATTGTTCAAGGCTTCTAATCCAATATAAACATGAATAATAAGATGTGATGTCTTCAGAATCATGAACTAAAATTTGATTTCCATTTGTTGCCTCATCCTGATGATTGTATTGAATGCCTACTATGTGAAAGGTGCCATCCTTGGCACTAAGAGCACAAATACAGATCTGGAATGGCACAGACCACAGGAGCTGATTTTCCAGGGAAAGTGAGAGAGAAATATACCAAGAATGACTTAAAGTATGATAAAAGTTGGCTTTCCCAAGATGCTATGTTGTCTAAATTTAAAAAATCTAAATGTAAGAAATAAAAGAGATGTTAGAAATCATCAAGT
Organism: Panthera leo; assembly: GCF_018350215.1. Lineage (NCBI taxonomy): Eukaryota > Metazoa > Chordata > Mammalia > Carnivora > Felidae > Panthera > Panthera leo. The sequence goes on from NC_056686.1 coordinate 184,004,299, forward strand.
CCAACCCTTTTATAGCTAAAAAATCAAGTTATCACAGACTCTGTGTGTATATATTGTGTTTCCAGAGTCTTGTAAACACATAAAGAGAAATTGTACAAAGCAGGATCTCACTGATGTAATCTGTATGTACATATATAAATTTATATGGTATGGTATAGTATGGCATGGCATGAAGGAAGGTGCTCTTGACTGGAAATAAGGAAAAGGATTCTATTTGTACATTGCTAATTTTTAGGTTTAAGACATGGGCAAGATATTCAGCAATTTAGTTCAATCTCTATCACACCTAATTCTCTAGTTGTTGTGAGGACTGAAGGCAATGGGTACCAAAGTGCTTCATAAAATTTAAAACATAATAAAACATTTGATAGTATTTCATATAACAAATCTACATATAGAGAAGATAATTAATTTAATTGTGGGGAAATAATTGGATTAACAAAATTAAGTGCTTAACTAATTGTGAATTAAAGGAATGAAAATTATTTCTTATCCGTTCATTATTTGTTGTCATATTTGAGATACACAAATACTCAAATCAACAGAGGAAAAAGCAATTAGCAAATTTAGGAAACGTTTTTCTGTATCTCCTTCCATTCCAAAGACAGAGCATGGGGCTTCCATGCTGATTAGAACAGCTCGTTTATGAAAGTTTCCATGTTAATAGTCCAGCATTAGAACCTACTGCACTCAGAGTCTCTTCCAAGAAAAGATGCCTCATCCATCTCTCTCATTGAGGAGGAAGCTATACCTAGGCAGGTTTGGCCTACAGCTCCTCTTCTCCCACCCCGCAGCTTATTGAAAAATGGTTAAGTGCCAGAGCCAAATGCAGCCAAGTGATCTATGGCTATCCAGATAGGAATGACATGATCTAGAATAAAGTCTCTTTTAAAAACTCTGGACTGTGAGATATTGGGAGATTGAGACAGTTAACAGTCAGGGACTGAAGCTGAAAGATCCATAGAGAGAACCCATGACACAGAGTTGGGGCCATAAGAGGTAATAGCAAGCTGAAGTTATGAGGAAACAAAGTCCATGGGTAAGCAGATTTGTACGGCAGAAAACAGCACAGGTGTGTGTGGCAAAAGGGTTGGGAGGAACAATCAAAAACAGAGAGCAATCAGTCTCTAAATTTGACTTTGCTCATGGGCGATGGCCATATTTGTATATAAAAATTCCTTAGTTTGGGCTGAGTTCCTAAAATAGCCTGAATATCTAGGGGAAAATTAAGATTTATTAGAGGTGATGAAAGCAGCAGTAGTATCCAGTAGTGTCCAGTGAAACAAGTTAGACAATGAACTGACATCAAGGGATTTCACTGATTTTATTATCCAAAGCATCACCAGAAGGAAGGCCTTGTAGAATAGCCAAATGGTCTATAGGACACTCAGTTAAAGCATTTTTGGGAGACAGAACTTTATGAAATTAGGAGGCTTTTCCTACAATATGTAAGATATGTGATGTATTAGACATTTCTTACACATCCTTTTGGTCATGCTATTTACTTCAGCTGAGTTTTGCTGAACCAATAGAGTTCTCCATCAACTGGAGTCAGACTTTGGCTTACTTTTGTTAACTGCTTTGGAAGCCTTAAGAAAAGAAGATGTGAGAACCAGAGAACCTCCCTTACCTCCTGAAGTTGCAGGAAAAAAAAATGTGATGAAAATTAGGGCTAGAGGTACAAGGATGTCAGCAGTACAAGTGTAACTAAATGTGTAACATCAACAGGTCTGTTATGCCAAAGTAGTGCCCTACTAAGGAAAGACAAGGCTCTAGAACCTGGGATAGGGACAGCTAGGCATATAAGCATGTACCTTGAACTAAATTCCATTGAATTTTCAATGCTGACAAAAATAGTCTCTTTTCCTTTGCTTGAGGAGAGCAGGGTCCCACTGACTAAACACCCCATAATGAGCCAAACACCTCACAAGATAATGGTAGGTAATCATCCTCAAGATTTACTCCTCTCTCTCCTGATTACCACCAAGACAGTGACCAAGATTGGATATCAACACAGGTTCAGCAAGAAAATACATTATTCCCTCTTTGAAGAGTGAACAGTTTACAAACCAAAGGAAATGCATGTCTAAATGTCTTTGGGAGGAGTCATTGGAATATGTGTGAAAGTATACTTTAAAAGGATTGGACTGAGAGACTAAAATGTAAGACTGGATGAGAAAGGATTTATTAATAGAGGAGTCCTCATCCAGTGCAACAGCTTACCAAGATACCTTAGCCAGACCTGAAATGGAGTTTTGGCCCAAGTCCACCTCATGGTGGGAACACTGCATTTATGTAACTATGTTGTGGCTGTTTTATGGCACTAACTGTATAATTGTGAAGGATATATCTAGTAACTAAGAGAGTCTTTACATTGGTTCTCTGGTCAGTGGATCAAGTTATGTTATGAAAAGAGGCTAAATGAAGCCCCTAAAATTGAACTTATGTAACCAAGGTAATAAATCATGAGCAATATTGTATTCTGGGAGGATTTACAGAGACTAGCAACACAAGGACAAAGGGTATTCCTCATCATATCCCTATTCAGTTCGCCTGGTTGGTCACTACAAAAACCAGATGGATCATTAAAAACGACAGTGGGGCACAACAAAATTTAACCAAGTGGTAGTTCCAATAACGGCCACTGTAAAGAATATGATATTTTTACTGCTATAGATAAACACTACCTCCAGCAGTTGTTATGCGACTCCTGAAATGAAGAATACATCCTTCTCCATTCCTTTCAATAAGGAGGATCAAAAATATCCACCTGTACATGAGAAGGACCTAGTACACAATCACCAGAGCCCCAGAGCCATATTAACTCTATTGCTCTCTATTAGAATATAATCTGCAGGGGCTTTTGATCATCTGGACATTCTGAAAAACATCATGCTACAGAAAAACCCATAAAAATTCAGAATTCTACCATGCTAGCAAATATTTCAAGGATCCCAAGACTTGGGCAAAGCTGGGGCATTTTCTCTAAGGTAAAAATATAAGCTGTTGCAAACTATTATGTTTATTTCCTGAAACTAAATAATAAAATACTTCTCTTTTAAAGGACTTTTTGGATTTTGACAGTGACATACTCAGCATTTGGGAATATAGTATTTATCAAATAACTCTGAAATGACAGTTTTATGTGGACCCAGAGAAGGGTCTATAGCAATGTTCGACTACAGTATAAATTACCCTACCACTTACACTATATTACTTGGCAAAGCAAGCCAATGGTGACAGAGGTAACCGTGATAGATAAGGACACTATGTGGAGTCTCTGGCCAGTCACAGGAGACTCAGCACATAACCCTGCATTCTGGAGGAAAGCCATGCTTTCTGCTACAGAGAACCATTCAAAGTTCACAAAATTAATCCTGGATTGTACTAACCCTTAGCAGTTCTGAGCATCTGACCATAAGAAACCAGATGACTATGCAACCAAACCTGCCTATAATGAATTAGATGTTATCAATCCATAAAGTCATATGGTCAGGCAGACAAAGCAACCATATATCATTTAATGGTAATGGTATGTTTGAAGTCCCTAAGGCACAAACAAATCACATAAAGAGGTAGTGAAAACTTATTGAAACTCTCAAGGCATCTACTATTGTTGCATTGAGCATCTCTTCTTTATTTTTTTAAATACATTTTCTAAATGTTTGAGAGAGTGCATGTGTGAGCAGGGGAAGAGCAGAGAGAGATGGAGAGAGAATCCCAAGCAGGCTCCCCACTGTCAGTGCAGAGCCTGATGCAGGGCTCAGTCTCACAAACCATGAGATCATGACTTCAGCCAAAATCAAGTCAGACACTTAAATGACTGAGCTACCCAGGCACCCTAAGCATCTTTTCCTTAATTGTCAATCATGGGCTTATGGAGGATTTTCCCAACATTAGTTGATGGAGAAAGAAAAACATTAGGCATGGTTCACAATTGGGTTAGTACGATTTATTGGTTCTAGAAATAAATGGAAAAGGGTGAAGAAGAGTCTTGTGGACAGAGCTGAGAGTACAACACTTAGCTATTCAGTGACGTGGAGAGAGAAGTGGCATAAAGGACAACTATACATAGATTCCCAGAGTTGGATGGCTGGTTAGGAGTCTGGAAGAAGCATAACAGACAAATCAGAAACAATGCAGAAGGAAGGAGAAGCATGTGAATAACCTATGTGAGAAAATACAAAGTATATGAATCTTTGAGTCTCAGGTTAATGCCCAAAAGACAGCATCTACCACAGAGTCACTCAAGACCTAAGTGGATAGAATAAACCCAAGGATGTCACCCAGCCCCTGTTCTTGTTCTTGGCCACATCAATGCTGGAATTATGGGTCCATAGTGGAGTAACAATGGTGGCAGGGATGGAGACTATGCATAGAAACATGGTCTCCCTCTCACCAAAGCTGATCTAGCTACTGCCACTGAAGGAAGCCCAACCAGCCATCAGCAAAGATTAATGGTGAGTGATTTATGTCAATCCTCCCTCAAGGACATCAGCTAACCACTTGATGTCAGGTGGACTACATCAGATCCCTTAAACTTTGGAGGGAATAGCAGTTTGTGCTTACTGGAATTAAACTGTGTCTTCCTTGCTAACAGAGTCTCTTCCAGAACCATCTTTCAGACAATTACAGAATACTTGATCCACAGGCATGATATCATAAACAACACTGTCTTTGGTCAAGTCATATATTTTAAAACAATGTATGTTAGTGAACATATGGCCACAGTCAACTGGTCTTACACACCTCATTATTTATAAGCAGTTGATCTAAAAGAATGGTGTATTAAAGAAATAATGCAACCTCAGTTAAGTATCTACTCAGGACAAATACCCCTTTCCTGTTTGGCACACTATCTTCTAGGATATAATGTATGAACTAACTTAATGGTAATTATTTGGTGCTGTGTTTCCTAAACTAGCATTTTCAAGCCCCCAAACCAAGAGATGAAAATGAAATTATCACCTCTCACCACCACTTCTTGCAACCTACTTGCAGAATGTGTGCTCTTCTTCCCAGAAGCTCAGTTTCTACTTAATTGAAGGTTCCGATTCCAAAAGACAATGCTTCCACATGGAGACACTTGAAAGACTTCCATTGTGTTTTGATCAACTACTATCATCTATCTAGTCATTTGGGGCTTCTTATTACAATGTGCGAAAGTAAATAAAGGTGTTTACAGGAAGTAGCCAACTTTGATTACCATGAGCAACTAGAATGGGTGCTAAACATCATGGTCCAGAAAGAAAATGTCTTGAACCCATAGGATTTAGTAGAATGTCTGTTGGCACTTCAATGACCCATGGTAATGAAAAATATAAAGCTATTGCAACCAAAACCTAACAAGGTCTAAGTGTTCAGCCAGCAAACAATACAGACCTGGATCACTTTACCAGGCAAGTAACTTGATTAACCATTGTTCTAGCTAAAGGTGAGAAAAATCTAGAATTACTCATGGATGAGTGAGATAATAGGTATAAATTAGAGCCTCAGAACCAGCTTCAATAGTAGCAAATATAACCTGTTACTCTAACTCTATTTAAATATTTGCAGAAATGGTATCTAGTCTCCACTTTGAAGAGGAAGATATGACAGATTGGATTTAAGGAGAACACAAGTAGATCTGAGTGGTGCAAGGAGTAGACAGTATTGAACAATTTTGTTGCACCATTTCAAATGGTCTCGTACCATCTATTAGAACAGCTGCTAGAGCAACAAGTTCCACATGTGACTAATTTTTCACAGGTGCAAATTGACAGTACTTCATCTCAGACCTAAGCAGCCAACATATCACTTCCAGTCACAAATCTCACTGCCATGTGATATGCAACACCCACAGAGATCTGCTTAGAGCCAAGCGTGTGAAACAGAAATGTAGTAAAACTGATGTCCATGGAGTCATCTTGAGCTGAAGGATAAATGTTTCTCCTTTTGTTCCTTTGAAATGTATTTCTTAAAAGTTCATAAAAGATCTCTCAGAAGCATCCATTATATGTATCAGTGGCCAAAACATCTTCCTTTGAATTTTCTTTCCTTTCTTCTCTTACTCCTCCATCTATAATTCTCCCTCCCTGTGAATTCTTCCAAATAAACAAACTACCTGTGATCCTTTGTCTCCAGCCTCGCTTCTGGGAGAACCTAGGCTAAAATGTGGAAAACACTGAATTGACCAAGATTAAAACTTGGCAATGGAAATTTTTATCATTCTTTTTAATATCTAATAGACTAATACTTAAAATATCCCAAAACTATTCTTCTAGAGTCCCTAAGCTTCCAGTAACTGGTAAAAAATATGCTTTGGCAATAAAAAAAAAAGTTACCTGAGACCTCACAGAAATGTCATCATGTGAAAGAAAGCAATACTCTATTGGTTGGTAATGTGAATAATGAATTAACTGTTTTTAAGAAAGTTGAGGGTACAGAAAAAGTACAAGAGACAAAAAAAATCAGAAGAAAAGTAAGATTTCAACAGCATTAGCAATTAGAGCAACTAGAACAAACAAACCCAAGAGGAAGCAAATAATGTAGTGGGGAAGAGTCAAAGAAGAAAGATGAAAATTAGGGCATAACTTGTTGTAGGAACATTTATATAAAGCTAGTATTTATGCTGGGAACTATTTATATGTTTATATATGCTACTGATTTAATTAATATTTATAACAACCCTATAAGGTATCACCATATTATAGATAATAAAACTGAAGAGTGTAAAGTAGAAGTAACTTGCCTAAAATGACTCAGCTAGAGTGTAACTAACCTGAGATTTGAGTGCTAAAAGCCTGCCTCTGGAGTTCACATCCCTGAAACAGCTTTCAACATCTTTTTAACTTTTTTTTTTGAGTATAGCTGACACCAAATGTTACATTAGTTTCAGGTGTACAAATACATTCCACCAAGTCAACATTATCCTGATACCAAAACCAGGCAAAACCACCACAAAAAAAAGAAAAATTACAGACCAATATCCCTGAACATAGTTGCAAAAATCCTCAACAAAATACGAGCAAACTGCATACAGCAATACACTAAAAATACCATTCACCATGATCAGGTGGGATTTATTCCTGGAGTACAAAGATGGTTCAATAATAGCAAATCAATCAATGCCACACACCACATCAATAAAATTAAAAAATAATATGATCATCTCAATAGATGCAGAAAAAGCATTTGGCAAGACTTAACATTCATTCATGATAAAAACTCTCAACAAAGTGGGGTTAGAGGGAACATACCTCAACATAATAAAGGCCACCTATGAAAAACTCATAGCTAACATTATTCTCAATGGTAAAAAACTGAGAGCTTTCCCTCCAAGGTCAGGAACAAGGCAGGACGATCACTCTCACCACTTTTATTCAACATAGTACTAGAAGTCCTAGCCACAGAAATCAGACAAGAAAAAGAAATAAGAGGCACCCAAATTGGTAAAGAAGAAGTTAAACTGTCACTATTCACAGACAATATGACACTATACATAGAAAATCCTAAGGACTCTACCAAAAAACCAGTAGAAGTAATATACAAATTCAGTAAAGAGGCAGGATACAAAATTAATACCCAGAAATCTGTAGTATTTCTATACATTAGTAATGAAGTAGGAGAAAGATGAATTTAAAAACACCACTATTCACAATTGCACCAAAAAGAATAAAATACTTAGAAATAAACTTAGTCAAAGAGGTAAAATGCCTATATTCTTAAAACTATAAAGACTGATGAAAGAAACTGAAGATGACACAAATTTTTACCCAAAGCAATCCATAGATTCAATGCAATTGCTATCAAAATGCCAACAGCATTTTTCACAGGACTAGAATAAATGATCCTGATCTTTGTATGGAACCACAGAAGACCTTGAATAGCCAAAGGAATCTGGAGAAAGAACAAAGCTGGAGGTATCACAATACCAGATTTCAAAATATGCTACAAATCTGTAGTAATCAAAACAGTATGGTAATGGCAAAAAATAGACACATAGTTCATTATAACAGAGTAGAGACCCCAGGAATAAGTCCACACGTGTATAATCAGTTAATCCATGACAAAGGAGGAAAAATATACAGTGGGGAAAAGATAGTCTCTTCAATAAACAGTGCTGGGAAAACTGGACAACCTGCATGGGAAAGAATGAAACTGGACCATTTTCTAACACCATACACAAAAATAAACTCAAAATGGATTACAAACCTAAATGTGAGACCTGAAATCATAAAAATCCTAGAAGAGAGCAAAGGCAGCAATTTCTCTGACATCAACCACAACAACATTTTTCTGGATATGTATCTTCAGGCAAGAGAAACAAAAGCAAAAATAAACTACTGGGACTACATCAAAATAAAGAATAACTTTTGCACAGCAAACTATCAACAAAACAAAAAGAAAACCTACTTAATGGGAGAAGATATTTGCAAATGATGTGTCCAAAAAGGGGTTAACATCCAAAAGATATAAAGAACTTATACAAATCAACACCACACACACACACACTCCAATTAAAAAATGGGCAGAGGACCCGAATGGACATTTTCCAGGGAAGACATATAGATGGTCAACAGACACATGAAAAGATGCTCAACATCACTAATCAACAGGGAAATGCAAATTAAAATCACAATGAGATAACACCTTACATTAGTGAGAACAGCTAAAATCAAAATGTCAAGAAATAAATGGTAGCAAGGATGTAGAGAAAAATGAACCTCATGCACTGTTGGTGGGAATGTAAATTGACCCAACACCTTTTTTAAAATTGTGATAAAATAAACATAATGTAAAATTTACCATCTTTACCATTTTTAAGTCCACAGTTCACTGGCATTAAATACATTCACATTGTTGTGGTGCCATCACCACTCTCCATCCACAAAACTCTTCATCTCACAGAGCTGATTCTCTATATCCACAACTCCAATTTCCTACACACACACACACACACACACACACACACACACACACACAGACACACACACACCTCCAGCCCTTGGAAACCACCATTCTACTTTTGTCTCTAGGAATCTGACCCCTCTGTAACTTATGTAAATGGGATCATAGAGTATTAGTCCTCTCATGATTGGCTTAGTTCTTTCATTTTTTTTTTTTTTAACTTTTTTTTTTGACGTTTATTTATTTTTGGGACAGAGAGAGACAGAGCATGAACGGGGGAGGGGCAGAGAGAGAGGGAAACACAATCAGAAGCAGGCTCCAGGCTCTGAGCCATCAGCCCCAGAGCCCGACGCGGGGCTCGAACTCACGGACCGCGAGATCGTGACCTGAGCTGAAGTCGGACGCTTAACCGACTGAGCCACCCAGGCGCCCCGGCTTAGTTCTTTCATATTCACCCATGTTGTAACATGTAACACATGCTACAGAATTACCCTCCTTTTTCAGGCTGAACAATATTTCATTGTATGTGTACACATTTTGTTGATTCATTCAAGAATAAATGCATATTTGGGTTGCTTCATTCTTTTGGCTATTGCTATGAACATGAATGTACAACTATCTGTTTTAGCCCTGGGTTTCATTATGCTTGGTTATATATCCAGAAGTGAAATTGCTGGATCATATAATTCTATTTTGAATTTTTGGGAAACTTCCATATGGTTTTTCTATAGTGGCTATACTATTTTACATCCCCACCAACTGTTCAAAAGGGTTCCAATTTCTCCACATCCTCACCAACACTTACTATTTTCTGTTTTTTTATAATAGCCATCCCAGTGAGTGTAAGGTGACATCTCAGTGTAGTTTTGATTTGCATTTCCCTAATGATTAGCGATGTTGAACATCTGTTTATGTGCTTATAGGCCATTATAATAATCTTTGGAGAAATAGCTATTAAAATCCTTTGCTTATTTTTAAATTTTGTTATTTGTTTTTGTCACTGTTGTTGTCGAGTTGGAGTTCTTTATATATTCTGAATATTAACTCCTTATCAAATATGTGATTTGAAAATATTTTCCCCACTCCATAGATTGCCTTTCACTCCATTGATCACATCCTTTGATGCAGTTTTAAATTTTGATGTAGTCTGATTTACCTATTTTTTCTTTTATTGCCTGTGCTTTGGGTCATATCCATCAAGTTATTGTAAATTCCAATGTCATGAAACTTTTCCTCTACATTTTCCTGCAGGGGTGTTACAGTTTTAGGTCTTACATTTAGATCTCTAATCTATTTGGAGTTAATTTTTGTGTATGATGTAAAATAATAGTCAACTTTATTCTTTTATATGTGGATATCCAGTTTTCCCAATACCATTTCTTGAGTGGTCCTTTCTCTGAGTAGTCTTGGGAACCTTGTGAAACTCATTTGGCCATACATGCAAGGGTTTATTTCCGGGTTCCCTATTCTATTCTATTGGTCTGTACATAATCTGCCTTTATGCCAGTCCTACACTTTTTTCATTACCATAGCTCTGTAGTAAGTTTTAAAATCAGGAAGTATGAAACCTCCAAATTTGTTCTTCTTTTTCAATAATTTTTCTTAGCATTTAGTACATTAATTATTTGTGAATTTCTAAGAAAGGTAAAAATGTAAAAGATGTTCATTTTTTCAGAATAATTTTTAAGACCAATATCCTAGGGAACACACTTTAATAAATAATCCTCTTTTACATAATTCAGATAATATATTCTGACTGATCTCTATACACAATTTTCAAAATTCATTAGGTTTTAATAATCCAAAATAATTTTTAAATAAAATTTTATTTTTAATGTTATCATAAAATTCAAATATTATAAACCTATTAATATTATGATATAACAATGATCTTCAAATGGCTAGCATTAGACTTGCCTGAAAGGGACAGGAAACCCAATGATGGATTAAACAAGAATGTAGTTTATTTCTCTCTTATGTCAAAATCCAAATGTAGGTGGTCCAGGGCTGGGCTGGAGTACACTGTGTGCAGTTTCCCTTTCCAAGATCACCTTATAGTTTAGCATGTACTGATGGTGACGAAATGTAAAACAAAATATTTGAAATAACGTATGATAAGAAGCAACGTTATTTGACAATTCACTTAATAGCAAGATGATTCTGTTACTCTAAAACAACTCTTAAGAGTGAGAATACTGCACACCAGTCAGAGTGGCCAAAATGAAGAAATCAGGAGACTATAGATGCTGGAGAGGATGTGGAGAAACAGGAACCCTCTTGCACTGTTGGTGGGAATGCAAATTGGTGCAGCCACTCTGGAAAGCAGTGTGGAGGTTCCTCAGAAAATTAAAAATAGACCTACCCTATGACCCAGCAATAGCACTGCTAGGAATTTATCCAAGGGATACAGGAGTACTGATGCATAGGGGCACTTGTACCTCAATGTTTATAGCAGCACTCTCAACAATAGCCAAATTATGGAAAGAGCCTAAATGTCCATCAACTGATGAATGGATAAAGAAATTGTGGTTTATATACACAATGGAATACTACGTGGCAATGAGAAAAAATGAAATATGGCCTTTTGTAGCAACGTGGATGGAACTGGAGAGTGTGATGCTAAGTGAAATAAGCCATACAGAGAAAGACAGATACCATATGGTTTCACTCTTATGTGGATCCTGAGAAACGTAACAGAAACCCATGGGGGAGGGGAAGGGGAAAAAAAAAAAAAAAAGAGGTTAGAGTGGGAGAGAGCCAAAGCATAAGAGACTGTTAAAAACTGAGAACAAACTGAGGGTTGATGGGGGGTGGGAGGGAGGGCAGGGTGGGTGATGGGTATTGAGGAGGGCACCTTTTGGGATGAGCACTGGGTGTTGTATGGAAACCAATTTGACAGTAAATTTCATATATTAAAAAAAAAAAAAAAAAGAGTGAGAATACTGGTATTGTAGAGAAAGTTGTTTAGCAAGCCAAAAACTCACATTGTGATTAAGTATACTAAATACCAAGATCTCTCAACTTGAAATCTCACTGTGAGATGGGTAAGGCTAAAAAAGTCACTATATTTCAGTAAATTAAATTTAACCACCTGTGACTTTGCATTGCATATGACATTTTGCAGCCTAAATAAATCGTGCTCTCTTAAAAAAGAAACCTATAGATTTGCCTAGCTATTTACACAGAGTTGCATGGCACTTCATACCCTATAAAAGAGCAAAGTCTATCATTAGTCCAGGAACAAGTGTGTGTCATTCTATATAAGTTCCAAAAAGGAGACACACTCACTGGAGTAACAAACTAATTTTTAATTTCTAAATGACCACTGCTTTGATTGGTGGAGCAAATTAAACTACTTACACTACAATATATCGCAAAAAATTGCATATGAGCGAATTCTGCAGATTTATACTGTACATTAGCCTACTGTTGATCATTTGCTGTTACGTGTTTACACATGCACACACTCACATATACACACCCCTACTACATTCCTGCCATGTTCTATCATTTTGATATTTGGCAAGAGAATCTTTTTAAACTTGAGAATGTGATGTCTGGTGAAGATTAAATCATGACCTGTACTCTTCTTTCTGCTCCGGTCTGTTCTTCTGGACCTTGCTCTATAATTAAGCCCCTCAATTCTCTGTCTTCCCTTAGCTTCCTCCTCTGTGGAGGCACTTCCATTTCCAATGACAAGCAATCCAAGTCTCTCCTGTTTTAACAGTAAAACCACTCCCATGATCTTACAACCTTCTCCTCTTATTTTTCCATCACTTCCCTTCACTAATCGTACACATTTCTCATAATGTGAATCTATTCTCTCCATCTCTACCCTCTCTTCAATCTGACTTCAAACTGGAATATTTTCCCTAAGGCATCACTAGTCTCTTAATTACCCAGACTCAGTGGATATTTTTTCGGTTATGTTTTCTGGGGCATTTGATCCAGCTGGCTACTTTTTCCTACTGAAACTATTCCTAATGTGCTTTCTATGATGTCATGTTCTCCTGGTTCTCTCCCTATGTCTTTATCATTCTTTCTCAGTTCCTTTCAAATAATTCTTGTCAGAATTTTCCAGGGATTCATCCTTGAGGATCTTTTCTTCCCAGTTTAAATACCATCCTCATTTCAGCACCCTATACAATGAGCTTCTGAGTTCTCTACAGAACTACAAACTCAACATGTCCAAAACGAATACCTTACCTTTCCTCAAAATGTTCTTCCTCGTATTTCTCTGATAAGTATGAGATCCCTTCACCCTCTCAGAAACCCATGTAAAAACTCAAAAGCCAGTTGTGATGTATTCCCTTTCTTCATCCACCATACCTAATGAGTTGACAAGTCTTACTGATTTTACCTCCAAAATTATCTCAAATCTATCCCAACACACATATATTTCAGTATGACTCATCATATTCTCTTGTCAGAAAGTATAACAAACTAACAAACTCCCAGCTTCTAAGCTTACTTCAAATATGTGTCCTACCATGCTGTTACCAAGAACCTCTATCTAAAATGAAAACCTGGCTCACATCTTCCTCCTGATATGGATGATTTCCAGGATAAATTTCCAGCCAAGTACACCCTCAAAGTCCTTATAAGGGATCCTCCCTTTCCATGTCTGCTGCCAGCCCCATAATCTAGTATTTCATGCTCCTGCATCATTGACTTACTTGTAAACTTCTGGACACACCACATTCTTTGATGCTCTCCATCCATCTGATAAATCCTACTCATCTTTCAAAACCCATATAGGCATCATCTTCCCTCTGAATCTCCCCCTAGGGCTCCAGGTAAAGTCAACCAGTTCCTAATATACTGTTTCTCTATCTTGTATATACTTTATCATTGCATTATTTCTATTGTAATCATTTGTCTGCATGTTTAATCTATCACTGAATAAATTGTAAGTTTCTCAATAGCAGGAACCATTTGGCATTTATTCTTTAATCTCCAACATCTAGTAAAATTATCCTTACTACCTTGGCATTCAGGAAATGGTGGTGGAACTAAAATTAATTCATGATCCTCAGAGTATACTTTTCTTTATAAATATTTTAAATATTAAATACATTTTAAATCAGAATATAGGGTTTCCAGTTCAAGATGGAGAATAAACTTACATGCTCATTTCCTCTCCTTTTCAAAATCTAACAAATATCACAATGTACAAATGGCAGATGAAGTAAGAACAGAGAATAGGAAGCAGGATCCTGAGAAAATCACATATTTTGACTAATTTTTGGAACATTGAAAGTGAAAAGAATCTATTCGAGAATCAACCAGAGGAAGCTGTACCCAGAACAGACTTTTTTTTCTTCCAAAGGTAGAGCCATATCAGAGTGAACAAAAAGGAGTTTTGGAAATAAATCCCAGGGGATTATTTGTAGGATTATAGAAAACAATTTGTGAAGTACTCTCAATATGCCAATGCTAAAAACCATAGAACTTAACTCTAATGAAATGGATGTATATGCCTGGGAAAGGATGTGATATCCTTAAGAGCTGGTGGCATTCCACAACGAAGGCCTCCTTATTTGGGTTTTCACTGGTTGGGATGGATCCAGCTTAGCTACCTGACTGATTTCTGCCAACTCTTTGCCAACTCACATCAAGGAACCTTGCCTTTTGACACATCCTGCAACTTCCCAAATCTCACAATCAACCCTTCCATCCAAGGAAGAGTCCTGTCAGGAAACAAAATTTGACAAGACAAAAACCTAAGCTAGCTCCCCATAGTCAATAATTTATTTATTTATTCATATTTAATAACATATAACCAAGAACCACTGTATATTTAAGAATGAAACAACAACAGAAAAAAAGAAAAAAAGATATAAGGACCAGAATTAATCTCACCATAGGGTAAGTAAAGAGCAAAAGAGAATCTTGAAAAACTATTAATATATCCTTGGAGAGATTTTATGTATTCCATTCATAACATTGTAAACATTCAAAACATATCATTGTAATTAATAAACCCCATAGTACAAGATAGAGCTCTTAAAAGCTAAAAATGTAAAATAATTAAAGTTAAATACTGAACATTACATAACCTGACCAAAAAAAATAAGTTAATAAAAGGATTAGGTGATATAGTTGTGACTCCTAGAAAGTATATCACATTCATAAACAGATGGAAATAAAAGAATAAATGCAGAAGTTTCAACATCTAACTAACAGAAGTTCTGGAAAGACAAAACAATGACATCTTGAGTAAATCATACAAGGCAACATCCTAGGGCTGAAAGGAGCCACAAATCATGAAATTCAAAGAGTCTACCAAGTACTAAACCAGATGAATGAAAAATATTGACATCTATACACATCTTGTGAAATTTCAAAATACAAAATTGAAGTTTCAAAAAGTTTCTACGGAGAAAAAATTAGGAAAAAATTAGTAGCAGATGCTAGAAGACACAGAGCAATATTTTCACTTCTGAAGGAATAATGATATTAAACCTGCAATTCAACAATGAACTAAATGACCAATCAATAATTTATACAATAGGAAGTCATGAGACACGGTCTAAAGTTGATGGGCCAAGATATAAAAATTTAGATATTATTTAAAGCTATAAAGATAGCTAACAGAAGAACTTGTAAAAATGTCTGGCAGAAAATATTCAAGGAGAGTATATGTAGAACAGGTTAAGTTGAATTTATCATGTCCCATGCAAGTTATTAATAAAACTTAAACTTGATGGATAGAGATGCATAGGAGTAAAAACAGGAATAATTTACTGTGGGAACTGGGACTAAAGGTAAGGAGTAAAGAGGGACTTAAATAGATTTCTCCTTTTTATTAATTTTTTTTGCATGCTAAAATGTTTGAATTGTATTAACATTTACTTGAATCGCTATTATCACTGTGATAGCATGTTTCCAAAAGATGGCCACTACCAATTCCTTCCCTCCCTGAGTACATGCCACGCCTCCACGAAAAGGTGGAATGTATTCCTCTATCTCCCTGAATCTGGATTGGCTCTGTAAATTCTAGGTAGTTTTACAGTAAACATCTTTCCTCTAGACATCTTTGTTGCAAGTATTGTCACCACAAATATTTTTGCCACATTATGAATTAGCTCTTAATAACTAATTTACTATTGTAAAGATACAACAAAAAATAAAAGGGGCACATCAAAAAATGAAACATGAAAAAACTAATGAAATTCATTATGAATTCCTTCCTTAAGAGAGGTATCAGTTTTCGTAATAACTTGGATACGTATTTGTAACTGAGCTTTGTATTGCATTGTGAAAGCCTTCTATACTGTTGTTTATTCTTGCCATATTGTCACACGTCTGTTGACAGACATTCCAAAGTTCTATAAGAAACATGGAAGAAATGCTAAGGCTGTAACATATTTGTAACTGAGCTTTGTTATCATTGTAACTGATATGTTATCATTTTCTGGTATATTACAGTATACAATCTGGCTTTACACTCTCTTATTCCATACTTCTAGTAAGTTTTCACCATATTTTCTATAATGTCAATATATGTCATTGTTATCATCCAGTATTCTAAGACCACCACATCTGCTTGTCACTGTATAGACCATGATGAAGGCTAGTTAAGATTCTTATAATATAAAAATGGGAACTTTTCCAATGGAGAAATGAAACCAAACTGCCAACCCATTATTTATCTTTTATGGCAAAATTGCCTTACAGCCAATTAGCTATTTGGCAAAAATATTTGTAGTGAAAATCCCTGCAGCAAAGATGTCTACGGTAAAGATATTTACAGCAAAAATGTCAGATTTGACCTTTGTCTACTTTGGCCAATAGAACATGGGGGAAAGGATGTTGTGCTAATTCTAGACCTAGCCTTTAAGAGAACTGGTAGCATCTACTTCCAGTTTCTTGGATTCCTGACCTAAAGGAATCTAGACAGAGTCTGTCTAGTCTACTATGCAGAAAGAGTCCACATGCCACATTAAGGCAGCAGACATGTGAGTGAAAACATCACCCTGAATGTCCATCCCAAAAGAGTCTTCAGATCACTCCAGCTCTATTTGCCAGCTACATCTATATGAGAAGCTCCAAGAAAACAAAAAACAAAAAAACACTCACTTTCATGCAGTCAACCCACAGAATCATGAGAGGTGAAAGTCAATTTTTCCTTTAAGCCACCAAGTTTTTGGTGGTTTATTATACAGCAATATAGAGTAAAGCTAGACATAATAATGATATCTTATATAGTTTTATGTTATTGAGGTACAAAGTGACAAACTAAACTCATGTGTATAATACCCACTCTTTCTATTTCTTGCTAAAATAGCCCCCGAAAAAATGATACAGAAGGTTAGTACCACTTTTGAATACTAGAAAGTAGTCCTGTTTATATTTCTGAAATGTTAAATGATTTAATGGGAAGCAGTGCAAGTGAGAAGGATACTGATGTGGATAACCTCCTAATATCTACTATACTCAAAGAGAAGTCTAAGAGAAGTTAGTGTAGTGTGAGGCTAAAAGCTAATTTGGAACCATTCTAAGCCTTTGACCAATCCCTTGCCCACAGTTTTGATCTGAACATTTGTGTTCTTCCCAAATGCAAATGTTGAAATCCTAACCCCCAACCTAATGGTATTAGGAGGTAGTGCCTTTGAGAGGTAATTAGGTCATGAGAGTAGAGCCCCCATGAATGGGACTAATGTCCTGATAAAGGAGACCTAGGGGCACCCAGCTGTCTCAGTCAGTATGGCATGCAATTCTTGATCTCAGGGTTGTTAAGTTTGAGCCCCACATTGGGTGTAGAGATTACTTAAAAGTAAAATCTGTTAAAAGAAAAAGAAGGAGGAGGAGGAGGAGGAGGAGGAGGAGGAGGAGGAGGAGGAGGAGGAGGAGGAGGGAGAAGAGAAGATACACAGACACAAGATTCATATTTCTCCCTCGTTCCCTCCCATCCTCTCCACTCTCTACCATATGACGATACAACAGAAAGACAGACATCTGCAAAACAGAAAGAATGACCTCACCAGACACTGGATCTGCTAGCATCTTGATTTTGTACTTCCCAGCCTTTAGAACTGTGAGACTAAATTTCTGCTGTTTAAGCCACTAAGTCTATGGTATTCTGTTATAACAGCCAAAGTTAAAATGTGCTAAAAGTTTTTTGTTTAAGATAAAATTATAGATACAGTTTCATTCTTAACATTAATAAAAGAAAAAAACATTTAAAACTCGAAAATATTCAAAGTAAACCGTAAGAATACATCAAGGATCCCTAACTTTTAAGACATTCAAAGAAATGAAAAGGGTAACAAATACTCAACCAGTACAGCAAAATATAGGAAAACAGAGGCAAGGAACCATAAACATAAAAGTAACTTGATAAAAACTAAAGTCAAATATAGTAGTAAGCACTCCAAATATGAATGAGTTAATTTTCCTATTAAAGGATAGATGGAGTGGTATATGAACACTGAAATGGATATTATACAGGGCACCTGGGTGGGTCATTCAGTGAAGCATCCAACTCTTGGTTTTGGTTCAGGTCATGATCTCACAGCCCCTCTCCTGATCATGCTCTCTTTCTCTCCCTTTCTAGATAGATAGATGATAGATAGATAGATAGATAGATAGATAGATAGATAGATAGAAAAAGAAAGAAAGAAAGAAAGAAAGAAAGAAAGAAAGAAAGAAAGGAAGGAAGGAAGACTATAGAGCTATATTTAAAAGTGTGGAAAGGTCAGGGGTGCCTGGCATAGCTGGTTAAGCATCCAACTCTTGGTTTTGGTTCAGGTCATGATCTCACAGTCCCACTCCTGATCATGCTCTCTTTCTCCCCCTTTCTAGGTAGGTAGGTAGGTAGGTAGGTAGGTAGGTAGGTAGGTAGAAAGAAAGAAAGAAAGAAAGAAAGAAAGAAAGAAAGAAAGAAAGAAAGAAAGAAAGGGATACTATAGAGCTATATTTAAAAGTGTGGAAAGTCAGAGGTGCCTGGCATAGCTGGTTAAGCATCCAACTCGTGATTTCAGCTCAGGTCATGATCTCATGGTTCGTGGATTCAATCCCATGGTTCGTGGGATTTTAAGAATCCCAGCAGATTCTTAAAATTATTAAAGAAACAGAAAATATGCCAGGCCCTGTCAGTTTTATAGGCAATCCCTGCTGAAAGCACAGAGCCTGCTTGAGATTCTCTCTCTCCATCTTTCTGCCCCTCCCCTGCTCATGCTCACACTCTCCCTCTCTCTCTCTCAAAATAAATAAATAAAGCTTAAAAAAAATTGTTTTTAATATGGAAAGGTCAGCCTGACATATTTTTGAGTGGAAAAAAATCAGGTTACAAACAGCATGCAGAATATAATCCCACATGACTAAAGTCAAGCATCTATGTGTGTACCCACATAAAAAAAAATGATTTCTCAGGAAAATATTATTTTTATTTTTTTTATATATAATGGAATTTTTATATTTTGTTTTCTACTTTATTTTTATTATTGATTTACTGTTTAATCGTAAATACATCTTTTTATAATAAAAATAAAGCTATTTTTAAAAGTTTTTTTAAATGTTTATTTATTTTTGAAAGACACAAGGGGAGTGGGAAGGCCAGAGAGAGAGGGAGACAGAGAATCCCAAGCAGACTCTACTTTCAGCACAGAGCCCAATTAGGGGCTTGAACTGACAAACCGTGAGATTGTGACCTAAGCCAAAATCAAGAGTTGGACACTTAATCGACTGAGCCACCCAGGTGCCCCGAAGCTTTTTTTCATATTTTAAAGTAAATATACTTTTTAAAAGACTATTATACTGGATCAAAGAACAAATTCAATAATGTGTTAGTTATAAAAGACAATATAATAAAATAATCAAAATTGATGAAAACACAGGAACAGGTCAAACTGTCCTAGACAAATTTAATAAAACAGAAAATAGTCAATATTAATATTATTTAGAACTTAATATAAAACATTAAAAGAGTGGCAAGAAAGTAAACAATAAACAAAAGAAAATGGAAGGAATTAATATGAAAACACAACCTAATTTATTAGAAGACAAAAAAGAAATGGGTTTTAAAGAGGCAAAGTGATAAATAAAACCCAACCATTTGGCAGTTCTCTTCAGAGAGAGAAAACAAAAATGTTTCTTAATGAATTCCATGGAAGCAGGACCCAGTCTGCCTTGGTAATAGTTGTGTCCTGATGCCTAGAACAGTGCCTGGCATACAGCCAAAAGTCACTATCAGCCAGGAATGAGAATAAATTCTGGATTGGAGATGATTTAGAAAGTAATAAAAAGCATACAAATCAAGCAAATAACTTTAAAAGACTGAATAAAATAAAAGTTACCAGAATTCACTGGGTATAAAGGGAAAGAAAATTAGAAAAACAAAGATAAAAAGATTCTTAAAATTATTAAAGAAACAGAAAATATGCCAGGCCCTGTCAGTTTTATAGGCAAGTTGCATTAAAACATCAAGAGAAAAATTATCTAAGCTATTCCAGAACTTAGAAGAAGAAATAGAAAGCTTCCTAATTCATTTTACAAGTCTTGCATAACCCTCACCAAAAAAATGCACCCATTACTAATAGAAGACTCATGAATATGGATGCATAAATTCTAAACACTATATTAGCAAATTGAATCCATCAGTGTATTAAAAGAAACATATACCATAACTAAGTAGATTTCAGAATACAAGAACAGTTTAACATTAGACATTCTATTAGTGCTATGCATTATATCAATAGGTTAAAGAAAAAACATATTAGTAAATGTCAAAATACTATTGGTAAAATAAACTAAAATTCTAAAATAAATAGGATACTGCTTTAACTATATGAAAAAGGAATTCGAAATCAACAAAATTCACACTAAATCATAAAAATTAGAAGTACCCCATTAGAAAGATTTGTTCTCTTGGTAAGATAATAAAGAAAAATGAAATGAAATAAGCATTCCTGGAAAGACTATCATTTGAAATGTGTTTATCATTACAGAAAAACAAATAGGCTTGAATGATAGAGAATTTATTGTCCTACATAAGCCCAGTGTAGGTGGATATTTAAGAAAAGTAAATATTAACATCAGAATCAAGGAAGGTTATGGATCTGTGTTAGATGGAGGAGATAATTAGATAGGTGGTGGGCAACACCATGTTTCAACCAGAGGAGGTAGGGAGAAATGCAAATGAGGGAATTAGGGCAAAGGACCTTGTGGGCTCATTCTATGCCTTCACCTAATCACTGAACTCACCTCTAATTGCTAACACCCAAATAAATCCTGCCTTCTGTTGACCTACCTTCCATCTTATCAGTCCTTGAAGGTGAAATAGCCAGTTTTTAAAGCAGAAGACCTGAGTTCAAATCATGACTGCTACTTACTAATGCTGTGACCTTGGGTAAATTAACTAACAGAATTGATGTTTCAGTGTCTGCGGGTGTAAGATTCCAGGGATATCAACCATTTATGTAACTCTTACGGACTGTTATAAAATATAAATGAAGTAACCTAATACGTGGCATTTAGTAAAAACACTCAGAATCATTCGCCAGAATTCCAGGGCCTGTGATGTTAATTCTTTACAAGAAAAACCATCTGAGTGAAAGATAAACTCAAATTTCCAGGTATCAGGTAGAGTAACTGGGGATATCCTATGTGAGAGCTCAGGATAAAAACAGTAGAGAGGCACAGGAAAAGAGAAAGTGAATAGTAAAGGAGCCATTCAAATGAGAAAGGCTTTTGGAAGCAACAATCCATAGGAAACTCTGGGTTAAGAGAGATATGTAATGTCTCCTATGGGTTGTAATAGGTTAAACCCCTGAATCCTCACTTCAAGGAAATCTACATGCTCTTAATCAAGCCTTCTGGAGTTACACTGCAATTGATTTAAAAATCAGACAGTTCACAGGTTGAACCTTGTGGGACCCTAGGTTTCTGGAGATGTTAAAGGAAGTTCTCACAGTGTAAAGCTATTATAATTATTTTTATTCTAGTTTTCATGAATACACATATATGTACATATTCATGAAAACTAAATCCACATGGGGATATATATTTGTACTTACTTATTTACAGATTCACCAAACTCTATTAGGAAGCTCCTTCTTCCATTTTTGGACCTTGTCCTTCTTTGATCTATTCAGTCTTTCCTTACAGCCTTTCCCAAGCCTCAGCCTGCTCTGGTTAACCTTTATAAGCAAGGCTGAACAGGGCCGTGTGGTCACTACTTCCAGGGCCCAAATCTAATGACCCTTTTGAGTAATCTGACCCTGCAGCAGCAATCCTCTGACAAGAATAAGAAAGCAGAAACATGCCCACAACACAGGACTAAAAAATGCAAATGGTATAGGAAATTATCAAAACAGTAGGAGATAAAGTATTCTTTGGTGGCCAGGAAATCAGGAGCAAGAACTATAGGGGAGATGATGGAAGAGGCAAAGTGACATCTACATATTAAAGAAATAACGAAGAAATGAATGAGTCTCTAATTCCACCCTGGGGGTTCTGGTGACAAACCACTCAGATTCTGACTTCATGGTACATGTCACCGCCAGCACCCCTCAGTGGAATTATAGCCTTGCATTACAGGGTAGCTTGTCTGTTATTATGCTCAGAAGAGTTTAGAAAATATGCCCAGTGTTGTTGAAATGAGAAGTGAAAGCAGCCAGGCATAGCTTGCAATCAAGTTCTTCCTGAAAATGTTCCAGGAGAGATTTGATGGGCTAAAGTGGCTGCCACATGGCCTTGTTGGGAGGCTATGTTGAAAGAAATTCATCTTCCATCAGGTTTCTTCTATTCTTCGTTGGCCTCACAGATGTGATAGCCTCTAATTCCCTACAACGAAGCCATGGGGCATTAATGACCAACCCCATAGTAATGGCAGCAATCCTAGAGGCAAACTAAACTAACACAGTTGGACCCAAAGTTCTTGTGAAATGCCCACCACAAAAGCACACATGCTTTGAGAATTATGCCTTTTGAATGGAACAAAGTAAGGTGGGTAATGGGAGAGCTGTGGGGAATGCAAGGAAATTAAGGCTAAAACGCATACACACAAAGTTTAAGAATCTTTTAGAAAGGTTTTCTAAGGGCATGGAAAATTCCATAATCCCAGATGTTCTCTAGAATCACCTAAGAATGAGAACAGCTATAATCATAGCTCTCTTTTTTTACTTAATTTCAGTGAGCATTTATTGAGCAGTAAATGAAAGCATTCTCTAGACATTATCCAGTAGAATGTGTAACCAAATAGATTTTTACTATTTACAAGTGGAGAGGTATAAGACCATGGGCAATTCTTATCAAATTAAAACCTATTTCTCTTTATTCCTTCTCTCTCTTCCAAATTCCTAGCATAGTGTTTTAAATATAGTTATTCCCAAAGTGAAAGAATATTTGAATGAATTCTTTATTTGTATAAATGGATGTATGTAAGGATGTTTCAAGTTTACAATAAAAAAATCTTCAGCAAGGATAGAACATTGATGCCCCATTTTGTAATCAAAGCTTTGACACAGGTGCATTCCCACATCCTCACCTGAGGCAGACCTTTCTGATAGATCATGGCACTCATTTCACGCAATACCTTGGAATCTTCAGAATAAAGTCCTCCAATGATCAACTGAGTTAAATTCTAGAATTGCTAACATCCTTATCCAAAATCATGCCCCTTATACAAGTCACATTGATTGCAGTAATCCAAATTTGAATAATCTGGATGGTGAAATTGCTCACCTCTCGTGATGAGAACACGGTTTCCTGCCTACACAGAGGAATCCGGTCATTTTTTTTTCCCATTAACTAGGTTGTCTGTGGATACCTAAGAAATGATTCAAGCAGACGTGCAATGATGCAAACTGCCCTATCCTACATAAAATAGCCCCCTATATCTTCTAGGAGGCCTCTGAATCCAGTGCTAAAATAATTTCTCTTTTTTTTTTCTATCACTTTTGCCTGTCTGATTTAATACAGTGATGGGTGTCAAAGAAGAAATGCATAAAGAGGGGTTGGATTAGGCAAAAAGAAAGCAAATAATTTGGTATCATTGGGAAAACATAAAGCAAGGAAATTCAAGACAACTAAACTGCACTTCTTCAAATTTCTTTTATACCCAATAGGACCATTCCAAGCCAATGGGACCATTCCAATCCAATGGGTCTACGCTTAGTATTTAATTTTTTAAAATAACTTCCTGTGATTTCCGTTTTCAGTTATTAAATTATCATCTAAAAGCTCTTCAGTTACTTTTATACTCATTAGCAACATTTTAAAAATCAGTAGAACTTTGAATTCTTGGTCCCACCTGTGCCTGTTAGAGTCAGAAGCTTTACCTCCAGAGCCAGATACAAAACTCGAAAGCCCAGCTATATATACCCTTCACTTATGATCCTTGTTGGCCTGATCACTATTTCATATTTTATGTTACATTTTAAGCAATATTTTTTGCATTGTATTCCATGGTAACTTTTATTAAAATGTAAGAAAGCTCTTGATTTGCATTTAGTGATCACCTTAGTCTCTTATGATAAAGGTTTTGCTAGTTATTCAAATTCTGTAAGTGGGTGATCATTTTACCTACAAATAAGTTTGGCTCTTCTGTTCTAATAATTTTTCCTCCTTCTTCCTCCTCTTGTCTTCACTGTATCACCTAAGACACCTAACATTGTTTTAAAAAGCAGAGATTCCTTACCAGCTGTGTGACTTGGGGAAAATTATTCTGCCCTTTTATGTCTCAGTTTCTTTATCTGTAAAATTGGTATAATACTATTATTAATATAACAGGATTATTAGAAATAAAAAACTCTTAGAAGAATGTTAGATAGCACTGTAATTATTTCATCCACATCATAATACACATTAGCAATTTATAAACTGTGATATAGTGTCTATAACAATCATTTTAATGGAAATATAACTCAACTGAGTTGATGAGTGCCCATTTTTCTTTATTAAATGTCTGTTTTTCCAAAGTATTTGAGATTTTCAGAGAATGCAATACACATGACATTCAAAATATAAGTTCCACAATGTTAATGTTTTTGCCTAATTGTTCTTTCAACTGACACAAAAGTTGGGTTAAGACTAGATTTTAGTTGGTCCTAAATTTAAGATTAAAATAGTTTACTTGTAGAAAAAGTACCATAATTATTTTCTCTTTTTCATGCATATGAGTGAGAAATCCTAGCACTGGCCTATCCAAAAGCAATTTTGATAAACATGATAATAAAAGGAAATTAATATAAATTTTTGATATAGAAGGGACTTTTCATGGCATACAAGTAGCCCAATCTTCTTATCTTATAGATGAGGAAACTGAAACACAGAACAGTTCCTCCAAGTTTTGTAATATTTGTGATGAAGCTATCAAACACTTCGTGACAGCTAACTGCATTTAGTTTGATCTTGACACATCACTCACTTATGAGTTAATAAGTATTTATTGGACATTCACAACATGGAACCGCTACATACACAAAAGTGAACAAAATGATCCCATGAGCAGAGACAGTATTTGAATGTCAGAAGCTAATAAACAGCTCTATCTATAACCTAGACTACATGAAGGAAATTTTGGCCAACACATACACACAAGATGGTTAATCAGAAATCAAAATAAGTGAGCCACGTACATCATACATACAGTCAGTAGTAACCTTGCCTAAATATGTACCTGTCTACATTGCCAAACCTTTACCAAATCTACGTTGCCAAACCTATACCCGAGTCCAAACTAACAACATCTATCCTGGATCACTGCAAGAGCCACCTACAGGGTCTCTGTGCCTCTACACAGCAGTCAGAATGATCTTTACCACTACCCTGATCAGATATATCTCTACCCTACATAAAACTGTCCAATGGCTCCCCTATGGTATCAGGGATTTATGGTTGCATAATAATGACCCCTAACCTTACCATCTGAAAACAATCATTTATTCATTCTCACATGTGCACAGTTCTGCTTGACTCTCTTATGTGTCTGAATCATCTAACAGTTCAGCTATGACCTTCTCATCTAGGAAGTCTTCACTTACTTGTCAAATAGTTGGATGGCTGTTGCCTGGGTAATGATGTGACTAGGTCACATGTCTGGGATCATCCAGCAGGCCAGGGATGTTCTCAGGACAGTGCCAGAGGTTCAAAGATAGTGAACAGAAGCATACAAAGCCCCCTGAGGAAACATTTTGGAAATTTCATGCCATCTATTGGCCAAGCAAATCTTGAAGCCAGCCTAGAATCAAAGCACGGCAAAACAGACTCAGCCTCTTGATGGGAAGAGGTGCAAATTCACACTGTGAAGGGCATAAATACAGACAAGTTGGAAAATTGAGGGTGTTTGCTTTCAATCTACCTCACAG